>NW_024871305.1:1262500-1862500 GCF_019054845.1 Dipodomys spectabilis | reverse complement strand
GTGTGAGCCACCAGCGCCCGGCTCCTTTTTTTTTTTTTAAATTCTTCTCAGGCCGGGCGCTGGTGGCTCATGCCTGTAATCCTAGCTACTCAGGAGGCTGAGATCTGAGGATCACAGTTCAAAGCCAGCCTGGGCAGGAAAGATCATGAGACTCTTATCTCCAGTAAACCACAAGAAAACCAGAAGTGGCACTGTAGCTCAAGTGGTAGAGTGCTAGCCTTGAGCTGAAGAGCTGAGAGATAGTGCCCAGGCCCAGAGTTCAAGCCCCACGACCGACCAAAAAAATAAAAATAAAAACCTCTTTTTCCTTGTTCTTTTGCTGGGGATCAAACACAGGGTCTGTGAATGCAGGGAAAGCATACTGCCAGTGAACTACACATTTCAGCCCCAAATTGTTCTTATATTCTTGAACCTTATTATGCTTACAAGTTATCAAATTTTAAGAAATAACCTGTGTGGACATTCTTGATATACAATCAAAAAGTTTTCCTCTTTTTTTGTTTTGCCAGTTTCAGGCTTATTATTTATTTTTTTCCTATCTTATTGCGTTGGTTAGAACCCTTTAGAACACTTGGACTAATATATTAGTGGGGGTGGGCATCTCTACTCAGTTTCTGATTTTAATGGATTTTTTCTCATTTTAATATTGATTAAATTCTGTTAAAATATATCTTATGTAAACATTTCTTTTGAATTTCTGTTGTTTGAATTGTATAGCTCATATAAAGAATGGCTTTGAAATTTTATCAAGTATCTTGTCTGCCTGTGTTAGTGTGACCACAGTTTTTTTCTTTTATTACTGATGTGATGAATTGAAGTTTTTATTTACTTTTTAAATAGCATGGATTGCTTGTACAAGGCAATTTCATTTTGACACGTCCATATATGCAAACACTGCACCTTGTTCAGACCCACCTTCTCCTTCACGCTGTCTCCCACCCTCCCTGTTCCCAAGCCAGACTCAACAAGCTTCACTTTTCCATTTTCACATAAAGGGTTTTGTACATAAAGTGTACATTTGTACATAAAGTGTTCTGCCTGTATTCACTCTTCTTTACTCTCTCTACGTGCCCACCCCCTCTCATTAGTACTCTCATGCAAGACAAGGGTGAATTTTATATTAAAAATTTAATCTTTGAGGAATGAAAAGGAGTTCCCTCACAGGAAAGGGAAAAAGATCAAGCAAGGAAAGATTATGAAGGAAAAGCAAAGCAATAAGACTAAGACTAGATGTAAAACGCAACTGTCTGGGATCTGAAGGGCAGGTTCGCTCCTGTGGGAAGTGAGCCACCAGGACCCTCCGGCTGAACTTGCCCCAGTAATGAGGGCAGACAGTGTTCACTAACTTTGTGTCATGTACCAAGGGTAATGCCCGGCTCCTTTGTCTGACTAACAAGCCTGTGTGATGGAAAGGAGGAAGAGAAAGGGAGAGTCAAAGTAAACTCAGCATAGCTTTACTCAAGAAAAACAAAACAAAACACTATCCATTCAACAAGCAAGCCCTATTACGTGCCAGGCAAAGAAGGCATCGATGTGAGCACAGAGAGAGGGCTCTCTTCTCACTGAGCTCACAGTAAAGTTGGGAGAAGTATTAAAAGGCACAGAAGTAGAAGGTGAGCTTTTTGAGATGGTGATGCATCCTGAGAAAGGCTAGGGCTGGGTGGCGGGGAGAGGGTTGTCTACCATTTGCAGTTTGCAGAGCCAGTGAGAGGCTCCTTGAGACCCTGACTTTTGAGCCAGTAAGGAGGTGGGGTGGGAAAGGAGAAAAACAAGGGGGTGAGCGTCTCTGTGGACAGGAGGAATGAGGAGTTACACCAACACAATGATCTTTAACGATAGTAAGATCTGTCACTCAGGGTTTTGAGCAGATGTCCTTGACACTGGAAATCATTTCTAGTGCAACTCTGACACATGAAGGGAATAGGGCTGAGAACTGACGTTATGGAAAACACCTAGTTTCACGTCCCTCCACTCTCCAATATGCTGGAGCTCCATCTGCCAGGCTCTGCAGAGCTGCTGCGGAGAGAGCAGCTTCTGAATAAAACCAGACAGGAGCCAGAGCACAGCCTCCTCCCGGCCTGCCTGTGCTCCTGCTCGCACACCTGGGGCCTGTTGATAATGCTCTTGATTATCTTTGTTCTCCCAGCCTCCTCTGAGTTCATGGAGTTTTCTATTTGCATACTTTGCCTGAGCTTTTTATGATTATCTCCCATCTTTACAGTTTACCCCATTATTTAAATGAGCCTGAGGTAGATGTAGCAGCACCAGCTGGGCCCATGCCATGCGGTGGAGGTGCTGTGGGGAGGGGAGGTGCGTGCGGAGGGTGGATAGGCCGGGCAGGAGCTGCCAGGGTGACTGGCACAGCGGCTTCAGCCTTCGATGGCCTCCAGGACAAACCCACCGCTCTGCCTTTAAGGATGTGAATCACAGACACTTGAAAGGAAGTGTACACCTATGACCACAGTTTTCTCCATGGCCTGTGACTGGGAACTCATTTGGAGATGTGCTGAGGTTGGTTTTTTTTCCCCCTCATTGGCTTAATATCTGACTCTTATGCAGACTGGAGATGTAGATTAGTGGTAGAGTATTTGCCTAGCATATGTTAGGTGCTGGTTCAATTACAGCATCACAAAGGGGAAAAAGAAACCCAACTCTCCCAAATGAATACCTGGGCTCCTCCCTCCCTCCCCCTATAAATAGACTTGTTAGAGTTGTTTTTGTTTTATTGTCTCGTGCCTCCATCAGGTATGTGGTGTGGCACTGAGCACTGAGCACCGTATTTAGGCCACACAACTGTTCTAGAAGACTGTGAACTCCTGTGCCTAATCCCAAAGGAAACTAAGTGTTGGGGACGGGGGACCAGCAGTGCCAACACTCACACTCATGAGGCACGCGCATAAACGAATGCTGCCCCCACTTGTTTACCCACTCTTGTCTGTGTCTTGGCGGTGATGTGGGTGGCAGCTTTACGAAGCTTTCACACAGATGGGCACAAAGAAGGATATGTCGAGCGACAGAGTCAGGGTCTGAGGGGTTCAGCAGACAGGAGGAGAGAGGAGTTGATCCAATACCATGACACTTACTAATAGTAAAATCTGGCCCTGCGTTACAAAATATGATTGTTACCCTGTAACATAGTATATTACAGGAGGATTCTGGCTTAGCTGGACTGGTGTCCCATAGATATGTACTCTTTGCCTGGTGTCACTGGGTTACAACTGTAAACAGACCAGACACAGACCTGGGTCCCGTGGAGCTGGTGCTCGTGTGGATAGAGAGAAGCAAAGGTGAATAAACAGTAGATGCCAAGTCCACAGTGGAGAAGCATGGTGGAGAGGGGTGGGTCTAACAAGGGAAGCAACGAGGACAGACCAAAGAGGCCAAGGCCTGGGGCCCTTGTGGGGAAGCTCAGTGCCCGTGGTTTCCAAAGTCAGGTCATCACAAGGTTGCTGAGAATGTCAGCAATTTGCCTAATAGTTTGGGAAGGGGCTGTTCCTTCTTTCATTTAATGGGCATTTATTGTGCACTTAGCATGGGGCAGGCATTTTTCAATGTACTGGGACCAGGTTCTGGTCCTGGAACATCTCATGTGATGCAGAGACCATAGGCCATGTTCGTATGGAGTTGTAATGGGATGGTGGGAGGTAAGCGCCATGGAGAAACATGCACTAGGGTAAAGGGGTGCAGGAGGTCATGGAGCTCCTCTGAGAACATGGAAGGGGCACCTTCTGGAGATACGTTCATTAGGCAGGCACCCGAGGGAGTAGTGAAACAAGCACAGGCCACTTGGGGCATGATCTTATTGTAGAATGTGACAAGGCCCTGGGGCTGGGATGATTTAGGAGTGCTCTACACCCAGAGCAAAACCATGGTCATTGGAGTGAAATGGGTGGGACAGAGAAGGTTGGAGGGGGGCAGGAGGGATTTATAAGTAATAGAACATTTTTGAGCAGAGTGGTGGCATGGTCTGAGCAGAGCTTAAAAAGACAATTCTATGCACTGGTATCTCATGCCTGTAACTCTGGCCACCCAGGAAGCTGAGATCTGAGGATCACAATTCAAAACCAGTCCAGGGAGAAAAGTTGGTGAGGCTCCATCTTCAATTAACCAACAAACAAACTGGACTGGAGGTGTGACTCGGGTGATAGGTACTTGTATAAGCAAAATAACCGAATGAGAGCCTAAGACCCTGAGTTCAAGCCCGTAGACCTGTGGGCACGCACGTGTGCACACATGCCTCATTCTGTGCTTGTATGGAGTATGTAGTCAGCAGTAGCCCTCAGGTCCCACCTGTGCCTCCAAGGTAGCTCTGGTGGCCTGAGTCAGTAGGCCCACCCTCTGCCTCTTCTCCTCTGCCCTGACTTCTTCCTACTACCCAGTCTATCAGAAAGGGACATAGAGGATTGCTGGGTATAAAGAGGTGCCAGACAGCACTCCATCTTTCCTCTGTCACGCTGGCCTTCTACCAGGTTCCTTCTTCCATTCATGAGGCAACAGCTAGCCCCTGGCAGATCAATTTGTAAGAAGCAATGTTCAGGGACCCCAAGGTCTTGGTGTCCAGTTTTCACTTGTTTTCATGTATTGTCTCTTTGGTGTCATTCATTTGGACTTAAACTGAGACTTCTCAGAATTATTGATTATGTTTTTCTAGGTCCCTAACTAGACGACAAGCGGCTGGAGGGCAGGATCTGTGTCTTATCTAGCTCTGTATCCCCTGGAAAGCTTAGCAGGGGACTTATTGATGGTGGGTGTTCAGTAAGTATATGCTGATTGACTGGCTGGTATACCAGCCCCGGGAGCAGAAGGGCTTCTGCAAGAGTCTAAGCAGGGACTGAGTATTTGTCTCTCTGCCTATTCAGTTGTAACAATAGATCAAGGCAAGACTTCAATTATCCTTTGCTTTTCTTCCCAAGCTCTCTTCTCTGTTCATTCTATTGAAAATGCCTAGTGACAGAGAGCGAGGTGCTGAGAGAGACAGAATGTTTTCAGAGCCTTAGGAAAGCCTTGTACCAGGAAGGACATATTTCAATGAAGTTATTTTCCACCAAGGCTAATATTGTGCTTCAATACTTCAGGCTCTAGCGAGCTCATCAACAATGTTTGCCTTTAATTTTACCATTTGTACCCAGTCATATGTTACTTGCTATGTTTCTGTCTAGCTCCGTTTCACCAGAGGAATGTTAGGGCCTCCATTGTCTTTGAAAAATTACTTTAAGATGAACGTGCGTGGATATCCATCACGTTTAATTATCTCCTTCATCACGCGCCCTCAATCATCTGTTAAAGGATAAATGGTTCATAGACTCATTAAAAATGGAGTTCCTGTGACTGAATGGGGGAAGGAAATTGCATTGGGTTAGAGTATGGGGAACTTTCTCCCTGTTTTCTCCCTTTGGAGGACCCTTGGTCTAAGAGCAGTCTGTAGACCAGAGGGCCACCTGGGGCTGGGTCTTATAGAAGAGGAGAGCCTCGTCTCTTTGAGAACCTCCATGTAGCTTTGTGAAAGGCTCTTGTGTGTCTGGAAGGTGTGTGAGAATCACCTGGTGATAGATGCTGTGCCCTACCCACTCATTAAATAAGCCTTCTGTTTGCTGGTGGTTAGCATCTAGTACTGACATTGCTTTAAATTTCCCCACTGTACAGCCAGAGGAGAAGCCACTGGTGTAGACTCACCAGAAACATCCAGCACTCCACGGATGGGTGACAAGGTCTGGAGACATCTTCTGATGCTGGTATTGATTGGAGGTGTTGGCATTCCTGGCATCCAGCAGAGTCAGACCTGGAATGCCTTTAGCTTCCCATCCCAGGTCCCAATCTATCTGGTCCTGGATGTCACAATGCCAGTGTTCAGAAATTGTTCTCTAGAATACTAGAAAAGCACACACATGGGTGTGTGCACAACACACAACGTGTGAGCATAGATAGTCTACAACAACATCACCTTATGTACTGTATAATGCGTATTGTTCTCAAAGCAGGCTTTGCCAAGGCCCCGTAAGGGGAAATGTAGTTACCATCTTGATTTTACACACCAGGAAACTGAGGGTAAGCACAGACATGTATGACTTCCTCAGGACCGTGGTGTGTTCAGTTTCAGTGAAGGCATGTCAGGTGGGAGCACCTACGCCTCCCTGCCTTATTCCCCTTTTGGGGGCAGCAGTGCAACTAATCATGGCCTCTGAATCCTCAATACAATGCCTCAGGCCCCCCAAAGGATGAAGCTTGTTTGTCACAGTCCCTCCAATATGAACTCCGTACCTCTTCCTGAATTATGACAATCCTATTGAAAGAGACACAGAGGAGAGTACTTGAGAGTAGGAGGGCCCTTGAACATCTGCAGGTGTTCAGACAATCTGTTTGGGAAATTATGTTAGCAGCACGCGCTACCTGTGTCTATGAGGAAGCGATTGCCTCCTGAACCCTTGTATTTCTTTATAACTTTATCAGTGTGTTGGGCTCTCACCATATGCCTCTAATTGATGTACAAAAGAATCACACATGGTTGTATTCTTCATTTTGTGCAAATTAAATATTTTTCCTTCTCCTTGAGCTTACTCGCTAGCCTGAAACATGAGATGATTATGAGAACAGGTTGAACTATGATTCATGAAAGAGACAGGATAGGAATCAGCTCCAGCTCAGTCGGCAGAGTGGAGAAGCCAGGGTGTAAGCCATGGGTGCAATGAATAGTGGCATGCACAATTAAATGCCTAATGCCTATAAGGAAGCTACAGGGGGAAGGAGGAAAGCAAAGAGGGACAAAAGCCAGGACAATTAGACACTAACTCCCCCAGCTTCCTGGGAGGTAGGTGATGGGGAAGATGCAGGCGGCTCACTCATCATTTGGCTCCATTACTGGGAGCCATAGCTACAACATAGAGCACTGGGCTTCTGCTCATCAAGGTGCAGGCCATCATTTCCAAACTGCTGCTTGCTCCTCTTTAGGAAAAACAAGAGCTCCAGGACACCTGGCCAGGCTTTATAGCCCACAAGTATCTGTGGGACCAATCTCCACTATAAAACATGGACACCTCTTCAGATAAGTGATGGTGACCCAAATCTCATCTGTGTCCCCAGGATGTCTGGCACAAATGTCCCGAGGCACTTATGTAAGGCTAAACAGATGTTCTGTGATTGCTGGGTAGGCTGCAGCACACACACACACACACACACACACACACACACACACACGCACACACGCACACACACGCACACACGCACACACACACAGCACTCAGGACTGTTCACAGCTTCCTCTCCTTTAGGAAACTCAGCGACAGACTCCAGGAATAGTACTGCAGTTACCTCGAGTTCTGGTGCCTGCCTTTGGTTTTACCTTAAGACCACCTGGGGAGCCCAATTCCTCCTCTGCTGTATTAGAATCTCTCAAGGGAGAGATTTATGTCTGCTTTGTTTACGTCTCCTTCTGCAGAGGCTCTATCAGTGCCTGGTATTTCATGGATGAAATATCACCTACCTTGTGACAGATCCCTTCATGAATTTCTATGGATGAGGATCTGAGGCTGAGGGGTAATTAGTTTGCAGAAGGTCGCATAATTGGTGAGTGGCTGAACTGAAATTGGTACCAAGTGAAACTTGTGTCAAAGCCCAGCCTCTTTCCTATGCTTCTACTGGTAGGAGGTGTGAGGGATGATAGATGAGGGTGTGCCTTCCTTCATTGTGACAGAGCAGTCATTTTAGACAACTGAGTGCTAAAGAAAATGCAAAACTCCTCAGGATTCTGTGTTCTGAAAAATAGCTCTTTTCAACTATGTCCTTGAAGTAGGCAACCTATGGATTGTAAAAAGGTTTCCCGGGAAGAAGCACCTAAAAGGAAAATAGGGTCTATCAGTACATATGTTTGAGAACCACAGCTGTCATACCATCTCTTAGGGAATTTCAGTCCCACATTAACATAACAAAGGCTCTGAGCAATCAGGCATAGAAGAACTCTCTGTAATGCAGAATTTGTCAAGACTATGTGTCTTCAGAACCTCTCCTCTCCCCCTCATAGACAACCTATTAATAGCTTACAAGACACTGGTGCTCCACTTATGATTTCGTGATTTGGAGACAGACTGGCATGTTCTATAGTACAGTAAAAATAGAAAGCTCAATAAAATGCAAACACACTCATGTTAGCAAAGCAGATGCTCCAATGACAAATCTGACCTTGATTGATATGTTGGAATCCATTCAACGCTTAACGACAGAGCTGAAAAAGAAAACTCAGACACTGAACTCACATGGAACTTTCCCTGAAGATGCTAAAGGCATTCTGAGTTCTAATTCCTTTCAAGCTAAGCAATACCAATGCCCATTTCACAACAATAATCACAAATAATCAATACAGTATTGAGCATGACTAGGTACCAGGCTCTGCTAGACATTGGAAATACAAGTTTCAGTGAGCTAGGCTCCATGCTGAGGGCCAAAGAGGTGCGTACCTTTTTTTGTCGGGTGGTAAGGAGAGAGTTGCTTTCCAGCCTCCATTCATATGCAGCTCACATCTCTGCCTTGTCGTCTGGCTGAAGGTAAGTTCACTTATCAGTCCATTTATCCATTTAAGAAATCTTCATTGAGCGCCTACAGTGTATAAGGCACTGAGGATACAGCAGTGAATGGTGCAGATAAAAATCTTCTCTCTAAAGAAGGTTTTCATAGTGGAGCTTATATTCTCATTAGTCTGGCTTTATTTTAAAAGCTGCTCCATCCCTGAGGTCACACCTGCCATGTCCTCTCTGGAAACTCAGGTTTCTCTCAGTTGCACGTGGCCTTAGGTCTTGTTGACTGAACCAAACCTTCCTCTTGTGTCCTCAGTCCCACTGATCCTAATACATTGTTGCCTTCTATTTCTTGGACTTCCAGTCTTGATTTTGCCTTCCACCTCTGGCGGATTTATTTTATTCGGTTATGAAAGCTGTACTGAGATTCCCAGCTGCTGTGTTCCTGGTGTTGTCCAGACACGCTGCTCTATGCTCCTTGAACACCAAGGGTAGAAGAAGGATAGGAGACATGTAAGTGATCTTATACATTTGAGAGCCAGCCCAGAGCAGAGCCAGCCTTGTCATCCCAGAGGGGTCTCAGCCATCTGTGACTTAAGGGATTAGAAGGACAGGTAGGTTTGTGAGAGGTAAGAGGAAGACCTTGCAGGCCAAAGGAGAAGCAAAAATAGATGCTGGAAGGAGAAAGGGATGAGGAAGCAGGTGTGAGGTCACAACTCCCCTCCTCCTTTCATCTTAGTCTGTGACTCCCCACACCACCACACGGACTCTGTACTTGGATTTTACCTCAGTCCCGACAGTCATGGGTGGGGGCATAGCCATTTCCCTTGCCTTGTCTGTGTCTTATCCAAGTGTATCTGCAGATGCCATCACCCTGCACTTCCACTCCTGCCACCAGAAATGAAACTTGGGCTCATCCATTGCCACTACTGAGCCAGGAGTCTGGACACTCCTTTCAAATTTATGTGACAGGGACACAAATATCTAGCATTCTGACAGCAGAGAAAAGCCTGGAATTTCTGCAAAGGGTTTCCAACTCACAACATATTTTAATGCCATATTTGAACTCTGCAGCAGAACAGCAGAATCCCTCAAGATTCTGGAGCATAACTATAAAAAAAATTAATCTGCTTCTAAGGTCCATGTAAGCTGTAAATTAAAAACAGGGAAAGTTTTTCAGGTGGCTCATGTGAAGGGAGGATCATCTGTTGAGAATGCTCAGGGTGGCAGCAGGACTGGGCCTGGACCATGGAAAGGTTATTATCTACTAGACATTTACCATATGTCCTGTCCTGTGCCAGGCATTTCTCTCTATTATCTTATTGAAAGCTTAAAACAGCTTGTGAAGTTGGTACTACTGCCACTTAGAGTGCCAAAAAGAAATGAATGATGCAATCAGATTTTGACAACTGGGGAAGACTGTCTTTGAAAGGGACTGTTTACAAAGATGTGGCAAGGCACACAGGAGCCTCAGGGGAAGGCCAGGTGACAGAAACTTAGAGGTCACTGATGGGGACAGGGAGCAACTCAGGACCCAGAAGAAGAGCCTGCCTTGAGTGGAATAAAGGCCTTGGAGAAAGGACTTGGCTAGCCTACAGAAACAGCATAGAATGGGAGCAAAGGAAAGGAGTAGTCTGACTTCCAATTCCTCATTCCAGTGGCTGGATCTGCCATTGACCAAGGCTAACCAGAAGCCAGAGGGTAAGTGCATCTGTTGGTGAGGTCCAGGGTTTGCATTATTGACTCAAGGGTGAATGGTTCTTTGTTGTAGAGAGCCATCAATGCATTGTAGGGTATTTTGACAGCATCCCTAGCCTCTACCTACCAGATGCCTGAATACTTCTACATGTTCCCAAGACAGCATTGTCCTGGTTGAGAATCAGTGGGATGGTCCCCAGAGGCAGAGAGCAGGGTACGGATGTGGAGAGAAAAGATCTAGAGAAGAGTCTTTGGAGAGAACTTACACAAACTGAGGCCTAAGCAAATTAACATCTTTAAACACACAGATTGTGAAGACAGAAGCCAGTTTGCAAACCTAGGTTTGTTTGATCTCAACACCAGAACTTAAAACCACAAGCTGTGGTTTTAATTCACAGATATCTTAGAAGAGACTAGAGATTTGGAGTTCTGGAGATCTTAGTAGCAATTCTGAGACACCCCCTCACATTCAGGTCTGGTGTGTACAGGGACCCATATTTCAGAGCCCAGCAAGAGAGACCTCCAGGCACACGGGGGACAGGGATATAGTAGCTCAAATCTAGCACTCTACCACTTAAGCCACAGTGCCACTTCCAGTTTTCTGAGTGGTTTATTGGAGATAAGAGTCTCACAGACTTTCCTACCCAGGCTAGATTTGAACTGTGATCCTCAGATCTCAGCCTCCTGAGTAACTAAGATTACAGGCATGAGCCACCGGTGCCCGACTTAAACACACAATTTATGTGTATAGTTCAGCAGTATATAGTCCAAAGGACAGAATCTATTGAAATATTTGCCAAAAAATAAATACATGAACAAGATACATATAAGGGAATACTATTCAGTATTATGGCATGCAATGGTCCAAAGCTATGATGCTAAGCAGGATAAGCCAGTTGCTGTGTCACCTGGTAAGGCTTCTAACTCCTACCCCTCAGTCCGGGTTGTCAAGGATCTCCTAGACAGTTTCATTTAGTTAGAGATTTCATGCCTTTAACCTCAGCTACCTCCACGCCCACTCCCCACCCTCCAACCCCACCCCAGATTGTCCCCTTCCCTTAGGGGAGGAGTCTATTTTTTTCCTCATTACTTTCAGAGGAAATAATCTTCAGCTTCTCTTTCCATCTTCTTGGTGACCTTCAAATGCTTTCTACTTCATTAGTCTTTTCCCACAAGATGGTTTCCAGAACTGAGCACAATGCTGTATGTGGTGAGCAGCTGCTCCCTCAGTTCATGACCATCCTCTCTGTCTCAGTAGATAATGTTTGGGCCCTGTGTTTCTGTCAGCAGCCGGGGTACACTATTAATGTGAAGACTTCCAGTGCTGGCACAAGAGGCTACGCTCTGTAGCATGGTGGCCAGCACACCAGGAAATCCAGCCCCAACCTGTCTTGTTTCTCAGCCTTGTGCTAGCCATGGCTCCTGTGGTTCACAAAGGTTTACTTAAGGTTGTAGAGCTGAGAAGGCTCTGAGGGTATTAAGAAGGCCAGGTTCAGCTCTGTAGGGTAAAATCATTTATGTTCTTCTTCCTGAGATCCCGGCTAGATTCTGTCCTCCAGCGTTCCTGGCATTTACATGGGCTATGTTTAGGCCAGTGTCATAGTCTAGACATGATATGTAGTATAGACATAGTGTAGACACAATATAGAAATGACGAACACATCACTGGATTAGTCTATTAAAATGTGCTATTCATGATCCTCTGCTCGCCCTCCTCTAATGGTCTAATGCAGGGGATATAGCAAATAACACCCCAGTCCAAAGACATAGTATAGCTACTGGATGGGAGACACTGGGTCCCTGTATATACATGGTTTTTCCCAAATGCCCAACTATATTTTTGAGATACACACATACACACACACACACACACACACACACACACACACACACACACACACACACACAGAGAGAGAGAGAGAAAGAGAGAGAGAGAGAGAGAGAGAGAAACACCTTGGTTTTTTTTATTTGCTTCACACTTTCCTTAATATATACATCCCCACATCTGCTAGTTACTTTCCTCAGTGCTGTAACAAAATATTTTACAAAACTTCTTAAAAGGAGGAAGTATTTGTTGTAATTCCCAGCTTCAGATATTTCAGTCCATAGTCTATGAGCTCTGTGGATTCTGGGGTCATGGGTGAGGCAGAGATCATGGCAGCAGGATCATGTGGAGGAAGAGGCTGCTCATCTTATGGTGGAGAAGACCCTGGGACCACGTACCTGGCCATTCCCTCTCTTTCCTGCCCCCAGTGATTCACTTCTTTCATCTGATCTTCACTTACCAAAGTTTCCTCCAAAAATACTGCCACCAGCTGAGGACCAGCTGTGAATCATACAACCATGCCTTGGAACTTTTAGTTTGCTGGAAAGCTCGCACATCAATCAAACCTCCCTGAAAAGTTTTCTACTGAGATATGGAGGTACAAGGAGAGTCCTGTAGTGTTATGAAAGTGGGATTTGCTTTGGACACAGAGGTGAAAGGAAGTCTCTCCGGAGTCTAAAGGCCATGCAATCATTGTCCCCCACCCCTTTTTATGAAGTTCTGGGTCACGGCCTGCCTTTTCCTACTCTGCCTCTGGACATTCTGTTCTCTTTGCTTTCCGTATCCTCCCAATCCCTCCCAGTCCCTCCTTTTGGCTATCAAGTTAAAATAAAATCATTGTGATCAAGGAACCACACACTGGCTGACAAGCAGGCTATCACAAACAAATCTGTACTATCAAGAAAGAGAAGTGTAAATGTGTGATTTTAAGTAATGCTGTTCTACCATTGTTAAAAATCATTAAGCTAGGCGCTAATGGCTACACCTAAACTAGACACTCAGGAGACTGAGGCCCAAAGATGGCCAGCCTAGGCACACTCCATCTCCAAAAATCAGAACGGAGATGTGTCCCAAGTAGTAGAGCACAGCTGAGCCAGCAAGACAAACACATTTAAGGCCCTGAATTCAAACCCTAGTACCGCTATGAAGAAAGACTCATTGAGAGCAGCAACGGACTCACATTCTTACCCAGCACCAAACCCACTTGCCTGGATTTCAGTTACTAATATTACACAACAAACACCAAGAGGCTCATTTAATACACTTGGGGGGGAGGGGTGGAAGAAAGACAGAAAAGTTGTGGAATATTCTCTTGTTGCCACAAAGCAAGTTTGCTTTAGGAATTCAGTGCACAGGCAAAGGAACCAGAGTAAGGAACTTCTGCCAGCAAAGGTGCAGCAATTTGAGCATCAATAAAAGGAAAATAGCAATAATTACGATCCGTTGGGGAAAATTATGTCTGCAAAAGAAGCTTTGAGTCAATGCTCCTCCACAGAGAAAAGTTACTGTAAAGCATATAAAGCAGTTTTAGACTGACAAGGTAAAAAATTGTAGGATTGGCAGAACCCCTCAGTTGATCTTAATAAATAAGAGAAAGTGTCACATCATAATCTTTACAGTACAAATAATGATAGCAAATGTTTACCTATAGTTTCCTACATTCCAGGTGCCATTCCCTAATAACTCATATGATATTTGCAAAAAACAAGCAGGTTCATATTTTACAAATGAAGAGATGGAAGCCCAGAGATGAAGTGACCTTTTCATCGTCACACAGCAGTGAGTCGGGGAGCTCAGATTTGAATGCGGGCCATTTGGCTCCAAGTTCTGTACTTTATCACAAAGCTACACCCACTTCCCTGGTATATGGAAATGATTCTGTTTTCTTTAATCAATAATTTTTACATGAAATACAAACTTGTGCTTATTTCCATCAGAGAAATTAAGAAAGAATAAGCTAGACAAACATGCAGAAGTCAGTTAATTACAGAAATAACAGATGAGACTATTTTCAAACTTCAGGCAGGACAGGTCAGTGCTGATGGCATGTATTGGCAGCTAAGTAGAAGGAGGGTTGCAGCCCAGTGTTGCAAACTCATTAATTAGCCAAAGTGCACAGAGTCCACACTTGTAATTGATCATCTCCAAGGAGATGAGTCCTCTAGAAAGCTGTGCAGATTATAACGAAATGTGAGTAGAAATGTGTGCATTTTAATAATGCTAACAGGCAACATTCATAAATTGAAACAACAGCGTAGGAGGTAAGGCAGTGTGTTACCAGCCTAGCAGGTTGCATCTTGTGGGCATGTCCCAAAGATGTCAGAAAAAAAAACCAACTTTTACAATGCAAAATGTAGGAAGAAATAAAAACTCAGAATGGAACTCTAGAAAACAGAAGTACAGAGAGAAGTATAATGAAACAACGAGTGAAATGTGGTTTTATAATATATTTTAGTGAGTTTTAAGGTCATTTGTAAACCTTATTTGATGTTTTGTCTGCTCTTGAGAGTATCTGAAAATTTCTCAGAACACAGATATCCCTTGCAGCTTCTGCTCATCTCAGCCAGGTGCCTACAGCTCCTTCCCCTTACCCCCAACTGGCTCCTCCCATCCCAGACTGCATACCTGGGCTTCCAGAACCCACCATCTCAAGGCAAGAACCTTGAAACAAACCACCCCCATCTTTCCTCTGGGCCCCCATTAAGTGATAAACAAGTATACAGGAATGGCTACCCCTCTTACCCCTCAGCCAGGATAATTCTGGGCAAGACTTTCCATTCTTTCCTACAGCTTTCAAACACGTTCCTTTTGGACTGACCGTCCGTTTCTCCAAAGAAGTCCCTGAGTATATTGTGCATGCTCAGGCTTTGATCAGAGAGTGCTTCTGTGACTGAGAGATTAAAAGAGTAATTGAAATTTATATAGGGGGAGTTGGCCAAATTTTAAGCACCATTCACATTATCAGAAGAATATTGTTTTGTGGTTTTGTATAACCTAAGGAACGGTTTCATTAACTAGAACGCTAAGCAAAGCATATACACTGCTCTTTCCTTGTAACCAGGAAGACATGGAAGACATTAAAGACAGTAAAACTCCTAATACAATGTCTAGAAACAGGTCAAATGTTAAGAGTTTTCTGGACTACCCTAGGCCAAATTTGCTGTTTCGTTTTCTCTGTTCTCACAGCCAGCATTTGAGTTGTATTTCTCACACAAACAGTGTAAACCACATTGTATTGTAATGTACCTGTCTGCATATGTATATTCCCAAGGCTATGGTCCAGATTCCTGAAACCCAAAGAGCAAGGTATTTGCTTCTTTTAGCTTCACATCAGACTCTAGCCCTGCTACATTGTTGGCTATAATATTCAGCTGCTGGGGAACAAAACCCCACAAAATAAATGAAGAAAGAGCTTTTCTTGTCAAAACCACTTTCTGCACTTTGAAGAGGCTCCAGTGAACAGTGTGGCTCAGTATTGAAAGCAAAATGAGTGAACGAATGAATGAATGAATGAATGAATTATAGCAGCATATGGCCAATCCTTGACTGTTTTTAAGCAATTATTGCCAATTCAAATCCAGTCTGCCCTTTATTTTGTGTTGGAATGTAGGTAAGCTTTGTTGATATTTTGTTAATCAAAAGATGATACACTTTAGGGCATTAACTTGAACCGTATTCATTTAGATTATTTCATGTTAAATCCTTAGCCAGATTTCAGATCTTGACTTTGTCATCCATTATATTGAATATCTCTCCCAGCTCTGTGATATACTATGTATGTATGTGGGTTAGATTAATTTATTATTATTAAAATGTCCATACAGTCTAAATAGTCCATGGATTTAAAGCAGTCTCCATTTTTTCACAGATACAGAAAAAAAAAAATGATTCCCAGATAGAATCATGGAAAATGCCAAATAGCCAAAATGATACTGACAAAAGCAAACAAAGCTAGGCCTCACTACCTGCGAGGAAGTGGACCAGTGGGAGCGGGGGAGGGTGCAAGATAGCATAATGGAAGAGCGAACATGGTCAAAGTGCATTACACACATGTATGAAAATGTCTTAATAAGGCCATTAATATGTGCCAATTACAACAATAAAGTCCCACAAAACTATAGGAATGATAACAGCACACTCCTGCCATAAAAACAGACCCATAGGCCAATGTAAGAGAATAATAAATAAGAGAACCCAGAAATGGATCTTCACATTTAATGGTAAGTGATTTTTGACAATGCCAAGAGTACACAATGGGCAAAGAGCAGATTGTTGAACAAATGGCATTGGAAAAGCTAGATATCTACATTCAGGAAAGCGAAATTAGACTTTTATCTCACACCATGTACATTTAATGCATTTCAACTCAAAATGCATTAAAGACTTAACAAAAAGACTGAAAAATGAGCAAGAAAACAAATAATCCTACTTAAAAGTTGGGTAAATACTAAGCAAGTATCTATTAAACACTACCACATGCTGGCTACCATTCAGAACTTGGAAATACATCTTTGAACACAATCAACAGAAATTCCCTTCCTAAGGGTAGGTATGGGCTTGGTCAGATAATAAACATGACACGTAATAATAACAAAACTGTTTAGTATGTCAGAAAATAACTGCTGCGGAAAACGAACGGGTAGAGCAAGGAAAGGGAGTCAGAAATGCTGCATTTGGGAGGGGGAACAAAGGAGGTCATGGCAGATCATGCTGAGACAGTGAGGACAGGCAAAGGAGTTGGCCTGTGGACATCTGGAAGCCACTATGGAAGTTTCTACACAATCAGGATTCCAACTCAGCTCTGCCAACTTCCTGCCACAGGGATGTTAGCTCCCTCCTCAGTCCTTCCCAAGAAATGTGTTGCAAATCCCAGGCTGTTGGGCTGGGAATGTGGCTTAGTGGTAGAGTGCCTGCCTAGCATGCATGAAGCCCTGGGTTCGATTCCTCAGTACCACATACACAGAAAAAAGCCTGAAGTGGCGTTGTGGCTCAAGTGGTAGAACACTAGCTTTGAGAAAAAGAAGCTCAGAAACAGAGCCCAGACCCGAGTTCAGGCCCCATGACTGGCAAAAAAATTTTTAAAAATTAAAAAAAAAAACGCCAGGCTGTTGCCTGTGTTTATTCTGGACTTTTCCTTCTCCAGATCATTCTTAAGGATCCGCATGAATGTCCTTCTTCTTTGTCTCTGGTCACAAGCAGTGCTCTGCCTTTGTTAATAGGTCTTGTAAGACCTGATGCTTCAAGAGGACCAGAGTCTGCTTTGCTGCTGTACCCCCTTTCTTTCCTCCCTAGGGAAGTCTGCGATTTCATCTTCTCAGTCTTTAGAATCTTCTGGCCCTTGTAGATCATGAAATCACATCTCTTACCAAAGTCCATGTCCAGGCTTTCCTTGTGTAAACCACACAGCCATTCTTTGTTCTTCTTGGCAGTGGTGGTTTGCCGAGGGAGTCACAGCTACTTTCCCTCACTGAACAACCACAGCTGCTGTTGGTCTCTCTCTTTCCTGAGGATTGAGAACCTCATGAAAATCATAACTTCTATGTGGTCGATGACCACTCCCTCTGAACTCATCTTTCTAGGCCCAGGCCATGTCCTTAGCCACCGTCACCTCATTGTGTGAGAAGATGCAGCATCTGTCCAGACATAGTCAAATCAGAACCCCAGCAGATGAAGAAGAAAGAGAGAGTAGGAATTTCCTGTAATTATACCTTGTCCAGGAATTATATTTGTGTGTGTGTGTGTGTGTGTTACTGGAGCTTGAAGTCAGGGCTTTGCAGTCTCACTAGACTTTTTCACTCTAGACTTTCTCACTCTATCACTTGAATTGCATCTCCACTTGCAGTGTTTTGGCTCACTAATTGGAGAGTCTCAACGACATTTCTGGTTTTAAACCATGACCTTCAGATCTCATTCTCCTAAGTCGCTAGAATAACAGGCATGACCTACTTGTTCCCCAGATAGGGAACCATTTATGAAGTCAACAAAACAGAGTTTGAAAACTGAAGCTACTTGCAGGAGTTGTGAAGATCAAATGCAGAAAGCACACACAAGGGAAGTTAGCGCTGTGCTTAGTCTTGGCATGAGGCAAGGACTTCTGCAGGTCAACCAGCACAGCTGGTTGAAGATACAGGCTGTGTTTTAGCCCTGCTCTATGGCTCACTTCTGAGAGATTCTGAGCAATAACTCATACCGCCTATACTATAAAGCTGAAATGATCATAGTAATTTGAGTAGTACATGAAATAAAAAGTATCAAAATGCATGAAACAATCTAAATAAATCCTTGGGTGATATCAATTTCAGTATTAATAGAGATGAAAATGTAGAAAATACATGTAGAAAATGCTGAAATAGCATCAATAAGTATTGATTAGAATAAAACATATAGAATAAAGAAATCCTCTAATGCATCAACCCAAGTATTAAAAAGGATGCATACAAATTGATATTATTCTCAATGGAGCATTAAGTGAAATAGTATGTGTGGAAGGTTTGAGTGTGTGTCAGGTACTTAGCAGGCATTTGAAAATAGATGTGTACGAACAGAACTGTCCAATATCAATGGCATTGTGCGACTGTTAGTATCCTCCTCAGCGCTGGGATGTGGTGTTGTCATGGCTCTGCCATGCTCTTTCCCTTGGTGGCACTCAGTGAGCACTGACTAGTAGTAACAAACCTTATTATGCTCTGCCATCCCTTAGACATATGATTACCTTTTCTTCAACACTCCATGAATACAGCTTGGAGAACCCTACACATTTTTACCTCTACCAATGTTTTCATATCACAAGGCTGAATATGATTACTTAGGAATCCAGGAGTTCCTGGATGGAGTCATTTGCCCCAAGTACATAGGTCACATGGAAGAAGTTGGTTTGTATGTGTGTGTGTGTGGGTGTGCACATGCACGTGCATGCGCATGTGCACACACACATTAGGTATCCTTCAAGAAGCTTCTTAGGAAGATAAACATGGTCATATTGATTATAGCAGATAATTAGGTTCAGAAGTAACTGAGAGGACAAGGGATAATCCCAGAGCATCCTAGAGCCTGTCCTGCCAGAGGAAAGTTGCTTGATGAGATACTGGTCACCTACCTTCCCTGGACCATGACTATGTGGTGATCATTCTCCATCCTTTCTCCCATCTCCACCTTCTCTCTGCTTCTTTTGCCCCAAAGCTCAATGCCTTCAGAGGCTACGGACATGTCAGTGGGGCTCTGTGTTCTACTACTTGTTTGGGGCGTCCAGAGCAGAGCTATGGGAGAGAGGAGAGTTCCTGTCTTGAGGTGCTATTGAGCTATCCTCTCCACCATGCTCTTCTGCTGGGTCATGCATTTGGCCCTGGAGTTTGACCCTGTGCTCTGTGAGGATAGACAGATATTCCTTGTGTAACTCCATTCATGTCTGTAGCCTAACGCGTTGGCTGGCCACAAAGAAGTACTCTGTAAATATGTTTTATTGAATGCAATGCATTGATGATGCTCAGGGAAATGTGTTTTAAGAAAACCCACCACCGAAACCTGCTTTGTGCACTTGCTGTGTGAAAGCCACACTTTCTCCAAGCAGTAGTTCTCAGGAATGAAATCTCTTAAAATTCCCATCCACAAGCTGTGACTACAGCACATTACGCGTTTCCACTGGATTGTGTGTGGGGGTCCCAGATGTTTGAGTCTTTTATTTCACAGTATTCGCTTTTCTATGAGTTCCAATTAATTGAATTGGGAAAAGCCTGAGCCCTGTGACAGAGGCACCATCTCTTTGACAAATCCACGTACTATAAAGCCAAAGATTCCTCAGTCTCCTCTTTGTTTAGGTCCACAAGCCTGTATAACCAATTTGACTGATTTTCTGTTTTAATATGTTTGCTTCAGTAGCAAGAAGCTTTTTTGTCATACAAATAAAGGCCAGAGAGTTACTTGAGGAAATCTTCCGTGTCATGACTGTCCAAAGTGGCACGGAATGGGACGGAAATCCTACAGGTGCCTGTTATTACGTTCCAGATTATATTTTCCGGAATCCACAAATTCCTTTTGGCTTTGCCATCCTTCTCTTCAGCTCGTCAATCAGTGGAAACTACCACTTAATTCTGCAGGCCTTATAGTTCCTACTTCCCCCAGCCCACCCTCATAAACACAGAGGCAGCATACAATGCAGTATCTCCCGTTCCGCTGTTCTTACTCACCTCAGGTAAAAGACTCTGTACTTGTATTTTCCACATCTGGGACTTGTTGGGACTCAGCTCTATTGCAGGGAATCCTTTGCCTATCAGCTAACAAAGAATCCAAAGTCAGAGCCGCCCTTCTCCCCCACCCTCCTACCCCCACGACCATTCTCTTTGCTGGTTGCCTGAAGTTGAGTTTGCTCAGAGGATGGGTCTGATCAGGGCTTAGGTAAATGTGATTTATTGAGTGGCTGTTTTTAAGCAAAGAAACTTGTAAGGGAGAAGGAGAGCAGAATAAAGGAGGGAGAATGTTCAGCAATTATATAGTCTAAGGGAAAGTCTAGCATTGATTTGAGATGTCTAAGGCATTAAATGACCCCAAGAGGAGGTTGTCTTACTAGGCAAGAATGCCATGTTTGCTCACATCAGCTACTCATTGACTCTGGCCAGCCCAGATAAGGCAGTTCTGCCTGTGTAAGGATGGTATTCTACAAGAATGGGTGCGGTTGTAAGCTGTTAGCCCCCAGGTCATAGAAAATAGGGAATAAAACAATGCTTGATAGAAATGTACTCGTTATCTTGCCCATGTAATTGTAACCCTCTGTACAGTATTTTCACAATCAAAATAAAATAAAATAAAAAAGAATCCTTGACTGGCCAAGCTCCCTGTCCCTGAGGATAGGGAGCTATTATGAGTGCCATTTTGCAGATGAGGGAGACTAAGTCCATGGGTGGCATAAAGGGTACTGAGGAGGGCATGGACATGCGGAATGCATGTGTTAAGCAGCACCCTCCAGCTTCTAGGACACTGAGACATGGAGTGAAATGCCAGACTCACCCACAGTGGCCGTGCTAGCTGGAGTCACACAGCGCTGTGTCCACTCCGCTCTCCTATGCCATCCTGAAGGCCTTGGAACTCTCATAACACCATGAAATTGAGAATTACAGCTCATGTTTCCCTGCATCAGTGAAAGGTGGGCATCAGGGCTATGTCCTGGACCTCCCTGGATAGGAGACCTGGAAGTTCCTGCAGAGAAATCCTTGACTTGTTCCTCCTTTTGGAGACAAAAGACCTCCTGTATATGTATTTTGAATAAATACCGTAGATCTTAGCATTATCTAATTGGCCATGGCCTTTCCTTGACTAGGGAAGAGCAAAGAACTGATGGGCTTCACCCCATCTCAGCATCTAGCAAAGAAAACAGAACAGCCTGGCAAGCTGTGGCCATAAATATCTATTTTGCACATTACCACCGGTGCCAAAGGTCCACATCTGTCCCGTGAAACAATTTCCAAGTGACGGTTTCAGGGACACAGAGCTGCCCGAGGAATATTGCTAATGCACGTTTTATAATCCTCACTTGCATAGCATAATTGGATTAAGCCTGCTTCCCAAGGAAAGAAGCAAAATGGTGTTTCATGTAGACAACTGTTCTTTAGAGCAGAGATGGCTGTTATCTGCCATATGAACCTGGGGGATGATTATTGCAAAACACCTCTTCTCCCCACCAGAATGAGGCCCAAAAGCAAGTGCTCTTTTTAGAGGAATTTAGGATGCACCTTGGTCTAGTGTCTCTGGTTTCTCTGCCCTCTGAGCCCTACTTCTGCTGTTCCCTTGCTGCTCTTACTCTGATGAGAACTCTCAGTGCTTTCCAGTACTGTTTGCTTGTCAGCCTGTGTAATGGACTGCTGCTGTAACAACTAGCTGTGAGTTCTCAGGAGATAAGTAAGGCAAGTTTACCTCTCCCTTGTCTGATATGCCTTCTCACTTATTTCTGTTATATTCTCTAAAATGCGTGGTCTCCAACAAGAGAGCTCTCTATTAAAGCACACTAAGTGTTGGTTACTTTAATCTGAAAAAGTCACAAAAGATTCTACTAAGAAAAATTTGGCTAGATCTAGTCATGTGTCCCAATACTAGCTTCTGAGAAGCGTAGGGAAGCACATGGCTCTTCTATTTTTTTTTTTTGCCAGTCCTGGGGCTTGTACTCTAGACCTGGGCAGAAGAGCTTCTTTTACTCAAAGCTAGTGCTTTACCACTTGAGCCACAGCACCACTTCTGGCTTTTTCTGACTAGTTTATTGTAAATAAATAAGGGTCTGGTAGACTTTCCTGTCTGGGCTGGCTTCAAACTAAATCCTCATATCTCAGCCTTCTGAGTAGCTAGGAACACGGGTGTGGGCAACCAGTACTCCGTGCACATAGCTTTTTGATGATGAGTCTATGGCAGACTTTTCTTGATGCCTGAGTCATATTTTTATTCCTTATCTATTTGCATTGATGATGATAAGAAAGTAGAGACTGTTATAATAAAGTCAACTCATACTTTATAACAGTAGTTGTCCAGTATAATAGTCACTAGCAGATGTCTGGCTTTTTAGCAAACTAATTTAAGTTAAATAAAACAAAGTTTAGTGTTTCAGAAGCATTCTAGTGTTCAATAGGATGTGTGCTTAGTGACTGTCACATTAAACAGCAGAGTACAGAATATTCCTATGATTATAGACTTTTCTACACATTTTTCCAGAATATTCTAGAATGTTCAAGTAAGTGACTATGAATCTAACAGAGGTTTCTCAGGGCTCATCCAGTCTCTGACTTAGACCTTTTTTGGTGAAGATTGGTCCCACTTGCTGCAGTAATTCTGAAGCTGTGCTTGCAGAGATCCATTTTGATTTTAGTTGCTTTGCAGGCTTCTCTGTAAGATATATCTGGAACAATAGAGTTCATGGCCAGAAAATGTTTGAAAACCACTTGTAAAAAGTCATAAAAATGTGTTAGGTGCACAGATGTCTGAGTTCAAATCCTTGACCTTCTATTTATAACCCATGGGATATCAGACAAGTTAACTGATCGCCAGAGCCATCAATGTACCACACGTAAAGTCTGAGATGAAAGCACCACCTTAGAATGCTGTGATGACGGTGATAAGCATCAGCAGGTACACGGTCTGTCCTGGGAGGGCGTTCTGCTCTCCACGATCAGCAATGTAATCATACTATATACAGCAATAACTTAGATGGAACCTAGTAGTGAATGCCAAGAAACTAAGAGTGTCAGCTAACAAAATCAGGATTGAGAAAAATCTTTAAAACATTAAAATGGCTGATTGCTCGTGGCTCACACTTGTAATCCTAGCTAATAAGAAGGAGGCTGAGATCTGATGAAAGTGGTTCAAAGCCAGCCTGAGCAGAAAAGTCCCTATTCAACTCTTTTTTTCCTATTAACAACTCAAAAACTGGAAGTGGCACTGGGGCTCAAGTGGTAGAGCACTAGCCTTGAGTACAGAGAGGTCAGGGACAGTGCTTAGGCCCTGAGTTCAAGCCCCACAACTAATAAAATAAATAAATTTTATAAAAAGGTTAAAATGGGTTTAGCTGAACAAGATGGAGTTTAGTAGGGACAAATATAACATCTAGTCTTAGAGGTCAGGAGTAAGCATGTAAGAATAAAATTGGACATAATGTGGTCTAATGGCACCATATGGAAGGACAGTAAATTCATTATTGTCCACCTATATAATAAGGTTGTGCCAAGAAATGTGAGCACCAGGCACGTCTTTGTCCTGGTAAACCAATCATGGACAAGGCTTTAGGTCTTGTTGTTTTAGAAGCCAAGTAAACTAGCATAGTTTACTACTTTCAGTATGGAAGCATCTCCTATGGTCCAAGATTCCCAGGCCACAATAGCAAATGTAAGAATACTCCCATTGCTCTCTGTCAGCCAATGGACTAAAGAAGGAAAGAGGAATCATTCCAAACGATGTAAAATGAAAACTGTAATTACACTATGATATTTTAAAGAAACTTCATTGGAGGAACTTCTGTTTAGGGAAACTAGGGAAAGTTTTTACTTGGTAATTTAAGCTTAAGTTCAGATCTACATAGAACAAAGGGTGAGCAGATAGAAAAGATGGGTTGTTGTAGACCAACACTTGTAGAAGCTAAAGTGAGGGAGAGCACACATTGGGTAGAGAGAGGAAGGCCCTTAGTGGAAAAGAGTTATGATAATCTAAGGTCCAGAGGGGGCAAGGAGAAGACCATCTGGAGTCATATAAGCTGTGTTGGAAGCAAGGAGAAGCCAGTGAAGGCTTGTGGATGAGGCAGCAGGATCACAGCTGACAATTGACAAGCTCTCTCTGATGGTAGTGTAGAGAATGATCCCAAGCGAGGAGAGAAGGAATTTAAGCAATTCCTTTCTTACCACTAGCAAACTAGAGTACTTACCTCAGTCCATCTGGATTATCACTAAAAAGACGCATTCTCTAGATAAAATGTGGTTTTATTATTTTATTTTGATAATTAACATTAGAGACAGTAAATAATTAGTAATTTTTGTTTACTTAGATGTTTGAATTTCTTCTGGAATTTGCTTTTGTATCCTAGCATTCTTCTATTTTGACTTGATTTCTGTTACAGGCTTAGAAGCATTTTAACATATTGGTACATTATTTTTTAAAACTTGTATTGACATCACCACTACATACACAACAAATGCATACATTTTTAGGTCTTTTACAAAAGTAATTTTCTAAGCTACAAGTGGTAGTATACACCTGTAATCCCAGCAAAGGGACGCTTAGGCAGGAAGATCTTGAGTTCATGACTAAAGTGGGCTACATTGCATATCCAACATTGCTGTAACACAAGATCTCTTTCAAAAGAAAAAAATCCTTCCATTTTTGTTATTTAAAAGTAATCAAGCTTTCATTTTTATAGAGAAAGATATCTGAATTTTTCTCTTGTAAGTTTTCTCAATGTTTTGAAGCTTGGATGCTTTCAGAAAGATTGGTTACTTTTTCACTTAAAAAGTTTTTAATGCTATCCTGTATACACATTTTATACTGTATTCCATTTGGAACTTAGTCAATGGTTTAGAACTCCAGAAGTGTTTTTATGTTGGATAGCATGCTGTGTTAGAAGGAGTGCTGATTGTTTACCCATTATAGTGATACTTGATTTAGGTGAGTTTTCAGGTCCTTTTTATTGCCAATATGTCAAACATCCTTTGCTCTTAATTACAACCAAGTGTTATGTAATATTGACTTAGGTTCAATTTACCTTTAACATTAATCTAGTGGTACAAGGCACCATAAGTTCCTTATTATTAAACCACCTTTGTTCTGAGTCAACTATATTTGATTTGAGTAAAATTTCCTATTCTTCACTCATTCATGTATCTGCGTACAACACGTATGAAGTGTCTCCCTCACATCCAGCATCCTTTGGGTGCCAGAGACTCAGCAGCAGGCCATGAGGACCTCCCCGATGGAGCTTCTAGTCAGGGATACAGACAATGGACAAGAACACAATTGTGAGGACAAGCACAGTCAGCTAGGAAGCCGAGGTTGGGCTCTATTTTAGGTGGTCACAGGAGACTCTTCACAGAAGTGATATTTGCATGTTAACCCCTGAGGGATAAGGGGTGGGAGTCAGGCAGCCTGGAGAAGCATTCTAGCTTCTTTATCTGGAAGCTCTGGATGCTGTTAGTCATGTACTTGATTTAATTTCCACTTTGTTCCTTCTGCTCTTCACTGACCTAGGTGAGGACCTTTGTTCTGCTTTTGCACATGTGGACTCCCAGTGAGCTTCAGGAACAGGCTCGTAGGAACACACCTTCCTTGTCCTACCTACTTGCTCTTTCTTGCAGTTGCTTGGCCTTGCTGAAAACTGATACTCTGTTCTTCATTCTTTTAAAGTTATTCATCATTCAGTCATTCTTTTCTGTATTTGCTCATTCTTTTATTTACTTGGCCTTTTTGCTTGGGTGTATAATATTGGTGTGATCAAATTAGCACTTCCTTACAAAATGGACTGAAAGTGAATGCCTTGTGCGTGTAGATTTCTCTGCATATGCTCACTGCTAATGCTTAGTGGGGAGATAACTCATTAGCACTGGCCTACGGGAGAAAGAGAGAGAAGAGGGGCTATATATTAAACTCACTTATCTCCTCAGATAATATAATGGTTCATTGTAATATGTAGGCATGGGAGAACAAGTGGAAGACCAAAAGGGTCTTTCCTTGGGTCACTAAGCATCTCATAATCAAACTTATTTTCATAACACTTATTGACATTATTGTCTGTGATGACTGGAGGCAGAGAAGAGACAGGGAGAGAGAAGGGATTTCTCATGATTAGTTCTGGTTATCTCACAAATCCTTCTGAGATGTTCCTGGGGAATATGGCTTCCATTTCTTTCCTAAGGCAATATAGGAACAGGACATAGCATGACATTTAATGAGCTAAGGGGATGGCATGTTTTCTACTTTCTTTGGGGGCTTTTACATAGTTATGAATTAAGGGTAGGACATATGGGGTACATTTTAACCCATGTCTATCATCAATGAAGCTAGTGAAAATTCTCTTTTCTCGGTCAATTGTTTTCCTTCAAAACCCAGCAGCAATTCATTGTTTATGTTTCTAAGAGTATTTTCATAAGCATTTGTAATAGGATAGTCATAGAAAGCACAGGCATGCTCTCCTTTCTTTCCCCCGAAGAGTCCATACAACAGATTTTCTACCACAATTCTGAAGAGGGGTGCTATCCTTATAAGAACGCGATCTCTATCTGAGGAGGGAATCAGACATGGGTCAGACTGTCCTTGGCGTGATTCTGAATCAAGGATTCCAAAGGTCTCGAGCCAGGAATAAGAAGTGGACCTTACCTAAAGGTGTGATGGATTCTTACTGGCTGTTGGGCTCAATGGGAAGAGTATCACAATCGTTTCTAAGGTATGTCTTGGGTTGGATTTTGGGACTGGGGAGGGCAGAGGTGTGTATATAAAGTATTTGTCATTTCTAGGAAGGAAGCAAACAAGGGATTAGCACATCACATCAAACACTGAGAGTTCTGAAACGAATGGCCCCTGTATCCTTAGCACAATAGTTTATGTTGACACAAAAAGCAATATCAGCTAGGGCTGTGCTTTAGGAAGGATCTAGAACTATGGTGGAGTTCCAAAGTAAAATACTTCAGAGATGACATGGAGGAAGATCTAGAACAGTTATTGAAGTTCCAACGTGAACTCCTTCAACTACGTGACATGGGAAGGATCTAGAACTGTGGTAGGAGTTTCAAGGTGAACTACTTCCAAGGTGACATGGGAAATTCAATCTAGAACAGTGATAGAAGTTCCAACGCAAACCACCTCAGAAGTCACTAGAGACCTATGTTCACATTGTTGGCAACTCTAGAAAACTTGCCTACTGTGGGGTCTACTGTTTTCCTCTCTCCATTTCCTTGTCATTGAGACACTGGTTTATTGATGAATATTCATATGTACCCCTTTCCTTTTCAGCCATGCTTCTCCACCATGCATGGCGGGGGCAGCAGTTCGGTAAATAAATAAACTTCTTTTCCTGCCTGGAAAAAAATTATATGTATCAGGTTTTTTTTTGTTTTTTTTTTTTTTTTTTAGTGTGACCATCCTGGGTGCTAAATTGTTTAGACAGAGAAGTATCAGGGACGAACAGTTCCTAACTTCATGGCTTCTTGAGAAACTAGTCTGTACAGAGATTGTCTGCTGAAGATCTAGCACACCTAGCATGTAGCCTTTTTCCTTTCTGGAAAGAATTTATTTCTGGAAATGTCTTAAATTTCACGAGCAATAGTAGACAAGCCACCAAAATGCAATAACCATCCGACCTCTCTGACCACCCAATATAGGGATAGGCATGGGAACTAAACTGGATCCAACATATCTGAGGCAGGTGATATTAGAGGCTCTAGCAGGGGTGTCCAAAAGGATTGGCTGTCCTGGCTGTGGGACTGTCCTTGTTTTTGTGCTGCTTTTAGCTCAGCGAAACCAGTTTCTTTCTGATAAATTCCCCTGCCCTTCTTCAGGTGACTTCCCTTGGCTTTGATACTGATGATCTCAGAACACTAACAGTAGCAGCTGAAGTTGGCATTGAGATTAAAACCCTCTTTCATGCCCATGTAGATCATCAGGACATGGAAGCTATTTGACCTTTGATTGAATCATATACTTTGTAATACAGTTCTTGGGCCAGGAAAAGATAAGGAGCTGGGCAGTGGAGGGAAATAAACTATAGGTCTTAAGCATCTTCACTTTGCCCAACTTTTGAGGCATAGCTGTAGCACTGAATTCACTACCCCTTCCAGTCTTGCTAGTGGCTATGGATTTGATGTTTTCTCCTACAATATAGAAAAGATGTCTGCAACAAGGTACTTACTACATTGTGGTTGCAAGCATGGGCTTTGGAGTCTGAAGATGGCCTAGATCTCAGGCCTGCCACTTCTCAATTGGTAACTTGAGGCAAGTTAATTGACTTCTCTGGGCATCCATTACTTCATGTACAAAATGGATATGGCAACAGTATCTATTTTCATAGCAATGTAGATTAAATATGTTAATGCATACAAAGTAGCATTCTCAAGTTGGATTATATAATTACTCTAGTATGGGCACTCTGTGTGTGTGTGTGTGTGTGTGTGTGTGTGTGTGTGTGTGTGTGTGTGTGTGTGTGTGTGTGTGTGTGTGTGTTTAAATACTTATTCCCTGCAAGGATCAATTTTCTCTGTAGCCTTTGCCTAGAGTCTTACTAATATCTGAGTCTGAGAACAAGAGAGTATAGATGTGATAACTATAATTCTATGACCTCCCTCTACCCAAACTCGACACACACTTATTTCTAAGTCTGTGTTTATCTTCATGTGCTGTTGTCTTCAGAATGTATTAATAGTGCCCTCTGCTGCCCACTACACCACAGTTTAATGGGAGCTCCTGGGGTAGACAAGGTGGGATATGGTTCTGAGCATCTGACCCTTCCATTTTTTCCTCTTACCCTCACACACATTTTTCTTTCACTTTGCAGCTCCATTTTCTCGCCTTCCTTTCTAGCTAAGTTGTGAGTCATCAGTTTCAACCTTTAATTCAAGATTGTGCCTGGACCTGAACCAAACCATAGATAGATACTCATAAAGGTTGTGCAGATGAGAATTTGTGCCTCTCTCACTTTGGAGTAACAGCAGGCTGAGATTTGTTCCAGGGTGGCAGAAGCCAAGTCTATTTTCTTGTGCGACAATGTGGGACTCAAGTCATGCCCAGAGCTGGCTGAGTGATTTCCTAAATCAGAACAGTGTGCAATGTGGCTCACCATGTTGATTGAGTTCACTTTATTTCCCTTTTTGCAGCCAAGTGCTGTTGTAACTTGTCTAGGATGCTACTCTAAATCTGCTCACTTTGTCTCTCACAGTGGTTACAATTCCAGTTGGAGAAGTGAGTTGTGGTGAAATAATGATAAAAGCAGGTGTCAGGGCTTCTAACAAATTGAGGCTCCATTTGAACCTCATAGTTTTCATGTAATTATGACAATTCCCTTCATGGGAATGCATTGTAGAGAAAATGGTGATGAAATAACTACCCAGAAAGTCCTTGTATGCTATTCCTGTGGACTGGAGGCCACATGAACATGAAGTAGGGGCATCCTGGAGAAATGTGTGGACAATTAGTTGTCTTCTGCAAAAGAGTGGGTCCGCTGAGCAGCTTGGCAAGTGGTTGAGTTGGATTTGTTCTGAGACAGTCACAGTCAGTCCATAATGTCATCTGACTCATGTCAGTTAGGTGGGTGTACAGAATGATGCAGTCTTCCAGGCGCTTCACAATGTACCACAGCACAGGGGTTATAAACCCAAGCATCAGAGTCAAATGGACCTGGGGAAGCCTAGCTATGCCAGTTACTCTCTGCCACTTGGAGTCAGTTGCCTTCTCTTACTTCCTGCTGATTTTCTTCTCCTATCTGATGATGTTTTTGTGAGAATTATAGTTGATAATCCCTGGAAATGCTTTGTACCCTGCCTGACACAATCACTGCTGGCTGCTATTTCGGTGATGGTGTCATGGTGGAAAGTTGCTGGCCCACCCATTTCAGAACAGGAAACAAGCTCGAATCCAAGGAAGTGGCAGGGCTGAGTCACTTGCCTCTCCTGCTGCCCCATTTAAAAAAGCTATTCACTGCATAGTTCTTGTTGGTCTCAAAGGTTTCCAGATCTCTTGCCATTAGACTACATTTGATCTATGCTAACCAAATATGGACACATTATAGATTTCTATAATTTCTGTTTTGCAGGGTAGTTTTAAGGCAGAATACAATATTGTGGGTGAGCATTTACAAATTTCTAACTTTATAGTTGAAATTTAAACTTTAAATAAAATTGTCAACTTCTTATCATGCCATTAAAGGAATCAAAGACAAATACTACACCAAGATCTATTCCTCAAATCCATCCTTCCATAGATGATACTGGAATTGTACTCAGTGAATTTCATTCCTCTTTAATATGGATGCTTAGGTCAGCCATTTGGGGTATATGCTTCTGGGATGTCAGGTTTAAGTTAATTCTCTTTTCAGCCAAAGGACACAGGCTGTACTATCCTGGATGTCCACCTGACTAACATTGTTCACAACAATAATGAGAGAGACTGGGACTAAGAACAGGATGATGATCAGCCTGTACACTGAACAGATTTGTCTTTGTGGCAAAACGCAAAATAATGTGTGCTTACTGAAGATGGATGGTGATTTGAGCTCCAACCGACTCTTTGGAACCATTAACACAGAGGACAGAAGCTCTTACCCTGAAGAACGGTCCAGCCCTCCAGTAGCCTGCTCTGGGGGAACTGGGGGGACTAAGAGGGTGAAGAGAGATCACCAGCTTCTCCTTGGAAGGTCAACTCAGTCCCAATGCTTTTCAAGTGGTTCAAAGATCAGGGAGCCTGAGAGGTGGGATGGAGTGTGGATTGAAGCCAAGCAATTCAAAGTGATTTCAGGAGATTACTGAGGCTTATGTGTCCTTTGCCATGGTGAATAAGCAAGTGGCACTGTCCCCAGAGACCAGTGATATTAGTCACCACACTCCCTGAGGACATTCCAGACTTGCCACGGCTGACAAGAATCTGGTCTCATGGAGAAAGGACACGCCAGCCTCTGGAAAGAGGTCACCCCTGGCCAGGGAGGGAGGGAGGGGGGTGAGGCTATGTTGTGTCTGTGCATTGTATTTCTTTATAGGACAAAAAAGAGAAATGGCTCCCCACCAGTAACAGCTGGTTAGAGAAACAGGGTACAACCTACCAGGGCTAAAGGAGTGATCTCTAGACCTTCTTTACACATGAGGACCGTTCTGCACGGACACTTAAAAGAACTAAAACGAGGTCATTGAGCCGCTATCAAATTTATGGTGTGATTGTCACAAAATCATGACAGGCTTGGGAGCTAGACGTATAGGAGGAGTCCTGATTGCAGCACTTTGTGCCATGGAAGCTGGCTCCGATTACTTGCCCTCACCATTCTGTTTCCATCCTTTTTGCTTCTTGCCGCCCCATCCAGCATCATGGCCATCACCCAGCTGGTAAGATGTAGCCAAGGTGGGCTGAAATGGGCGGGATGGTTACGAGTTTCCACTGGCTTACAGTCACTTAGCGTGGAAGTGTGTCATCAATGCAGCATACCTCCTTACTAATTATATAAAGTATACAACCCACTAGTAGTTTTCTGTATTTACTTCATCTTGGATTTATTATTAGTCACACCTAGTTCTTTTTTTTTTAAGGTGGCATTAGAAAATGTAGTTTATATGTGTGGCATGCACATACAGTTTCAAGGTGTCCATTGTTCTATTGCTCAGTGTCCGTTTACAGAATTAGGACCAGTTGAAGAGGATGGGGAAAGTGGTAATGACAAGAGAGCTCTGTCAGATTCTGCTTTTCCATGTCAGCCTCTCAGTACCCCAACATGGTAATGGCCATATTTATTTCACCACTTTATCTATCCAGAGTAGAGATGATTTCCTCATGGCACAAAATCATCACACAGTTCAAATTCAGATAGTTGGGCTTAAGAGACCAGTGTCTTAACTGTTATTTATTGTCTTTGATGTAGCCAATGTGCCCAATACTGAATTTTGAGCTGTGCTTCTCTGAGTAATATTAAGGATAAAAAGCAATTTTTGTGGGTTAACCCTCAGCTTAGATGCTGACAGTAAGAATTCTAAAAGTACTGGTGGCTGATATTAATATTAAAATACTAATGAGGAGAAGGAGTTTCAGAGCAGATGAAGAAAGGAAGGAAAAGGGGAGGTAGAAAGAGAGGAAGACATGAAGAAGAAAGAGACAGAGAGGAAGGTAGAAGGTGAAAGGGAGGGAAAAGAGAGGGAAGAAGAGATAAATGTTTGCCATTACCACCACTACCACTAAGTACCAGACAGTATCTTGGGCCCTTTATTTATGTTATGTAATTTAATGCTTGCAGCAAGATGACCCTATATCCACTTGCCCTTTATGCATCTGTTTTTCTTTCCTTTTTATTAGTCTGAGTGTAGCAGAGTCTGGCACTTGACTCTTTATTGTGGCCTGCTGGTAGGTAGGAAGTTGGCAGTGGCAGAGGGGGTGCTGGCAGGGATCTGTGGCAAATGAGCTAAGTGTGGAGAGATGAGAGGGTGGGGTAAGGGTGGATTTTATAATAGGAGAGTGGTTATCCTAATTTTAGAATCTGATTCACTCAAGGAAATTGTGAGGGAGTGCTGTCCCTGGCATTCTAACGTGGAGTCCTGAGGAAGGTGTGGCTAGCCATTGAGCTCAGGGAGGGTGGGAAGGAAAACACAGAAAGGCAATGGAGTTGGGCTGAAGAAGAATGGAAACTTTACACCAGTCAAATGCCAGTGGGATGGAAGGATAGCATTTTTCTTTTACACATGCTAGTGACTTACTTGATGTCATTGCTCATGTACTTCTAGAAACAGACTTTATACCTCACATTGGTCAGGGACACAAGGCACACAGTCAGCAGGAAAACCATTCTTGCTACTCCCAGTCATCCTTTGTCAAGTGAAAGCAGAGAGCTAGCTGCCTGGGAAAAGCACATCAGACTTTGCATCCCCCAAGGGCAGTGGACAGTAAGGGTTAACACTCAATTTGCCGGTCTAGGACAGATCAGTTCCAGCAGGATCACTGCTATATGATCTTCGTGCTAAAACCTTGGAAGTATTTATTTTTACCCCTTACTTTTCAGGGGAGATCAGATTATTCTGTTAGTGCATTTAATTAGAAATTTGTAGAGCCAAATCTTAAACTGGGCCACTCTGATTCCCAAAGCGCAAAGCCTCTCTGATTCTCCTGAGCCACACAGCCTTTTATTTCAAGCCTATGACCATGACCAGAGCTCTTATTACACCCTCCTCATAAAAGAGAACACACAGCTGATTCACTGCAGCTGGTGTCCCAGGGGGGGCCCTAGAGCATCCAATGGAAGCACAGTAGAGATTTCTGTTGTGTTAAATGCAATTTGGACTTGATCAGAAGCAAAAAAAAATTGCTCAATGTAATCTGTAAAATGGTATTAGTTGTTAACAAATTTATAACATATATGTTTAATTCAATATGTGTACACATATATGGAGGTAGGAATCTAGATATACAGATTGGGTCAATAAATTTTCTATGTCTACTATTTTTTATTTATTTTAGATAAATACTACTTTTGACTTTAAAAAAAACGTTTTTTTAGATAACCTATCCCTTTTCAGCAACTAAAAGTATCCAGTGATTGCAGGTTGAACTTTAAAAAAATCACTATTTAATGAATTAAGTAATTATTTGCATTGTTTAAGTAGTAAGAGAAGGCAATGTAATCATCCTAGTAGGAACTACCCTTCTACCTATACACCAACTGACCTTCTTAGGAGCCACCCTGTTATCAGTTCCATGTTGCTTTTATTTTCATTTCATTTATATAAACATGGAAATAGAGAGTTTCTTCCTTATGCTAATAATGAGCTCTTATGCTACATATTATTCTCACAATTTCTGTTTTTACATAACGTTTCTTTTTCTTTTCCTTAATGACTACCACCATACCATGGGGAAGTATGTAAGCACCAGAATCCATTTAACTCTCTTCTATCGATAGACATCAAGCAGTTTCTTGTTTTTCACTATTATGAGGGAAATTCTTTTCTCTTTCACTGAGAGAATACTTGATGCTCTACAGTCAACCTATGGCTGAGTAGGGATTGAAGATTTTATGTTGACTTTTGCTATTGAGTCCAGAACTTTTACTATGGAATTTACCTCTATTTTTTAGCTCTTCTAAGTTTTAGTTTGCAAGGCTGCTCCTGAAAATGTTGATACGTCTTCTAGACAACACACTGCCAGGCTTTTATCTAAGAGATAGTAAATACTAGTGGTCCTACCTTGCTAAGAAGACATAAAGCAAAGAACACAGAGAGTGGCATTGTGGAGACACAGGATTCTCCTCCTCCTTCCTCCCTGCACGGTAGACTCTCATCCAATCAGAAGAAGACATTGAGAACTGGTGACTGCCAAGGGAACAGTAGATGTACTAAGGGAGCAGGCATGTACCGGGACTCTGATTAAACTGTGCTGAAGAATACAGCATAGACCTGAGGACAAGGTTGGTGACTGCAGGTCTTAGATCCGTCTGTGGAAATGCTGTTTTCAGCATGCATTCTGAATGAGTTTCCATCCAGTGGGGATTATCCAGTTGCTCTGCGACCCTTCATTTTGGGAAGAAATAGGGTTATGCTGGCTGCTTGTTGTTGTTGTTGTTGTTGGTCATGGGGCTTGAATTCTGGGCCTGGGCCCTGTCCCTGAGCTCTTCAGCACAAGGTGAGCAATCTACCACTTGAGCCACAGCACTACTTCTGGTTTTGGTGGTTAACTGGAGATAAGAGTCTCACAGACTTTCCTTCGTGGGCTGGCTCTGAACCATGATCCTCAAATCTCAGCCTCCTGAGTAGCTAGGATGACAGGTGTGAGCCACTGGCTCCCAATGAGAGAATAAATTTCTGTTGTTTCAAGCCAATAGTGCTTTGGTTTTGCCCTGGAAGCTCTAGGAATTGTATATGCTTACCACAGGAATGAAGCAATCAAGTGGCCATCTCATTCAAGTCGGAAATATGAGACTGAGGCGAATTACCCTTACTAGAAGTTAAGCAGTTTCTTATCACTATTTGGAGCAATCATTATGCCTCAGGTTCATGACCCAGTCGTAGTTTTCTTCCATCTAGAACACTTTGCTGGGCTTATGACTCCTGCCCACTGAAGGCCTGTTCTGCCTGCACCAGGCAGCGGGCCTCTGGCGAACGATGCTTCCCGCAGCCCTCTTCCGCCTGCTACTCCTCCAGCATGGAGGATGCTGCCACTGGCCTGCACCAGCATTTTGGCCTCACTCCCAGCTCCACCTCGTCTACCCATTTTTCTTGGTTAAAACACAATGAGAAGGGGCTGATGGAGACTCTGTACTTGTGTTGTTAGCTCGATTCCTTTACCACAATTCCTTCTATTCAGGAGGAATTTACTTGGGACACTTTCATCACAGTGTGTCAACTAATTCAATTCTCAGTTCACCTGCATTGGCCCTTCTGTCATTGTACCAAATAGCTTTACTAAGAGCAAGTGTCTCACACATCTTTATAGCTTTCTCTAGTCCTTTGCTACCAATTGAGGTTTTAAAAGGGAGTCACGTCCTTCACCTTCTTGGTATGAAATATATTGAACAACAAATTGTATAAAACAGAACAGTTTGAAAGGCAGTTCTCTCAAAGCACAGCTCATCAGACATGTGCCATTAAGGCTCATGTTACTGGAAGGTAACAAGAGCATGCTTTATGACAGATCTCGTATTGTCACATGGTGCTTGGTTTAATGTTTCTCTTGTGAAATTCTTAATCATTTCTGAGTAGGGGACTCCACATATTATTTTGCAGAGGGAACTGAAAATGATGTAACTGTTCCTAGAGGCCAGCATGGGCCTGCGGCAACTGAAGGCCCTGACCTTGTCACTTCTTGGGGTAAGCAGCTCCTCTTTCCCCTTTTCTCTGTATACTTCAAGAGGCAGCAGCTGAAGTGAAGCCTCTTAGTTGGGAATGTTGAGAAGATGGCAATGGCACCCAGTGGATTGGAGTGAGACATGCTGGTGAGTTATCCAACCCCAGATGCCCACAGTGCCAGTGCCACCAGAAGGTTATCCGTGTTCCCATGTGTCTGCAAACACCTAGGGGCCTGTGGGAACGCAGAATCTTGGGCTGCTGCTTGAATCACAATCTACATTTTAACCACAGCCCCCAAGGACTCACATTTAAGGAGAGAAGCCCTGGGCTGGAACAAAAATCACCTGTGTTTTGCTGGTCTGCAGGACTCCTAACCAGGAGGCCTGCCTGATAGAGTGGGGGTTGCCAAGTTCACACAGCCGGAGGGAGGAAAACCCCCAAAAGTGACTGTGGGTCTCCAGTCAGGAGAGAAGATGAGGGCAGCAACACGTCCGGTTAGCAGGGCAGGGCAGGGCAGAAGTGGAGGCCACCATGTGGAGACACAGGGAGCAAATGAAGCTCTGAAGAAACTAACCTGCCTACCCTTTGATCTCAGACTCCCAGCCTTCAGAACTGTGGGAGCCTAGAGGTCGGCCGTGGAGCACATCTAGTCTTCCACGTCATTGGGCACACCTAATCTCTGTCATTTGATACACCTACTCTATGTCCAAAGGCTTCTTCTTATAAGACACCAGTCACACTGGATTTGGACTCACCTTAGGGAATTCCTTTTAACCCATCAAGAGGTCTTTTCAAACCTCGATTTCCAAATAAGATACTGGGTGCACCTCATGGTCATGTGACTCGATATGTACTTTCAGTGAGTACATGGGGGACAAGGTTCATTCCACGGCCTTCTGACTGCAAGTACACATAGCACCCAGGCCTCCCATTCCTCCACACTGGGCTTCTCCTAGGTACCAGTCTTGGCTTTGTCCCTACTACCATCCCATTGAGAGGCCATGAGCTCACCATGCCTAAGGAGCCCAGAAATGTACTGAAATTAAGCACATGGACTCTGGGTCCTTGAAAGACAAAGATGTGAGCCAAGACTACACTTCCTTCCACAGCATCCCCTTCCCTCTGTGGGTACAGCACACCGGAGCCCCAGGTTAGCCAGGCCGATTGTTAGTAAATGGTCAGAGCACGGTTGTCTCAAGGCTCTGGTGGATAGGTCATGGCAGTATGGATGCAAATGCATTTTTAAAGCACACTGTAGCTATTGTTGGGTATAATGGGAAGTCATTAAGCGCATTAGCTGCTGATTTTATAATCAAGTGCTAACATTTTCGTGATGCTAACCTAAGTAACAGGAGATATTAGCCATTTGCAAAACATGTTTAAACAGAAAAAAGATTTAGAGACAAGAAGTGCCTCTCATCTTAATTATTTTTTTTGCATCATAAAAACCTCAGGAACAATGGTTCTGCAAGCTCATAATGGACGTGGAGCAGCTGTAGAAAACATCTCACTCCCTTTGTATGAAAACAATGTTATACATTGGGGAAGAAAAATCTTGTCCAGCTGATTTGATTCCAAGGAGAGGGTGAATCTGAGGGAGAAAATCTTTGCTGTGGGTCAAACATCAGCAAAATGTTCATGGGAACCACTGCCAGTGTGTGTGTGTGTGAGTGCGTGTGTGTGTGCGTGCGTGCGTGCGTGCGTGCCTGCGTGCGTGCGTGTGTGTGTGTGTGTGTCTGTCTGTCTGTCTGTCTGTCTGTCTGTCTGTCAGGATGGCTTCTTCCAGGTCTCCTTTGGGCAGCTGGCCATGTCTGCAAGGTAGGATGGATCCTGGAACATAGCATTCTTGATCAGTTCCTGATGATGTGTGGAGAGAAACTTCTTTTTCTCGTTCTCCTGAGCCCGTCTAGGCCATCGACCTCAGCCTGTGCTTATTTTCCTTTGGGTCTAAAGTAAAATGATGATCAGTTCACACTTCAGGAGCAGAACTGCCCAAGGGACTAAGCTAACCAAAGCCAGGCATACTTAGATGGCACCTGTGGCTAATAAACTGTCCACTTGGTGTGGCAATGGTGAACAAAGCACAGTGTTTCTGACTTCACTATGGTAGCACCTCACAGGACAATCCATCTTTCTTTATATTTGTAACAAACCATTCCAAACTTGTTATCTGAATCCTAGGCCAGAGACTTGACTCAGGGGGTCCCAGGAAATTATGTCTGACTACTTGTTCCAGAAATGGAATGAATAAGTCCTGGTGGAAAGGCAGAAAAGGGATTGCATTAATAGGACCATATTGGGAAGGAGAGGTCAAGTACCTCAACCCATCTTCGAGGATTCTAACTGAGGTCCCAGCCAATATAGGGAAGGAATGGAAGGGAAGAATGTGGGAGTGGGGTAGGGGAAGTGCTCATTGGTTGGTCATTCTCTCTGTTCTTGCTCTTTGGGGGTAGTTCTGGCGAGTGTCATTGCTGTCATCACTGGAGTGGCATCTGGTTCTTATGAGATGATTGTTTTGACATGTGGGGAAAGCTTCCTTTACCATCACAGGACAATGGCTACCATAATGTATCCCATAACAGCAGGAGCTCATCATAGGATAGACTGTATTGTTCCTGGGTTCCACAGGGACTGAGACTCAGGCCAATGACTGTAGACTTGCAAGTACTGCCCTCTGGATCTGAAATAGGATGTTGTTACAAGCAAAATGTCCTCATTCCGCCTGTCCTACTGCCTTCAGCCTTGAAGGGAGATAAGGGAAACTAGGTAAATTTAGGGTCTATCAACCTCATATCACCTGTTTTTAAACAGACACTTCTTAAATGATTAACATGCCTATGTTGAGCAGGACTCTTTCACAAAGTTTTAAGACAAAGGAGATAGGTACAGAATGAATTCTGCCTTTAATAACTCATCTGTCACATGAAGGCCCAAAAGTAGAATCAGTGCTTTTCAGGAAAAGCAGTAGAGACTGCTGCTAATTCCTTGTCTGATATTAGTGGCTTAAACAACCACCATTTGGCATTTCTCATGAATCACTACCAATGGGATGGTTCTGTGTGAGGCTCAGATGATCTGGCCTGGGCTGGCTGACTTGTCTACAGTCAGCAGACATAGCCAACCTAAGATGATCTTGCTTGGGACATGCCGACTTTCTGCTATGTGTTTCTCAGATCCTGGGAACATTCACATGGTTATAACACAGATCAGAGAAAGAGACAGATTGTTAAGTGCTTTTTATCAGGTCTCTGCCTCTATGGGTCATAGCAAATCAGTGGTCATGGAAAAATACAACCTTTAATATGATTGATATAAACACAACCCCTATGTAACAATCTATTTTATAGATTTTTTTTCCAGTTGCTATATTCATTTTCTTGATCTAACTAAAGTCCAAGTTGCTTCTTTCTCCTTTCTTTCCTGGAGGGACAAACTTTACTCCTGTGACCTCTGCTTGTAGTCAGGCTCTGACTCTGGTGACTAGGAGACTAAAGTTTGGCCACTGACCAAAATTCATCATGCACATGATGGGGCACAAATAGATTGTGGTTCAATAGGAAATGACAAATGCCGTATTCTCAAACTGCAGCGTGGCTAATCTAGGATTTATCATTGCTCAGAATCTCTCCCTGAAAAGACCCTGACTTCTCTCTCAGGTGGATATTTAACCCCACTCACACTGAGTCCTCCTGACTGTCTTGCAGAGAACTGACAGGCCGTCCAGGGTGAACTGGAGGAACAGAGTTGTCACGCAGCAAATATCGGAGCAATAGACATGGCCCAAGAGAAGAAGCCCTTTGGTTACTTCCTCGAGGTGAAAGAGCTTTCAGCTCTACAAATTCAATTTTCTCCATTCACCCAGGGAGTTTTAGATCTGAGAAGAATTGATAAGTGTTTTGTTCACTTGCTCAGTGTCTATTTATCCCTTGAAACTTTGCCTAACTGTTCCCTTCTCTGTTGAGTCTGCCTTAAAACATAATTAGCCAAACCTTTTGTGTATGTCCCATTGCACTGGCTCACTGACTACGGATTATATGCTTCTTAAGAGCCAGATAATAGTCACGTACCAAGTAAAGAACAATGACAAAAGCAAAGTTTTTGCTCTCGTACAGCTTACACTTAAAAGAGAGAGTTCAAAATGAATATCAAATAAATGCTCAAAAGAAAAATGAGATTGAGTAAGAGACACTGATGATGTTTGTGCATGGGGACACGTGTGAGGTACATGTGTCCATGAGAGTATGTGCACAGGCATGTGTGTATGTATATGTGCATGTGTGGGTGCCGTGTGTACAGGTATAGGGGGGTCCTAAGTTAAACAGTTGGTGAGAGAAGCCTTTTCCATAACTATGTTCGGATAGAAACCTGCATTTTTTGAAGGATAGTGATCTGTGGCTATTGGGAGAGGCTTCTGGCTAAGACATCCAAGACAGGACCGGCCTGTTTGAAGAATAGGACTCCATGGGGCTGATTGAACAAGGGAGAGAATAGTAGGTCATGAGATCTCAGAGATGGTAAGGGTCCTGGTTATGTTGGACCCTTGTAGGCCAGGAAATGAATTTTGCCATAAGCAAGATAGGAAGAGTGATAGACAGAGTAATGGTCCCTGTTCTAATCTCTGGAGCGTGCGAATGTGTGGTCTTACATGGCACAGGGGCTTAGACATGTGACTGATTTCAGGACATTGCAATGTGGAGATCACCCAGGAGGTACCAGTGTCCTACCAAGGGTCCTTATACGGGGAGGCAGAGGGTCTGAGTACGGGGAAATACAGGGTGATAAACGCAGAGGTCAGAATGTTGTAGATCTACAGGCCAACGACTGGGGGTGGCGTTTGGAAGCATGAAAAATAAGGAACAGCGCCTCCTCCTTGGACCTCCAAAAGGAACACAGCCATGCTGGCACCTTCATTTTTACCTGTAAGACCCACATCTAACCTCAGACTGCCAGAGCTGGAGAATAATGAATTTGTATTGCTTTTAGCTACTTAATTTATGCTAATTTTATAGTATGATGTCAGTGAAGGGTTTTGAGGAGAACTATAATATGGCCTGACTCACATTTAAAAAAAAAATCCCTTACAACTTTGGCGAGGGGCGGGGGGGGGGGGGCAGATGGAAGGGATGGGAAGGGGAAACAAAGGAGGAGGCAACAATGTTTGATAAGAAATGTACTCATTATCTTGCCCATGTAATTGTAACCCCTCTGTATGGTATTTTCACAATAAAAAAAAGATCCCTGACAGATTCTTTGGAGAAGGGAATAAGGAGGATCAAATAGAAGGCTTTGTAGACAAGCAAGAGATAGTAGTACTTGGCCTGGGGTAGCAATGGTGGAGAAAACTGGATGGAATCTGATTATAATTTGGAAACAGACTCCATCAGACCTAGTATATGAAAGTTTGGTTGGGTGGACTGAGGGAGACAGAGGGGGATGGATGAATCCCAGATGCCTTATTTAAAACTCTGAGAAGATGAAAACAGTATTTAGTGAGAATAAGGAAGGCTGGGGGTTTTGGTGTTTGTGGGGAGTGGACTCAGAATTCCATTTCGTCATAGTATGTTTGAGACATTCATAAACCATCAAAGTCCAGATGTCAAATAGGCACTTGTTAAAAAATGAATTTGGAGCTCACAGGAGTGTTCTGGGCTAGAAGTGGAAAGGTAAGTGTTGTCAATATTAAAGATGATGCCTAAAGGCACGGAGATGGAGGAGAATATCCAGGAAAAACACGTAGGTTTAAAAGAGCACAGGCCGTGAGCGAGGGGAATCAGTAAGCATTCCACTTGGGTGGTCCCGCTGTTGTCTGTACACCCTTCTCTCTGGGATGTGCTAGGGAAAGAATCTAAGAATTCTGCAGTAACTACGAGACCACGGAGGATTCCTAGTCACTCACTTCCCTCTGCTGTGAAAACATGCCTGGACCCAAGCCTATGTTTCCAAGTATGTATTCATAATGGGAAGATTATGATGCCTTCTCTGATAGATAATAAATAAACCCGCATATTGAAGTAAAAGCAGCAGCCAGCTCAACATGTGTACTATGATATCCCTTGGCTGATTATACCCATGAAACTGCTATAATGCAGTTCATCAGATAAATAATAATTGTAAGAAAAGGGTAAATACTTGGGGGAAGCAGAAGGAAGTATACAATGCAGAGGACAAGATGGCCTCATGGATTGATTCATTGGTTCCTGTTGACTATTTCTGTGCCATAAATCTCAGTTGAAGAGTCTTGCTTTATCCAAAATGAGGGCCCAGAAACCCCAAACAAGAATACAATGGCTCACCAGGGAAGGCATTAACCAACCTAAATGCTGCTTTCCTTCCCTGAAGAAATCTCCTCCATCTGTGCTAGTGCTGTTATCTCTGCCTTCCTGGGAAAGGAGGAAATTTGCACTCTCAAACACAGGATTTGTGCGGCCAACTAGACTACAGAGATATTAAATGATAAGCCCTCCAAATGAAGGACGGGAGAAGCTCTATGCCTCTGCTCCATTTGCTGGACGAATGATGATAGAGCCACAAGTACAAGTGCCCACAGGAAAGGAAGGAAAGTGTCTTGGTTCCTGATCCTTGGGTTGTTCTAATCAAAGTTCTTTTACAAAGACCTTGTTTAGTCTTAGGGCCTCTAAAAACCACTGATAATTGCTTGGTTATTTTCTTCATGGGTTGTCTTCTAGTACAAAATGTGTATGCTTCTATATTCTTGCCATGTGGGAGTATCCATTAGCTCTCGATGCTGTAATTCTGTGCAACTCAGCCACAAAAAAAGTATTTATTTCTTGTCTTTACAGCTGTGAGACAACTGGGATTGGCCAGGTGGCTCTGTCCTACATATTTTTATTCTTGGTCCCAGGATAAAGGGGATAGCATTATCTAGAAGGGGTTCTTCTCATGGTCAAAGTTGGAAGTTCTACAACAAGCAAGTGGAGTTATACAATGCCCCTTCCAGTCTAAGCTCAGAGTGATGCACTGTCATACTGGCCAAAGCAAGTGACAAGGTCAGGCCCAATGTCATAGGATGAGGAAGTATACAGTTCCCATGATGCTTGGGTAAAGGGTGAATATTTACCAAATAATAAGCTAATCTCTGTAGGAAGGAGTGTTAATATTTGTTTTTGGATGAGAAAATTGGAACTATAAGATCAATGTCATGTCTGTGTGCAGTAGTTCTCAGCTGGAACTTTGGGGAAGCATATTGAATTGATTTCTAAAATTATTATTCTCCATTTGTAATACTTCTTCTCCAGAGAAGACATTGTTATGGTTTTTTTGCTCAAATGTCTCCATCAAATCTCATGTCCTTTGCCTCCTCAGCACATAGACAGGGATACTTTTTTTTACCCAATCTCTTTTACAGCCCAGTGAGGTCACATCAGTGAGTTCCTGCAAAACTCCCACCCTCATTTCCTAATGCTCTCTTGCTTTCTTTTTTTTTTTTTTTTAAATTTTATTTTATTTTATTTGAGAACATACTGTACAGAGGGGTTACAATTACATGGGCAGGATAATGCATACATTTCTTACCAAGCATTGCAGCCTCCTCCTTTGTTTACCCTTCACCTCCCTTCCCAGCCTCCCCCCTCCCCCCCACCCAATCATACCCCCTTCCCCCCCCCACACCAATATTGTAAAGCTGGTTTTTTTTTTAATTTAATTTAATTTTATTTGTGAACATACTGTACAGAGGAGTTACAGTTACATGGGCAGGATAATGCGTACATTTCTTACCAAGCATTGCAGCCTCCTCCTTTGTTTACCCTTCACATCCCTTCCCAGCCTCCCCCCTCCCCCCCATCCCAATTCTTCTCCTTCCCCCCCTTCTCCCCCTTCCCCCCCCCCCCCCGCACCAACGTTGTAAAGCTCGTTTTGGACATGACAACTTGTACTTCTTATTGTTGCAACAGGTCCACCTGTATCCTTAAACAACTGGTTTTTCCCCATCTCCTCCACAAGTTATACTGACATCAAATATAGTGAAAGCAGGGGTTATACTGTGGGGGAGGGACATACAAAGCAACAAAGAGATAATGTTATAAATGTGTTAGAAACACATGCATGAAAGAAAAAAAACATTAAAATACACATCTAAGGGTTCATTTTCCTGACATCACATTATCTGACCTTTTCCGCTTGACTCAAACATATACTAGATATTACAAATAAGGGAAACCATGGGACCTACGTTTCTTTGGGCCTGGCTTACTTCACTTAATATAATTTTTTCCAAGTTTTTCCATTTCCTAACAAATGGGGCAATGTCATTCTTTCTGATGGAGGCATAGAATTCCATTGTGTATATATACCACATTTTCTTGATCCATTCATCTACTGAGGGGCATCTGGGTTGGTTCCATATCTTAGCTATGATAAATAATGCTGTAATAAACATAGTTGTGCTGGTAGCTTTAGTGTGGTCTTTTTTGTAAACATTAGGGTAAATGCCCAAAAGTGGGATTGCTGGGTCATAGGGGAGCTCTATGTGAAGTCTTTTGAGGAACCTCCATACTGCTTTCCAAAGTGGTTGAACAAGTTTACACTCCCACCAACAATGAAGTAAGGTTCCTTTCTGTCCACATCCCCTCCAGCATCTGTTGTTGTTAGAGTTCTTGATTTTTGCTGTTCTAACTGGAGTGAGGTGATATCTCAATGTTGTTTTGATTTGCATTTCTTTTATGGCTAGGGATGTTGAACATTTCTTCATGTGTCTATTGGCCATCCTTCTTTCTTCTTCAGAGAAGCTTCTCTTTAAGTCTTTCGCCCACTTACTTATTGGGCAGTTGTTTCTTTGAGGATTTGTTGTTGGGTGGTTTAATTTTTTGAGTTCCAAGTATATTTTAGATATGAGACCCTTGTCCGTTGTATGGCTAGTAAAGATCTTCTCCCAATCCGTGGGCTTTCTATTGATCTTGCTAGCTATGTCATTTGCCCTGCAGAAGCTCTGCAACCTTATGCAATCCCATTTGTCCAACCTTTCTTTGATTTGTTGTGTTTCCGGGTCTCTATTCAGAAAATTTCGGCCTGAGCCAAGGAGACCCAGGGTTTCTCCTATTCCATCCTGTAATGTTTTCAGAGTGTCTGCTTTGAGTTCAAGGTCTTTGATCCATTTGGAGTTGATTCTGGTGCAGGGTGATATATAAGGATCTAGCTTTAGTTTTCTACATGTAGTTAACCAGTTTTGCCAGCACCATTTACTGAAGAGGCTGTCTGTCTTCCATTCTATTGTTTTAGCTCCCTTGTCGAAGATTAGATGGCTATAGGTCTGTAGGTTCATTTCTGGGTTTTCAATTCTATTCCATTGGTCCTGAGGTCTGTTCTTATGCCAATACCAAGCTGTTTTGATTACTATGGCTTTATAGTAGAGTTTGAAATTTGGTATTGATATTCCTCCAGCAGTGTTCTTTCCGTTGAGGAGCGTTTTTGCTATTCGGGGTCTTTTATTGTTCCATATGAATTTTTGGATTGCCTCTTCTATTTCCTTGAAGAATGAGGGTGGAATTTTGATAGGTATTGTGTTGAATTTGTAGATAGCCTTGGGAAGTATTGCCATTTTCACGATGTTAATCTTTCCAATCCAGGAGCATGGGAGGTTTTGCCATTTTTTAAGTTCTGTGTTGATTTCCTTTTTCAAGATTTTAAAGTTTTCATCATAGAGGTCCTTCACTTCTTTAGTTAAGTTAATTCCTAGGTATTTTATTTTTTGTGGGGCTATTACAAATGGAGTTGCTTTCCTAATTTCAGCCACACTTTTCTCATTGTTGGCATACAGAAAAGCCATTGATTTTTGGGGGTTAATTTTATAACCTGCTACTTTGCCAAAGTTTTGAATCAGCTTGAGTAATTTGGGAGTGGAGTCTATGGGATTCTTTAAATACAAGATCATGTCATCTGCAAAGAGGGAGAGTTTTATTTCTTCTTTCCCTATTTGGATCCCCTTTATGTCTGCATCTTGTCTTATTGCTGTAGCTAGGCATTCTAATACTAGATTGAAGAGAAGTGGAGAGAGTGGGCATCCTTGTCTTGTTCCTGACTTAAGAGGAAATGGCTTTAGTTTTTCACCATTGAGTATAATGCTGGCTGTAGGTTTGTCATATACAGCCTTTATTGTATTGAGGAATGTTCCATGGATTCCTAATTTTTCCAAAACCTTCATCATAAAGGGGTGTTGGATCTTGTCGAATGCTTTTTCTGCGTCTATTGAGATAACCATGTGGTTCTTATTCTTGCTTCTGTTGATGTGATGAATAATATTAATTGATTTGCGTATATTGAACCAGCTTTGCATCCCTGAAATGAATCCTGTTTGATCGTGGTGTATGATTTTTTGGGTGAATTGTTGAAGTCGATTGGCCAAAATTTTGTTGAGAAGTTTTGCATCAATGTTCATCAAAGAAATGGGTCTATAGTTCTCTTTCTTTGATGAGTCCCTGCCTGGTTTTGGGATGAGGGTTATGATGGCTTCATAGAATGTGTTCGGTAGTGAGCTTTCTCTTTCAATTTCATTGAAGAGTTGGAGGAGAATTGGTGTGAGCTCTGCTTTGAAGGCCTTGTAAAATTCCGTTGTAAAACCATCTGGTCCTGGACTTTTCTTAGCTGGGAGGTCTCTTATTGCTGTTTCTATTTCAATGCTTGATATGGGCCTGTTAAGATAGTTTAACTCATCTTGGTTTAGTTTTGGCATGTCAATATTTGCTAGGAAGAGGTCCATTTCTGTCAAGTTCTCAAACTTATTAGCATAAAGTTTTGAGAAGTATTCCCTTATAATGTTCTGAATCTTGGTTGTTTCCGTGGTGATGTTTCCATTCTCATCTCTGAGTTTATTAATTTGGGTGTGTTCTCTTCTTTTTCTGATAAGATTTGCTAAGGGTCTGTCAATTTTGTTAAGTTTTTCGAAGAACCAACTCTTTGTTTTGTTGATTCTTTCTATAGTTTTTTTGGATTCTAATTCATTTAATTCTGATTTAATTTTGATTATTTCTTTCCGTCTACTGGATTGGGGTTTATCTTGCTGCTCTTTTTCAAGGAGGTTTAGATGTGTCATTAAATTGTTAGTTTCAGATCTCTCCAATTTGTTGATGTAGGAGCTCAGAGCTATAAACTTGCCTCTGAGTACTGCCTTTGCTGTGTCCCAGAGGAGCTGGTATTTTGTGTGTTCATTTTTGTTGAATAGCATGAACATTTGAATTTCCTTTCTAATCTCTTCAATGACCCACTCATGATTCAGCAGTATGTTGTTCAGCCTCCATGTGATACCGGACTTTCTTTGGTGGCTTTTGGTGTTGAGTTCTAATTTTATTCCCTTGTGGTCAGAGAGAATGCAAGGTATAACTTCAATGTTTCTGAATTTAGACAAGTTTGCTTTGTGGCCTAAAATGTGGTCTATTTTAGAAAACGTTCCATGTGCTGCTGAGAAAAACGTGTATTCTGATGCTGCTGGGTGAAATGTTCGGTAGATGTCTGTTAAGTCTAGTTGATCTATGCAGCTGTTTAGATCTGCGGTTTCTCTGTTGAGTTTTTGCCGAGTTGGTCTATCTAGTGGGGAGAGTGGTGTGTTAAAATCCCCAACAATTAATGTCTTTGGATCTATATGGGATTTGAGGGAAAGTAGTGTTTCTTTGATAAATTTGGGTGCTCCATTGTTTGGCGAATAGATATTTAGAATTGTAATCTCCTCCTGAAGGAGAGATCCTTTAATTAGTATGTAGCGACCTTCTTTATCTCTTCTCACGAATTTTAATTTGAAGTCTATTTTATCTGATATTAGGATTGCAACTCCCGCCTGTTTATGGGGTCCGTTTGCTTGGTAGATTTTGTTCCAGCCTTTAACATGCTCTCTTGCTTTCTACCCACTGGATTTCCTCATGCACGGTAGCAATGAGATCACAAGATAAAGGATCCACCTAGTCTATTCTGTTAAGCCTCTATAGTTTGGGGATTCATTTCATGGAAGCGTTGCTGTTAATTAACACAGTTTATTGAGCTTTTTAATCTCACAACAAAAGCCCCTTGCTTTCTTATGACAGCAAGGTTTTTGGTTGGACATGGTAGACAGTGTGAAGATCCAATACGTCCTCCAAAACTATAAGGTGGAGCTGAATATCCTTGCCTTCCTTCAGTGATATGGCTGATTGAATTCTGATTATGTCTCAGGCGCTTGATGTACATGGGTTATACCTGGTTTTTGAGACTAAAAAAAAAATCCAATGATGTTTTATTTTGTCCATAGGAGATGTGGGCTCAGACTAGCAAGTAGCCAATAAGATTACACATCCAGAAAGAGGAAAATTAGGAGTGAAGCCCACACACTACAAGACTTCAGAGTGTATGTGGTTTGCTGCTGTCCTGAGCTCTCAGCCAAGCAGATCCCTGGCCCGCCCCAGCCTCTCATGGTCACGTGGGAGCAGACCTGGTGATCTGTTCCACGTCCGGCCCAGCCCTGGCCCGGTCCTCCGTCTCCCCAAGGCTGAGTCCTGGGCCTCGGGCATGAGGCCATTCATCTGTGCACTGCCTCTGTGTGGAGCCAGGCCTCCACAAGCCAGCCTGTCCATTTAGAAACCCCTTTGGTCACCCACACCGGGAGGCCTTGTCCACAGGGGATCACTCCTGTTCCCCCGTGGCTCTGCTTTCCAGATTGCTGAAGCCAGAGCAGCTGCAAAAACGCCATCAAGGCTACCCCCTCAATGCAGCGGACTTTCCGGAACAATGATGAATGGGCTCAGAGGGGCTGTGTGTACTCTCTCAGCATAATAAGGGACTGGTTGGCAGACTACGGCCAGTAGGGGCATAGACACTCCCTGGCTGCATTAGGCCTGCCTCTTTCTCCTTCTGGCTAAGACTGAGCTCCTGTCCCTGTCACTTAACCCTGGTGTCAGATTCCAGGAAATAGCCTAAGGCAGCTCACAGAACCAGGGAGGCCCTGGGAGGTGACTTGGGGTGAGTGGCAGAGATCATCTGTGAATGCCAAGATGCGTTCTACCAGTTTGACCTTTAGTCTGTCTCTGCAGTACCCACACAGCCATGGCTGACCTAGAATCTTCCTTACGTCAGAGGCAGTATGTGGAGCAGTGGTTATGAGTATAATAGCCTTGCTGAGTGTTTGGTCTATTATTTCCTGTGTGTAAGACCGTAAATCTCCTTCCAAATCTCTGTGTGGCTCAGTTTCCTCCCATGTACAATGGGATTGCTAGAAATCCAGTGAGAGAAGGGAAAAGCTGCAGGTTTTGTGTCCATCGAGTCATTACATCCTAAGCAGGGCTTCCTTGGTCTACGGTGGTTTTCAAGAAAATATTTGGCTCTAGAAGAAAGTTATGGATCACTGTGGGTCACAGAGAGACTCTGCGCTGCTGTAGCTGAGAAAGAGGCAGCAAAGAGTTGAGACCTTCCGTGACACCAGGGGACATCCGCAGAGCCACGAAGTCCTGAGAAGGTCAAAGGGCAGTGGAGGGCTGGTCATTTCCTTGGCTGTGACCTCAGCCTTCTCTTTCACTTTTGTGCCTGGAAAGCCCCAGCCCATGCGCCCTGATCTTTTTGAAAGTCTGGTACTGATGGACAGTCCAATCATCATCTCTCTTCAAGTCTCAAGCAACCCCAAGGGGTTCTCCTGGTTTAGTTTCCCCAGAAGCAGACACTGAATAGGATTTAGAATCAAGGAATTTATTCAGGGAAATGTCCTAGGAAGTTCTAGTAGAGGCATAGGGGAGAGAGACAGGTATGGCAGGAAAAAAAAAATAACAGCTCATTCTTCTACTATTCAAAGTATGGTCCTTGAACCAGAGCATCCGGTTCATGTGGAAGACTTTAGAAGTGCAGGTCTTAGATCAGAGTCCACATACATGTCATCTGACCCCCAGGAGGCTCATTCAACTTGGAGAAGCTCTGACAGGTTCATCCCAGCCATGGTCTGGGCCTTTCCCATGGCCCTGTTGTCTGTGTGTGGAGGGCCAGGGGAGAGGGGGGACAGTAAAACCTTCTTGCAGACTTAAGGGTGGGTATAGATCCTCTGTGTAACTTCAAGAGGCCTCTTCAAGGGATACCCCTGGGCACTGTGGTCGTCAGACTTCTGGCTGCCTCTAGGTGAGGAGGCCTCTCTCACCAAAGGACTCACCAGGCCTTTGCTACGGTGTGTGCAGATGTGGAAAGTTGTCACAAGGCTTTGGGGGTGAAGAAGGATAAGCCTCTTCAAACTTTGCTGGAGACCATAGCTTTGGGGGGTCATCTTCAGTGGGCTGTCTCTGTTGCCTACCTCCCCTGGCTCTTCTGCGTGCTGCTGTTCCAAGCTTCTCTCTGCTCACAATCAACCTCTTTTCCAACTCCCAGGCCCCATGCTCTGCTCTGGGAGTGACTGTCAGTCTGCTTCTTAAACCAACCAAGGCTCCAAATAATCCCATGTCTTCCCAGTAAGCTCTTTTGAATTCTCTCACTCGTGCAGCCTCGTGGAGAAGAGCTGTGTTGTTATGCCAAAGCCAGCTTCTCCCATGAGCCTTTGTTACACAAATAAAATAGATGTTTGCCTTTGTTCCTCATGCTCCACTTTCTTGCACTCCCCATACAGGCTTTTAACAGAGTTTATTATAAATGGAAAAGAAAGCCGCTAACGCTGCAGAGGGCGCCTGTGCATTCTTCTCCTTCTAGCTCCTGCCCTTCCCTCACGCCTGTGTTTTCGATAATGAATGTCACAGGGGGCCCGGAGATGAATGGGGACTGATAAGTGCAAACCATTATTGCGCTCAGCTCTTGGGAGCAGGCAAGGGTTGCCTCCCACACGAAAGCTGTTCCTCTTACTGTCCTTTGTGTCTTTCTCAGCCCCCAGGAAGAGTCTTGGTGATAGGCAGGGTGCAAGCTGGATTCAGAGTCTTGGGATTTGGGAAACTGGTACTGGCTTTGCCACTAATGCACTGTGAAGGTATGGTCACATGACTGAAGCTTCTGGGCCTTGATTCCCTTCTGTGTCGACTGACAACACTTCCTACTCCATGACGTTGCGCAACTCTGTATGCTAAGGTATTCTTCCTTAGATGAGAGAAATAAGTGTTCAACGCTGCCTCAAAGCACCTACTATATGTGAGTTGCTGCTCTGTCCTGCGGGGCCCCAATGGACAAGGCCAAGCTTGAGATCATGAGCTCATAGATGCACAAGGGCGTGGGCAACTGTGGCTTCCCGTGTCTGGCTTCAGCACTGCCATTGTTGTTCTGGGGAGTGTGCTGGCCCATTGTGTGGCATTGAGAAGGAAAAAGGAACCTATGAAGGTCCCGGTGAGAGGTGATGGTTAGGATCCTCTGAGTAGGATCGTGGGAGGGTGGGAAGGAGCACTGCCTTACAAAGCACTTGACACTCTTGTGTGTGTTACGTTTGGGTTTTACCCCAATCCCCTGTGTCTGAACTTGTCTGGGTTCTCAAAGTCCCTCTTCCTATAATGAAAAATTGAAGCTCAGCATCCCAGTCTTCCCTAACTACTGTCATTAAGAAGATGTCCTTCTTATACCAATCTATCTCTACCTATCGAATAAGCTATAGTTGCATTGACTTTTTTCTTAATCTATTTTAATTCAGACAATTGAAAGGCAGGGTCACCAAATGTATCCCCTGTCTCTTGTCATAAACTGATACCAATTTGGTTCTCACTGAGTCCACATTTGTATTTTTTAAGTTAAGAAAAGAACTTCTCTTGAATAAATAATAACACTAAATATTTAAAATGTTAGCCACTTGATGGTTATGATGAGACAAATACTTATGTGGGTGTCTAAAGATGTAGGAGGTTTGATGACGGGTTGACCAGCAGCAGAGAATTGGGAGGGGGGGAGGCAATGTAAATGTGGGGCCTCCTTGGTAACCCCAGTGACCCTGACTCTTTTATAGATATGCTTCTCAAAATGAATTGGGGCTGAGTGGGGATGGCTGAGGTTAGAGCTTGTTGACCTCTGACTTACTTCATGAAAAACATGGCAGCTTCCATCCTGACCCCTTGGATCTCCGGCTCTGGGGAAGCTGGTCCCCATGACAGGAAGAAACTGGAGCAGCCTTGTAGAGGCCCATGTGCAGTCATGCACGGGAATTGCTTGGGTTTTCCACAAGACCAGCCTCTTGGTGGCTATTGGCTGGTCAGGCTCTTCATCCTCAGATGAAGTTGCCTGTCTTAGCTGCTTCTGCATTCCCAATCTACAGAGACTCTGAGCCATAAAGAAGGCATATTACTATTTCAAGACACTAAGTTTGGGAGCAGTTACAGCTAACATAGTGGGTACAAGCTCACCTGACAGGAAATGTTGAAAGTCAGACCTAGAGAAACCAATTTTTGCTTTTAATATACAGAGTTGAGGTTTTTTGGTGTTTTTTTTTTTTTTTGGTGTGGAAGAAAAGATTAGTTTTTCTTTTGAGAAAGATGTTGTAGTCTATGAGAAGAACTACATCGCAAAAGGAAAGAAAGGATTAGACAGTCTTCTATTCAGGGGCTCAGAGCCTCAGTGCTCATTTCCTTAACATGCCAAGGTACAGGCTCTCAACAATTCATGAACATGAGTGAAGGCCCGTGGCGATGGCCTGTGGCCTGCAGTGGGGGAAGAGTTTTGTGGCAGTCAGAGGGTGATGATGTCCTGTGACTTCAGAGGATGACAAAGCTCACCCCATGCTGGAGGGGGAGGGGGAGAAGAGGAGGGTGGCGCCCGCCATATATGGGCTAACGGCACACTTTTGGAAAAGCATATGGAAAGCATACTTTTGAGAGAAGTCATTACATCTGTCCTGTAAAGCGTGCGCCATCTCTCAGGGGATGGCGGCATGTGGAGGGGTCTATCAAGGGGTCAGGCCCTGGGGCTCCCCTAGGCCTCCAGGGAGTCGGGAATTTTAGGAGAGGTGAGACCAAGTTCAGTTGGCAAGGACAGAAGCAAAGGCCGAACAGGAAGCGGGCTCCTGGCAGGGCTCAGGACAGGTGGCCCAGACAAACGCAGCTGCTTGTCTTTGCAGAGGCAGTGGTAAGCCCTGAGACGTCTTCTTAGGCCTTACTCTCAGGAACTTCAGCAGTACGAAGTCTGCTCCAGTGGGTCTAACCCTTAGGTGTGTAAAAACTTGGTTGACTGAGCCAGGCCACGGACGTCAGGCAGGGAAGGATTCTGGCACTTGCCCTGAGGGACCCACGCTCCACAGGCTGCCCACCGTCTGTGATGCCCACATTCCCTCGGAGCAGGCATGGCCCTGCCTGTGGCTCCGGATGGTCTGTGGAGATGGGACAGAGTGCCCGGCCACGCCGGTGACATTCACTTATTTTCAGTGCATTGACTTGTGTCATCTTTACTGGTGGTTGGACCTTTCAATAGTATTTTTTTTCTGATGGAAAATAAAGTGCAGCCAATTGAATAAATAAATACAGAGCTTTTTTAAAGTTAATGATGTCTTCATCTAGGCACCCAAAAATGTGGGTTATTTTTGTGGCCCTGGTGAGCAGATCAAATGAATGTAGGAGAAAAACAGCCTGGTTAGGTGACAAAAGCCAAAATCCCACTTGAAACAAACATATCAAAGTAAAGCAATGCAAAAAATGTTAAAAAGAGCATCAAAAAATTGATGAAAGAAAGAACAAGAAACGTGTGTTGGCGCATTCTGTGACTTAGTGCCATCTTCTGCTTACTATATTCCTTGGCTCAGATAAGAGAGAGAGAGTGTGTCATTGGGTTAGCCAAGAGCAATCCAGTGTCCTTTCCATGCAGGCAGAACATGTGTGTGTATGTGTGTATTCGTGTGTGTGTGTGTGTGTGTGTGTGTGTGTGTGTGAGAGAGAGAGAGAGAGAGAGAGAGAGAGAGAGAGAACTAGACTACCCCCGCAGGTGGAGAAGGACCTTTGTCTTGGTGGTAGATGTTCCAAAATGTCTACAACCTTAATGGAGTCAGCTTCCTTATAACCATATATATGTTGGTATGGCTGTAAGAAATCTAAGGTTACAAGGTTGGTGCATGTAATACAAAAAAGAGAGAAAAAACAGGGAAAAAGAAAGTTATCTTAAATATATAATAATTGTAACACATTTAGTACCACCAATTATCTGTTGCTTATCTGAAGCTCACGTTTACCCAGGTGTTGTCTGCTGACACTACCCCAGGGCCGTTCTTCTCCATTGAAGCTGTCATGGAGAAAGACTTGGGGAAATTGAAACTCTGAGTCTTAAACTAAATTTTCTGTGCCCAAGGGCTGCTGTGTTTATGTCCTGGTTGATTTCTGTGATCTGTTTTCATTTTTGAGAGAAGCATCTGGCCTGATGGGAAGGTAGTGACGATGCTCTGAGATCCGGCTGTCGCTTGTGGGTGGTGGAGCTAGAAGTCTTTGAGGTCCTAGGTCTTTGGTTTCTTCATCTAGAAACCCAGCATGACCCTACCCATTTCAGAGGGCTGACATAAGAGTCCTTCTTGTTGTTATAGGTGGAAAGGCTTCCTTCTTTTCTAAGGCTAAATAATATTTTATTGAATGTTTATGCTACCTTGCATTTATCTTTTCATCTATTGATGGACACTTAGATTGTTTTTATCTCTGCATCTTCGCTGCTGTGAACGATACTGTGATGAATAGAATAGAGCAGACATCTCTCTGAGACACCAAACCCAATTCCTTTGAATAAATACCCAGAAGTACCAAGTGAAATAAGCCAGACACAGAAAGACAAATACCATCTGATTTCACCTATATGTGGAGTCTAAAACAGTCAGCCTCAGAGGTGGATGGTAGAAGGGTGGTAATCACGGCGTGGAGTAAGCAGGGTTTGTAGAAACGTTGGCTTCAGGCTCACCATGAACAAGTTCTGGACATCAGCGGACAACATGGTGATGAGAGGTAACTGGCCTGTATTACATTCTTGAAATTTGCTAACAGGAGAGGTATAAGTATTTCTCTCTCTCTCTCCCTTTCTCTCTCTCTCTCTCTCTCTCTCTCTCTCTCACACACACACACACACACACACACACAATGTGTGTGATTGGGTGGGGGCTGCCGTTTCTATCTGCACTGGACTGATGTGAAATGAGGCATGGGACTCCGGTTGGCATGAGAGCAGTACAGGTAGACAGAGCTCCTGGTTGACAGAACTGGGGTGGAGATCCGGGATGGTGAGTCCTGAGGAGTTCTTGCAGTGCTTTCCCTTGTACTCAGAAAGCACACATTCTTTGCCTGGCACTGCTAGCATGGTTCAGTGCTGAGTCCACCCTGCATGCAAGTTTGGCTGGCTTTGCGACCACTGGTGTGGCTGGCTTTCTCCAGAGCACCGAGGCGGGGGACCCCAAAGAGCGAAACAGGGTCCCTCCCACAGAGTTCAGTCCAGCCAGGAACCAGGCAACAGACAACTAGACAGACTCAGGTGAGACATGGCTTCCTACCATGGCAGGTGATGGAGGATTAATAAGGAAGCCGGAGCTGTGTCAGGGACATGGGGGTAGAAAAGGGATATTGTAAATCAAGGAGTCTGCGGAGGGCTTCTCTGAGGAGGTGGCATGTGAGCAGACACTTAAAGTAGTCATGCAGAGCTGCAAGCAGAGGGCAGGCAGGAGGGACGGGCTCAGCACAGAGACCGGCAGGGAACAGAGTGTGCGAGGGAACGAGAGGCAGCAGAGGAGACCAGACCACAGCTGGGTGTCAGGGCTTTGTTTCTCAGAGAAGGAAGGCATGTATTTGTCCCCCCAGCATCAACCACAGCTTCGGGAGAAAGCCTCCCTCCCCCATCTCCCAGGAGCAGGATCCCTGGTAAAGAAACCAATCATGCCACTTATCACCCCAGTTTTGAAAAGTAATTGCAGACACACATGTAAAGGGCAGGGCAATCTTTTCTGCCAATTACGTGCCCTGCTATTAGGCGATTAGAAGCGGGTACAGTCCTGGTGCGAGGGATTAGCAGCATCACGTTCTCTACAGCCACCCCTGCGTCTGCTGCTCCAGCCGCAGGAGCTGAGCCCAGCAGGAACAGGTGTCCCCGGGTCACATCCCCCATGCCAACAAGAGACCCTCACAAACCTGCAGCGGAAGAACAATCCTTGCTGCAAGGAGCTCACAGCAGCCCTGGAGAAGCCTCCGGTCCCTGTGTGCCCAGGGCCTCCCCGTCCTTGCTGCGTTCACCCCGAGCCCTGCCCTTATTACTGGTTTGGGTCTCAGAAATGTATATCTGCTCAGTTTACCCATACTCTGTTACTTTATTCTGTGTGTGTGTGTGTGTGTGTGTGCGTGCGCACCTGTGTTATTGGAGACTTGAACTTGTTAGGCAGGTGAGCTACAACTTGAGCTCTCCACTAGCCCTTTTATTTTTACCTTGTTTTTCAGATAGGGTCTCATTAATGTTTGATCTGGGCTGGGTTCACTATCTGCCTCAGTTTACACATTTGTTATAATTCTTAGACAATCTGACTTCTAAAAACATGCCACAACAGTAGCTGGCACACCACCCATGAATGTTGGTACTAATTACTTGTATAACTTAAAAGAAATAATTAAATAATAATACAATGTGGGGCAGTACTTTACATAAAAGTGAAAAAAACCCAGCGTTTCAAGATGAAGTAATTAACTCTCAATTAATTCTCAGTAAACGTCAGTTACTGTTTCCATAGTCCTCTGAGTCATGCGGCGTGGGACTTGGCACACAGCCAGGGTTGTACGGCGCCGAGCTAAGTCTGACTGACTGAGAGACTGCACTGTCTGACTCGTAGGCTGTGCGTCATGACTAGAAAGTGGCTCGCAGGGAGGCCCTGGGACATGGCCCGGCATGTGGGTGCTCTCACTCCTAGGCCTGTGTGTTGGGTCCTTCACCCCAGACCAGGTGGTCTGTGTCTGGTCATCCATGAAGGGAGACCGCCGTATGTCCTTGATGCTTTGTAAGAATTGCACAGGGGTAAAGCACTTGGACAAGTGGCTTGCACTTAATTCACATTGCCGCTTTCGTGGTTACGTCTCAGGCAGGCACTGATCGACACACAGTTGTCACGTTGCGGTTCCGTGTGTGCCCAGAACTGGGCTTTCTGCAGATGTAGATGAGAATCAGACTGGGTGCCTACTTCAGGCAGCCCGTGAGGGGCCGCGGCAAATGAATGCTGGAGTTTTAAGTACCTTGAATGCCAGCAAGGGAGTACTGGGGTGACTTCCGAGGGGAAGTGACAGTTGAAGTGGTCTTCATGAGAGATGGGGGAATTCTAAGGAAGAAGTGTGTCCAGAGATCTGGAAGAAAATGAAGTAGACCTGTAGGAAGTTGGGAGTGGGGAGGAAGGCAGAATGTTTTGTGTGGCTGCAATTTGAGCTTTGTTGAGGTGGGGTGGGGGAGGATTTCAGAAGGAATGGCTGCTTTGGATGCTTTTGCATAGCACTGAGTACCAAATTAGAGATTTGGATTTTAACCCTCGGGTGAAGAGGAGGAGCCATGGAGGGTGTTACACACGTGGTGGTTTAAGTCCGGTAGGATGCTGCCCTTCCTAACTGCTGAGAATTGCGGTGCCTGGATTGTCATCTAGGTGCTCCATTCTTTTCGATTGGATTAAAATTACCCTGGCAACAATATGGACGTCAGACAGGGGAGCTGGGGAAAATTGAAGAGCTACAAACCAATTTATTTTGATTTCAGGAAAGTGCTTTTTTTTTTTTTTGCCTTGTTTCTCTGTTACCAAAGCAACTGTTAGATGAATGAGCGGATGAATGAATGAATGAATGAATGAATGAATGAATGAGGGGTTCTCCTATTCTTCTTTCTTTGTTAAGAGAGGGACAGTTTACAGGTCTGTGAGAAATGTTGTCTGAGAACAATGATGCAGGTAAGCCCTGAATTAAGTCACTATTTAAACCTCTGAAGAATGATCACTGGGCCAGCAGCATCTTCTGAGGCTGTGTTAGGACTTGTGTGTTCACCCACTGGGCCCCATGACAAGGAGCAAGACTTCTTTGTCTTCAGTCCCGATGCTCTGTGGTCTCTAAGCCTCCTGGGGACAAACAGCAAATCAGTCGATTTATTACATGAACAAGAGCCTGGCACTTGGAAGAGACTTTAGGGGAATTCCTGGCCCAGCAAGCCAGAGAAAATCATACTGAAGACACTCCAGCACGACTTGCATGGCTGTACCCAGCTCCCTTCCACCTCTCTGGGTTCATGCTGAGTAAAGCGGGTCCTCAGTTGACCAAGGGCCAGATGAGCACGGCCTCACTAGGGATTGGCTGTGTTCACTCGGCTCAGCTGTGTATTTTATCCATCTCCTCTGCTGCGTGTTTTGTCCAACACGAGCCTTTCAAAGGCACCTGTTTAAAGGCACCTGTTTACTCCTGGCCAGGCCGCTGCTCTGTGGTTTCTCTGCAGATCCTGTCCATTCGTCCGCCACTGGACCCTTGGTGGTCCTGATGAGCCCAGGTCCTGTTGTCTGTAAGATCACCTGTTTGTTTATTTCTTTAAAAATTGATCACAGAGGGCTTGGCACGATCCAGATATGCTTCGGGGAGCAGGGAAGGGGCGAGTCTGGCCCATGTGACGAAAGACACCTGAGGTATCCGCTTGGCATCTGCCGGTGCTGATCATTCTGCCTCACTCACAATGGCTGCTTTGCAAATGAAATGCCCCCCACTCCTGCTGGGTGCTGGAGAACCACAAGCAGGTACTTCATTGCTTTATTGACTTCACGGTCCACCTAGGGAAGCAAACATCAGAAGCAGCTAATAACAAGCAAAGAGTAGCAAATGATAGAAGGTGCTGTGAAGGAAGCCAAAAAGGAAATGAGCTGGATGGAGGCAGGGCTGATGAGGGCTGGATCCTCCTGTGACGAGGTCCTGTATGGGCAGATCCCAACGGGACAAGAAGGACTTGGGAGCAAGGGAAGGAGGGATCAGTGTGTGCAAAGGCCCGGAGGTAGGGAAGAGCTTGGCATGCTTGGTGTGTGGAAGAAGAGGAGAGTGCCGTGAGCAAGGGGAGGTGGGGAGGCATGGCGGCGCTGGCGGAAGTGGCACTGTGGGGCTGTAAGGAAGGACCAGGAGGTAGCTTCCTAAGACTCACAGAGCGTGGTGTGTCCTGTGCAGAGGGAGGGCTTCGTGAATGAGGACATACCCACGGTGGCGTGTCATTCAGTGAAAGGAGGAAGGGTGTGGAGACTGTTGGGATGGAGGGTGGGCTCGGGGGTTACATTTGAGGACCACAGCGGTGGAAAGGGATGCCGACATGCCAGGGTGTGTGTGTGTGTGTGTGTGTGTGTGTGTGTGTGTGTGTGTGTGTGTGTGTGTGTGTGTGTGTGTGTGTGTGTGTGCGTGCGCGTGCGTGCTGTGGGGGGCTTGTTTAGCCAGTGTGAGAGTGATGGCCGAAGGGCCCTGAGCTGAGGAATCCCTCCTCCACGGATATCAACTGTCCTCTCTGAGCTGGGCGGGTCTTTGACTTGACCGGAGTTGTATACCAGCTATTCTCCATCTGTAAGCTCAGATGGAGAAGCAAAGTGGGTCTTCTTTGTCTTTTTTTTCTGGTTGTTATTTGGTTAAATCACTCATTCAAAAAAAAATCACTAAAATGTAGTTTTCTGTGCTTAACTTGCATCCACAGATTAACTTTCCCCCAACTCATTACTGTGGTGCTGACCCTGGTCTACGCATAAAAGACAACAGAACCGATAAACCGGGTGGTCTCTTTTCTTTTTCAGGAGCAGCACAATTTTATCTACTTGAGGCATTGGCAGATTTGGATTACATTGTAAATAAATGTATCCGCTATAAACACTCATGAATCTGCATTGCCTTGTAAATGAATTTTCCTAAGTAATTGTTACGTGATGGCTTACAGTCATCCTGGCAGAAGAAAACAACCAGAGAGAGATATGGCAGCTTTTCATCAGTGTTAAAAAAAATTCAGGGGATTTGCAAGAAGACAGCCGGCTTGAATTAGGAGGTGGGGGCATGGTGTGGATGTAAGGCCTTGGATTTGTCATTATTAAGGATATTAACTGTTGGTATGCCTATATAAACACCTATGATGGATTTGTTGTTGTTCCTATCCCTCAGCTTTAGTTTTGGCTCAAGTCTGGTCTTCTACCACATGAGCCACAGCTCCATTTCCCGCTTTTTGGTAGTTTACTGGAGATAGTCTCATGGACATTCCTGCTTGTGCCGGCTTTTAACTGAGAGCCTCAGGTCTCGGCCTCCTAAGTAGCAAGGAACACAGGTGTCAGCCACTGGCACCCGGCATTGTTGGATTTTAAGTGTTCATCTTTCAATATCTCCCCTGAATTAAACACTAGTCCAAGATGGAGGCTCGTTCTGTATCAATTAGTTGTTTTTGGATCAGGAGCCACCATTGCAGTCGCCATGTCTTATGACAGGACGTGGGTTGTCTGGGGCTTGGCTCAGGTGTCTAAGCTGTGCGTGCTCATTGCACAGAGGGCTGGACCAGGCTGGCTTGGCTTTGCATGCTTCTCAGCGTGTCCGGGTCAGCTGACAGCTGGAGTGTGCTCTTTCCATGCAAACGGCTAGACGGTGACAGAGCAAACAGAAATCACACCGGCACCTCACCTCATTATTAGACAAACAAGCCATCTGGACAAGCCCCGGGTCAAAGGTGAGGAAGTTCAGCTTTGACAAGGCCAAGGATTAGATGCAGAGAAGGGTAAAAAAAAAACTAGTGCAAAGCGGATCTACCATATTGATAAGCATGCTTTATTCATCTGCTTTGCCTGAGCTTATGCCTCACGCCAGATGCTGTGCTGGGCAGTAGGGAGACTGCCATGGTGGTGTCTGGCCTCGCTCAATGGTTAGAAATCTTGAAGTCCTAGAATTTGAACTCAGGGCCTTGCAGTTGCTAGACAGGCGCCTGACCACTTAAGCCACACCTCCATCCCTCTTTGCTTTTAAAATTATTTTTCAGAGTTTTGAGGTTTTGCCTGGGGCTGGTCTCAGCCTCTTGCTCTTCAGGCTGGGCAGACTGCATGGCTGGGGTTGTAGACGTTTGCTACCTTGACTAGCTGGCTCTTGCTCTTACTTTATCTTTATATCACCTGTACATCTACCACAATGTCTCCTCCACAGCTCTGGTCCTCCAATCAGTCTTTTATCCAATGTGACCAGAGAGATATTCCTAAAATGCAAATGAGACACTGACGCATTTTGAATGAGTCCTTCCTTGCAGCCATTTGATAAAGTTCAATCTCCCGAGGTTGATGTTTGATCTAGACCCCTGAGACATCAGCCTTACCAGCTGCCTTCCTTCTGATCACCAGGAATAGGGTTCCCAGACACGCCTTCCTCCCAGTGGGGGGGCACAGACAGGCTGGACGGTGGGGTGTGGGACTCATCCTGTCATTGGGAGAGATCATACCCCAACACATACCAAGTGTTACCTGCCAAGTGCACATGTGTGTACACATGTACACATGCACACACGTGCACATAATGCACGCACACTGACATTTTGCAATTTACTGACATTTACCTAGATGAGATTGTGAAGAATAACCTTCAAGTTCAGTTAAAAGCAGTTGTTGAATTTTGAGACTTTTTTTTTGCTAGTGTTTACTTTCCAAGAGCAGATGCAGAAAGTGGAGCATTGGTCAAGCGGAGGCCCGTGATGGATTCTGACTGGTAAGAGCCCCTCTCCTCTTCCACACTCTGCGAGCCCCTGTGGCGTGGCCTCCCGAGGCACTCGGGGTAGACCTTTGTCTGTCTCTCTCTGGGTCCTTTTTCCTTTTCCTTGGCAGGGCTGAGGTGGAACCCAGGGCCTTCTGCAGGCTCAGCATGCAGCCTGCCAGCCTCTGAACTCTGCTCTCCTAAGCACAACTTCAGAAATGCCTTCTCATTTCTTTCTCTGCTGCTTGGCTTCATGGCAAATGGGCGAGAGACCCTTTAGAATCTTAGTAAATGAACGAGTGAATAACTATGGGTCATGGAGAACTCTCTGTAGTGAGGTCATTTTGAGGACCTGCACGGCACAGAATGCTGGCCCCGCCCCCAGTGTCTGACGTCTGGGTCGGGAGAGGTCGGCGAGCACACCTCTGTGACCACTTCCAGGTCACACTTATGGCGCTCCTGATCGGGGCTGTGCTCCGAAAGCCACTGCTCGGCTGCACTGAGCCTGGATGGTTCTGTGTAGAAATAACCCCAGGCGCTGCTTTTGGGCAAGGGAGACACCTAGAGGGGGGTTTGAACTGCTTCTCAGTCCTGGGATGGCATGGCTGTCCCAGTGCCCACTTCTGTAGCCAAGCAGAGACAGCATCCTGAAAGCTGGCCCGGTTAGCTGAGGCGGCCGGAGACTCGGCCCTGGCCCTGTCCCCAGCGCTAGCATGGACGTCACGGCTGGATCACACAGATCCACTGCAGGCAGCGCTGTTCCGGGGAGGCGCATGAAGAGACACAGGTTCCTCCCGTCCCAGCCCTCCACAGCTACGCCCTGCACACGCAGGGGCAGTTCAGGAGGATGCCCGTGTCCTGCACAAAAGCTCTCCAAGCACTCGCACGCTCGCACTGGCCTCTGCGCACGCTTCGTCCTAAGGAGGAGACATCATCTGCGGTGGACAGCCAGCAACGCCCGCTTGCTTGGCCTTGCTTGTCCACCACAGCTGCCTTTCTTCCGCCCTCCCACCGAAGCCTACCGAGCTCACCTGCCAAGCTGCAGACCCTGTTCTGGAAGCTAAGCCCACAGCAGCAAGGGACAGAAAATGGGTTCCTCTTCTAACAGAGAGGCCTCCGTAGCCAGCCAAGCTACCCGCTGGCTGCCCATGACAACAGACCTCCCCCAGAGTAAGGAACTTCTTTGAATTCCCATACCCGTGGGCCAGCTGACCTGAGAGGCCCCGCTGCTGGGCGCCTCTGTGGGTGTTCCGGGGCGCTCATCTCTCCTCCAGAGACCAACAAGCACACCCTCAAATGCCCTCCCAAGCAGGCGTGGTGGCGGTCCGTGTGAGGCCGAGCTGACGCACAGAGCAGGCGCCACCCCTGCCTCCTCTCGAGGGCCACACAAGGCGCGGAGCAAACCCCAGGCCGGGGTGCAGGGCGCTGTGCGGGCGGAAGAGGCATCCAAGTCCCACGGGAGGCTGTGAAGAGCCGTGCAGAGGGCTCTGGTGAAGGGAGGCGCACTCCGCCAGCATTCCGGACGTGGGGAGATGTGTAGGGTAGAGTTTGCCTGGTGAGCGTTGTGGCACGAGCCGTAGGTGTTGCTTGGGCAGGGCCTGGCCTTGTTCCAGGACAGGCTGGCTGTGGAGGCCGCTAGGCGCGTCTGGTTGTCCTGTCTCACACTTCTGGCCCAAAAAGAATACATGTTTGGCCAAAGGACTTGAGAGGAGGTTTTGATCAACAGAGACAGTAGAAAAATCATTTCATTGCAATGATAAAAGGCTTCTGAAGAAGAAATCCATTTTTTGTTGGCGTGTCTTGTCATGTTTCTCCGGTAGCTCCCTGATAGGGGACTTTGGGCGGAGGACTGATCAACGTTAGCAAATAAATTACGATGCTGAGAGCCACTCTCTACCCATCCCCCTCGACCTCCCTGCCCACTAGACCAGCCGGTGTCACTGGGCTGCGTCCGAGGACACAGGGAGGTTCACACCCCCTCCAGAAGGACCCGCACGGCCTTGGGGCTGACACAAGACAGCAGAGCCAACGGCCACCAGCCGGGCGCCAGGGCTCAAGGCTGCTTCCTGCCTGTGGCTGATACGGAGAGGACGTTTCGGGGCGTGTGTGTGCAGGTGCTGGTGTGCACAGGTGTGTGTGTGTGTACACGTGTGTGGCTGAGTCTGTGGCACGCGGGAGTGTGTACCAGCCCGTGGCTGTGTGTACGGGCTGCGGTGATGAGTGTGCAGATCAGCAAAGGTAACATAAAAATTGTGCCTCCCCTGGCGGGGCTGCCGTGCTGAGGGTTTTTTTTGCAACTGTGGCGGACCGGAGAGAAGCCTCATGGAGCCAACACGGCTTTTACAGCAGTCTCTGGAGAGTTTCTGCATTGAGTCCCAGTCTCCTGACGAGAAACTGAGGCTTGAGGGGTAGAAGCCACTTCCTCAACGCAGTGGAGTCTCCAGACCCTAAGCTGCTTGCTGACACACGTCCTCCCAGCTCTCCCGAGGGGTCAGAGGTGAGCTTGGAGGCAGGAGCTTGGTGAGGTCACCTTCTCCCAGCCCTGACAAGCCCGGGGACAGGCCCTACAGGCTGGTCGGCCTGGAGTCGGGTGGGCTCGGCTGGGGCTTCCAGCGCTTGGTCAGTGCCCAGCTAGGTCCCACAGTGAGCAGCCTTCCCCCGGCACACGGACGTCCATAATCCTCCCCTGCCCTGCCCCGGCCTGCTCTGGGACGCGCCATGGGGTGCTTGTGCCTCACGTCCACCTCATTGTGCTACGTGGCCATCATGGTTGTCTCCCCAGTGGGGCTTGCTGGTCACCAGCTTCATTCCGCCCCAGTGGGCTTTCATCAGTGAGTTCCACACACAGGGACAATGTCTGTCACCTCGTCTATCAGTGGAGGTGTTCGCAGGGACAGACGGCCCTGGCCAGCTCTTGACGGTCTTCTGACCGAACAGCAGAAGGAATTTTACACTGATCGAGTGGCCCTTGTGTCAAGTGCTTCTCGCCACACTCATAAACTATACTTAAAATCAACTTACGGGTTCAATGTCTTTGTTGTCATTTTCTCAGTGGACAAATGGAGGCATAGGAGGCTCGAGTACCTGCCTGACTGGTGAGTATGCTTGAGGCTAGGTGCTGTCACTTCAGACTTGCTGCTGCTCCTTCTTGATTCAGTTTAACCGTCTGCCCCTTTAATACGCACTCCTCATGGTCGCTCTGCTCTGTGCCAGGTGGGAATCCAGCCCACACCCACTCAATCTCACAGGGCCCCAGTGCTCAGTGTCCTGTTAGAACAGACCTCACACAATACACTTATTCTCGTATTTTTGTGCCAGGGGAAGTTATGAGGGACAACATTATATACAGGATTCTGTAATAAAAACAAGAAGAGCAACAAGTGATGTCACTTGTCTGTTTCTCATATTGCCTTGGCCACCAGGAAGCTCATCTCAAAACCAGAGCAAAACACTTGTAATTAGGAGCTAAGGTTTTAGTTTTCTTGGACTTTTCCTTTGGCCCTGATTTTCCAATTTGGTGATGTAAAATGGCGTCTCCCCCCTCCTTTGGTAAAATAACCTATATCCTATTTGGAAGAAGGGTGCATCAAGAAAAAAAAATCATCATTTTTACTGCATAGGTTTACATTCCTATGGTCGAAAGCAGACCTAGATGGGCTTCCTACCCTAATTCCCAAAGAGCTCCACTTTAGAAATGTCTTGAGCATTGGCGACTGCAGTTCTGAGTCCCGGGGGGACAGCTCAGAGTTTCTGAAAGGTCACATACATGTGTGTGTGTGGGGGGGGTCCTGAGGTCACAGCCCCAGCTTGGGTTGCCAGATGCCCCCGGAGAGGCAGGGGGCCGGGCAGACTCTCACCTGAGCAGTTCATAAAGCCCGTGGCCCCTGACGGATGGTTTCCTGCAGGCCAGAATTGATCTGTCATCGTTGTGATTTGTGAGGTGGGCTTGGGCCATGGAGGGGAGGGGGGAGGGAAAGGAAAAGAGAGGAAAAAAAGAAAAACTAAATAAAGGGAGCCAGCCAGCGCGCCAGCCCGGCCAAGGCTTTCCCGGCGTGGGGAGGGCCGCAGGCCGGGTCGTTTTATTTGATTTATTGGGAATAAAGTGGATCTTATTAACATTTTAATCAGGAGAATCTGCTCTTGCTGCCCGGGTGCAATTCCCTGCCCGGGGAGAGTGGACGCGGCCGGCCCTGCCCGCGGGGTTAGTGAGCGAGCGGGGACCCCACCGGCCCGCAAAAGCGGGGTGCGCCCCCCCCTCGGCGAGGGCTCGCCGGCCCCGCGCGCAGAGCCATTGGAAGGAATCCGTCGCGCGAAGCCATTGGTCCTGGTCATCAGCCTCTGCCCAATGCTTTCCCGATGCTGCCGCTGATCCACTCGGGAAGTTGGCTGGCTGGCGAGGCGCGGCCGCCCCTCAAAGCCCGGCTCCCACGGAGAACATGCTCAGTGCAGCGGCGCGCGTGAGGCAGAGCGCCGCCGCCGCCGGCCGCGTCTAGTCGGCACCATGCAGCCGCCAGCGCCGCTGCTCCTGGCGGGCGCCCTGCTGTCCCAGGTAGGGAAGGGGCCGCCGGGGCCGGGGCGCGCGGGCCGGGGCGCACCGGGGGCCGGCCGGGCCGGGCACGGAGGTGACCCCGGCCCCGCGGGTCCGGGGAGGGGGGGCGGCCGCCCGCTCCCGCTGGCCTCGGGGGTCGCGGGCGTGCGCGCGCTCCGGGGCAGGAGGACGCCGCTGCGAGCCCCTCTCGCCAGCGGGGACCCCGTTCTCGTGGGGGGGGGAGGGAACTTCGGGGCGCCCCCTCCGCCTCCGGAGGCTCCCGCGCTGCGGGGAGACTCAGTCGGAGACCACGCGAGCCCCCGAGTCTCGGGGCCGGCTCGCGGGCTGCCCGGCGTGGAGAGGCCGGGCCCAGCCGAGCACCGCCGACTTCCCGGGGCGCCGGCCCCGCGCCGCAGCCCGGCTGCCGCTGTCGCTCACGGCGCCGGCGCCCGGCCGCGCCCGCACCCGGGGGCGCCCGCCTCCCAGACCCGGGCCCGCACCCGGGGGCGCCCGCCTCCCAGACCCGGGCCCGCACCCGGGGGCGCCCGCCTCCCAGACCCGGGCCCGCGCCCGGGGGCGCCCGCCTCCCACACCCGGGGCCGGCCCGCGCCCCACCGTCCGGCCCGAGCCCGGCGGCCGCCTCCGCCGCCTTCCCGGGGCGGGTGGCGCGGAGCGCGGGGAAAAGTTGAAGCCGGGCCCGCCCGGCTGCGGCTGCCCGTGAGCCCTCCCGCCGCGGCGGCCACCGGAGCGGTCCCCGCCGCGGCCACGGACCGAAGTTTGTGCGCGGAGAGGCGGCGCGGGGCCCGGCCGGAGGCTCGGGGCGCGGAGGGGCACGCCCAGCCCGCCCGGCGCGCTGAGCCGCCGCCAGCGGCTGGACGCGGACGCGGACGCGGGCCGGGGCGGCGGGGAGGAGGGGGAGGAGCGGGGAGGGGCCCGCGCCCCGGGGAGGACGGGCGTGGAGTTGGGCGCACGAGGAAGAGGTGCGTGTGCGAGTTGGGGATGAGAGCAGCGGAGTCCGGGCCCCGGTCCCGAGCCCGCCACGTCCCCGAACGTGAGCCAGCAGCACCCCGGAAAGGCCCCGACCCGGGCGGGCGGCGTCGGGTGCGGGCGGCCGAGGCCCGGCCCAGGACTCCCGGATGGTCTCGGGCCCTCCCGGGACGCGGAGCCAGCGCCGCCGTCACCCGCGCTGCCCGCGACGAGGCGCCGCGCCTGCCCCAGATGGCGAGGCCGGCGTGGACAGCCCCGCCGCGCCCCGCCGCCCCACGCGGGCGGCTCAGCCTCGGGCGCCCTCGGCCTGGGCGCGTTCCCCGGCCGCCCGGGGGGCCCGGGGGGCCTGGCGTCGCGGCCCTGACTCTCTTACGGCCCCTTTTCTGTAGGTCCCCGGCTCTCTTGGTGTCTTTCCACCTCTGTTCCCATCCCAGGCCTGCCCACAGTTGTCCCCCCTGGGGCGGCGCCTCCGCAGGTGTGAAGCCAGGCGCGAATGGCCTGTCCGGAGGACGCTAGTTCCCTCGCGGCCCCACGGGCGTGATCAGGGCGGCTCCCACCTCGGGGCAGGCGCAGCGGGCCCGCGGGGGCGCCGTCGCCCTGGTCCGGGGGAGCTCCCCTCCGGCCCGAGTCCATGTGCTGCTCCGGGCCGGGCCCAGGAGCCAGGGACCGAACCCCGGAGCCTGGCGGTCAACAGCAAAGCCGAAACTTTCCTGAGGCAGGGAACGCACAGGAAGGGGAACGCAGTGCAGTCAAGCGAAGGAGTCACTGCCCGGTGGTGCCCGGGCCGGCCTGGGCGCGTCTCCCACTGCGGTGGAGAGGCCTGCGCCCGGCTGCGAGCTCATGGACGAAGTTGGCTTTTTGGCATTCTGCAGGACCTTAGGAATTTTAACAGCCCGAGCCGGAAGCTGGCCAAGAGGAACCCTAGGCACCTCTCCTCTCCGCTGGAGTATTTTGGGAAAGACGATTCCAGAAGTGGCTTCTGAAATTTGGCTACGGTAGTGGATGGGAAACAAATTAAGAGAGGCACGAGCTAGAAAATCCACTGTAAATAGGGTTCTCTGCCCCGCAGCGGGAGCACTGAGGACTAGCCCCGAGCTTCTAACACCGCGTGAGTCATCCTCCAGGAATTAGGATTTTAGGGAGTGGTTCAGGTCTGGAGAGCCTCACAGTCAGCCGTGGAAATACTGAGATCTGCCTGGGAAGAGCTGACTTCAGAACCTTGATTTTTAGGATTGTGTGAGATCTCGTATCTGCTATCCATGTGAGTTTTAAGAGCAGTGGTTTTTTATTTCCTGAGCCTTTTTGATCAGAGGGGAGACGCGGGAGGGGTAGAGGATGCTCCAGTACCATGTGGCAATTTATAACCTTCCAGAAGTCTGGGGGAAACAGAGATGTAAGTGGTGAGAGGAATCAAAGTGATAGAGGCCACATGACTGAACATATTTATTTATTACCTCCCCAAAGTGGCTTAGTAGACTGTGATCTGGCTTTCTGCAGCTCCACGGTCTGTTCTACTGAAAGCCTCAAAAGTTCTCTTGGCCATTCTCTCCTGTTCTTCCTCCTTCCCCTTTCCTATCTTTAGCCCTTGGTTTTTCTCCTAATAAAACCTATTTCCTCCAGAAAGTATCCTCTGTGTGTTACAGAAAAATAGCCCAAACCAACATGCCCAGTGACTGCATGATGTGGAGGAACTGGCATTTGGGTGGATAAACAGCTCCTCTACCTGAGGCTGACTCTCAGGTGAAAGTATAGCTAGGTGCTTGAAAACATCTCCCTTTCTTTTCCTCCCCAAATACTGTTGCTTGGGGAGTCCAGATAATTTCTCCCTTTTGGAAGGTAAGGAAAGACAAATTATGGATCTGATTCCTATTTGAATGGTAGTCACATCATGTAAATATCCTGAATACTCCCCCACGGTGCTCCTGGACATGGGCAGGGGCACGTGCTTGGCGCACTGTGTTTTGGTCTTGTTTCCATACCTGTTGAAAAGTTTCTCCAGAAGAGGGCTCCATCCACAGCATTACGAAATTCTGAATCTCCAGCTCGTATTTTTAGAGAACTTCAGTGGAGCGGCTCCATCAAAACAGAACCATTCTCCGTATTCCAGGTTATTTGCTACATGCTCCCCCAAAGGAGAAATCCTGTCATTGGTTTTTTTAATTTTTTTTTTCCCTGAGAGTATCTTTCCTTCTTTCTCTTTTTCCTTCACCCTCCTCGTTCTGGTTCTGTTCTCATTTATTCTTCAACTCTGCAAGCCCTCAAACATATTAGAGCAAGAAAAATTTCCAAGGCTCTAGTACACAATACAGTGTGGAATGCAGGGGAGCTCTGAGATCTCCTGGCATTGGACTTCAGTTGGACTGGCCTTTCTTCTTTAGGCAGCCACAGGGCAGGAACCATTCTGCTTATGAAAAGAGGTAATCTTCCCAATTAGTTATCTACCCGGAAGAGAGAAGCAGGCGCCAGTGCCTCCTCGCTCCAACACCAGTTGAAAAGGAGAGGCAAGCATCCATCTGTCATCCAATTATAATAATCGGCTGGGCAGAATCAAATCAAGTGACCAGTGGTTTGGACATTGCTTCCATTTAGCTGTCAGCAAGGTGTCCACATGCCTGCGTGAATCTGGCCCTCTGAAGGGACGCTGCCAGTTCCGCTCCCTGCGGCCGGTCTGCTCTGCGGCCACAGCGTCTGGCTGGGCCACAGCATCCCGTGCACCCTGACAGGCCCCTGTGGTCGCCATGTCCTTGGTCTAGGGGGGAAGTCATCTCTCACCCCAGAGGCAGAGGCCAGGGAGAGAAGAGATGACATTTCAGACTGGGAGTGTGCATCTAGCCAGGGTTGGTGGAAAAGGACGGACTGCCCTTTGGCTTAGCAGGCTGGATCACAGGTTGTCAGTTTGGTGTTCTCTGTTTCAGCACAGCAGCTCTGCTTCGCAGAGAGTTTGCAAAGCGGCAGCCGCTGGCCAATGTTAGCCCATGGAACAACTTTTTTGGCCTAAAGCTTTTGAAAAGTATAAGAAATTAAACATTAAAAAACAACCGAGGTTTCTCATGTTTCTTAAGAAAAAAAAAATCAAGAGGTCTGACAGAAGGCCTGCATTCCCACCTGGTCCTACTTGGTTGGAGCTGAACTAACACTCCCCTCACCCCAGCATTAGACTTACGTGTATTATCATAGCCTCCACCACTGCCCACCACACCCATCCCACTGGACTCCCCGATTTTACCACTGTGCCCCTATAGCCACATGACTTTGGGTCTCTTTATAAATTGCCAGCCCTGGTCAGATGGGCTCAGGGAATTCCTCAGTGGTGGCAGCGGGAAGGACAGGCTAGCTTCTTTCTGATGCCTGTGGTACAAACACACTGCGTTGGAGGAGCAGCGTGACCAGGGGCTGTGACACTGCGGGAGATCTGTACCCTCAGTACTGTGGGGAACCGCTCGCAGCTTGTCGCTTCGTGTGCAGTAATTACATCCAGACGAGTAACACTGCAGCTCTGGGCCCTGGACTATCAGATTACCTAAAGGCCATCATGTATCAGCAGCTCAGACACTCCAGGCCCTCCCACCCTGCACGTCGGTAGTGCTCGGCCACGAGCCATCACTGCCGGTGGAGTACCATGCATCTGGCGCTGTCATCGCAAGGGTAGCTCACTCACTGGGTAACCGTCATCACATAGTGTGGTGACTCCCCGTGCTTGGCCTTTCAAGGGCTGCTGCGGCACTGAGCTAGCAGTCAGCCTTTGTAACTCCATGGGGAAGTTTCGTGATGGCACGGTCCCAGGGCATCTTATGCCTGGGTACTGTCACCTGCGCTGCTGTCCTGGAGCTCGGACCATATTATATATGTTATACATAACGATTAACACCCACTGTGGTTCTATATCCAGTGTTAAGACTACCATGGATGTTCTTAGCCCTGGAAGTGCGCTGCACGAATCTGGCTGCCTCCTCCCCCAGCAGCAGGTGAGACCCAGCAGACCCATGTGTTCCACAGCTACAGACCCTGAGGGTCTGGGGAAATAGAACCACAGACGCCACTCAGATGGATATGTCTCTGCTGCCAGTTGCCCACGGAAGTCAAATCCCTGAAAATTAACATTAGTAACAGGCACGTTTTGACATGTCGTGTCTCATTTCAGAGACACCGACAAGAGCCACCGATCTTCTGCACAGGCACAAAGACCCTGTGTCTCCCAGCAGAACCCCGCTGGGCTGGGGAGGGGGGCGCAGCTGCTGCTCTACCACATGCCTGGGCAGGGCCAGGCCGGGCCGGAAATGAGTTCAGCTCTGCCGGGGCCTGGGGACCTTCGAAGGAATGTGGCCGCTGCTGTCCCTGCCTCAGATACCTCAGCCATGGTCTCTTCCCGCCCCCCAGGGGCCAGGAACTGCTTTTGCGTGTTGTGTGATTGAGGAAGGATGTGCTTGATGCAAAGCCTTGAGCTTGGGTCCCTGGATTTGTCTCTCCCTCTGCTGCTTGGTGGGTCGGTGTAGGGTCTGCAGAGGGTTGCTGGACCCCACCAATTGGCCCGTGGCTGACTGGGGCTATATGGGCTCCCTTTCACCTGCCACAGTAGTGGGCGTCCTAGGCCATCAACCTCAGGAGTTGCAAGTTATGGCCGGTAGCCGGTTGTATAAATAGCTCTATTGGATCATAGCCACGCCTGTTCGTTTATGTAACGGGTGATATGAAAACAGAGGAAAGAGCGTCTGGCTCCCAAGCCCTGAAATATGTACTCCGCAGCCCTTTACAGAAAAAGTTAGCCGGCTCCTGACCTTACTCAAAATTACAACCAGACAGACGGCAGGAGACTTCCCAAAGGGCTGGGGTGAGGGGCTCCTGCACTTGGCACGGTCCCTCCTGTGCCCTGGGAAGTTCACCTGGGGCCACACGGCCTCGGCAAACGTCTCGGGCAGCCATGGCGGACCTCCGGTAGGCAGGCCTGCCACATGTGCCATCTGGGCGTCAGAGCCCAGCTGCTAATAAGGCAGGCAGGCTCTGGCTCTGCTCTCTTGGGGCTCAGCTTGGCAGCTGAGGGATCAATATCAATTAATGAATAATTTAAAACCAAGACAACCACTGTGGAGGGAGGAAAGGCAGTTGTGTGAGGTCATGCCATTCTACACATTGTGTGCGTTTGTGCTTTATCCTACACTTCTACTGAAACATAAGCTCCTGTGGGCCACGTATCGCTGCCTGACATGAGGGTATGTGTGTCCCCAGGGCTCACAGCAATTCCTGGCTCATACTAGGCACTCGGCAGGCATGAATGAACGAACAGTGAGTGAATGAATATAAGAAAGGAGTGAAATCCAGATAGAGGGTTTGGGAGGCCTTGCCGAGAGCCTGGTGCTCAAACCCAAAGAGAAGAGCAGGGCTCACAAAGGCCCATCAGGCTGGGGGTGGGCAAGGCAGCCCAGGCAGAAGGCATATCCGGCGGAAAGAGCCCGGTCCAGGTAGTGCCGAGGGGTGGGCAGGAGGCCTTGGTCACTTTGAGGATTTTGGTGTTTGTCTCAGAGCACTGGCAGCCATTGAAGGTCACAAGGAGAGGAGGAGGGTGTGGAGTGACACGGTCAGATTTCCATTTTGAAGAGGTCACACAGCCGTGGCTGGCGTGGGGATGAGCGGAAGGGGGAGACGGGCGAGGCTGGAGCTCCCTGGGTGCCCACCCAGGTGAGAGTGCAGGGGACAGACAGATTCTCCTCGGGTGGAGAAGCACGGAGGCCTGATGGCGGCTGGGTTCAGAGATGGCTGGGTAAAGCAGGGCTCTAACTCTTCTAATGGTCAGGAACCAATTGCTCAAACAGAAGCCGAGGTGTTTGACTTTAGTGGAGGACCTGTGGGGATGATCATGGGGCGTTAGCTAGACTGTGGAGCTCCTGGCAGAGCCGCGCCGTCAGACCCGGTCCGTGCTGGGACTGTCCTTGCATGGAGTGACTGGAGTGCAGCCTCTGTAATGAACCAATCTCTGAGACTTTTTATGCAAAAGATACTGGGAGAAACAGTGCCAAGCCCTTTAATCATTTCTCGAACATTCAACCAGCAGCACTAGAAATATTTCTTACATGAAGCAAATAATGATCGACTACATTCAGCAATCACTTTGCAAATGCTAACATGCCTTCAATTCACCTTATCAAGTATAGCGTTGATGACTTGTATGCTTCTGAGAATAGTACCAGAACATTCTGCTGGGTGCCAAGCAATGCTGGAAATGTTTAGCAACTGGATCTCTCCCTCTCTCTCTCTCTCTCTCTCATACACACACACACCAAACCCAAACCAAGCTATAGCCATATGATTTGTGATGCTTGCACATTACTGTGTGATAGTTGTTGGATATGTCTGGGAATATTGGGGCACCAACTCAAAAGGAATCTGGGAAGACAAAGTTGACTTCTGCAGAAGGGTGTGCCTTTGTCAGGAAGCCAAGTAAGCAAGCAAGCTCTCTGGGCAGGCCTTCTGCCCAGCTTTGATCACTAACATGCTGCTGCTCTTTATTCTGATTGGAACTTAGGTTCACAATCTTGCAGAGTTGTCTAGTTTGAAAGGGGCTGAAAGTTTATCCAATCAACCCACCCAAATCAGGACATCTGGCCTAGGTAGGAACTTGTCAGAAAAACAATTACTACTCTACTACTTGTGCCATTCCTCCAGCTCCGGGAATAAGAATTCTTGTAACAGGATGTGACTTAACTAAAAATAGCTTCTTGTAAGATGGCGGCTACCTTTAAAATGGTGGTGCTTACGTCAAATGGTCACTTGGATGAAAAGATTCTAACTCCCACGTAAATACCCTCACTATGGGTGGCTTTACCCTTCCAGCCAGGTTGGCAGTGGTCTCTAGGAAGCTATTAACTGACTCTGCACAACATAGACTTGGACTTGAGCAATGGGCAGCCAGTAAAGGCCACATCACTCTGATGTGACCTATAGCAAAGTTCTTCCCTGTTCTCATCTGCAAAATGGACAAAATGGTGTTAAAACCCAGACAATACTAGTTTGCTGTAAAGATGCTCACAGATGGTCACGATCACAGTCACCTTCAAGGAAACAGGTGTCCACATCTTCTCCGTCACCCCAGAATCCACAACTCTGCTGTGGGCCCTGTGAAAGTGTTTGGTAAGTTTGATTCAGTCACTGAATGGAGTTTGATGTGTGAAAGCAGTGTGTTCTTGGTAGCATTGATTCTGAGCCAGCCTATCCTGCCTTTCTGCTGTCTTTCCTTCCTTTTCTTCTTGCTTCCTTCACAAAGAGGTTTACTCTGCCATATGCCAGGCTTTCAACTAAGCGATTCATGCTCAGGAGGGCGCATGAACAGTTGTCATCCCCTTTCAACAGCTGGAGAAGCTGGGGAACTCGTGGAACGGGCCTGGGATCACAGAGGAGGCCAGTGTGAGCAGGGATATGAGCCTGGGGTGTGCGCACACACACACACACACACACACACACACCACACACACACGCGCACACGTGCACACACACACGCGCACACACACGCACACGCACACACACACGCGCACGCACACACACACGCGCGCACACACACGCGCACACACACACACACACACACACACACACACCATGGTTCTGATAGCTTCAGCCAGTCACTAACTATGAACAGGTGTTTGGTAACTCAGAGGCCAACAGGCTGGGCAGAATCCCTGTTCTCACAGCTTTTATAGTCTAGTGAGAAACAGGCAAATAAGTTGCTGAAATAATTATGAATTTAGTGATAGTTGAATAGGAAATAGTTGCTGATATAGATAACAGAAAGGGGGTGCTGCTGGCTCACCTTCCCTGTTGTTCTTCTACCTTCTCTCCCTCCCTCCCTCCCTCCCTTTCTCTCTCTCTTTCTCTCTCTCTCCCCCATCCTCCCTCCCTCCCTCCCTCCCTCCCTCCCCCATTGCTCCCTTCTTTCCGTCTTTTCTTCTCTGCCCCCTTTTTCCTGTTTTCTTCTTTCTTTGCCTATTTTTTAAAATACATACCAAGTGCCAAGAATGCTGCTGATCTGGGAGTGCTGAGCTGGACACAGCACCCCTGCCTAGCACAGGGAACGAGCTGGTCCGGAATTGGAGCCTGTGGGAGGGTGAGGAGCTGGGGTCTCAGTCTGCTTAAAAGAGTTGAGGAGACTCCAAGCTTTGAGCGTGGGTCTGAACCCTGGCCCACACATTTGCCTGCTCGTGTGGCTGCCATAAGTTACTCATCGCCCGCTCTTCTGTCTCCCCTCTTTGCTTAAACAAGTAAAGGAAGGAAATACCTATACCTGCCCTTCAAAAGTTTTTCGAGGAGTGAGAAGGGTGTATATGGACCTCATCCCGTGACTGCCATCTGCGTGGGGGCCGAACAAATGTCGGAAGTATTAACTTTTGAGCATTGTGCTCTTGGGAAGCTGAGAGTAGGCTGTGACGCCAGGAGGGGTGGGGAGCACATATTTGAAAAGCACGGCTGTTAAAAATAAAGTTTGTTCCCCAGGGAGATTCTCATATTAATCGGTCCCCAAAGATTGTTCCCCTGGGGCTTTCATGCCTCATAAAAATCATTTGATCTTCTAGATGTTCTCTGCCAAGCAGCTGGTCCCCGGAGGCTTTGTTAGGGTGGTGTGAGCACATGTGTGTACACGCACCAGTGTTACGAGTACCTATTATTTATTATGATTATCTTAACTACCTCAGGATAGCTACAGTTTTCCATAGCTGCAGGTGTCCCTTGTGTACACGAGCTCAGGTCCTTGTCACAGCCCCTAGAGATAACTGTTCTCCCCTTGGTTTTGTGGGTGGTGGCAAGCTGTGGGTGTTTGAGTCCTATTTGCCCGGGGTCCTCAGGTTCACGGAGAAACCAGGCGTTTTGCCTCCTGGGCACGCTTCTTCCCCGCTACGTTGTGCTAGTGTATAAGACGCCTCCGTCTTCCGAGTCTGTCCTCCATTACTTCACCATTATATAACAATTCACTCTTTCGTTGGTTTTGTTTTCTGATTTTCCCAAAGCCAGAACGGCTGCCTGGGATGCCCTCGTTTCTTGAGTTTCTGGTTTCTAAAAGGTGGATCTGGGTCTTCGCTTTCTGCCTGGGTACCTGGAGCAGTCTTCGGAACTGGGTTAGCCCAGAGTTTTTAGTGTTCTTTGCCTCAGAGTCCTGGCTTTTGGCCAGGGCCAAACAACCCACACACACCCAGCGAGAAGAGCCACCCCAGCAAGACTGGCCCAGCAGCACGGCCCGGATTGGGTGTGGCTCAGCCGAAGTTCCACAGTGCACGCAGTCCCTGCCTCTGTGGGGCTCTGTGTGTCCCCCAGTGCCAGTACCTCCTACACCCTATCGTGGGTGGTGTTTTCCCCAGTCCAGACAAAATGACTATATGGCCGATGGCCAAATGGAGTCACAGGAATTTGCAATGTGTTGCAATCGGACTGCATCTAACTCGAAGTTTAGCTCTGTTTTCTCAAAACAGACTTTTGTGTTAAATCCTTTTAGTTTAAGTGTCTCTGGTCAGGTAGCCATTCACTAAGCAAGCACTTGGTTCTGACAGTGCCTGGCACCCTTCGACAAGCAGGATAAAGCAGCAATGCTGCCTGTTCCCATAGAACTTCTTCCACTGGACAGACGCTGTTTGCGTGCCAGCTTCCCATAGCTTCACACGCCCGGTCCCCCACGAACCTGCTGGCTCCTTCTGCTGCCCTCAGTGTGCTGATGTCTGTGTGTCCCTCTGTGCATGTCATGGGTGACTAAGACATTCCCTCGGCAGACTGTCAGTGCGTGGGAGCTGAGGGTGTCCCCGAGAAGCATGGTCGCCTGCCCGTCCTCCGCGAGTTTATGATCTAACAGGGAGAAAGACAAAAGTGAGAGTTAAGCAAGTGTGATAACTTGGCCTGGAGAAAAGCTGTGAGAAAACGTTGAGGGACGCGGAGGATGGTTCTTAGTTTGTTTGCCATGCTTTCTCGGGCTGAGGACCTTTTATTCTGGTGCAGTAATCTTTGTGGTTCTTAGGGAGATGTCCTATCATTTGTGAAATGAAGGTGGTAACAAATCAAGGAAAGTTTTATCCTTACTGATAAAGTGGTATCAGTTAATGTCTGTTTGTTCCTTATTCTTTTTGTTGAAATTTTATCTAAAATATTATTAGCAATTATTTAAATTAGGGGAAGGTAGTTTTAACTGGACTTTTCTAAAAATGGCAATACAGTAAATATATAGTCATTCTTGTAGCCATTCAAATGTAGACTAACATGTAGGAAAACAGTTGCTAGAGAAGTAAAACCAAGTGGGCGAGGCTGCGTTTCAATTAAACTCCATTTACAAAAATAGGCAGAGATGGGTGTGACCCTTGGACTATCGTTTTCTGAGCCTTGACCCTGACCATTAGCTACCTCATGAGTTGGTCAAACTAGGGCAAGGAGAGGTGGGTGGGTGGAGCAGAGGTCAGGAAAAGAGACCAGCATTTTCTTTGGCCTTTGTTTCCATGAAAATCGTAGTATTTCTTTAGAACCCATATCGCTGGATTATAGGTGTTAACTCTCATCAAGGTAAGGATGCTGGTAGTGATTTTAGAGCTCATGGTTAGAGCTCATTTTAGAGCTCATTGGACCAGCTCTAAAGTATCTGAAAGTGTGGCTGTTATGGTAGTTGTCTGGGCTGCATTCCTGAGGCTTTCTTACTGCCCACAGGCATCACGGTGTTCAGCCCTGTTGCTTGGCTTGTGTTCCCACAAACAGGGGTAGAGACATGGGGCTGGGGGCAAGGGCTGGCTCGAGAGGCAATCCCAGCATTCAGAAGTGGAGTGAGATGAGAAAAAGAAGCCAGTGAAGACTGTCATCAAGATGGCGCTGGTACAGCCACAGAAATTAGGGCTCATGGTCGCCCTGAAAAAAAAAGAAAACTATGTACAACTCACTTTAGGATTCTCCCTTTGAGAGACAAGGGGCGGGGTGGGTATCCCTGGGCCCACCTTCCACTGCGGAATCAGCCCCTTGCCAGCTGCAACCGTTCACTCCAAGCTTCCACGCCAAGCCGTTGCTGGAGGCTCGGAGGAGCATCTATTACCCTGGAGGGGCCCTGAGCCGCAAAGCAAGAGGCTGGCAGGCACTGGACGCTCAGCGTGTGCCCTCAGCATGGATGTGGGGTTCCACCTGACACACTTGGGTCCCTGGAAAATTCCTCAGTAGAGCCCAGGAGAACAAGAAGAGTTAGGGTGTGCGTGCGTGCGTGTGTGCGTGTGTGCGTGTGTGTGTGTGAAATCTTTTGATGTTGGTTGAGCACCCACCTGCAGATATTCTCTTTCCCACTAGATGGTACCAGCATGCCAAAGCCCTGGGAAGCTACCTCAGGGCCTCCTCTTTGACGTGGAATGTAGTCCTACTACTTTCAGACGATTAATAGATCAGCAAGCCAAGGCCAGAGGAATGGATGGTAGCAGTTTCGGGAGCAGCAGACAGGAGGAAAGCAGAGAATCTGGAAAATTACCCTCAGACACTCATTCAGTCATTTGTCAACACACATCACCGAGGAGGGCTTGCTGTCCTTCTAGACCAGGAACACAGAAAGGAACCACATAACCAGGCATCTTGCCCTGGTGAGCTCGCACACTGGATGGGAAGGAGATGGTGTGAAGTGACCGGGTGGACGTACGCTGTCTGTCAGGTGACAATGAGGGCTGTGAGGAATGACGGAGCAGGCTAAGTGGTAGCCGGGCCAGAGGGAGGCCACAGCCTTTCCCTATTCTGCCTACTGGCTGTAGGAGGAGAGACGGTTCCCATGCCCTTAGTCCAGTTCTGCCACTCATGGCCCCTCTGATTCTGCGGCTTGATTTTGAAAGGGGACTATGAGCTTGAGGAGGGCAGAAATGGCTCTTGACCAATGAAAGTTGACCAGTTGGAGACAGTTGCAGTGAAACACCCAGCTCAGTGGATCGCGTGCTGTTGGTTGATTCTGCCCATCTGTTGTTGTAGATTTCCTTCATCTGGAATAATGGTGGCTGGTGATTGTTGACATACAGTAGAGCTGAATTTTACTCAGAGGTTGGGTTGTAAAGTCAGGGTTCAAAGCAAACACGGAATTGTCATTAACCTTGAAATCTTTGTAAGTTGCCCGTTAAAGCACAGCGCACATGGTTTTGTGTATGCAGCCTCGTGTGGTAATCAATGTGGAACGATGTATAATGCATGCCGTAATGTACAGCGCATAATAAACAATATATGCAAGATGTAATTTTCCAGCACTTAATTGCAGTATTTACATTGTTCTTTTCTCTTCTCTTTCTCTCCCTGGTAGAAGAGCTGGGTTTACATTAGTTAAATGTGCATATGATAGAAGTTCGCTGAATCTCTTCAGTGAGGTTCTTCATCACGTCTCCCACCCGGCAGTGGTTGCTTCCTCTGCTGTGCTCTGCCTCACTCTGGGTTCCTACCAGTGGCAAGCCTTGAGCCGGGGAGCTGCGTGTAGGAATCCCAGCAGCGGTCCTGGAGGCGGTGGCTGTGAGGGGGGCTTCACCTGGATTCTGTAGACACACAAATCAGCCCGCTTACCCCTCTTAATGACGCTTCCAATATCTACTGTGATTCTAACTCCATGTCACAGATAGGGAGCCCAGTATTCCTGATAACAGTCATACAGCTACGCAGCTTTGGGGCTGGGGTTCAGATAATTCTGCATGCCTTATGATTTCAGGCAGCGGATGAACTGTCTGGAAGAGGCAGAGGCCCAGCGGAGCAGTGGTTTCCTGGCACAGAGTGACTGCTGACGGATGTGGGGTTTCTTTGTGGGTGGGGAACGTGTAACTAGATAGTGGTGGTGCCTGCATACTATGAGCACACTCAGAGCCACAGAGGTGTATATGGAAGAGTGAGCTTCATATTGTGCCAATGCTGTCTCAGTACAGCTATTACGAAGCAGGGAAGCAGGCAGCCCTAGGGCAGGAAGTCCAAGCTCAGGACTCCTGCCTGCTCCATTTCTGAGTTCATATGGTCCTTTCTACAGGTACTCACCATGAGAAGTGCCATTCTTCTTCTCTAGACAAAGCTGCTCCACAGAAGGGCCCTTTAGCCATCCCCCATCCCATCAGAGAGACCAGAGAACGGGAGGAAGGCGCTGAACAATTGGGGGCTGGCAAGTGGCACTGCCAAGACTTAGACCCAGCCATTCTGGGACGTGGCTCCCAGTCCTGCTGGCCACACCTGTACTCACACCCAGTCCATTCCATGGAAAGCAACACGTGAGGTCTAGAGCTGCAAGTAACTTCAACTCATTAGCAGCAAAACCAGGTTCTTCACTTCCATTTTGCTGATTTGTGAGGTGGATTCTAGAACCATCTTTGTCTCAATCTTCCTGGACATTTCTGATATGGGGGTGGGGGAGCTGGCAGTAAACCCCGAGACTGTGGGAAGAGGAGGTGCATTCGAGTGGCTGACTTTTAAAAGTAGTAAGTGGACCAAGAAGCAAAGGAGGGAGAGAGGGAGAAAAGGAGGAGAAAAGGGAGAGAAAGAAGAGGAGGAGAGAGAGGCACGCTAATCTTCACCATGTTGAAGTCGATAGCAGATTCTAGAAGGATTTAGGATTTATCCAAATTAACATGGCTGTTTGGCACCCCTTGGCTGGTTCAGCTGGAGAGTCTGACAGCACGGTAATGAGAAGGCAACCTAAGATCCCAGCCCAGGGCCTCCTGACAGTCGCTCATCCTCCAGTTCCAGCGCTCCACCCCCTCCAGCCGCTCTGTCCCAATAGGGCTCCTTTGATTCCCAAGTCCCCTGCACCATGTAATTTGCTCCTCTCTGCCCTCATCTGTGGGTTAATTACTTTCTTTCATGTTTAAATGCAGAGTGACAAAGCCATGATCTATACCCAGTGTAACAAGAAAGGGCAGCCAAGGGGTCCTCTCTTGTCCAGGCCCAGGGCAGTCCTTGTGTTTGCAGCCAGAGGTGTGGAGACCGCGTAAAGGCAAAGCTGAAGCACTATCTGTGCCTTCCTGGGTCTGAGGCCTGGACAGGCAGCCGTAGTTAAGCTGGGCAGAAGGCTAGGACCTCAGAGCCTCAGGGGAAGGGGAGGAGGAGGAAGGGCTCTGACAGAGATCTGGTGTCCTGGGTGACAAGGGGACCAGGCAAAGCCGCCGGGTCTCTGTGCTTTTCCTGGTAATTTTTCCACTGCAGAATTTTCAGAGTGTTCCACAAAATAAGAACACACTGACCATATATGAAATCTGTTACCCAGAGGAAGTGAGCAAGGAGGAGCTGAAGCGTCTCTGTTTCTCAGCGTGTGGTTAGGTTCCAAGGAGTATGTGCCCTCATCATGCCTCCCAGCCCCACCAAGCACCCAGAATAGGTCTCCAGGTAGTAATTCCCAGAATACCCATGGTGCTTAACAAAAAGCTGTCAGGAGGCAAGGATCTCCGAGCTTGGGCCTCCAGCAGGCCCAGCACCCAGGGTCGGCCACAGCTGCTAGTCTGTCAGAAAAGCAGACTCTCCAGCCCGGATCCACCGAAGTTTTGAGCCTCTGGAAGTGGGTCTAGAAATGCGTGTTTGCAGAGTTTGCAAACCTGAAGGAACATCAGAATGGCTTCTAGGCAGGAAGCCTATCCACAGTAATTCTTCGGTGCCCTGAATGTCAGTTCCCTTCCTGATACCTGACCTGATGATTGCACGTGAAGTGTGGCCTGAACCAGTGGTTCTCAACCAGGGGCAGCCGTGCCCACAGGGGACTGTTTGCAGGGTGAGGGGAGCAGGGGGCTACTGATGGGCAGAGGCTGGGGAGGTTATTCAAGGCTCCAATGAGCATGTCAGGCCTGTGACCACGAACCACCCCAAGCCAGAGGTCAGTAGTGCTGAGGCTGAGAAACATTGGCCCAACACAGACGTCCTGCTCACAGCACACCTGTGCTACTGTGGTCTCGACGTGTTCTTCGTATGAGCAGGCAGGGTCTGAAGTTGGGTCTGCATGAAAGAGGCCTGGCAGCAAGCCACCGTTCAGGTGAGAGCGTTCAAAAGGTAAGACTGCATTCCAGGTGAATTAAACCGAAATCCATTCCTTTGTGAGGAAATAGAGAGATGTTAAGGAAAATTTCAAAGGGCATTTAAAGCAAGGGTCATTATGAGCAATTTAATCAAGAAGTCAGTTTGCTGACTTAGACAAAAACTGGATAGTATGTGAAATGCCCAAATTGTTGGGGTAGCTGTTCTGCTACAAAAGCTGTTCACATTCCTGGTGGACAAAACTTGGCCAGTTAGCCACTAGTTCTGAGACATCGTCACTGGCTCTGAGACATCGTCACTGGTTCTGAGACATCGTCACTGGTTCTGGGACATGGCTGCTGGTTCTGGGACATGGCTGCTGGTTCTGGGACATCGATGCTGGTTCTGAGACATCGTCACTGGTTCTGAGACATCGTCACTGGTTCTGGGACATCGTCACTGGTTCTGGGACATCACCGCTGGTTCTGAGACATCGATGCTGGTTCTGAGACATCGTCACTGGTTCTGAGACATCGTCACTGGTTCTGGGACATCGTCACTGGTTCTGGGACATGGCTGCTGGTTCTGGGACATCACCGCTGGTTCTGAGACATCGATGCTGGTTCTGAGACATCGTCACTGGTTCTGGGACATGGCTGCTGGTTCTGGGACATGGCTGCTGGTTCTGAGACATCGATGCTGGTTCTGAGACATCGTCACTGGCTCTGAGACATCGTCACTGGCTCTGAGACATCGTTACTGGTTCTGAGACATCGCCGCTGGTTCTGAGACATCTCATCAGAACCAAGATGAAGAAGCTATCTTCAGGTGGCCATTGTCCCAGGGACAGACTCAGTGGATGTGCCACCAATCATTTGGGCCCTACTTACAAGCTTTGAGTAACCTTTCTGACTCTTTGGACCTACGGTTTTCGGTTTACCAGTCCTTCCTTACTGGAAATGGTCCTTACTAGTGGGGCTTAGGCAGTGGTAAGGAGAGAGTTCAGGAGGCCGAGGCCTTGTGTGAAGCGATGGCCATTTCTGACCAGCTTTTCCTGAAGCGTGGATTGCAGGGCGCGCTCCATCAGCGCCGTGAAGCGGTACTTATGGACATTCCATTTACACATGAGTCAAGAGGGGTCAGGCATGTCAGTTGAGGGTGGAGCAGAGGAAGAGAAGAAGAGAAGGGATCGAGTCTGCAGGGGGAGAGGCAGAACCAGAGAGAAGGTGTGACCGTCTCATGGGAAGCATGAATGCAGATTTGGGACAGAAATGCGGCGTGTTTGGGGGCAACAAGAGGGCTTCTCTGGGTGACAGTGAATGTGAATGTAGTGTGAAATTGGATCAGAGCTGCAAAGATGACTGTTATTAATAGCATCACTGTTATTCTAGCTACGGGATCCTACGGTGTCTGCAGGCAGTGTCTGGCAGTGCACCGCGACTATTAAGAGCCCAGGAAATTGGCAGATGGGAAGAGGGTAGAATTACAGTTGGAATTCCATCCTGCCTCATAAGCTGTGTGTTCATGTACTGTTGGCTTAACCTCTCTGTGTCTTAGATACCAGACCCATGAAATATGGACAATGATACCTACTAGGTATTGGGAGATTCCCCAAGAGCAAGTTCTGAGAGGAAGATTGGAGCACAGTGAATTCACTAGGGAAGTGATCCAGGGAAACTGTTGGGAGTGGGGAACTGAGGCAGGCAAGGGCAGAGCCTTGCAAAGGGTTGGTTGTGCACGCAGTAACGGCGGCAGGTGCCTGGACTGAATCCCCAGGGGCCTCGGGGAAGCAGTGTGGAATGTCCACTTCAGTGTCAGCCTGGCGGGTGTGATGGGAGGGCTGCCCCAGGTTACATTGGTTTTGAGACCACCAGGCTGCTTTCAGATACGCTTTGGGCTCAGAAAAAGTGCTCCGCAGAGAAGTGTGGCACCTCGCCATCAGCAGTTGCGCCAGCCCTCTACGGAAAGGCCAGAGGAGACGTGGGTGTGGGGGAGGCCAGAGGAAGCCAGGAGGGTCTTCTGGGGTCAGCATCAAAAGGCGCAAGAGCAGTATGCCCTCTGCACCAGGAATCTGTAGCTAAGAAGTTAAGGTAACAGCTCAGCACTGAGAAACTGCGCAGTGATGCTCCTATGTATTATACGTGATGGCACAAATTGGAACTAGCAATAACTGCCAGCCCTTATCGAGCGGCTGTCATGCGCTTGGTGCGATAAATGTTGTACAAATAGGCTAAATTCCAAGCACTAGTAAAGCAGCTAAGTGACACGGTGGAATATTACACGGCCACTAAAGAAGATGGTTATGAAGACCATAATGACAGGGGAACATCTAAGTGGGAAATGAGTACTGGGCAGTAAATGAGGTAGAGTAGGTTTCTTCCTGAGCACAGCAAGCCTGCGCACATGGGAAGGAGGGTGGGGGCCCGGAGGACGTCTGTCAACCTTCCGACTGCCCTTTGGTTCCTATAAGGGAATCCTCAATGATTTTTTTTTCTCTCTAGTTTACAAATATCCATTGATGTGCTTGTATTACGATTATAATGGGAAAAAAACAGGAGAAAATTAAAAAAGTAAAAGAAATGGGGGGACCCTAAAACTAGATTGTAGAGAATCCAGTAAGAGGTTTTGGGAGGGAAATAATATAATGGAAACTATTTCAGAGAAATGAATCTGGGGGCAGTGTGGAAGATGGATTGGATCCGGAAGGCCCAAGGCAAGAGTCCAGCTTGCAAACTAATAAAGGTCACAGCCAGCAGAGAGGAGAGATTAGTTTGAGAGGCTTGGAAGTCAATGAGATGATGAGGGAGGAAGAGAGCAGCAGCAGAAGGGCGTCTAAGACTTTTAAGGCTAAGGGGGTAGAAGTCTCAATAGAACAGGTAGATACGGTTTTAAATACATCCGAGCCAGGCTTTTTTATGTCTGTTCTCTCACTTAAACCTAACAATGACCTCATCCTTGTTTTGCAAGCAAGGTAATAAGAGATTAGGGAAATAAGGCCACTTGCCCAAGTTCACAGTGAATCTGAGCTTCTGTGGATGGATGGATGGATGGATGGATGGATGGATGGATGGATGGATGGATGGATGGATGGATGGATTGATGGGTAGGAAGATGGTTGAATGGGTGGGTGGAAAGATGGATAGATGTGTGGCTGGGAAGATGGATAGATGGATGGATGGAACAGTAGGTAGTTGGAAAGATGAATGAATCAGTTTCGGGGTAGGTAGACAGTTGGATGGACAGGTGGATGGATTGATGGGAGCATGGACAAAGGGGAGATTGGATAGATCAATAAATGAGTGAATGGTTAGAGGAAGATGGAGAAATAGATTGATAAGTAGGTAAGAAGGGAATAGCACTAGATGTTACAATGCTAAAGTAGATAAAAGGAATTTAGGAAGGAAACAACAGATACTATTAGGTGGTATTGAAAGAAGGTAGTAAAGAAGAAAGATACTAGATTTTCAGGAAGAAAGAGTGGCCACTGTCATCTTTAAGAAGGCCATATTAGTCAAGTACTAGAAATTAGTCTTAGGCAACTCTGGGAGACTGAGGAGCCAAAACATTTTGGGAGGAACCTATAAAATGACTAGTCAGATGATTGAATATGAAAGTTTAATAACAGGTGTGAGTTTAAGGAACAGAGTCAATAAGAGGAAGGAGGGATGATGTAAGATGGGAAGGGGAGGAGAGGGGAAAGGAGGTCTAGGAAAAATGGAAAAAGAAGTCATTACTGACGAAGAATGAGGACAGCAGGAAGTCTAGAACGGTTCAGCTCCAGTGTCCTTCCGATAATCTTGTAATGGTCTTTCCCTCACACCGCCACTGTGTACAGCAGGAGGTTCTCAGGAGGGTAAACTGAAGCATTGTAGGACAGTACTTGACATATTCCAGGGCAAAATGGGGCCAGGCTCCTGTGACCTTGCTGATCACCATCAGCGCCACTTCCTGGGAAGGAGCCTCGATCTATAGATCAATGGCGTTCCCTGAGGCCTGATATTGTGGTCGATGCCAGTATTCCTAGCTACTCAGAAGTCTGAGATCTGTAGTAGCGTGGTTTGAGACCAGCCTGGGCAAAAGTTCTTGAGAGTCTATCTCTAATATAAGTGTGGTGTCATGCATCTTTCATCCCACCTGCCTGGGAAGCGCAAATAGGAGGATTGCAGTCCAGGGCAGACTGAGCAAAGAGGAAGGCTCTATTCAAACTACAGTTAAAGTAAGCCAGATGCCAGTACTTACACCTGCAATCCCAGCTACTCAGGAGGCCAAGATCCAAGAGGGTCAGACAAGGCAGGAAAGCACTTGAGACTCCAATTCAGAAGGCAGGGCTGGAGGCATGGCTCAAGTGGTAGAGCTGAGCGAGCAAGCTACACAACCAAGTGCAGGGTCCTGAGTTCAAACCTCAGTACCACCTCCTCTTCCCCCAAAGACATCGTTTTCCCTCACTGATGACAGGGTAACAGCGATTAAGATGCGTTGTTCTCATAAGCTGATTTATTGGATGGTAACTCCTCTGTCCAACTACTTAAAGATAACAACAACAACAACGATAATACAAGAACATAATAACAGGAAAGAGCATATTCCCTGAGAAACTGCATCTAGCACCCCAGCATCGTGCTACCCGCCACAGAAAGTAGACATCTTTGATGGAAGAAAATGAATTTTGTGCAAGACACGGTGTGCAACTTTGTCGGTTGGGAACGAACCTTCTGCAATTTGCAACAGATGAGGCGTTAGGTTCCACTTTTCTTTCCTTTTTTTTCCTTCATTTTGAGGAGATCATTAATAAACAGAAGCTGCTCATTAAGGCAGAGTTGTAAGGTGTTTACCAGGCAGTGGCGAGCAGCTGGGAGCCAGGCAGCCGAGGACGCGGTCCACTCGGAGGGGGCGCGTGAAGATCCATCGGATCCCAGCAAGCCCTGTGAACTCGGTGCGCTTTCCCATTCCAGGAAGTTTTATGCTTTTCTAATTAGTGCTCAGAGAGGCCTGCGTCCTGCACGCTTAGCATGAGTGGCCCTGAAAACCTTATTAACTGAGCCACTTGGCCTTCAGACTGCAGCCCCTGTGGTGGTGGTTCCGACTTGGGTTTAGCTGGGCCCCAGCGAGTCCTACGGTTGGGGTGAAACTTTGCATCTTTCTCCGGCTGGCCTTGCTTTGGAATGACCATCGCTTGAGCCTTGTCATCCAGAAAGTCACCTCCATGCCCAGCCTGCTTCTTCCTGCTCTTTCCCTCCTCCCTGAGGAGCCAGGTTCCTGGGGAAGCCACCCCTTAGGGTTGACTGGATATGGTGGAAAAGCCGGTCTGGTGCCCGAGGACGAGTTTGGGTGCTTTGGCGCAACGTGAGTTGTAAAATTAGAAGGAGACACAGGAAAGGTGTGCTCTGCTGGCTAGAAAGGGCCTTCCCCTTTGTTAGTGGGCCTTCTCTAGCAGCTGGATTTGCATGCCTCCATGGTTTGGGAAGCAGATCAGGGTAGTCTAGTACCACCGACGGACACATTCCCTGGCTGACAGGGGTCAGGGGCCATTCAGAGAGACAACGGCAGCTCCAGTTAATTTTAATGGTCAGTCTAAGGACAGCCGGCATCCTTGGTGCTCCAATAATCATTAATTTAGGGACAGCCTAATAATAAGTAAAAAAAAAAAATCAAACAACAACAAGCATTTCTCATACAGACACCATGCTAAGTGCTTACACACACTGCGTCTAACATGAGCCTCTGAATATGTTAACCTCTCTGGGTGGCCAGACAGTGCATGGCTATGGGGCAGGTGCTGGTCTAGCGTCTCCATCAACCTCCACCCAGCCACCAGGGAGCTGGGAGGATGCAGAGCCCCCCAGACCTGTCTTCTCCAGAGCAGATTTGAATCTGGGTCTCCTGAATCCGTGCTGTGATTGCACCGGGGTAGGATGCGGGCCAGCACGTGTGTTCATTCACATCTCCTGGGCTGAGCTGGGTGTGCATCATCTCAACCCTGGTGGGTGACCCCATGGGAGGAGAGGGGCGCAGGAGAAAGCCGCGAGAACCAAGCTGAGCAGGAAGCTGTTGGGCAGCAGTGCTGGATTAAGCCCTCCCATGCCACCTTCCAGAGTCCCTCTGCTTTAAGCACGTGTCTTTAGAAACACTTTTAACAGGGGCTGGGAAGGTGGCTCAGTGGTAGAGCGCTTGCCTTGCATGCATGAGGCCCTGGGTTCGATTCCTCAGCACCACATAAGCAAAAAGAAAAAAGCCGGAAGTGGCGCTGTGGCTCAAGTGGTAGAGCGCTAGCCTTGAGCTGAAGAGCTGAGGGACAGCACCCAGGCCCAGAGTTCAGGCCCCACAACCGGACCAAAAAAAAAGAAACACTTTTAACAGGAGACACAAGACCAAGTGGGTTCATGGCAGTGCATCCGAAGGCTGATTGCAGCTGTGGGCCTGTCAGATTTGAGATGGGCCATGGTATTGACAGTGAGACCAGCTGATGCTAGAGACAGGGCTCTGGCCAGCTCCCTCTTTGCAGCAGTGAAGACCACAGGCGACCGAGAACTTAGGAAGACCAATTCCATCCGGTCACATGAACAGCTTGGGGCCTGCCATTTTCAATGCCACCAGTCCTAATTTTTGTTCTGAAAACAGCTTGCCGGCCAACCCTTTGCCTGTCACAGCCATCGAGTATTCTCAGGACACCTTCAGATCACGGCTTTTCCCAAGAAGCTCTTTGGTTCTGGGGGTTGTGGAGTTGCAGTCTTATGCTCTGAAAACACTTCCCATCCCGATTTGCTAAAGGTGATACCCAGGCCCCGGAGAGTTACAGGAAAATCTGTTTTCAGAAGATCTCTTTTTCACCCAGGCCAGGATTCTGTCTGTGGTTTTTGTCATGACGAGATGAGCAGAGCTGGGTTCCGGAAGGACCGGCTGCTCTTTTTATGTCTTCTCTCCTGATTGATGGTCTGGAAAACCATTCCCCTGGGTTGAAGATGGACAGGTGAAGTTCTGTCTGTGCTGTGATTACAGCCCATACATAGCAGCTCCAGGGGCTGAAACTGACCTTTGGTCCTGCTCTTCATTTAAAAATAACAGACCTTGGGAAATGAACTGATGCAGAAAGGTGTTGGAAGCTGAAGTTGTTGTGAAGGTTAGCTGTCAAAACTATTTAATTGGTTTACTTTACCTAGAATTCTTGTGGGTTTTTTCTTTTCTGATTTAAACAGACTACTTTTTAAAGCCTAATTTCCCTTATGGCCAGTCTCCAGAGGAAAGTTGGTCTTGCGTGAATTACAATGGAATCCTAGAGTCATTCCATGACTGTGGCTTCCAAAAGAGAGCCAGTGCCCTTTATTATACACAGACAAAGATTTTTACTAGTCGCAAACATCTGCGTGGCACTTATGATGTACGCTGAGTTTTGCAGGAGGATCTGGACACCCAGAGCAAGAAGAGACCAATGCCTGCCCTCCAGATGCCACCTGTGGAGCTGAGCAGCTAGCGGGCTTGCTTCTCCCTGCCTTAAACCTCAGGCTGGCATGCTTGGCTTCAGTGACAGTGCTGGGCTGCATTGGTCTCTCATTTGCTTAGAGGTCAGTTTCCCAGCTCTTGTAATGTCTGTGATAAGGCATTCATTCCCCAAGTCTTTTGCAGAAACGATCACTCTTTCCCCTTGAGTAGTTTTGAGCCAAGCATGTAACATTATGTGAATGTTTGAAAACTTCTCATGGATTTCAGAATGCAATTCTGACAGTGCTGAAGGCTGCCAATTAAATGAAGATTTAGATAAAGGCTGTGTGGGAGAAGGAACACAATGTTCTGAAACCTAATAATGGTTTCCTTCTGTCTTTTTGAAGCTCTGGAATAATCCTGATTGACTGGCTCTCTGTTTTGGGCATTCCCATTTACTGGACAATTTAATAACATTTAAAGTGTTTGACAACCTTCATTTTGGGGGCAGACATCCACGGGGAAGGGGCCGTGGGTGAGGAGCCGGACTGGAATCAGGCTGTTTGTATTCAGGAGGGAGTATGGAGGGCTGAGAACAGGCTCACAGCCTACAGGAAACACAGGAAACACCTGGCAGAAAGGGCCATGCCCACAGTTAAGTGCTCTCTTCTTTGCTTCTCCCAATAGCACCAAGATAGATGCTGGGACCCATCACATACATGAGGCAGCACGGCCCACTGCATGCAGCCACTGAGTCCTGGCCTTAGATCTCTTACTCACTTTCTACGCTTGGGGTTCAGTGTGAGCTTGAAGAATCAGGAGTGGGAGTAGCCCAAAGGAAATTCCAGATCATTTTCCTCTTTTTCCACAATATTAGAGGGTTCATCTTTTCATACGTGGGTGCATTCATTCAACTCACTGTGTTCCAGATGTGGTTCTAAGCACCAAAAACCAGCAGGGCCCAGAATCAAATCCCTGCCTTCATGGAGACATTGTTTCAGAGGGAAAGGCAGAGAGGAAAAGAAGCCTGGTAGTAGTAAGTGCTGTAGAGGATGATGGTAATGATGGTGGTGATGATGATGGTGATGATAGTGAAAATTCTCCTGTAGATTGGGATGGGATAAACCTCAAGCCTGTCTGAGGTTTGTGGATTTGTGAGAGAAAGGATAGCCAGGAAGAGCAAGAAGCAAGGGTAAAGTCTAGGCAGGAAATGGTGAGTGACCACAGTAGTTGGACCAAGGGTAGGAGATGACATCAGAGAGACAGACATGGGCCCCAGGGAAGGCATGCTTGCTATTCTGAGAGTGATGGGAAGCCACTGGGGGTGGGGAGAGGGCAAAATGGCTACTTCATCTGTTGCTCTGTGCGGCTCAGGAAGCCAAGATGACTTAGAAGCAGCCTGCAGAAGCTCACTTTCTCCCCAGTCTCCAGCTTCCTCGTTTACACATGTTAACTGTACATATGTTACCTCCTCAGTGACCTGGCAAAATAAGCATTGCTATTATTATTGCTGTTCTCCATTTTAACAGTGGGGAAACTGAGGCTAGGCACAAGCCAGGTCACCTAGACTTACAGGAAGTATTAAAAACTGATGCCCTCAGGTAGCAGTTTGCTATTCTAATGTTTTTAGTTTGTTGTTCAGCAGGTACCTGCTTTGTGTCAGAGCCTAGAAGAGGCTGGGGCCATCCAGACACATGGCTGAGCCCCGGTATCTCTCTCTCTCTTTGACAGAGAGTTAAGCAGAGAGTCCATGTAAAAAGCATCAAGGGCTGTGCTACAGGGAAAGAACTCTGCTTTTTTTTTTTTTTTTTTTGGTCAGTTGTGGGGCTTGAACTCTGGGCCTGAGCCCTGACCTTTAGCTTTTCAGCTCAAGGCTAGAACTCTACCACTTGAGCTACAGCGCCACTTCCGGTTTTCTGGTGGTTTATTGGAGATAAGAGTTTCATGGACTTTCCTGCCTGGGCTGGCTTTGAACAGCGATCCTCAGATCTCAGCCTCCTGAGTAGCTAGGATGACAGGTGTGAGCCACTGGTGCCGGGCTAAGAGCTCTGCTTTTGCTTTGGGAGTTCAGAGAAGAACAGTTGTGTTAGTGGGTAAGCAGTAAATAGATGACACCTGAGCTTGCATTGGGCATCAAGATGTAGATACTTAAACAAAGATGGCAGGCTGGAAGTATGGGGGTGGGAAGGGGTGTTCAAACAGAGAAATCAGTGGTTCAGAGTTATAGAGTGGACAGAGAATGGCAGCCTGCTCAGTGTGTCTGAAGAGGGGCAGGCAAGTAGCTGGTTGTTTTTGAATGGTATGTACATGTGAAATCATCTAGGTGCATTTTGTATGTGTGTGTGTATGTGTGTGTGTGTGTGTGTTTGTGTGTGTGTGTGTATGCATGCATGTGTATGTGTGTGTATGTTACATTTACTACAGTCAGTGAGATTACATTTGTACATCACTGCTCAGAGACCATAGTTTACATTAGGGTTCACTCTTGGTACTTTGTCTGTGCTTTTGGCTAAATGAATGTACCAACCACTACAACATTATACAGAATAGTTTCTGTCCCCCAAGTCCTCTGTCTACTTACCCTTTTCTTCCCTGGTAACACTGAAAACCACTAATCCTTTACTGTTCTCTAACTTTTGCCTAGAATGTTCTATCCCTGTAATCCTACAGAATGTAGCCCTCTCACACTGGCTTCTTTCAGCAATGTGCGTGTAAGGTTCTGCCATGTCTCTTCATGGCTTGGAAACTCATTTCTTTTTAGTGCTGAATAACATTCCATTGTCTAGATGTACCATAGTTTTGTATGCCGTTCACCCACTGTAAGACATCTTGGTTGTTTCCAAGTTAGGACAATTATGAATAAAATTGCTATATGAGCAGGTTTTGTATGAAACTATATTTTCAACTCAATTGGCTAAATACCAAGGAACACAATTAGGGGATCATATAGTACAAGTTTATTTAAGTTTTTAAGAAACCACTCCTTTTCTTTCAGAGCTATTGAACCATGGAATAAAACATAGTAGCTATACCACTATGTATTGCCATCAACAGTAAATGAGAGTTCCTATTGTTCTGTATCCTCACCAACATTTAGTCATTAGGGTTTTGGCTTTTGGCCATTCTAATTGGTCAAGCTCTTGAATTCTCTAAGTGCATCTCATTGTCATTTTAATTTGGAACTCCTTAAAGGCATGTGGGGTGGCAAACATTTTTATGTGCTTATTCCACACAAGCATATTTTCATTGGTGAAGTATCTATTCAGATCTTTTGCTCATTTTTAATAGGGTTGTCATATTCCTTGTTGTTGAGTTGTAAGATGATCTCTTTGCCTATGTTGAATCCTTTATGAGTTTTTAAAAATATGGAAAATGGCACCACCCAAAGGGTAGTTGTGAGAATTAAATAACACCCGAGAGCTAGGAGCCTGTCCATCACATGGTGGGTGCCCAATGGCTTGCCCCGTTGTCTCTCTCATTTGACTATGTCCAGTATTTTTGTCTGTCTGTCTGACCAATGCCTGGTATAAAGAAGATAGTCAACAAAGGAACTATTGAATAAACTTTTTTTTTAATGCATGACGGTCCTATCCTGCTACCGTGATTAGATACTTGATACTCAGAAACATTTGCCCCAAGGGAATTCCTAAGGGTGGGGTTTCTTGGTCTATTTTGGGCAAAGTTAGCCAGGTCATTCCACATTGTCTTGTGATGATGGTGAATCATCCTGGCAGGCTTGCCTGGCTTGTAGCAGCTGTGAGCAGGAAGGTCACCGGGGAGGTAGGGTAGAAATTATGGTCCCCATTTCACCGACAGTGATGCCAAGAGAAAGATTTATATATTTGCTAATGGTTCCCAAAGATTGAGACAACTTCTTCAAAAATCCAGCATCACCTGATTTCAGCATCTAGCTAACACAATTTATTCGACCCTAGCCCCCTCTCTCCCTTTACACAGCCCGGGAGTCTGAATATTTACCATCAGTCCTGTGGAAAATGTCTCCATGGTAGAAACCTCATACATAGGCATGGCTAAGCATAGGTCATAATAATGGAAAACTGGCTCTGCCATCAAAAAGGGAATGCCGGAGTAGAGCCACAGGAGCACAGGGGACAGGCCCTGTCCACGAACTGGTAGGTACACTCAGGTATAAAGCCAATAACCACAGCATGCAGTCCACTCCACGCTGGAAGTTGGCACAAAAAGTGATGCAAACCTGTAAGCAGCAGAAACGAATACGTGCTCCCTCTTGCAAGTATCTGAAATCCATGTGCATGAACACAAACACAACTGTCTTGTTGGAATTTTCCATAAAGAGATAAATCATCATCTCCACAAGTTCTGACAACCAGCTACGGCCTGTGCAAGGCACTGGGGCAGAATGGCAAGACAGACAGACTTGAAAAATGAAAACTATTCTGACGCATCCCAGGGCATCCCCGGAGTTAAGTGTGAGGTCAGAGTCCTTTTACGGCTGTCACTGAGGTCAGGCGAGTCTTTGCTGTGGCGCTGTCCTCCACGTGGCTGGATATCTCTGGACTCCATCATCATGTCTCATAACAACCAGAACCGTCTCCAGGCTTGGCCAAGTGTCCCCTATGGGGGTTAAAACCATCTAGAGCCATTTCTTTGGGATAATGGTTAGAAGTCACAGCACATCTGCGCAGTAGAAACCCAAAATGTAACTGGGAGATTCGTCCAGTGGCACTTACAAAATGAATAATGAAAGACTAATACAGTTAATTTACATTTAAGCTATTGATGCTTATTATAAAGGTGACATACCGTTACATAAGTCAGGTAAAGAGTACGCTTCCTTTTGGGCAAGGTCGCTCTGAAGTTAATTTTTAAAAGTAGAAAATACGATTGGGTTTGGATGCCACCGGTTTGGTTTGAGGTTGGATTTCAAAGGTATCTGCTGAGGGGAAGGAGGAGAGAGGAAGGCGACCTGAGAGATCACAGGAAGCGGGGAACCTCAGAAAATTAGGTCCGCAGTGGGCCTGGGAATAGGAACCCATAGGACACATGGAGCGGGCTCATCTGGGTAAACCCATCAGATGTGGGAGCAGGAAGTTGGGTATCAAGAATGAGTTACAGCCAAGCGGGGGGGTCACGACCTAAAATGTCTAACCAGCAGTGAGTCATCACAACCACCGACCCTACCACCCTTAGGCTGAAACGACCCCGCGTGGGCATTGCCCTGTGTGTAGGGAGCTACGGTTGGTGGACGTCAGTCAGCCCAGGACAGTCCGGCAGGGGCTCGGGGCTTATGGCCAGACCCCGCTCTGCCAGACAGACACACTTGGAGGCCAGCGGTGAGTGGAAGAAATCAGAAACTTTGGGTCTAGATTGTCAGAAAGGGTGAATCCTATTTAATCCTATTCTCTGCCTACCTGGATCTGCAGGCTCTGGGCTGCTTCCGGCATAAATTATGTATACACATGAGCACAACAGAAAAGGAGCACAGAAAAATGAAAACAGTTTGATTTGTAGGGCTTTCAGCATTGCAGGAGAATCCCCCCCCTCCCTTTTATTTAGAGGTCTGTTGATGCTGCTACAATTTTGTTCCGGCAATAAAAGTAAAATATATGTGGATGTTAACCAAGATGAGCCGAGAAAAGCCTTTGGAAGGATGTAACTGGTTAGAATTTAATAGTCATTAAGATTAAAAAAAATCTATTACATTTATTGGAGAAGTCATAAAAACAAACCCACTCTCGCCGTCCTCTTCTAGCCCCAGGCACGTGGCCACGGCCCCCCGAGAGCGGCTGACGGGAAGGGGACAGGGGCTGTGCCATGCTGAGGGGCAGCCGCAGGTCCTCCACCTCCTCATCCTGCTCACCCACTGGGGCTGGCATCCGTCTCCCCTCCACCCCCCGCGTCCGTCCGTCCCCCCTGAGGACACGCACACCAACCACAGCCAAACCCTCATGGATGCTTTCCTGGGGAGGGGCAGAAACAGAGAGGAATGGTAATTGAGAGAAGTGAGAAAGGCACTAAACTATTGCTTATCACGTTTTAATATGGGCACCATTAATGGCACCCAGCAATGAGGCTGCTGCCAGCTGCTTCTCATGGCAGGAAGCCCCCAGACCCCCCTCTCCTCAACTCGGGGAGTAGTGTAGCCACCCCCATGGTAAAAGCCTGGCAACCAACATTAGCACCTTCTGGAAGGTCCACAGCTGCCACATGGCTTCAGGATGGCAGGGCCTGCCACTCCAGAGAAGGTGCTAAGTGCCTGTAAGAAACGCTGCCTTAAAGCTTGCTTCCAAGAAGCTGTGCTCATCTGTCTTTATTCTAACAGAAATGAAGATTATAAGAACCCTGCTAGTTATTAATGAAGAACACCAAGTATTGGGGAGGAAACCACCATTACGAAGTAATGAGCTAATGCTCAGATGTTCACACACACACACACACACACACACACACACACACGCACACACACACACAGAGTACATGTCACGTCAGAATATCTAATGGAGGCAATTGAAGAACAACAAATATATGCTCTTCAATTAGGAGACTTGTTAAATCCACACTGTCTAATACAGAAGCCACCGGGCACTTGTGACTGTGTTTAACTTTCATGTAATTAAGTGGAAGAAAGATACAAATCTAGTCTCCCTGTCTGAATTTTAGCTACTTGTGGCACATGGCTCTCTTAGTAGACAATGCAGCAACAGGAAGTTATCAGCCTAGAGATGAAGAGGTGCTGGATAGTTCTGGGTTATATAACAGAGATGTGTCCATAGAATGCACAACTTTGTATGTTGTTGAAAGAATGATGTAGATGGAGATGGGGGTCTAACAAAAAAGTCTCCCGCATGTATTCCCCTGTGAGCAGGTTCGATGATTTTATGATACTAAAGTATACTTGTGTATCCAGGTAGAAAGACTGTCCTTGAGTCTTACCACGGGGAAGAATGGCCCAAGCGTTTCCTATTTCTTCAAAATAGCTTTGTTCTGTGTGTGTGTGTGTGTGTGTGTGTGTGTGTGTTCAGTTTTTTCAAAGATAAAAACATTTTGTTTTCGTTTATCTCTACTTGTTGATCATACTGTAATTTCACTTTTACTTGTTTGGTACATGAGGCAGATTTTTAAATGTATCAGTGACAGTGGCATGATTTATGTATTTTTGATGTGTTTTTTATGTGTGATAAACTAAGCAGAGAACATTTTATATGTGAATAGATGTGGATATGAATAAGTTCATGTAGGTATCTCTACCTGTGTGTGTATATATGGCTGTAAGCTGTATGTGCGTTGGATGGGTCCTTGTTATTTAGGTTCTATAGTTGGGAATTGGCCTGCTCACTGAGTATTCTTCTCCAGGCAGAGCCGGTACTCAGCATGTCCATAGTCATCTACAGACGTGTGTGAAGTGGTAAAACTTTGAGTCCTGGTACTCAGTGGACAGTGGCAATGAACAAGGCGGCCTTTTGCCTTCTGGGCTGTGCTTTTGTACTGTGAGCTGTCCTCACAGCGGGCTGCTTAGCGCTGCCCTTCCCCCACCTTGGGGCTTCTTGTCCATCGTTTGGCTCTTTGCAGCGGTCCCCACATGCAGTTCTCAGTGCTGTCTCCTGTCCCCAAGGCGTAAGCGTGATGCCCGTGTCAGGTGAGCTTTGTGTAGGCATGAGCCATCGATTGCCACATCCACAAGTCAGACACATGGAGTAAACAGAGCGGTCTTAATACATATGGCAAGACCACTTATAGATTGGTGGACAGAAATGTTGTGACCAGAGGCACCTAAATTTCTAATGAGAGCAATTGCTTAGTGTGGAATTCAGTATTCAGTGACTCCACTGAATACAGCTACCGTGGACAGTGAGACTTCTTGCATGTGTAATGCGGTACTTATTAAATCTCTCAGAGCGGGCTGGGATGTAGCTCAGCGGCAAAGCGCTTGCCTAGCAAGTGCAACGTCCTGGGTTCAATCCCCAGTACCAAAAAAGAAAAGACAAAAAAATACAGTTAAAAAAAACCCAAACAACATAAATCTCTCAGAGCCTGTGGTAGCAAAGTAGACTACAATGCTTAACGTTATGCACTCAGCCAGAGTAAGAGCATCCGTTTCTGCCAAGAACCTTAGTTTCTGGAGATCCTGCTCTAAGAAATTAGGACATGTTTGTCCTCACGAAAGGTTCCATCCCTCCAAGCTCCTGCCGCCAGCCATACAGACAGAGCAGTGATGCATTACAATTGTGTTTTGCTTTTTTTTTTTTTTTGGTACCAGTTATACTACAAGAAAAAAACCTTGGATGAACGTTAAGTCCTTCAGCTGCCTCTGCCAGACCGCCGGTCCCATTTCTCAGGCGGGGAGATCACAGTGCTGTCCGGCGGGGTCTAGCGTCTCTTGCAGATGAGGGGCTGAAAGGACCTTGCATCTATCCCTTCCCCATGCTGCGGAGGAGGCAGTGGGCAGTGGGGAAACGGCTGGGGTCCCAGGCCAGCCTCCCCTGTCCTGGCATTAAGCTCTACCACATACCAGTAGCAACAGCAATAGCGTGTCTTATTTTTTTCCCCTTGTAACCAATTCACTACAATAAGTGAGCCCTATGAGTTGTCCCTGATGGTTCACTGTGCATATCATACTCGCAGGAGGATGACCTTGCTAATATGCTCATTTTGAAGACAAGAAAACTGTTTAGAGAGGTTATGTGGTGTGCCAGGGTCACACAGAGGGAAGCCTGTGAAGCTAGGATTTAGAAGTAAGTGGTTTGACCCCAGAGCCAGCCTGCCTTCCTGCTACCCAGACGCCATTCCACACCCCAGGGGTTCAGGGTGCCCACCAAGATGGTGGCGGTTCCCACAGACGAGTGGTTGTGTAAAGTGCAGCGTACGGCTTCCACGGCTAAATTGAGTTCAAGCATCAGTTGGTCCCTTTCCTGAAATACTTGCTCCTATGTTCCTCCCCGCACCCCTACTTTTAGCTGTTGCTTCTGATGGGGGGTACTGAGCGGTACCCATAGAACTGACCGTGTGATCTTACCCCATTCTTTTAACATCACCTCACTTCTCTGCGAGGATGCAGGGGCCTCGTATGGGCACTTGAGAGGGAGCCTTTCTTCTCTGGCTAGTCGGGCACCTCATAAAGATGAGGGCTTGTGCCCACTTTCAGGGCACAGGACTGAGGAGGAGCAGCTGGTACGGGTGTGCTGTTGTACCGGTTCCCTCCAAGCACAACTGATGGGCAGCTTCTAGCACCCTGTCGCTGGGAAACGCAGCTCCCCAGGTGGCGGGGCAAGGAGAAGCATGCCTGCGCATGCCCGTCTTCTGTTGGGTAAGAGGGCCTTCCTTCCCTGGCGCTGTGGGGTAATGCATGCATGCGTACCCCATGGAAACCCTCCACACAGCTGCCAGGAAGGGGGAGCTCCCGGACCCAGAACAGGGGTTATTTACCTAGCAGGGACGAGGTCAGGGAGGCTCTGAGCAGTGCTCTATAGAGCTGAGACAGTTCCAGAAGCACAGCCACCCCAGTGAGCCTCCGGCCCCTCGCCGCCTCCGGGGCTCATTCCCGCTTACCGTGCCCCGCGTCCCTGTGCCTCTGCCTCGTGACAGCAGGTATCCATGACTGTGTTGTTAGGGGGCCTTTTTCAATCTTTTAATGCTGCACTTTCAAAGCTGTCTTGAAATGAGATAAGTTAAAGCCTAATACTGACCTAATATTAACACAGATTGTCCTCTCTACTTGAATGTTACTCCATTTATTGCCACCCCATTACCAGGTCTGTGCCTGGCGTCTCCAGAGCTCATCTGTGTGCCCCTCACCTTGACTACCAAGTAGAATAGGATGGCTCTCACCCCTGCAGGGCCCCGGGGCGGGGGGCTGGGCAGATGTACCAGGACTGGCAGGGGGCAGTGTGCTCACCGTGGGCTTGTGGCGCGCTAGTTTGATTGCTCGGCTAAATCTCGCCACCTGACACTTCGGTTGTCTCCTGTGTCCCATGAGCCTGGGTCACAAGATGGGTGATGCCATCCCGGCTCGGAAAGCAGACTTGCCAAGAGCTGCCCAGCCCGGAGCGGCGTCGGACCTTCTGATAACTGAAGGGTACCACAGACACAGTGCCAAGTCTATTATTAGTTCAGTGGACTTGACTTAATCCCACAAGGGATAAAACAAGCACACAGTGATACGTTCGTTGCCTCTTGTGGTGAAGGTGGGGGGAAGTTCATGCACCCGAAGGCTACAACTCAGGGGTGATCATTAGGGTGATGTTTCTGCCTGAAGCAGGGTCTGCATCGTGGGCTTTAGTATTATTTGGAGTGGCATGAAAAACAGAGCTTCCGGGGCCCTACCTCTGACCTACACATTCAGAATTCTACTCGTCTGTGCTTTAACAAGTGCCCAGGCGGCTCCGTTGCTCGCTTGGAAGTGGCTGCCTGTGGGGTTGTCAGCAACTGGGCCTCCGGCCTTGCTCCAGTCTGAGCCGTGCTGCGGCCGGGTCTGCCGCACCGACCGAGGAACTCAGGGGCCAGAGAGAAGGCCACGGGCACGCAGGTCACACGTGTGCTCCTTTATGCCTTCTCAAAGTCTAGGATTTCTGTGAAAACAGGTGTTCCCCTCCGGAAAGTGGAGATGCCAGGAGGACCGGCTGCTGTTCTTGGGAGCTGCCCATGGTGCCCCTCACCGAAGGCAGTCCCTCTCATTGCACACACATCCAGGGGCTAGATAGCTGGGCCATAGACTAGACCGTGGGTGAGGCTTCAGCCAGAGAAGCCCCAAACTGGTTTCAGGCCTCTCTGAGGCTCCCAAGGAGATCGTCTGAAACATACTCACTGGGGGTGGCTGGGCTTGGGGCAGGGGGCACCACCTCTCTCTAGATCACGGGTTTTGCTGGAGGTTGAGATATCAAGTTGGGAAAAACACAGTCTCACATCTCCAAAGGCGGTCCCTTCAGAAGCTCTGCCCTGGCTTTTCAAGCTGGAAGATCACGTCACCCTAACAAGCTCAGGGATATATCTTATCCGTGACCACACTGATAACGTCTGCAGAGAAAATAGTGGGCCTTTTAGGACTTACCGGTTGAGCCTTTTATTTTAAGTGACACATTCCAGTACCGACTTAATTGTAATTCTGATAACATTACTTGTAATACTGTCTTGAGCCCTGAGAATTAATTTGACTGGAAAAATTCCAGAAGGACTTAAATGTTTCTCATTAAACGCATTATAGATAACTTATTAGACGTTGTAACTAATTGTAATACTGCCCAATGTAAAACCACCCAATTAAGATGCTGTTTCTTCTCTTGTGATTAGTGAGCAAACCTTTTCCACAGGAATATGCCCTCTAGAATGTAGATCAATTAGGCATCTATAATTGGGCTGAACCACTTGGTCCCCGATAATCACTCTCGGTAGTGGGCTGTACCCCGGCCGGGATGGTAGACTTATAAAGACAGATGTCCTGCGGCGGGGTGACAAATGGATCTCCATAAGGCAGCGTATAGTGAGTTAAATGTTTCTCCTTGTCCCACTGACAGAGGTGTGTCCTGTTTGCTCAGTCTGGAAGACTTCTTACAATTTGCACATTTTCCTTTTAAAAAGATAAAAGAGAAGTCATTACGCACTCTTCATTCGTGGCCTACCTTAATGAGCAGATAGATGGAGAAGAGCTACCCCTGTCGGGTAACTGGTGTTTGCCTCGAGATTGCAGCTCTGCCCGGGGTTCTTGAGCCACCCCACCCCACACAGCTCCTGGTTGGCCAGCCATTGTCCCGTGCGAAGGAGTTTATCGGGAAAGCTCAACGAAGTGAGGCAGAAATTGATAAAGCCTCCACCAAAACATTTGACACTGGGCTTGTCATAAATGCTCTCCAAGTTAGAGCACTTGGGAGTCACAGTGGGGAGTGAGAACTAGCCACGGTTTGTAGAAGTGTTCGTGGGCTCCGTGGCTGCGCAGGGTCAAGGTTATTTCATTCTTCTTCCTTCCCTTGACCTCCCTACTGGACTCTTCTTCTGCCTCCCAGGAGTGTAATATGAGAAAAACAGAAGCAAAAACAATCATATGAAACAAAATGAGACGCTGCAGTGGAAATCAATTAAAACCGACCCATGTACGTAAGTGAGAGCTTGCTTGTAGGCAAGGGGACCGTGAGCTGCTGGGGTTTGCGGCACCAGGCCACCGCTGGACCCCCGGACACAGGGCCCTGAGATAGAAGGACAGACGGGCCATCACTGTGGGAGTTATGGACCAGGCGTTTGCAGGGTCTGGAGTACAGAGCTGCGCACCTCACCCGGGGTAGGCAGGCATGGTGCTGTGGGTTTTCCTTTAATAAATCAGCCCTTCCAGAAGTCATTTTTCATCAGTGGGCAATTCAGTAGATGTTAGAATTGAGCATAATGTTGCATATCATTTTGGAACATCTGGTCCTAATATGTAGTAACAGCTGTTTAGTACCTGAGATATAAACAAAGCGTTTTCCCCCTGGCGGCCGCTGCTGGTCCTCCTGGAGGCGGGGTCCGCCTCTCAGCTTTCCCCTTGGCATGGCTAACGGTGATGGCGGCAGTACCAGCAGTGCAACAATGCCTCCATAGTATTTTACCATGGGCCAGCTCCTGTGCCCAGCACTGTGCTGCGTGAGCATACGGGGGTCTTCATATCTGATTATGCAGCTGTTTAGATGAAATGGGGGAGAACAAAGCGGTGAAACCAGAGGATGACTTTGTGAGTTTAAGGCCAGTGCCCCAAGCCAAAGCTAATGATCTTTCAGGACTGAAGTATATTGCTCATCAATGAGAAGAGAAAACAAACTTCATCTATCTATCTATCTATCTATCTATCTATCTATCTATCTATCTATCTATCTATCTATCTATCTATCTATCTAGTTATTTATCTATCCATCCATCCATCTGTATCTCAAGTGTAAAAGAAAACAGGAGGAAGCCCAGAGGATTTTTCTGAGTTTTATTTCATATTCGATGTTTTGTGGCCATGTTTCAGGACGCAAGAGATGGATTTTCTGCTCTATAACAAAGTATACCCTGTCACCAGGTGGCAGTACAACACCTTAGTCACATGGGCCAATCAACAAGGCCTCTTCTTTCCCTAAGATTCAAGAGAGCAAAACCATGTTTATAAACATGGCTTTCTAGATCTTTAATCAATGCTTTAAAAACCAGATGTCTAGGAAAGGACTTACACTCAATATCAAAGCAGATGAATCTTTAAAGCAAACTTAATAACATAGGCTAAGACATATTGTGTTTTCTGCACTAATCCTTAAGTGTGAATTCAGTAGCCATGTCTGCTACAATCTTTGACCCAGAGAGCGATTAAAAACAAAAACAAAAAACCAATGGTCTTTGGCACCATCTTGAAATCTTAATGTGATTCTGAAGTTTTCCTGGAATGTAAACGCCCAGATTCAGATTTGAGCGTTTAAAAACTTCAGTCTTTTACTGTTTCAGTGATTTAAGATTTCTTCTCTACTTACATGCCATGGGCTAATCCAAGAAAAGATATGCCGTGGATAGCGTAGGCGGGATTGAGAAAGAAGACAGGAAGGAACAAGCCAGGACCCAGACAGGAGACCCCTGAGAGCACTGTTTGCATCGGGCCTGGTCACACACCAGCCATTCTCATGTGACTTCCCACTGGGCCCTTGCTCTGCCTTGCCTTCTGTGGTGTGTAGAGTGACTTCTCAGCTAGGTTGCTCCCGGGCATCATCTCGAGCTGAAGAAAACAACTCAAGCTTCAAACCAGACAGACTTGGGTTCAAATCCTGGGGGTTACTTACTGTGGGCCCGGGCAAAACACTGACCTTCTGAAGCTTCTGTCTTCTTACGTGTAAATAGGAATAACAGTGCATGATGGGAGCCTTGTGAGGATCGCCTTACGAGGTGAGCAGCGGTGTGGTAGTGTTCATCAGAAGACTCAAATGTCCCCTGACCCTACTGATTTGACATATGCATCATCCTCTTAAACTTGGTAGGTAGAAATGCTATGATTACTTCTCTGCAGTTGTAGTTGCTTTTTAACCGTGGTATTTCGGCCACTGATAGAATAAAAATATCCAGTAATTTTCTCAACTTTCCCTTTCAACTTCCCCAATCTCTCTCTTATTGCCGCTCTACATCCTCTCCCCCCGGACCCAGGTCATGGCTCCATGATTCCCTTCTCCATCGGCCTTGTAGGATACCTATTATAATTTTGTATTTCATTCTCCTGTGACTTTCCCCCCTTTTTTTACACTGAACTCCCTACCTCACTGACTTTTTCCTCTCCATAGAATTCCTTGTGACTTTCTTGGTAGGTAGCCATCTCATGTTTCTCCTAAGAAAGGACACAGTTTAATTTCTGGTGTCCTCCCTCAGTATCTTATAAAATACTTGGTCCTAAGCAGTGGACTATTTTCTCTTCCTAGTGTTTCTCCTCAGCCATTTTCCCCTTTCTTTCAGCATTCACGCATATATGCATGCATTCAACAAAAGCTCCCTGAGCTTGTCCGTTCTGCAGAGAGCTGAGAATGTGAGTCTAAGGGTGCTCACAGGGAACTCACCGTAGGAGGGAGGAAGGGAGACTTGGGCATTGACATTTCCATTGCAGCACGCATTTCTGACTGCCAGTTCTAATCTATGCAAGGCTCTGGGCCCTGGGTTTTGGTTGTAAACCAGGTAGTGGTGCCCTGGTAGAGCTTAAGCCTAGAGAAGGCAGATAAACGATTCCCAGGTCTCAGGAAGGTGGCAGAAGGGAGAATGCAACCGTTCTACCAACAGTGTTCCAGCTTGTCCAAGACGGGAATGTCCTGTTGAAGCATGGTGCGTGCTTGGCGAGGAGGAAGTGTTTCCATTAGAACTGTCCCAGGGGGCCGAGGGCGGAGGAAGGGGAATGGAGAAGATGCAGAGGAGGCGCTGACACATGCGCAGCGGTTCCCTGGTGTGGGCACCTTGACAACAAAGGAGCTGCACAGGCAGCAGCTGCTCCAGGTTCTTTCAAGTTGAGAGGCTTTAAAATTCTATCTGTGTCTGGCAACGTGCTCCTTCATGCATTTCTACAACGTGGGTTGGTGTATTATGTTAATGAAGCCTACAGAAGAGAAGTTTTCTTTCTCCAAACCTTGGAAAGGTGCACTGCAGGGCTTGAGGAATGAAAGCAGAGCTGACCATGCAGGTTCTCCTGCCGCTGTTTTTATTCCCCTGTAAGGACGCACACCGGGAGGCGCAGCCCTAGAAGACTGCGTCATGCCCACTCACATTGGAGAGGACTCGGCAGTGACCGCTCCCCTCTCCCCCATGTCGTCCTGTGCCCACCTCGTACCCACCATCACCATCGTGATGGGTAGAACTGACAGCTTAAGTTTTGCCGCTTTCTAAATTGTCTTCATAAGGACCTCGCGCTTCAAATCAGACTGGAGATTGCGCCTTCCGCTAATATGGTAGTCAGTTCACCTGGTTTTCATCGTCAATTTGTGGTCTTTGAAATGAGCATGTGTTTGAGGCAAATGGAGGGGCATGAAAAGCGTGAGCAATTCTCAAGGCAGTTCGGGAGCTTTCTGCCTCTGTCTGCCTCGTTGGTGCCAAACCGAAAGCCCCCATCAGCTGCAGAGGGGTAGAGTGTGTGAACTGAAAATGTCTGGACTCTCATGTCCCTGAGTCGGCTCCCAAGAGGTCCTCGGCTCAGGTACAGAAGATGAGGAGGGGGCCGTACTGGGGATCCCATAGATGGTGGATGTTTAAATCTGGCAAACACGATTGAGGGACAGGAGACAAACCAGCCACGTCCTGTGCTAACGCTTCTCCAAAAGGGAATTATTTTGCAGATGTTCAAGGTGGGGGCATACTGGAAAGAAAGAAAGACAGGAGGAACAGAATTATTTATAATGATGGTATGTGTCGGCGGGATGGGAGCTGACTTCTGAGACACAAATGGATGGCAAAGAATAAGTTATCTCTTTATAGATAGAATGTGGCAATAATTGCGTAGTTTCTGGCTTCAAAAAGTCATAATCTATTAATTTGATGGATATCAAAAAGCCATAATCTGTCAATCAGGTGTCAGAAGAAAGATTGCCTCCCGGCTTAGAAGCATGGCATTTAGAATACTGCTCGATACCTTTATTTTATTCTGATAGTGATAGAGAGGAAGGATTCAAACATTCACGGCATACTTAGAGATACCATTTTAGTTTTCCTTATAATTTTGTAACTTTAAAGTGGCATTGGCTCAGTGTGCAATAGTGGGAAAAAAAAGTATGGCCGTCACCCCACAATGAATTACAGGGAGATAATTTCATCCTACAGTCTTCCTGGCGTTACCCATTATGGCATTACCCATTATGACATTGTCTCTTTGGTTTAAATGTGAACTGAACCTGAGGTTATTTCTTCATAAATTCCCGTGGGCCATCTATTATTTCTATCTACCATGTGGATGTAGTCCTGAATCATTCCAATGGGCGCCAAAGAAAATGCTCCAGTCTATCAATGGAATGTCAGCTTGATGGAAGGAAGGAATCCGAGACATTACACATGACACACACGGAGGACACGGCTTTGCTGGCTCCAGTGAGCTTGCCAGTAGCAGTGCCCGTAGACACCCCAATTCTCCAGCAGGAAAAGAACTCGTCTCTGTAGCTCCTTGACATTACAGTTCGGCCTCATTCATTCCTTCATTAACGATGCTCTTCTAGGTACTTCAGGAATTTTATGCGAAGAGGTTTTCCAGTGCAGGGCTCACCATACCCACTGACTGGCCTTTCTGCTCCCAGCCAGCCCAGCGTAGACACACCGCGTTCGTTTCCTGCCTGCTCTCCGGAGGCCCGGCCACAGTTCAGTTCAATGGAAGAAAGAACTATTCTACATATCCAGTTCAGCCTCTGTGGCCTCTGCCCCTCATACAAACACCTTGTTGAAAGAGCAGAAAACAGGGAGAGCCCTGGAGTCCAGAAGCCAAGAGAAAGGTTATCGTTTGATCCACACAAGCTGCTGGGGACCTGAGCCATGCCCTCCGGAGACTGGAGCCGCCATATGCATCAAGCTGTCCTCTCTCCCCCTCCCTCCCTCCCTCTCTCCATCTCTCCCTCCCTTTCTCTCTTCCCATGAACCAGCCTCCCCACAGCTTTGCCCAGACTCACCGGCTGATCCTGTTGTTCAGAAGACAGGGGGAAAAGGAAGGACTTGAGGTTTATTCAGAACTCAGCCTGGGTGCTGGTGGAGGTGCTTTGTAGGTGAAACTTTATTTTCACAATGATCTCATTCCTGCCCATGGCTTCAACTTCATCTACCTGACCCCCGATGACTCACTTGCTTAGCCCAATAATGAACGTCATCTCTGAGTGGCCCACCTGCCATCCCTCCCGCAAGGCTCAAAGGCACCTCAGACTCAGCCCTGTCAGTGTGTGACCTTCATTTCCCAGCCTCACTGCTTTCTGCAGTCCCCGGCCTCCATCCACAGCAGCCCCAGGTCTGCCCCCGCTCCCCCCCCCCCCCCCCTCCGCTAGGATCACTCCTGCTGATGGAGCCTCCCAGATGTCTCCCAGCCCACTCATTCCTCATCTTCACTGCCTGCAGGCCAGCCTGAGCTCTGGTTGTGTTTTCTTGGCGAGCAGCAGGCCTCCAAGCCTGCTCTCCTACAACCTCTCTGACCTTCCTCCAGCGGGTCCTCTCGTCTCCAGCCAGTGTTCTTCCAAAAGCCCAAATGAGATGCATAAGACAATGTTATTCCATCGCTTAGAATCCTTCAGTGGCTCACCATTGCTTTTGAAATTAAATAAAAACAAAACCCTCCAGCTAGCTCCACGGTTTTGCATGGAGAGCACTCAGCGATTTCAATCCTGTCTCCTGTTATTGCATTTTGCATTCCAACCACATCAGTCTTCATTTACTAGCTTAAACCAGTATACACAAAGGCCTCTGCCCAGTCTGGGCATACTGCCTTCTCTATGCGGAGTTTACCCCAAGTTCTTTAACCGAATCCACTCTCATTCATCTGACAGAATTTAGTGGCAGTGTCACTTCATTGGGGGAAGGCTGACCCTCACTTTAATTTCTTCATCTAGTGTCACAGGTCTCTCCTACACAGGCCAGGTGATAAACATCATTTCTTATTTTTTATTGTTGATGACTATATGATTAGAATTTGTCTCATCAAGAATCAGAACTGTACGATGGAATACATGGCAGAGTGCAATGTTTGACAATTTTTAAGTTATTCATAAAAGATGACTGAATTAATAGTTGTATGGATTCGATAGAGAAGGACGAGCCTTGTTCAACAAATTAGGAAACCAGGCCTCAATCTAGGTAAGAGGTTCCAGATCCTTGCGTTTACTAAACTAACACAGCATAATACATAGAGTTATACAGATGGGATTTTAAATGTTCTTCTCATCATACATACAAGCATTTTCACTTCAATGCTCAACCTTTTTTTCATGTACACACAAGTTTTTAAAGGTAGGAATTAGACACTCTCATTAGAATATGGAATTATCTCCTTCTTTTCTTAAAAAACTGTCTGCATAGTTTCAGTATGTCTCAAAATGTTTAAGTGTCCAATCAAACTAACCTAAGTGAACTTAGCTTCTGACCTTGCTCTCGCAAATTTACCTTCTCCGAATGATTGATATTTTCTTGATCCCTGTTGGAAAAGTGGCTGCAGATATGATCCAGGAAATCTATAGTCACAAATCTAGCATAATGTGACCAAGTCGTGGTCAGAATAGTAAGAGGCATTGCAAGAAAGTCTTGCATGAAAATTACCCAGAGCTGTCATCTTTGCCCTTTTGTTGGCCTACCTAACTCCCTGTGAGGGGCAGCTGGGGCCAGAAACTTCTCTCTCCTGTAAGAATACCATGACCCAACATGAATGGGCAGCAACTTATAAAGTATTTTCATGTAAATTTTATTCACAGGTTTTGGGGTAGAAGGAAAGGGGGTAGAACCTTAGTATCACCTTGCTAATGCTCAGATCTAGAAAGGTTTCCATTTTGCCTTGGAGAGCTCAGTTTCCCAGGACTTGACTGACCCCCTTGAAGCACTTTGTATAGCCTGTGAACACTTCCTGTAGCCTCATCATTTTTTGATCAACCTAGAATTCCACTCTTTAAGAGCTTGCACCAAGCTCCTCCTGCTTTTTGTTTGCTTAATCTATTTCTATTTGTTTTAGAATTATATTTTTATTATGTTTAAGTAGTTGTACAAAGGGGTTACCATTTAACGGATCAGCTTATGAGTGATATGCGTATGGATATCACCCATTTATCATTCTCCGCCGTTCCTGCCAGCCCGGCTTCTCCCCTCAGTCACCCTACTTTCACAGGGTGTGCGTTGGCTGCTCTGAATGCACACTCACCACACCCTTGCCTCTGCTGCTTTCCAGCGTGAACGTGAGAATATTACTATATCTGGGTTATAGGTCCATTATCTGGAATGTGGACACAGATGACAACGTCATAATTTACTTTTTGATCTTTTACAACGAGGAAATAGGCAAATGTTATCCAGGTAACTGAAAATAATATGGTTTGATCACACATTAAAAATGGATCTTGAACAGATTTTAAAGCATTGGGGCAGATTGCTAACAAGGAGATTAGGACCGTTAAATGAAGCACATTAGTAGCCCAGAGCACGCCTTCCATACATGCTGGCCTTGTTAAAAGAGGTAAAGAGGAGGAGGAGAAGTCAGGCCACAACAGGTTGGGGTGAGGAATCCTCTTTGGAAGGGAGGGCCTAGGGTTAAGGGAAACGTGTTCCCACGTCCTCCAGTCTCTGAACTGGAGAAGGGTGCTGCTCACTGCTGGTCCAGCCTTGGGAAGAATGTGGGCAGCAGGCAGCGCTCACCGGGGCTGTGAGGAGTTGCTGGTGAAGACCAGGACTGGGGAAGGTGAGCCAGGTCTTAGGACAGTGAACATGGCAGCTGGCATCTGTGAAGCTCTTCTAGTGTGTGGCTTTGTTTTAACTAATGTATGCATATGGTCTGTCAGTCATAGGCAATGTGGGCACCGTGCTGCCTGTTTTACCCGTCACGAATCCGAGGCCAACAGAGATGAAGTGATTTGGTGCAGGAGGCCACCGGAAGGTGCCGAACTGAGATTAGGATCCAGCAAGTGTGGCTGTGGGACCCACCTCCACGGCCCGTGTACCATACTGCCTTCTCAAAATTGTTCTCTGTTCACGTCTCGTCTGGGAAAATGATAATGCAAGAGGCCACAAAACATTTCTCAGCCCCCAAAGTTCAGAGCATCTCCATAAAACATGAGTGGAGTGACATGTCCATGAGTTCCTGTGTTATTGATCGATATGGCTGTAGTCACATTCTAGCAAGAAAAGGAAACACCTTCAGACTGAATGGCTTGACGGATGTTCGAATGGGTGCTTCTCGAAGAGGTGGGGACACTCATAAAAGACAGTGTGTAGCTGTGTGCTCGGCACCGCAGAGACTGCCACTACTTCTAGTCCCAAACAGCTGATGAGAGAGCGGGCCAGCGGAGCTTAAAGGAGAAGACCGCAGGGGTGCAGGCGAGGGAGGACCGTGGGTGGACAGTGCTCTCCCGCAGGGGGCTGGGGAAGAGAACACCTAGACCTCACTTGGTCCTACCTGATGCCCTGCCACACCTTCCATTGGGCAGGGCTCACAGCAATGTGAGGAGACAGCCAGGGAGAGAAGGCAGCTGGCGTGCACCACGGTCTGAACACAGACGGGGATGAAGACAAGTGGAGGATGGGTCTGCCAAGCGGGGTGACGCCGTGCTCCGGTCATCCCACAAGGGGACACGCTTGGGAAGGCTTTGTGGAGTGAAATACCGACCCACGGGTTGGGAAGGTGGCTCCGTGGTCGAGCGCTTGCTTAGCATGCATGAAGCCCCGAGTTCGGTTCCTCAGTACCACATACACAGAAAAAGGTGGAAGTGGCACTGTGGCTCAAGTGGTAGAGTGCTAGCCTTGAGCAAAAAGAAGTTCAGGGACAGCGCCCTGAGTTCAAGCCCCAGGACTGACAAAAAAAGAAAGAAATACTGATCCATGTTTGTAACATGGATGAGATTCCTGAAAGACTTCAGACATAAAAGACCACACAAGGTCTTGTCCTGTCAGTATGAAATGTCCAGAATAGACCCAAGTAGGTTAATGGCTGCCAGGAGGAAGAGAGGGTGAGGAGTGGCCACAGGTAGGAACAGAGTTTCCTTCTGGGGTAATAGAAACGTCCCAGGACTAGATAGACGGGACGGTCTCCCAGCATCACACGTGTAATAGATGACGTTAATGGTAAGTGTCATTGTGTTTATTACAGCTCAATAAACAGACGCTTGCACGTGAGAGGAATATCCTTCTCACGCTCTCTACTCGCTCCTGAGCAGGCAGCCAAGTGCACCTGACCCTCCAGGCAGCAGGCATTCTTGGTGCTACAGGTGTGGTCCTTGCCCGACGGAAAGCCCGGCCTCCCACAGCAGGCAGGCTGGGCCACCTGCCCCAGGGCTTTCCCCGCTGCTGGAACCCATTGTCCACACAGAACCTGGCCAGGGGACTGATGACCGGTTCCCAGCTCAGCCAGAGCCTGACAGGAATTGGAGTATGGGAACTAGCCCGCGGGAGGCCCGTGAGCTCTGCTCCCGAAAGGGTGAGCTCCGGCTGATCCACAGGGGTTCCCTGACTCGGCAGACCACCCCTTCTCTCCCTTTTCTTCCCTTCCCATTCCCCTCAGTTCCTTTCCTTCCCCTCCCGAATCAGCTATTACTATCCAACTCTTACTTCAAGCTGTATCATAACCCTGTAGTAATGATAGACAGCATTCACTGAGTTCCTATTATGAATGTGTGAGTGGCTTGTGTTCTTTGGCCTCTTCTGCTGCCTTCATGCATCAGGCAAGTAACTAGCATTGCTTCACAGACATTAGTGAGAGCAGAATTGCCCAAAGAGCGTGCAGCCAGCCCGTTCCCAGGCCGCTCCCTCAGAGGTGCAGGTACAGGAGGAGGGGGCCTGGGAGCCTGTGCTGGCCCATCTCTGTGCTGGACAGAATAGAAGCAGCGTCCACCAGGGAAGGCCGGCCTGCTGTCTCCTGCAAAGGAGAGGAGAGGCCCTCGGTGGAGGTGTGTGTAAGCATGTGGTCAAGAAGGATTTCTGCCGCCGTGCTTCCTGGATTCTACAGGGAGATGTCTTCCATTTGACATCAACTTTCTCTGAAACGGATGGGATCCCTATCTGTGTATGGAGGATAATTTCAGCATTTAATAATCATTAAGTAAAGAAAGTAAAATCTCTAGCAGTACGTAATTACATAGAACCTGCTTCTGGCAATATTTGCCCCCTTGGAAATTCAAATAGGAAGTCTCCAAGGAGCAAAGTTGTATTCTTGGAGGTGGACACAAAGTAATTGAGCTTAGCTAATGGAGATAATTAATTAGGAAATGGATGTGCTTCCTTCTAAGGAAAGCATTGAAAGCATCTCCCAGGAGGCCTGCTCCTATGCTCTTGCGGCTTCAGAAGTCAGGGGCCAGAGCCCAGCCCACTTGGGAATTAAAGGGCAGAGAGCTTCCCCTACCCCTCCCATAGCTCCTCCTACCCCTAAGAAGGCCCCGGGGAATTCTCCACCTAAAGGAAATAGCAATTGATTAGGCCAGGGCTCACTTCACAGCCTCCATGTGCTCGCTCTCTGAATTGGACTCTTGTCGCAGACTCTTGTGGGGGCTCGGCACCTTCTTCCCATCCTGGAACCAGTTGTCATAATGGTAGAAACAGAAATGAGCAGCCTGTGAGACAGGGCTCTGCGGACGATGAGCTGTCCGTCAGAGCTGCTGTTGGAGCCTCTCTGCCTCGGTCCCGTCCTGACCTTTCTAACTTGACGACTTGTCAGTCCCCTTCAACCCTTTTTTGGTTTCAAATGCTAGCATTCTCTTGATGAATACAATGTACCTGGCTTGCTGGCCCCAGTTCTGGCGCTACAAAGGGGTCACCTACGACTCTTGACCTCCTCCGTGGCGGGAAAGGACAACCCAGTGGTGAAAAGATTGCATGCAGACCCTGTGGAGAAGCAGGGTCTTTGCCGGTGTATCATACAGGATTTGCCCAGTCAGGAGTGAAGCCCAGAAATGTGGTTGGACCAGAAAAGTCCTTATCTTGAGGGGCCTGAGGAGAGGGGTCAGGTCCTAGAGGTCACAGGCAAGATATGTGCACAGTCGTGGAATGACAGACATGTCCATTAGCAAGGCGAAGTCTCATTTGTCTTGTTCACCAGGCTAGCCACACTACCTGGTTCAATCAATAGTTATCGAATGAGAGAGCAGCTGTGACCTAAGCCAAGAAAGTCAGAGACTTGACATGGATGCTATTTTTGCTTTCTGGTGGTAGCAGATATTTTATGTACTACATATTATTAGGACCTGGTACAGGAAAGCACTTGTTTTCCATATTGATGAACTATGTGTGCTATTCCTTCGGTGTTTTTCTTTTTTACAGAAACAATAGAATCATAGCACACCTACCTTTGACTTTTCTGTCCTCCACTAAATCCACCCGAGGGAACTGGATGGAGAATGCCTTTCCTCCTTTGTCTTTTCCCAAGGATGGTTTACATTTGGGGAAACCCAAAATGAAATGAGCAAGGGAGTATCCATGAAGAGCTGAGGCCAAAGTGAGAAGATCCCGAGAAGTTGGGGACACAGGCCTTGAGGGAAAATGCTTAGTGGTGAAGGAAATGCCTGAACTTAGGAACAGATTCTCCTGGTGTGAGCGATTATGGGGAGGTTCACAGAGCAGGGGTCTAGGATCAGCACAGACGGGTGACTGTGAGCAAGCCGTGTCTGTGTTCCAGGCAGTTACTGGGGCCAGATAGGAGCGTGTCTGGGTCGTCTCCGTCCTGGTGAAAGCAAGTAGGTAGGTTCTCAGCACAGGCTGTCTGGAGATTCTGAAGCTGTGGTTGAACAGTGATGTCTGCCATGGTGTAGTTAGAGAAGTTGTGTTATGCATCCCACCTGTTTACCAGGTAAGATTTGGAGAGCCAGCTCCACCTATCAGAATTCTTCTCAACTGTTGGAGAGTGTGGACAGGAGATCCTATCTGGAGTCTGCACAGTGGAACTACTTACATTTGTTCTTGAGGCCTTCTCCAAATGATTGCGTTCCTTTGTCCAGAAAGGGAGGTGAGGAAGACACAGTCTGTTAGGGATCGTCCTCTTAAAGCAGACCTGTAGGCATGCCATTGGCTCACTCAGACTCCCGGACTCAGCCCAGACTACAGAATTATTTCCTAACCCAGAGGCATCCTTCAGAGCTGGGGAAGACCAAGTAGAGGACAGATGCTTCCTCCGAGGGGAAAAGACTTAAACATTTGCTTGGAAATGACTGAACTCGGTTGGTTCTTCTGCAGAATTCTGGGCTATGGCAGATTCATTCAGAGTGGGCACACATGAAGACAAAGGCTGTGGCATTTACTGCAGGGCAACGCATGTATTTGCCTGGTGAACTTACGTGCGACTCAGAGTCCAGCTACTAATAGCAAGTCTCGTTTGGGAGAAGTGATCCAATAATAGGAAACAATGGTTCAGTTCTGTTGGGAGAGTATCTCAGTCTGTTCAGGTTGCTATGACAAAAACACCACATTCCAAGTGGTCTATGAGTAATGGACACTGGTTTCTCACCATCTGGAGGTTGGGAAAACCCCAGGTTGAGGTGGTGGTAGCTTCCATGTCTGGTGACTCTGCTGTTCCCTCGTGTAGTGGCAGGAGGAGGAGAGGGCTAAGACCTCCGGAGCAAGAACTATGAGCTGTCAATGAAGACAGGCCTGTGTGTGCGTTTACATGTGTTTGCCTGTGTTCTGCTGCTGGGTGTTGGCACAAGATCCTTCTCAGTCTGGGCGGAGGCCGGTGGGTATCCCCGCAGGCTTGGCGCCAACGTTTTTATCCTGGCTGGCTATCTTCTCTGCCTATCTGTGTGCTTTCCTTCCATCCTTGGATCCCAGAAAGAGCTTTAAGCAAGCTTAGAATGTTCTATCATGCCTGGGTGCCATCACCACCAAACCTTCGTTTTAAATAGAGAATCCTGTTTTGAAATAGGATTTTTTGATATCGCACAGTCTGGTCTCAAACTCGCATTCTCCCTCCTGTGCTCTCCTGAGTCCTGGGATTATAGGTGTATATTACTATATTCAGCTTTAAACAGAAGTTTTAAAAATAAGTGGCACAAAATACTGGGTTTCATTAAAAACACTTCCATACATGACTGCTATGCATTTTCATGCTTTCGAAAAAAAATTCTAGATCCCACTTATGAGAGAAAATAATGATAGCTGTCTGGTTTTCAGGTGTGCCTCTTGTATGGTTATGAATCAACACGGTGTTCTGAGAACCATGGTGGAAAGGAATGCGTAATGTTCTCCCATGTCTGTTTCTCCTAGTGAATTAGAGTTAACCTTTTCTTTCAATTAGATACAGTAATGACCCCCCCACACACACACACATACACCCTTCCACACCCTACTCAGAAATTCAGTCTTGTATCATCAACTTAGCCATCAGCACGGATGGTTACCATGTGCAGAAAACATGTGCTTTGTGTTTGTGGAGCCTGGAGAAAGTGACTGTGTAGGTTCTAGCTTGAGCCAGCATATCCCTGAACATGAACAGAGGCTGAGGACGCACAGTCACCTTAGCTGTCCTTGAGATACAGCAAGGAGCAGAGCAGGGCTTGGTGGTTACTTAGGATGGACACACGTGGGAACGCGGAGAGCATGGAGCATGAGCTTGGCTGCTAGCTTCATTTGTGCAACATCCATTGATTACTGGCCCGGACACAGACGACTTGGGAAGCTAGCTTTTCAGCCTCCCTGTGCTTCTCGGAGGTATTGGTGATACGTGGATCAGAGAAAGGCACCTGGGGACGATGCTGTTTGTCATTGACTCCCTCTGGGGCCCTGGGTAAATTGTTTAAGCATTCCATCTTTTCTTTTTTCACGTCTACAGATGAGAATGTTTATTTCTACCAGTGAGTACTGTGGCAACATGTGTGAGAGAATCCAGCACCAGGTGCATTTCCTCTTCTGCTGACAACCCCAGGTGTCATTCCGTGCACAGGGAGAAAGGAGGCGGAGCGGGGCGGTGGTAATGGGAGCTTATGTAGAGCACCCACACCCCAGACTGCCCACCACACACCGCACAGGCAGAGCAATGCACGGAAAGCGATGGCTTCATCAAGCTATACAGGAGAATTTCTCTTTGGATCCCACCTACAGAGAGAAGCCACTGGGGAATTCTGTATTTTTTTTTCCTTAATGAAAAGGTTAGAAATAAGAACTCAGTATTGATAAGCTCTTGCTTAGTTAAATAAAAATCTGGTCTACAAAGCCCCCTGCTTCTCTCTCTCCAGTTGTGGGAATCTGACTCGGGCATCAGTCATGTGTTGGGAGCAAAGGGATTGGCTGTCTGTGTTTCACCGTGTGTCGAGGGCGCCGGCCAGCTTGGCTTCTGACACAGATCCTCTCTTACCACGGATTTTAACACACACTGGTACGGGGGAGAGGCTAGTGTCCGTGAACAGTGCTGGCTGAGGGATGTGAAGAGAAAGGAGTAAGGTTTGGCAGCCAGAGTGGTGCTCGTGGGCACTATGCAACAGGCTTTTATTGTTTTCCAAATCTAGAGCAGGTGGTATCAGTCAGATACCTGCGTCACCTGTCTGTGTGGGATGAAGACATCGTTTATACTGTAGTTGTATTCCATTCCTACTCCATCGAACTAGGGAGATCCCAAAATGGGGGTCGGATGAGGGTCTGTCCACACTGGCTTCAGAGACATTGTGAGAGGGATTCTCTGGCAGGCTTTCCTCTGCCTGGGATTGGGCTGGTAGGATGATTTCACCTGCTGCCTGCAACATTGGAGGCACAGAGCTGTGTGGAATCAACAGCTGGAGTGGTATTTGATTTGCAGCATTATCTTTTGGTGAAGACTTATTTCCTGAAATCTCCAAAGTACAATGGCCCAGGGCAGTTGCTTGGCTCTTCCCTGAAGTAGGCCAGCCAAAGGGTTCTCTTGTACAGAACTGGCAGAAGCTGCCAGCTACTTCTCCCTCCAGCCAGTGTCCTGGAAGCATTGCTGGTGTCCTGCTCTCTGTCTGGAAACAGTTTCTACCTGCAAAAGCACCTAAGCACATCAAAGTCCCAGGTGAGGCCAATGGTGTAGCTGAGATACACTTTGAACCTCTCTGAGCCTCAGCCTTGGCAACTGTAAAGAAGGCCCACAGTTGCAAGGAGGTGTGTTTACTATGTAAGTTCACAGCTGTCCCAAGCTTGCCACTGGTCCTGTGACCACTCAGGACCCAGAGTCCAATGGAGACCACTGGACTGCCACAGGATCACCACTGGTTCCATGATCATTCAGAACCCAGAGTCCAGGGAAGACCACCGCTGCCACAGTTCACCACTGGTCCTTGATCACTCAGGACCCAGAGTCCAGGGAATTACCATGTATCTTTCTCCGGTTTCATGTCTGGAGTTCAGCTGGTGGAGACTCACACATATTTACCAACTAAAACATCAATAATGACAACATATTTTAAAGACTGAGAGCATCAATCATTTGATGGTACTTCTTTCGAACTGCTTCTGAGGAATGTCTTCAGTAGAAAAAGGATCCAAGGATGATACTCAACCATTCTGCTTATTTTTATATGCTTACAATATGTAATAATTTTTTACATACTTGTAATCCTAGGACTCAGGAGAATTGCAAACTGGAGGCTAGCCTGAAGTATATAGTAAGAACTTGTCTCAAAAAAAATTAAGCCAAGCAGGCACTGGTGGCTCACGCCTGTAATCCTAGCTACTCAGGAGGCTGAGATCTGAGGAGCTCAGTTCAAAGCCAGTAAGAAAGTCCATGAGAAGTGGTGCTGTGGCTCAAAGTGGTTGAGTCCTAGTCTTGAGCAAAAGAGCTCAGGGACAGTGCCCAGGCCCTGAGTTCAAGCCCTAGGACTAACCAACTAAACAAACCAAAAACAAACCAACCAAATCACAACATAATAGGAAAGCAAAACCAATGAAAGATGGAAAGACGTTGGAGGCAGCGTGGGTGGGTTTGTGTCTTTATTGACCAGAAAGATAGAATGAAAAATGTAAAAGCTGTGAGGGTGGCCACATGACTGTTTATCCGGAAAAGGAGCTGCAATGTGAGCCTCAGCCAGTCAGCTTCTCTGTTGCTGTTGGAGATGAGAACTCCTAGACTCGGACCCCACTGAGATGCAGGGCACTGGGATTTTAATCTTGCCAAGATTGTACACTTTAATTTAAGAACTGGGTCAGCTGTCTCTCACACCCACTGGGCTGGTGCTTGAGGGAGGGACGTGCGTACAGTAATGAGCACTTTCCTCGCGGGGCTAGCACACTTCCTCAGGGTTAGTCCTCGAATGTGCCTGCATCCAAACATTTTTTCCCAAGATAAAAATGGCATGTCAAACTATTCAGCTGGCATTTTCTAGTAGTTTGGAGAAAATATCTGAATTACAGAAGGATTCACACAGGTTCCAGTGGGAATGACTTTCTCAGCAGGAGTGAATTGCTGCTATTAAAAATTGATTCCATGGCTACACGGCTTGTGGGTTCTTCCATGCAGCTGCCCATGTGGGAAACTGGGTGTATCATTCTGATCCATTTTTAAGACTGTCACTGTTGTAGCCAGCGTGGTACCTTCCTTTTGCTTGGTGCTGGTTGCTTTGCGTGTTTGCAAGGCTCCTCACAGTGAATCTTGGCACTGGATGAGGTCTGACGTCATCTGCCCCAACGCCTGAGAATCACAGCGGTGGCCTTTGTCATTTCTTGTTACCTTCCTTTTCACTCTTTGCTAGAAGACTGTTGTCTGGGCTGTTGCTCCAAATGACAAGTGTGTTGTTGCTCTAACATTTCGCAGTTGGAGGTACATATAGACTCCCCCATTTCTGTAAAAGACTCCTGTTCTCTGAGTTCTATGTCTCATGTTTACATTCTGGACAAACTTGACTGTTGAAAAGGGCAGACCTACCACAAACTGAAGTAAACAGAGCTCTTTCTGTCCCAATAAATCATGCCTGACTACGATCTTTTCATACTGTGGGTGGGGAGAGGAGAGAGGAATGGCGAGAAAACCAGTGGGTGGATACTGTAGGCTCCCCAAAGCGTTAGAAACGTGTCTGCCCTCAAGTGCTATTTCGAATATTTGGTTGTGCTTTAAAATTTAGCTTGAACAATTTGGCTTAGGCACAAGAATACAGTTTCTAAAATTTTAATATCTAAGAGTAGCACTCTCTATAGAATGACGCCAGGGCTGGTCTTACCGCACGTGTTTATTGGTGATCTGGAGGAGGGGATGCCTGCGCTGGGACAGTAGTCTATAACAGTCTAGATAGAAGACATCCCAGCAGAGCCTTTTGTGCAGACGGGTTCACCTGGAGAGAAGGAACGAAGACCCACTTCAGGGATATCTGATCCCAGCAGCTGGTAGAAGGATGACTGTTGTAGCTACAGTGATGGCCCCGAGCCAAAGTTTTCTGGAAACAAGGATTGCCCAGCATTTCTTAGGAACAAAGGAAAGAGTGGCCACGAGGCAGACATCCTGATGCTGGTGCAAACATGCAGAACCCTGTCCTGGAGTAACCTGCTTGCACATCTGCACATGTAGGCGCTAGCAGGGTGTCGCTGACTCAGCCTGGCATCCGCTGTGCTGACAGTTCTGCGTCTGCCTCTTCTGCCATAGTACCGGAACAGACTGGGCTGAGGCTGGATCCTTCACTGAGGATAAAGGACTCCCTAACGCTGGGTGTGGTGACACATTTCTACCCTCACAGCACTTAGGAGACAGAGGCAGGAAAATCATGTGTTGAAGATGAGACGGAGCGAGGATTGCAGGTGTGAGCCACAAAATGCCTGGCTTGACAACTCAGTCCTCTTATTTGTTTGGCTTTGTGTGTTGAGATACTTTGTGGTGGGTCTTCTCTGAGCGGAGTTCCGGGATCAGGTGAGAGAGGCCGGCAGGTGGCAGCTCCTGCGGTGTCTGCGCTGAGACCCTGGGAAGCCTCGAGAGCTCCGACTTCAGCTATGACAGCGGATTGATTCTTGCAGAGGATTCTCTTGATTTGTGGGAAAGAATGATTCACCCGTGGAAGACTGGAAAAGGGCCCCTGAATATGTTCGTGTCTAATCTATAAATGTTTCCGTACATGATAAAAGTCACTTGCAGATGGGATTACAGTAAGGATGTTGAGAGATCTCCAGGAAGGTGTTCTAGTGGCTCAAAGTAGTCACAGCACTCCTCCTAAGAGACCGGAGTTGGAGATGTGAGGATGGGAGCAGAGATTAGCCAAGGTGTGTGGGAAGCTTCTAAAATCTGGTGGAGTAGACAAGGAGTAGATTATACCTTGGGTGGAGCTCAGAATCCTGCTTCATCATCTCCCCAGCGAGTTGAGGAAGTGCGCCAGGCTCGATCTGTATCCTTTGAGAAATGGTGATAGCACCTAATTCGTGCGGTTGGTGTGAGGCTTAATTGGGAGGAGGTAAGTCAATGACTTTGTGAGACCTGCACTGGACAGACTATGTCAGCGACTTTGCAACAGATGTGACGGTGTGTAGTCAGCTCCCCCTCATCTCTGGCTTGGGGAGCTTCATCTAGCTTGCCACCTGCCCCTTCCCAAGTGCGAGCAAGGGAAGGATCTCCCCTAATGTTAATGCAGTACCTGTGTTTTCTGTTTGTGCTGACTATAGAGAAGACATGGATACAAAGAGTTTGGAACACAACCTTCCCAAGTCAGATTTGAGACAGGGAGAGAGCAAGTGACAGCAAATGACTCATTGGCGAGTGGCATATGTCTAGGGTCACTGGGCTTCATCCTCCTGTGGACGCTAACATGCAGCACACACTTGAGAATTGCGTCAGACCTGCTCATCTGCCAACTCTCCTCCTCTTGTTCAAGACCACTCCTGGGCATTAAATCTGCCTCAGTTCATATCTGCTCTTGCTCGGTCCGTTCAAGTTGCTGCTGGCTGAGAACTTCCTCAAGCATGAAAGGCTGGTAACCGCTGGTCTCTATGGAAACTGCCTGCAGGTGACCTCTGAAGTCGTTCTAGGGGATGTGGCTGGAGAGCTGGTATCTGCTGTGCAGAGAATGCCCAGGAGTTACGTTGATTTGCTGAGGGAAAGGCAGATACTGGGATCTTCAAGCTGGGGGGGAGGGATAAGCAAAGCAGCTAGGATAGGTCGTCCAGCATGGCAACGTCCAGGTCCTTAGGTTCAAATCTGTTACTTCCTGTTCTTAAAACAAGCCGCTCAACCTTTCAGAGCCGATGCCTTGAGTGGCTGGTCACCATCATGTCACAGTATGTTTTTGAGCAGCCAGAGGTGGGAGGACACAGGCCCGCGTGCATGGATGGACTCTGGATTCCTGGCGCCCGCGGTCAGGGCCGTGTTGGTGGGAGACCCGCACAGCTCTCAGTGATAGGGAGGGAGCTGTAGAACATGCTCAGGCATGCGCCGCTGGCATCTCGGGAATAACAGCCTCTGGGCACTCATGGGCTGTTTCCAACCAAAGCTTCAACATCCGAGGAAGCCATAAGACTGCCAAAAAAAACCCCATCTTCCTTCCCTCTTGCTGGTAGACTCTGCCCTTGCTGGAGGCCGAATGGCGAGGAACTCAGGGTGGCCTCCTGACAGCTCTCAGCCAGGAGCCAGGACCTGGAAGTGAATCTGCCAACAATCATGCCTGGACCTTTCAGATGAGACCCAGTCCTGCCGATTGAGAAGCTACTGGCTCAAGCCTGTCCAGATCCCTGAACCAAATGAGCCACGGTAGAATAAACACGTGGTCTTAGGCCTCTTTGTTTGTGGTAATTTGTGACACAGTGACAGAAAACTAATACGTGAAAGTCATCAGAAGACCTGTTCATGGGGTCCTTGCTCAGAATCACCCAGTTAAATAGGACATCTCAGTGCCCCGATCCACATCCTTCCTCTCAATAAGACCCTGGCCTAACCTGAGACAGTGACCATCTTGAGCTCCAAGTAGCACTCTCCCGCAGGTTAATGTTTTGTGTATCAAGGACGGCAGCCTTCTGACAGCGAGTTCTCTGTAAGACTCTTCTAGCAGACAATGATGTAAACATACCAAAATCAGGCCCACGCCAAGATCTCTGCTGTCGATAAGTCATTAGTGAGCACTGCTTTGCACCCGGCCCTGTGTTAAAAGGCACAATTACATGCTGAGACTTCTTTGAGTTACTACCACTTTAGTTATAATTCATGGGAAAGCAGGAGTAGAAAAGACATTTGTTTTGTATTATTGATCCAAGGTGCTGTCAGAATCATAAAGACCCCCACTTAAATTTCAGTAGACTCTTGGATTTGGCCATCTGTGGAAAATCTTATTACTTTGTTGGTTCACACTCCTCATCTGTGACTTCATGGGATATGGCAAGGTAGAGCCAGGACCTGGATTAAAACACTGTTATTTATTTACTAAGTACCTGGCCCCGTGCAGGTAATGGAAATGCACTCTGAATTTCAATGCACATATCTAGGTGAAAATGAAAATAAAGAACTCACTTTAAAATCATCATAAAAATTCAGTTCCTGACACTTAGTTGGTGCTCAAAAATGTTCCTCCCCAATTAGTTTATTCACAAGCCTATAGAGCCATCGTATGGAAAAGTTTATGTGACAGCGACAAGTTTGGGATACTTTTATAGAAAAAAAAAACGCCTCAGCTTTCTGCCTTACAATAAAAAGAAATAATGTTTGGCTCCAAGCAGATGAAATTGAACAGTGTTATTTGAGTTACTTATAATAAAATGTGACAGCAGACTTTGGTATTTCACCACCCCAAGTTTTTATTTTTTTATTTTTTATGGACTGCTCACGAGCCTCACAACATTCAGCACTTTTTTTCCTGTGTCAACATGATAGACAATATTCATATTCTCCTCGGATAATTGCCTTTTCAGCTGAATCAATGCCTTGTATGCGGGAGAAGGAGGCTGTTTTATCTCAACTTTATTTATCCTGTGATTATACTAAGGCTATTAAATTGAATCCCCCCTCTGCCCCCCTCCTAGACCTGCTTGCAACATCTTCTAAATCTTTCCATACTCAGCTCTTTTGTGAAATTCCCCTCTGCCACGCCTCACTGTCCCAAAATATTTCCTTTTTCTGGTAGAATCCCAAATTTAAATAAAGGCCTGCTGGATGAGCAAACCACTGCTGTGAGTCGCTCGGTCACTCCACGAAACATTCTGTGAGGGTTTACAACGAGAAGACCCTGGGGGTACGAGAGGGAGGAAGGAAGGAGGCTGCCGCTATCTGTGGGAGTAAAGGAGGTTCCTCTGTGGAATATTCTAGAAGGGATACATTTGATAAAGGAATGGGGTAATTAGTCAGGGAGGGAAGGGTTCGGGTGATCAGGTGGCAAGAGGAAGAAGAGCAGCTCAGAATGAAGTCCTGTAGGGGAGCGTGGAAACCAGAGGCCAGACTCCAAGGACACATTTCAGGCTTCAGTACCTGGGGTGCTGGGAGCCCAGGCAGAGTAGGCAGAATGGCTTCGCTGTGCACCCAGTGCTCTCTGGTAGGAAGACAGGGAGTGGACTGGAAGGGACCAGTGTGGATGGAGAAGTGATGCAGAAGGATGTGAGGGAGGCCTGGGCCAGGTGGCTGTGATGGGCAGGTGAAGCAGAGGCATTGCGAGCCATGGGGCTATTACCCACCCCCCTCCCCTCCCTCTCCCTCTCCTCCCCCCCCCCCCCCCCCGCCCCCCGGGACTGGGAGGGATGGGCCTCGGCCATAACCTCTCAGCTAATGTGTGGCTGCTCATTCCTGCTATTCAACTTTTAGAGAGCCATGAAGACCAAAGTTAGAGGAGAGTGGGCAGATAGCTCTCCAGGCGACGTTAGCCTTCCAAAGCGATTAGAGTTTGGAAAACTAGGCTGGACTGGTTAGAACCACGTTGAGAAAGAACAAAGTCCATTCGTTTTCTTTTGCCGCCCAATCCCAGAGACGGTCCTGCCCAATCAGAGAGCAGGCACCACACCAACCTTACCTTCTTAAAGGGAATGCAGACAGCAAACACAAAGCCTATGGGTCATGCCGGCTCCTTCTTTGCAGCTTGATCTCAATTGTGTCCTCCTCTTTTTTTTTTTTTTAGTGAAAGCAGGGGTTATACTGTGGAGGAGGGACATACAAAGCAACAAAGAGATAATCTTATAAATGTGTTAGAAACACATGCATGAAAGAAAAAAAACATTAAAATACACATCTAAGGGTTCATTTTCCTGACATCACGTTATCTGACCTTTTCCGCTTGACTCATACATATACTAGATATTGCAAATAAGGGAAACCATGGGACCTACGTTTCTTTGGGCCTGGCTTACTTCACTTAATATAATTTTTTCCAAGTTTTTCCATTTCCTAACAAATGGGGCAATGTCATTCTTTCTGATGGAGGCATAGAATTCCATTGTGTATATATACCACATTTTCTTGATCCATTCATCTACTGAGGGGCATCTGGGTTGGTTCCATATCTTAGCTATGGTAAATAATGCTGCAATAAACATAGTTGTGCTGGTAGCTTTAGTGTGGTGTTGTTTGTAAACATTAGGGTAAATGCCCAAAAGTGGGATTGCTGGGTCATAGGGGAGCTCTATGTGAAGTCTTTTGAGGAACCTCCATACTGCTTTCCAAAGTGGTTGAACAAGTTTACATTCCCACCAACAATGAAGTAAGGTTCCTTTCTGTCCACATCCCCTCCAGCATCTGTTGTTGTTAGAGTTCTTGATTTTTGCCGTTCTAACTGGAGTGAGGTGATATCTCAATGTTGTTTTGATTTGCTAAAGCGGAGCATTTCTAGGCCTTCTGAAACGTGTGTCTGCAGCATTCTCTCTCCCATCCCCTGCATTAACATCTCTGTGGGAAGCCATCCTTCCATTCCTTCAGGAGCCTCTGAGCCAGTGAGTCCAGACAAACAAGCTTCATCTCAGGAGTCAGATCAAGCTGAGTGGTGATGACTACTAGTCCTGTGGCACAGAAGATTCTAGAACCATATCTGAGATTGGCTCTAAGAAGTTCTGGGGTTAATTGGTGACATCTGTCTTGGGCTCAAGAGAGGAAAAGGGGATCATGTATCCCTTGCAAGTTTTATTCCCGCCTTGGTCTCCATTTGTAAGAACAATTTTTTTTTAAATCTCTATACCTTTATTTTCAGAATCTCAGCTGATCTCTCTGTGTTCTTCTTGGGATATTTCTAAATAGTTCAGATAATAAGACAAATTACTTGAAAGTAAAGACCAATTAGTCTATTTTTAAGTCTTGGTCTCCCGCTCAGCACGTAGGTGCCCAGAGAGGCTCTGGGAAATTCTCTTTGAACACCCAGCTTTTCGCAGCTGTCTCCTCCTTCTCCCTCTCCCTCCATCTCTACCACCTACGGCAGGGCTGGCACCTGGCTCTGATGCTGTGCAGCAATGATGTCACCTCCTTCCCTTCCTTGCAGCTTGGCGTGCTGCTTCTGAGGCTGCTTTGTAGTTGGGATGAAGAAGAGGGGCTTCTGCAATGGTGGTAGGTCGAACATCCTTCGTGCAGGCCCACTTGAGCCTCACAGCCCTCTTCAGGAAGAGGAAACTGTCTTCCTGACCTTCACTTCAGGCCTCCACCAGGATTCTTGCAAGAAGCACCCTCTGAGGCTATTGAGCGATTCTCCTTGCAGTAGGAGATCTGAACAGAAGGAAGGGTGTGGCGCTCTGAAGTACAGCCTGGAAGAGTTGAGCTCAGTGACTTTTGTATAGATAAAAGAGTACATTTAATTTTTAACAGATTATATACAAGATATTGAGTGACATTAAACACAGAGTTAAACCAACCATAACCCATTTGAAGCAGCCTTGCAGATAAATGTCTCAAATCTACTAGCCTGCAAAATATGTTCCTGATCTACCCACATCTGTCAATTATTTCCACAACACTAAGTCTTTCTAATTCTCCTCTGAGAGTTGCTTTCTTCCCCTCCCCCTAAGCCAGAAACACAGGTGACACCTAGTCTTCGTGCAGGGAAGCTCTCAGACTCGCGATCCTTGAAATTCTTGAGTTCACAGACCCTTCTGGGACCCTGATAAAATCTTTGGACTGTTCTCCAACTGGAAAAGAAATGCTGTAGACATAGATATATTTTGCTCAAATCTATTGCATTTGACGTTGATTCCCTTTATACCATTGAGCATTACAAATCTTTACTAAAATGTATCACTTTATACTATTTCAGATATAAATTCAGGGTTATTTTTTAAAATAGAATAAAACAAACTATTCAAGTTAAGCTAGAAGTGAATCCAGCTATATTCAAAAGTAAAAATTAATGAGTAAGTAACTGTTTTGCAAGTGTAAGACATTTATGTAGTGGCAAGATCTTTGACATAGTAACATAGATACCATCAAACTAATTTCTGTTCCTTTAGCCACATGTAAAAGAAGAGTTACTAAAGTCTTTGATGGCAAAAAGAAACACCCAACACAAATAAACAAAAAAAACCCAACACACTAGAACTCTTGTAGCTCACATTGTCAGAGCAATGTTGATTTTTGTCAAAGAAAGTAGAATCTATAAGCTTCTTGCTATTCTATTCGTGTCCCAGGATTTCTTTGTTCTCAAGTTAATTAGGGTTTAATTTGGTACCATGTGTATTAATTACCTGCTGCCCCAAAACTTAGTGACTTAAAAAGCAAATATTTGTTATCTAGAGTTGGTGTAACAGGAGTTTCTCTGTGGAATCTGTTGTGATGCCATGTCAGTGTTGATCCAGCTAGAACCCTACTGCCCACACCACTGGGGATGAGGGTCCACTTCCAAGATGGCGCCCTCTCCTGGCGGTGGCAGGAAGCCCAGTTCCTTTCCAGGTGGGCATTTGATGGGACTGTATGAGTACCAACTGAACATGGTAACTGAGCTTTCCCAAAGCATCCCAGACAGAGGAAGGCAAGGAAGGAACCCAAGTGCCATTCATGTCCTAAACTTGGATGTCCCAGACTGTTACTGTATCATATTCTAACCAGTGCAAGCCAGTCACTGAGTCCAGCTTCACACCCAAGGGGAGAGAGGTATTAACAATTTATCATACAGATTCCTCATATTCCTGTGGGGTGGAATGTCAAGGCATTTGTAGACATATTTGTAAAACTACCACAGTATGTCATCAAAGGAAGACTTGTGAGCTCATCTTCCCATTTTGAGGTAGCTTAGGCAACGTTAACAAAAGAAGTCATCGTTGCTCCCAGGTACTGCAACTTTGGCTTCTAATATCAATCCTTCACCTTTAAAGGGGACAAGGTATTGCTGGTGTGTGTGCATTTTTTTATGTATTCTAAACATACCAAAGTGGGTGGAATAAAAGCAATCTGTACTTCCACTATTAAGGCTAGAATATTATCAAGGTGTGACAATTTCGTGTTTGCCAGTACCCTGCCGTGGCCACACCCGTAACGAAGAAGCAGAACTGAAGGACGTGACCGGTCTCATAGAGGGGGGTGGGGCTGTATGTCTGTTTCAGTGCTTGACATGCAGGACCTACAGAGAACTATCGGATGAATGAATAGATGGAGAGAGAGGGAGGGAGTGATGAAGGGCTGCATGGATAAGTAGGCTCCAGTGGTTCTGTCAGCAGTAACACCACATCCAGCCTCCGGAAGACGGGAGCTCTGGGAAGGGGAGCTGTGATCCCAAGCCCTGCCAACTCCACACCCTGTGCCCTGTGAAATGAGACAAGTCCCTGGGTCTCAAACACACATTTGCATCCCAAAGCCGAACATGGGAGCTAGCAGCAGCAACCTACTTTTGGTAAAGACCGGAGCAGAGAACCATTTCTTCCAGCTATCTCTGTCAAAGGCAAAGGAAAGGAAAGTTTGATTTGGGTCTGTAGCAAGCAGCCTCAAAAACCTCGGTAGCATCTGTCAAATCGTGTTTCTTGCTCAGGCACGTGGGGTGGTCTGTCAGCGGGGTGGCTCTGCGGGGCTTGGCTGAGCTTTTGCTCACCTGGGAGCCCGCCGGCAGTTACAGGCCTCTGCTGCTCCTGGCTGGAGGACAAGGGAACGAGGCTTGCTCATGACCACCACATTGTCAGATTGTACCAGGTCCGCATGAACGTGTCCTGAGAGCAAGGGCAGAGGCACAAGAGGGAATAGCCCATTCCGACATGTGTCTTCAGAATGGAGGCTTCCTTCTTCATTCAGACTATTACAGGAAATTAAAGGAACAGCTACTTTTCCTCTGATTAACACAGGGGTCCACACAGCTTCCTTGAAAAGGGAGTGACGGTAAATGCTTCAGGCACCTGCAGCCTACACATGGGCCCTGGCTCAGAGTCTTCTTTTCCTTTTCCTTCTCCTTTTTGACGTTTCCTCCTCCCCTTCTTATTCTCCTTCCTTCCCACTTCCCCCCACCTTTTGAAAAATGTAAGGATTCTTAGTTAGCAGGATATTAAAAAAAAAAAAACAAAAACCAGGACGTAGGCCAGATTTGGTCCCTGAGCCACAGATTGCCAACCTCTATTGAGGAAGAAGAAACCATATGATTGATAATATACTGTGGTCTGTTGACAAAAGACAGCCCAGCCCCTGCCATTGAGTTTGACCCTCATAATCAGCTGGGTGGTCAAGGTGGATTTTATGAACATTGGGGAGGATGGGAACTGGTTCAGATCCAGGCTGCAGTGGGCTTGGGAAATCACTGGGTGCTTAATAGAGGTCGCCCTACAGAACGTCACTCCTTTGCCCTTCGTCTGCAGGCTGAGCTGCCCAAGGCCCAGTGAGGGACATGTGTCCACCCCCCTCCCTGTTGAGAACACCCACCCCGCGGCCACCCACAACACCCAGGCAGGCGTGAGGCTGATTTCAAGGGTGCCCAAGGGGAGTGAGCTGACTTCCCCAGTTCTGCTTTCCAGGGCCCACTTCATCAGCACAGCCTCCCTGAACGTGGGCCTTAACCTGGCCTTCCAGACAGGCTGCCTCCCCTCCCAGACCCCGTGTCCAAGAGCATGTTCTTCAACCAGTCTTCTCCGTGATTATGATGCTTTTCTCCCACGCCAGAATGTAATCAGCGCACACATTTTGTGCCTTATTGTTAATCTCCAAGCACAGCTTTTACTGTTTTCCTTCTCTAGCCCTCTACCCAATGTCACCGAACAAACAACAGAATAGCAAGCTAGTCTCCTGCATTGCCGCGTGTCACTTTGCTGTTGGGAGGGGAGCATGGGATTGTTCAGTACAGGAGGTAATACGGCTTGTGTCTGCCTGTGGGTGTTCCCGACAGGATGCTCGGCTGGCTTCTGATAAGGGACATGGGGTCTGGCTGCCAGTTAGTTGGCCTGGCCCTTGCCTGCAAAGTGCCAGATAGAGACCTTTGCGGCTTTATTTCAAATTAGCTAAGACCAGATTCCTCTACAAATTGCCTTACTTTAGAAATCCGACCTATGGTGGTCTTTGTTAGGCCTACCCAAAGTACATTTTTGTTTGTTTGTAAATTATGGATATTAACATATGGATGCGGAGCAGAGGTGCATTATGGGATTAAAGATACATTTGGCCAAATTAGAGGACACTGAGGTTAAAATAGTTTAAACGGGCCTTTCTTGAAGAGCTTCTCTGCGTCTTTACTATGCGGAAATTCCGAGAAGGGATTAGAGCGTATAGCAGTTCATAAATCAACCTGACCCATCAGAACCTGGGCATTAGTTCATGCAGGACGTGTCCCCACACTAAGTCTGAGTGGCTTCAGGGGGCGCTCGCTGGGGAACAATAAGGATGGTGTGTGTACGTGGTCGCAGTAATCAAATCTTAGTGCTTTAGTAACTATATCACAATAAACCCCAGGGCTGGCAAATAGTGGGTGGAGATGTGTGTGTGTGTGTGTGTGTGTGTGTATACACACACAGGTCCATCCCTAGGGACTAGAGTGTCTGAAATGTGGGTTCTATGGAGCTATTTCTAAGATTCTGAGGCCTTTAGCCCTGTCCTAGGCTTGTGCGAGCAGTACAGCGAGCAGCTGTCAGAGCCTCTCGGCTTCTCATCCTGTGTTGCACCTCACCCTCTTCTTTGCCCTCCTGCAGGATCTCACCGATGGCACCGCGGCTGACAGAATCCATTCTAATTGCTTTCTGGCACACCTCCCCAACGTATCAAGCCTTGTTTTTCCCCCCTAGATGGTGATGCCCTACAATGATTGCTATTCAGAACACTGTTCTCATCTTTAACATGATAAGGAGGCTGTGCAGTTTGCCTGACCTTGTGGTGGCCTGTATTGTTTTCCTCGTGAACAACATCAAGCCCTATCACAAGTGCTGCAGACCCCCCCCCCCCCCCCGATCTCCAGCCTCTGGCCTCCCTACAGCCCCAGCTCCATGGGGCCTAAAGGAAATTCACTCTTTCTGCCATGACGCAGCTCATCTTCCTGTTTATTCTCTCATGCCAGCTGATGACATTACCATCCCTTCAGCCTCCGACGTTAGACAGCGCTAACGATTCTCTATCTCATCCTCGGCCTTGCCATCCGTGTGGTCCTGCATCCTGTTGACGCCGCCTCTGAGGTAGTTCTTAACCCCCTAGCTCCCTTCTATTCCCATGCTGTTGTTCTAGTTCACAGTCAGATTTTTCTTAGATGGACCATGTGGTCCCTGATTTGATGTTTTTCCCCATCCAGTGGCAATTTCTGCTGGGACCTTCACGTCAACTCTATTGCTAAGATCTTCAACATTGCCACTTCTCTCTTTCTCTTTCTCTTCCTCTCCTCTCTCCTCTCCTCTCCCCTCCCCGGCCCTCTCCTCTCCTCTCCCCTCCCCTCCCCTCCTCTCCCCTCTCCTCCCCTCCTCTCCCCTCCCCTCCCCTTCTCTCCTCTCTTCTCCCCTCCTCTCCCTCCCCTCCCCTCCTCTCCTCTTCTTTCCTTTCCTCCCCTCTCCCCTCCCCTCCTCCCCTCTCCCCTTCCCTCTCCTCTCCTTTCCCCCTTTTCTCTCATTTACTCTCTTTCTCTTCCTTTCTCTTTTACTCTTTCTTTCTTCCCTTCTCTCCTGATACTGAGGCTCTAATCCAGGGTCATCTTGGACATGGTAGAGAGAAACTGTAGAGCAGAGCAGTGTCTCAAGCCCAGACTGAATGTATTTCTGAGCACCGAGGGCATTTTGAGTTTATTTTCTTTCTTTTTGTGTCTTACAGGGTTGTAGCCTTTAGTAGCAAGTGACAGAAATCCACCCCAAACTAACTTACAGGGGAAAAGAAAAGTGGTTAGTTAGGCTCCACTATGGACGAGAGTTCATTCCGAGGGACTGACCCGTTTGCCTCTTCTCTCGGCAGTCCTGTCCCCATTGCTGCCTCTGTCCTTACGTGGTGGCTGTCAACATGGTGACCACAGGCCCCATCCCCCCAGCAGCAGCCAGCAGAGCAGAGAGGACATTCCCAGCATATTCCCTCAAACCTTAGTGCTGGATTTCATTGGCTCTCATTAGGTCATGTGCCCATCGTTCAACTAATCACTGCAAAGGAAGGAATGCGCTGCTTGGATGGGACAAGTCTTGGTCACATGCCCTTTCCTGCAGTCAGAAAAATTGGGTTGTCCTTTCTACCTAGCCGCCTGGGTTTCATTTCCAGGGCACTCGCAGTTTCCCAAGGAAACTAGAACTTTGTTACTGGGTGCAAGGAAATATAAGTGGATTGCAAAAAGAGCACATGATCCTCATTCTTATCTTTCTGCCTATCCCACCCACCTGTACACCTGGTCTTCTCTGAGTGCTAAAATCAGGTTCTCTGCCGAGTTCAAATAACACTCCTCCTTATGGGAGAGCTGCAGGCCTTCCCTGGCTTTCCTGGTCTGTGCACTTGCCTGGCCTACAAGCTCCCTCTGCAAACCCAGCCTGCCCGCCTTGCCTCTCATACGGCCTTTTTTTAGCCTGCCCTGCTCCACTGCCTGAAGTAATTGGTCTCCTGGCATGTTGTCTGTGCTTCTGCCACGGTGCTTACTATGGAACGTCCAATCACGTGATCACACCACCCCTCCGCTGGATGGGGTTACCAGCAGCAGGACGGCAGGGCCACAGGCTCGTTTGTTTCTGTGCTCCCCAGGGCTGGAGCAAGTGGCTTTTACACAGTGCGAGCAACATAAATACTTATCGATTGATTCGGGACTTTCCATCCATTAAGAGAAGTTAATGGAGGTTTTCTGATTCCCATCAGATGACCAATTCTGGAACGTCATGCCAGTCAAGTTTCTAAGAATCAATAAAGCCTTCACATGGGTTTCTCTCCCTCACTCAAATTATATATTAAACATAAATTTGTTGTGCTCTTTTCCTTGATTCTAGTGATACATAAATATTTCATCGCTGCAAATACATATTTAAAAAATAGTTTGAAAGTTCATTTCCAGCGCAGGGCTGTGGCACCCGTTACTTCTCCCGCCTGGAGCCCGCGGGGTGGGCTGGCTGGGCCTCGGGCGCATCTTAACACCAATTCCCCACTTCACCTCCAGACCTTCCTGTGGCCCCCAGTTTTCTTTCTGGGACCCATTCTGCTGAGAATGTATCTTCTCTCCCGGTTCAAGCATTGCTGTCTCTGCTGACTCTGATGAAATCCTGCAGTCAGAGCCGGCGTCCACCTTGGCCAGGTGTATCCCGCCCGCTCTTTGGACAGTAGTAACACCCGTGAATGAATGCTACCACACGTACAATAACCATTACTTGCTTTGTTGTTGCTGTTTGCGCTCACACCTGACGCATGTGTATACTTGGGGCATGTCGAGGCGTATGTACACGCAGTATGCTCTCTGCATACAACATCCACACAACGAGCGACATTAGGAGGTGTGGACCGCGTAACTCCGGGCTGCCCTTCCCCCCACTCTCGCGGCCCAGCTTGAGTCTGGTCATCACCGTGCCTTTCAGAAGCATCTCACTATAAGCCCTAGAGCCAGAGAGCATGCTGGGAATGCTGGGGAACTATACCCCAAGGATCAGGTACCCCAGGCCTTCCCTTGTGGCAGAACGTCTCTCGGCTGGGTACCACCCCGCTTCTGAGTCCTCAGGATTGGATCCAGGTACCCACACTGCTAGCAAGACTGACAAAGCTTTCTAGGCTTCCTGTAGGTCACCCTTGTGGATCACCTCCTAAATCAGGCCGTGGAACTGGAAGATGGATCCTGAGGTCAGCTGCCCAAGCCATGGAACACCGGTGAACCAAGGGATAATGGCCTTGACACTGTACTCTCAGCCCATGGACTCTGACCGCCGGCCTTCCTTCCTGCATGTGGAGGGAGGGCTGCGTGTACAGCAACACACGCGAGGTATTCCCCCTCAGGAAGTCTGTGGGATGGAGACCTGTCACTGACAACAAGGACTCAGAATGCCGGTGGGACCAGCATCGGTGACTTCACAAGTTCCCGGGGCTCCCATTGCGCATTTGCCTTTCAGCTTAGCTTTTATTCTGTTTCCAATTTCTCTGTCAAGGCATTTCATTTTTCTCCTCTCTCCTTCATCCCCGGCCCCTCCTGTGCAACAGCACCAAATGAAAAACCATCACGCCACAACAGCTGAACGCGCCTTTGAGAAAGGTGGGTGGCGTGGCTTGAATGTTTCTAAACTCTGAAACTAAAACTGCTAGTCACCAACAAGTAGAGAGTGGGCAGAGGCGGCGGGGGGGGGGGGCGAGGGGGAGGGCTGGAAGCCTGTGGAAGCAAGCGATCCTCAGGCCAGTGTAGGCTTGAGCAGCCCCTGCCTCTGGCGTGACTCGAATGCCTTGGTTTGGGCATCTGTCTTTCTGAATTCCAGTTTGAATTATACATGTAACTGAATGAAACATTAAGGCTGTGTCCACCGAGGCTCCTCCGGCTCTCTTGTCTGTTAACTTTCTCGAAGCGTTGTTCAATTTATCCAAGCATCACTTCAACACCTTGGGAGACGCTCTTCATTCATTTGTTCGTTCATTCAGCACACATCAGCAGGGACCACAGGCCTGGGTCTACAAAAGATGGCAAGGCCCATCCTTTACTCCCAGAGATCTCAAAATCTATGGCTGGTAACTGCAATGTCTTGGGGTTGGTGCGGTGCTGTGCTGGGTGTGGGCAGGGAAGGTTGCTCAGGAGGGAGGGGTCCAGGCCCAGTCAGGAGGGATCTACAGAGGGAAGAAGCAGGACTCGGCCATGGGATATTGAGTCAGGATTCCCTGGCTCTTGAGAAACTGCCTTGCATGCACTGAATGGGCAGACTGCTCACCTCCCTTAGCCTTGATTTCCTGATCCACTGTTAGTGTAATATCTACCCACAGACTCTGTAAAGAATGTGTGAACTGCGCTGTACACAAAAGCATCTAATAGGTGTTTGTCAATTTCAACAATTAAATCAGGCCCCGGATACCAAGCTATGCCTAGGACAGATTTGCTGGGTCAAGCTGCCTCTCACATCCACGTCCAGGGATGCCGAATGGCCGTGCTGTGCTGCTGGACAGGCAAATGAATGCCTTCCTCTTTTCTATTCTTGTGGGCGCTAGTGAGACCCACCATATACCTATGTCAAAACCTGCAATTTATCAAAAATAAAGCCAGAGATAGTAGCAATCTTGCTGGCCACAAAAACAGCAGGATCCAGGTAAATAGATTGCTCTGGGGGCCATTATTTCATGGTGGGTTGTCAGTGGTGCATCGCAAGAGAGGGAGGTCAAGGCGCTACTGTGCTTCTCCAGATCCCACGGAAAGGTGAGATGCCGCATGTATTTTTATTTTGGGTTTGATTTCCTCCTCTCTAGCAAAGGCTGCTCAGACGTGTAACAATTAGAATTCAATATGCTAATACAATACCTCATTAGCAGAGCCACACAGTCACCTCCAGTGGTACATGTACAACACCACGCGGGTCCCCCAAAATTAGCCTGGCTTCCTGCCGTCCCCGTCTGAATCGCTCTTCAACTACTTCTTGATTGCCAAGGAGCCAAGCTTATTTCAGCAGTGGGAATTTTGCTGGGCTGGTGATCCCTAGACTCATTCGAAAAATTAATATATTTTCCTTTGCCTTAGTTGTGTGTGTGTGTGTGTGTGTGTGTTTTGGTAGAGACATATTTCATGACACCTGTCAGCTTCTTCCTTGCAAATATTTCATTCAGACTTAGTCGTCAAGTTTTCAAATTTTAAAGACTGAAAACAGAAATCAATCCCTGTCCAAGAGGATTAAGAGGCTTTGCTTCGATCAGCCTTACACAGTTCTGCAGAGAAGAGAGACTTGATTATGCTTTTTATTTGTTTGTGATCCTGTTAAGTTAGTGCCCATCCTCGGCTGTGAATTCTAGCAGTAAAGGTGTGGCTGGTTTTTCTACAGGTCTGGTCAGTTCAAGATTCATTTATTTATGCGCATATGTAAATATTCTTATATTTATATACACCATGTTTATGTATTCAGGCTCATGATCAGACACATTTGAAGCACCTACAACGGATTGATTTAGCGTATTTTGTAAATTGGCACCTGCTTTTGAAAATACTTTGATTTCCAACATGAAAATAAAAATAGCCAGTGCTTAAACAAGGATGGAGGAAAAGCCAGTCACCAGGTCCCTTTCCTGTCCTGCGTCATTGTTCCTACCTTGTGGCTGAGCCGTCTGCATTGCATTGTCTCTAAACATGCCCTAACATTTCCCCCTTCCTTCCTCAAGACTTCTCAACAGGAATCCTCGTGCAGGGCGGCATCGCCCACAGGGTGGGGGCTCTAGCACTGTCATAAAGGACATGAGCTGTTCATGAGGTGATCTGCAGGTGTTAAAGGCCTTATTCACATTCCCGGTGGAGGCATCTCTTTCCTGAGGATAAGATCAGAGGCCTGTCCGTGACCCTCCAGGACTCAAATCCCACAGCCTTCCAACCTTTAGTGGTACCCACCCTGGCCTGGCTTTGCCCACATACCATTCCACCTCGTTCTTCCCCCCCACTGCTCAGAGGTGCTCGTGGCCTTGGTTTGCAGGGTGGGAGTTGGCCTTCTGTGGTGGTCAGGGACAAGTGGTTCATCTGTTAACTTCAGAATGACTTGGCTGTTGCACTTCTCCCAAGCAGGATGGGCTCATACGCCCACCTCTGTTAACACTCTGTGGAATATTTCTGGAAGGCAGACTAGCATACTGATCCTTACCATGTCTTCTACGTACAAAAATCGCACGATTCACACTAAGTCTCTATTCAAAAGCAAACACACACAAATAGGTTTTTACACAAAATATGGTGTGGACTTGAACTATTAGAAAGCCAAATTCAACTTTAATGTAAATCCCCTGGACAAATCTGTTGGCCTTTTTAGGGCTTCTATACCTGCAAAGGGAGGAACAAACAGATATTGTGGGAATTATATGAGGTCATTTATTAGATCGAGGGCCTGTACTAAATATTCCTGTGGCGATTCCTATCAGCACCATCAGTATTCAAATCATGCGTTATTTATTGTGTGATTTGCACCCTCTTACCTATGTCTGTGCTCAAGGTCAGAGCCCAGGGCCCAGAAGAGCCACGCTGTGCTAAGGAAACGTTCTGTTGATTGAAAAATAGACTGTCTACAGTGTTGTGATCAGGATGTAGATCCGAGGAACAGACAGACAGACAGACTTCTCCAACAGCCCAGGCTGTGACTGTCCTACTCCAGCGGTGGCTGCTGAGGAACCTAGGCTGGCCTAGAGGGGAGGGAGGGCACACTTCCCACACCTTTATGCCAGGGTGGCAGAGCCCTTCGAGTTCCTCTGACACCTCACCCTAATGAAGGAAAGGATGAGTCCCGAAATCTGCCTCACACAAGAAGCCCTGCAAGGCTCCCTCTTTGTGGTAGTTGGTAAAGGGGGGAGAAAAACCCAACATCTTTATTGGGAAGGACTTTTGGTGGGTGGAGTCTGGGCTCATTAAAATGAACTTGGCTGATCTGTAACTTGCATTATCCAGCAACAATGAACCCCTCCAGAAAAATCGGTGCGGGCGACTAATGATTTTAAAACTACTAATAACCACCCCCTCTCCCAGTGTTCTCTCTCCCAGCCAAATGGTTGAGATTCCAGAGCAGCTGGGAATGTGCTTATTTACATAATTAATCTAGTATGAAGTCTTTATACGTCCCTCCTCAGCTTTCTTTTTTTCTGGGATAAATAATCCCCAATTCTTCCATCCATAAGCCCCAATTTTACAACCTTTTAATCATTTTGGTAGCTCCCTTTTGGATTTTCTTTTGGCCCTGCTTGAGCCTTATCTAAATTTTACAGACATGTCCCAAAGCAGTCGGGAGCCATGAATCCATCGGAACCCAGGCCTACCTCTCACTGGAGTTCAGGTTGTTCTTGCTCTTAGAGATGTGGAGGATTTGCATCTGCTCAGAAGTGGACTGGAGGTGGGCTGTCCATTCTGTTTGCCCATGGGACACCTTTCTAGACCCCGGACATCCACTTCCCACGAAGGCAGGACCTAAAGGACACACTAGCGCCCGAGAGGGAAATCTTCTCAGGTGGGTTTTATTCGTGAGTCCTTCATGCACACAGATGTGGGAGGTCGGCTGCAGAGAGAGACTATTGCAGCTCCAATTCTGAGATGCCCAGGGCCTAGGAGCTTGCCGTGTGCTCCCTGAGTGTCCCTGTGATAACGTTGTGATGTCCGTGTCACCAGGATCAAGTCATACACTCATGATCTATTTTTTAAACATGTGATTAGAATACTTTTTTTTTTTCCTAGTGCTGGTCCTGGGGCTTGAACTCAGAGCCTGGGCAGTGTCCCCTTGAGCTTTTTTGCTCAAGGCTAACACTCTACCACTAGAGCCACAGCTCCACTTCTGGCTTTTTGATGATTAATCAGAGGTTAAATCTCATGAACTTTCCTGCCCGGGCTGGCTTTGAACCACCATCCTCAGATCTCAGCCTCATGAGTAGGTAGGATTACAGGCATGAGCCGCCAGCACGTGGCTAGAATACTCTCACACGTGGCTGATCCCTGGCACCCCTCCCAGGATGCGGGAGGACCAGTCTGTGCCCTATAAATGTCCTGTTAGATGAGAGGCGGGCCACAGCCCAAGACTCCTGGTGTTGCTGAGGAGTGTCATTGGCTGTCTGACAGTCTCTTGAGGTCAGCCTGGCCCACTGCCCTCCTGAGGTCTTATCCCACAGCCCCTCGGTGGCCATTTCCTCACCTGACACCAGGCAGAGCCAGAGCACTGAGTCCAGCCGACAGTGGGGTAGCCAGCTGCTGAGCTGTCAGTGTGCAGTAGCCGCCGTTGAAGAGCCCAGGCAAGGCAGCGGGTAGAATTATGGCACTGCCAAGGAGGGGAAGGGCATAGCTGGAGTTCTCGGGCTGAGGAGGTGCTTGATGGGAAGATGTTTAGAGCAGAAAAGCAGAATGTTAAGAAGGGGGTAGGGATGTGGGAAGGCCACGGGTAGCTGTTTTGCAAAGACAAAACCTGGTTGCTGCTGCTTTCCATTACATGTCCTTGTTCTCTCCTGGGCATAATCCATCACCATCCACAGGGTGGCCGGCTCTTTCCTGAGGACTTGCCCCATAGCACCCAGGGTGAGGATGTGCATTTGAGCAAGGATCAGCAAATACAGACATTCCTGTTTGGCTGGTCTCAACAGTTTCAAGGTGCAACCCCCCAACCAGTCCAGTGGCTGGTGAGGGAGATTATTATTCTGTACAAAAAAAGAAAATCAAATCCTTTGGGGCTTTTCCCAGGCAGCCTCTCACGTAGCTGTGGTCACGAGATCAATAAAGCAGAACCTGTTCTTCATTACACGTTAATAATGAGCGAGCAGACACCAGAGCAGGCAGTGCATCCTTGCTTGTCTCCTGACAGAAAAACAGTCTGACTTGGTTGTAGGTGGCTCAGGATAACAGTCTGACTTGGTTGTCATCAAGTGAAGGATGACAGTCTGACTTGGTTGTAGCTGGTGCAGGATGACAGTCCAACTTGGTTGTAGGCAGTACAGGCTGGCAGCCAACGGTGGCTAAGCAACTTATCTGTTGCCATGGGTGATGTTGAGCCTTCCGGTCTCAGAACGAGATACTTTCTGCAGCCTGAGAGATACACAGGGCCACTCCAGAGAAGTTCTATGCTGCGAAAGCTTTCATCCTGCTTGCCGACCAGGCAGTCACTGAATGAGTTCACTGTCATTAATAATGAAGAGAGTGTGGTTGTGATACCTCAGGAACCAGCGTACGTAGGAGTGGCCACTTTGACCTTAGGTGTTCTCCAAAGATTCAGGTATTAAACGTGGCTGCATTGGGAGGGACATTTAAAAGACAGGAGCAGTTGGTAGAACCATTGGGAGCATGTTCTTCCTGCCTTTCCCACCCCTCCCATGAGGCGAACATGTTTTTCTCCACCAGAAGCTTTTGGCGTGAGGCCACAGGCCCACAGGCAGGGGCTCAGTCCCTCGCAGGCTGAAACCTTCCAATGTTTGGTCAGGTATTGGTGACAGTGACAGGAAGCTGACTACCACACCCGGCTCTGTGTTCTCGCGCTCTCTGAAGCGGGACCTCGTGGTGACTGGGCCTAGGCGACTTTCCTAGGTCTGCTGGGACAAAGCATGGCAAACGGGGTGGCTTAAACCAACAGAAGCTTACCCTTGCATGTCTGCACACCAAAGGTCTGAAGTCAAAGAGTCAGCAAGCCTGTACCAACTCAGACAGCTCTAGGGGAGATTTGTGCCAAGCCGCCCTCTCGGCTCTCAGTGGTAGCCGGCCAGCCTTGGATGTTCTTTGCCTTGGGACGGCCTCACCCCAGCTTCTGCCTTCACCACGAAGAGCCCTGTGAGCCTCGCATCTCATTCTCCTCTCCTACGCACTCCAATCACACTGGACTGGCACCTTCCCAGATAACCTCACGTTAATGTGATCACCTGCAAAACGCTGTCTCCAGATGATGGTGCTTTGCAGGTGTTGGGGTATGGCTTTAATAGACCTATTTTGGAAGAGACTGCAACTCAGCCCTGAAGAAAAGGGGAAGCAGCTGTTGTTCCTTCCCTCTTAGGCCAGGGGGCTTGAGAAGAGCAGGAGGCTTCAAGAAGCGTTTGAAGTTGCCTTTATGGGTACCTGAGTTTCCAGAGGCATCAGTAACAAGTAGCACAGCCTGAGCACACAGTTATTCTCTTACATGTGAGGTCCAAGTGGCAGCATGCTCCAGGGGAGATGCATTCAGCTTCCGTTGGCTCCTGGAGCTCCTCAGCCTGTGGTTATGTCAGTCTGTGGTCACCTGATCTGCTCTCCAGTGTCAACTTTTCCCCTTCCTATAAAGACACGTGTAATTACATTTGATGGCCATCAAGAGAATCTTGGATAATCTCTTCATCTCAAAATCATTAACTGGAACATCACCTTCAAGGTCTTGGACATGGGAAATATTTATGGGTTGCAGAGATTGGGACTCAATATTTATGGGGACTAATATTTAGTTTATTATAGTAGGGGCTCACTCGTTAGTAGAGGCGATAGCTGGATATCAGATAATCCGCCCCCTCCCCAATGCAGGTGGAATCATAAACCAAGAGGAGCTCCCTGCGGGAGAAGCACAGGATGCTACCATGACTGCCATTCAGGGCAGTCTGGTCTGACTCTGATGCTGTTCAGCTGGCTTTCGGGAAGGAGAGTCTTCAATGAGGAATCATGCGCACGTTGTTTATTGGGAGATGATCTCGTGAAATGTTAGCAGGGCGGCAGGGAAGGGAGACCAGGAGGAGAAGGCAGCCTTTTGTCTCTGTGGGTGATGGGGGCTAAATCGTTGAGTGGAGTCTGGGCAGAGCACCGCAAACCAGCGGGCTGGGGTGTTTACCGACTGCTCCGTCTCGGCCAGTGGATGAGGCTGCTTCCAGGATCATGCAGGTGTTTCTCATTGGCAGCCTCTGCCAGGTAGAGGTGAGCGTGGAAGGCGTTCACTGTGGAGAGCTCTGCTCTCGCTTTCCCTGGGAAGACAGGAGACCTCTGGATGACAGCTCAAAGACAAGAAGTTAAGCGGCTGGGGGAGACGTGTGAAGGAAGGAAGAAGGCAGGCAGAGTCCTGAGCCAGGTGAGACGGGCTGGTGCCTCCGCCGTGACAGTGGCTGGCTGTTTTGACTACCCTCCATGCTTAGGTCAATGCCTGCCACCAGTGTCTGAGGTTTGAATCTGAGCTTCCACAGGACAGCGGGTTGCAATGTGATGTCCTACATGAAGAGTTTCACTGTTTTGCTGGCTAGAGCTGTTTCAGGATAAAACCTGCAAGGGTGGGAAGAGTCAATCTGGGGCGCCCACATTCAGGGGTCTCGGTGAGCAGGCCCTTCCTAGGCCGTGATTCACGGCCCGGCCTGAAGTTACTGCAGGCTCAAGTAGCAGAAAAGCTGAAAGCCCTCATGTCTTCTGTAATCACTAGTTCTAGATTTAAGTCCAGTGCTGGTGTCCAGTGGCCTTGGACAGGTCTCAGAGCCTCAGTTTCCTCATCCGTAAAGCAAGGCAGTAATACCTGTCTCACAGGTTACCTGCAGACAGCAAAGGGCTAGCCCCTCCCTCCCCTCTCTGTGTTGGGCATTAGGCTTCTAGCTGTTCACGCTAGCCAGGTGTTTGTGAACTCTCCCCTCAGCCACAGGGAGAGGCAAACACCACTGTGAATCAAAGACCCGTGCTGAGCATGAGTTTGTGCGTCGAAAGCCTGGCTCTCCCGCAGCTCTTTCAGATGAGTTTTCAGCCCAGCTAGGAGCTGAGCTCTGAGTCTACTCCTCTACTCACACTGGGGGTTGTAAGGCCAGGTACGACCAAGCAAAGCGCTTTTCTCCAAAGTGATGAGTAGGAGCCACACCTTTCTGGGCCAAGGCGAGAGTTCAGTGGACTGACGCAAGCAGAGCCACTTTTTCACGTGAGAGCAAGGCCCCGGGCTGAAGTACTTACCGTGGGGCTCGTAGGCCCAGAATGAGGCCTGGGGAGCATCAGAGGCTAGGTTAACATGCACTGGCAAATGAGTGCGTGCACGAACGAGGTTCCCTGGAGGAAGGATCGAGAATGAGCATTATTGTTTTGTAAAACTCTTCTCTCATTATTATGAGATGGCGTCTTGATTGAGAACTCCTGGCAGAGAACATTCTTTTTTTTTTTTTTTAAACAGATGATGTAATTGCAGCCAAGGACAGTAAGTGATTCACCCCCAAGAGCCCTTGATTAATTTATTTAACAAGCCTGGAAAGGTCTTGGGCGTTGCGCTCCAGGAGCTGCCTGCTGTCAGCTGGAGGGCTCTCTCTCCATCTCCCAGCTCTGTTTTCTAACATGGTGACTCTGCCCTCAAGCAGACTCCTGCCATATGAGGTGCCAGCCGCCGCTAGGCCGAGATTTGCAGCCTCATAGTGCTACAGCCCCAGCACGAAGGGAGCCGAGGTTCTCGGGCAGGCAGCCCCCGAACAGGGCTGAGGAGAGTTGGCCCGGCTGGGGTTCTGTGAGCATCTCCAATCCAGGCACTGTGCCAAGCGAACTATTGGGACTGGCTAGGCCAGAGCCACGCGACCAGCTCTAGAGCCAGACACGGAGTCATTCGTAATGTCAGGGACCAAATGTGAAGAGTGAGGGGACTTCCCAGAGGCAAGCTGGGTGGGGTGCTGATACACGGAGACGCATCTAGAAGGCAGGTAGACTGGAGGACAGATACCTCCTGGCTGCACCCGCTGGCAAGCTCAGCCCAGCTCACCCATGGGGAGGTCGGAGATGAATAATTCAGCCCCTGCCCTGCAGACCCTCACAGGGGATGCGGGATGCGGTGCATACACATGAGCCTCTTTCATATAAGTCCGCCTGGGATAAGTGTCCTGATTCGATGGCGTCTCAGGCACCACAAAGCTCCGACTGCTTATTCAATTGGCCCCTGGGGCTCGGGACATGTTTCCTCACATTTCTATTTTAAAAGTCAATAACGTGTTCCTGGTACCTTAGCTGGAAATTGAATCTGGGTGTTTTTCATGTTCCCTGCTTCTGAGGGTAAGATATCCAGTACCAGCCTCTGTGGCAGCACTGGTGCAGGCGGGCCCGGCACTGGAAACCAAGGCCAAGGCAGTCAGCACACACCTCAAAGCATAGCGGAGGACCCGAGGAACAGCCCGAGGAATGAGGGGCAGGCGAGGGGTGGGCTGACCCACAGGAGGCAGGCAGGGGTGGGCCAGAGGATGGCATACGCTACAGCCTAGTGCCTTTAGGTGCGTGTGTGTGTGCGCGTGTGTGTGCATGGGGGTGGTGGTGGTGTTATACCATTCCTTCCCACAGGATGTCCTCTCTGTGGGGGAAACCTCTTTGCCCTTATAAATGGTTATTTTCTTTGCCATCAACACATATTTATTGAATGCTGTGTTGAGGACTGGTTATTCACCAGAATGGATAGCCTTGTTTTCCTCCTGTGCACACAGCCAGGACACATTTCCCAGCCTTTGTATGTTCCGTGTGGCTGGATTCTGGCTGCTGGTGTGAGGATGGGTATAAGGTCTGTAGGATCACCTGACCCCTCAGCCCTCTGTGCCCTGAGTCTCCACTGGAGAAGGAGACTCCTGAGAGGGGGGATGAGCTACAAGATGGAAGGGGGCGGCTGGGGCCTAATGGCAGCAAGGGGTCATTGATTCCAAGTCCCACACTCAACAAAAGATCCACCATAGAGTGTAATGGGAGGGATAGGTCTACTTCTTGATATCGTATTCCCTTGTCTTTGCTTTAGAATGGTCTACGCTGACTAAGCAGAGTTACAAAATACAAGAAATTGTGCTATGGGCTGGGAACTCAGTGTTGAGCAAAGTAGGGGCAACTCTAGCCTTGATGAAGTGCTGATATGATCCCTTTTGATCTGTCCCCACCCTGCCCCCTCCTTCCTGTAGACAGTCACGGCTGGGCGGGAAAACGAACTTCACTGACACTTGAATACTCAAAGCAGGGCTTGTTCATGGGTCACAACCTGGTTCTAGTCCTTTTGCAACTTCAAAGAATGTCAAATTGTGCAGTTAAATAGCTTCTCAATTATATAAAACTCTTTCTCTCCTGGTTTTGCTCTCAAACTCAGCAGTCGAATTGTATCCTTCCAATCGCCTATTCCTCTATGCATTCTTCCATCCATCCATCCATCTGTCCATTCATTCTGCCATGCCTCATGAATCACAGCTTTCGCTTGTGAACTGTGTACTTGCCAGGTGTTATGGGATGATACGGATGCGAATTAGTCCTTTTAAATCCAAATGGCAATCCCTTAGTGGCTGGGTGCCACTGTGATCGCTTACTAAGCGAAGAATCGGGTGTTCTGAGACAGAATTAGTGTAATGTCATAGAGCTGGGAGGTGGGGAGGCAGGATTTGAGCTCACACATGTGTTTGCTAGAATCTGCCATTGTAGTCAGTATTCTGCCCTTCATTCCACATTGATGAGGAGACTCCCAAGATATGTGCCTGAGGGAGGCTTCCCATGGAATAGCAGGGTTAGAAGAGTTTATACTGGTGTGTGTGTGTGCGTGTGTGTGTGTGTGTGTGTGCGTGCACGTGTGCATGTGTGTGTGCATGCATGCATGCATGCACATGTGTGAAAACAGAGTGACTGGAGGAGAAGGACAGATCCCTGAAAGACACCGCAAAGCAACTCCATGACCCATCCCAAGGAGAAATGGTGCTAAAGCCCCTAAATGGGGCGGGCAGAGGGAAGCAGGGACTCCCAAGTGCATATTCTGGCGTCAGGTGTTTGATCTTAGAGCCCTGCTCGTCCACCTGGATGTCTTTGGACAGATTACCCCATCTCTGTGACTTCATTTCAACATGTACGAAGTCAAGGTACACCAGGCCTGGTGATGTACTCTCTATCATCTCAGCTGTTCAAAAAGTAGGGATGGGGAGAATCACAATTCAGCCTGGGACAAAAGGAAGTGAGATTCCCAGCCCAAACAGTGAGCTGGGTGTGATGGTGGGTGTGCATTCGGTGGTGCCACAGACAAGAAGATCCTGAACAATAACCTAATAGTGTGGCTCAAGTGGTAGAGCAAGCGGAAGGCTTGTTGGTGTTGCAGGCCCCCAAAATGACAGCAACAAATATAAAAGTGATATGGTTCATAACCTGGAAAAAGGTTTGATAGATTAGGTAAGATGGCCTTGCGAGGGCTCACTGTTGTAATCACAGGGCTTGGCACATGGAGATTTCTCCGCAGGGTTAGCTTCTTCGCTTCTGTTTTGATGATGAGGAAGAGGATGTTGATGGACAAAAGTGTTCCTCTTTTTTTCCTTCTTCACAAGCAAGATACTGTGTCCTCTCGAAGGCGTGTCATGGTCTCTCCGTGGGTCACCGGACGGCCCTGGGGTTCTAGGCAGGTGGTTGGCCTCCGGGCAATGGGGATGGTAAGCTTTAGAGCTAACGCTGCTTTGCTTTGCGGGTTAGATCTCTGCTTGCCAGCTATATGCTTGATAGGACAAGAGAATCCTCTCCCTGAGCATCAGTTTCTTTCATCTGCAAAATGGGGCCTTTGAGGAGATCTGGCAGAGCAAGTCACCTAGTCCCTGGCACTCGGCAGCCACACAGTGCTGCAGATTCTCAGCATGAACTGAAGAGGCCCTCCAGTGTTGCTGGCTGGGTGCGTTAAACCCGGGCCCCTGGCAGCGCGTCCCTGATTTGCAAAGTGATTGTGGCACTAACCTCACTCCAGCGGGATCGGTGGGCGCCGCTGCTCTTCAGCGCAGACCACAGTGGGACCTACTCATTACCAGGTTATTTTAGGCAAGCGTGGCTTTTAACTCGTTACTCACATAATTAGTGCGGTTCTCTAGTTGTCTTTCTGTGCACAGACCTAATAAGCTGTGAGTGTGTGTGGGGGGGACCTTCTTGGCTGTGATGCGGGAGTTCTGGAAGCTACCAGATGAAGGTGTGACTTTCTTGTCGTGTGGGGTAGAGGACTGACCCCCACGGCCGGAGGCTCCTCTGTTCAGGAAGTGGTTTGAGACATCGCCAGCGTGCTTGAGGATGCCAGAAATAAGTGTGCGCGTGCAGATCGCACACACAAGTAAGAAGTTCTGCACAAATGGATGGTGAATCTGGCTGCTTCTGTTGGCTCCCCCAACACCTCGGGGTCCAGTGGACTGGTTGGCTGTATCCCGTAGAGGGTTAGGACAGAGGCCAGCATCTTCTTCCTGTAAATTATTTGGGGGGACCAAAAGGGCTCTGCCTTGGCCACTCGGTGTGTCAGTGGGTGTGTCAGCCGCCCAGCAGAACTTCCTCGTCAACATCAAAACCTGATTTCTTGTCACTGTCTGTGGCCGCACGCTATTATTTTCCTCTGGATGTTTTCCCATCATTTACACATGTTGGGACCATCCTTTTCTCACACGCGGTACAAGAACAGGTGGGGGCCTGGGTCTTGTGGGGGGGCCTCACCATGTCCTCCTCCGGGTTGTCTGCCTCCTCCTTCCACACTTTACCTTGTGACCTTGAGCATGTCCTCGCTCCCCGAGCCCCAGACTCCTCATCTGCAAAGTAGAATAGTAGTAGCAGTGCCTTCCTGGGGTGGTAGAGAAAGGCAGGAGTCAGCAGAGGTAAAGTGGCCCAAGGGGAACCTGAGACAGAGCATGCCCTTGAGAAATACCAGCTATGATCGCCATGATTGAATGATCACCCCTGAAACTCACAGCCAACACTGGGAGGAAGGTAAAATTATTATCCCCAACCTCCCAGATGATCCAGAGATGCAAAATCATTTGTTCAAAGCCAGTTAGGCCAATCCTTGCTTACACAAAGCAGAGACCTGCCTTCGGTGATGCACAAGGTAGAAAGCCAAATCACCACCAGACTGCTTTGTTCTCCCTTTAATGCTTCTCCTCCAGGGGTTCTCTTATCTCCTGAATTCCACTCTAGCTGTCCAAAACTGGCATTTTGTCGGGAGAAGCGGGGACTGAGAGGAGTTACCGGGCCAGCAGGTGGTCCTGCTGAGGAAGTGACAAAGGAAAAGGCAGCAACAGAGCAGCAGTAGCTGTGATTTTCCATTTCTTTCCCGTTGTTCTCCTTTTTGGATCGACTCTGGAGTTCGCTCCAGGGATATACCTGTCGAGTTTGCAAATTGCTGGAGTTACATTTACAAGATGTGCACTTATCCTCGCCCATCACATTTTTTCTCTCCCTAATGCACCAAATTAGAAGATTGGCTGATTTTCATTTTCCCTAAAAAGTAAAATTTCAGCTTAAATCACAAATGTCTATGATGCACTTAAGAGCCATGACAGCCCCTAACAGGCATCCATTTCTCCTTATTCTTTTTCTCCCCCAAGAGAATGATCTCTTCTATTGTGATTTAGAGATGCATTAGCTACATTTAAAGTGAGGAGCAACTCTGACTTCTGGAGAAGTTATCAGGATTTAAATACTAAGAATCCATCATTACATGGAGAACACAGTGCATCCCTTCCTCCTCCTCTGTGCTCCCGAAAGCCATGGAAGTGTCGGAGTAGCTTGTGGAGGGTCTCAACTGCTGGGACAAGGAAGTCCCCTGTGAACAGTAGCTGGCTGATTCTACCTGTTCCTCTGTGCAGGGCTCTTCCTCCTGGAAGACAGACAACTCTAAGCCTCCTGCCCCAGAACTTCCCTCCCCACCGCTACCGTGAAGTCCTGCAGCCTTGCCCAGACCTGTCCTTTCTGTGTCCTGAAACTCCTCATGCATGTTTTAAACATGGCCCTCTCTCTGTCTGTGCAGAAAAATCCTTTGAATCCCTTTGAATGTGGGGTGGGGAAGTGGAAAAGAATATTCCCCATACATCTTAGCTTCACTGCTTATTATTCAAATGCTTGGGCAGATTGCTTACTGTCTTCTGTAAGATTGGGGAGTAATATTGATATCTCATGGTGTTGTGAGAATTAATGTTTGTAATAAACCTGCAATAGTGTGGTATATGATGCAAAAAAGAGAAAGGGAAACAAACCCTACACTCCACAAAGGTCCTGTGGGATTAAACACATTCCATAACAGGAACTAGGAAAGCTGCACCATGTCCCAGCGGTAAACCTTCTATGTGTCTTATTCCTTAGAGGATAAATCCTAATGACCTCAACTTGATGTGAAGCTATGCTTGGCTTCTCTACTTGGCCTTTCTCCACCATCAACCAATCCATCCATCCCTCCCTCCCTCCCCCCCCTCCCTCCCTCCCTCTATCCATCCTTCCATCCATCCCTCCCTCCAGCCCATCTCTCCATCTACCCACCTACCCACCCACCCATCCATCCACCCTTCCATCCATCCCTCTAACCATCTATCCTTCCAACCATCTATCCATCTCCCCACCATCCGTCTATCCATCCATCCCTATCCATTTCCCAGCCATAGTTTATCACAACATTGGTTTAGGAAAGATAATGTACCAGAGCTATCTCATACCACTCTGCTAACATTTTCAAGAATTTTACAAATTGATAGGTAACTATGGCTGATTCGGAGTTGCATTGAGATTAGTATACATGCACACTTCACGAAGCCATAATTTAAAATAAAGGTAATAGACACCCCAACTATATCCCTTCCCAATTATTTTACTTTATGGTATCATTGCTGTTGAGGTTGTTTAAGTGTCTCATTTCTGCATGATGAAGTCTAATGCCACTTCCCAACATCTCACTCAGTGAGACTGGCCAAGGTGGCAGTATCTGCACTACAGGCTGGATCTGAACACACTGTGGTCAGCAAACATTCCTCTACACAGAGCTAGAGAAGAAACACCTTGGGCTTTGTGGGCACTGTCCTCTGTTGCAATTGTATAACTGCAGCTGTAGACCCAAAGCAATCACAAGAAGTGTAGAAATAAGTGAGCATGGTATCATTTGCTAAAACTTTATTTACTGAAACAGCAAACTCGGTTTTGCTGACATCTTTCCTTATAAAAGTGAAAGAGAAAAACATTAGCCGTGCAAATTAAATTTAAAGCTTGTATCCAGTAAAGCTGTTCAATTGTATACAACTTCCTCCCCTCCCCCCCCCCAAAAAAGAGGACATCTTGAGTGGCGTTTGAGAGTGTTCTATGATTCAGCAGGGAAGCTGTTCACATCACTGACCAACCACTGAAAGCTCCGCTTTCATTGTACTTGCTAAATGAAAATAGCAAGCAACATTGGTGTGGGAGCTCTATCTAGTCCTGAGCTAGCGTACAGGTGTGAGACTTTGCCAAACAGCAGTATAAGCATTTTGAGAGTCAACTGGCAACTATATATTTGTTGATTATATTATATATCCTTGGGATCCCTAACAGAGTGTGCTCACGTGCGCGCGCACACACACAGAGACAGCAGTTTCGCCATCATTTGTAATATTTGCAGCACATCATGATTAGAGACAGGTTCTTTCAACCTCCAGAGATGGTCCCTCTACTTGAAGTGAGTCTCTTTTCTTCTTCACTTTTCTATTTAACTGTTACTCAGCCACAGCTCAATTGTGACTTCTTTCAGAGAAGATTTTTTTTTTTATTCCTCCCCACAAGAATTCTGAACTCACTCCATGAGGCACACTTTCCCTGCAGAGCTGGCCTTCATGACAATCCAGTGATGAATTATGTTCTGGCTTATCATCTCTATCAAAATGATGCAAGTATTCCCAGGCACAGACAGTCCATCTTCTTCTTCACAGTGTCCCTGGAGACTAGCACGCTTTCTTGAAAATGGCTCTCGGTATATTTGTAGCTGGGATGAATTGTCACTTAAAAAAATAGGACCTGTATTTAAAAGTTTTAGCATCAGCTTCATCCAGCCCAAGTTAAGTATAAATTCAGCGCGTTAAGTAATAAATGACTGTTACTCTGCTCTAGCATATTTGCAATCTAGTTTTGAAGCCCCAATAGTTGCCGAAATCAATGCCCACTTTCTCCAGGTATAGTAATTATTTCTCATATTGTTATTGACTGTCTCCTTAAAGATCAGCCAGGACAAATCTATTTCTCAAGCTGTTATAAATGATGTGGAGGAGAAAGATGAATGGAATGGAATGAGGGCTGTTTAAGAGAGATTTATCCATGCTCAAGAAATGAGTGGCCAGTTGCTACTACTGACCTATCCTAGGGGAAAGCCAGGAGCCATTCATTTCTTAATCCATGTGGTATTGACCACCATCATCTAACTGCTCGTCTCCACATGCTTATTATCATTCTGACAAATGGCACACATGTGTTAGCTGTACCGGGGGTTTGTTTACTTGCTTTAGATTTCTGGTTTCATCAAGACTTGATGTCAGAGTCTGAGCAGGGACCCCTAGAAAGAAATCTGGTTCAAAGATTCTGGGAGCTCTCCTCAGGAATTTAAATTTAAACCCAGCGCCCTGGGAGGAGGAATGAGATGGAAGCTTTCTCAAGCAGCGTCTCTCCCTGTTTCTCTCTGCATTTCCCATCTGAAGCAAGTGTCAGCAGTGACCGGGACTACCTCAGGCAGGGGCTGTGGGGAGAGCTGACGGCATCTATTGGCGGTGACAGGTTCTCACGTTTGGGGCAGGCAAGTTGACATCCTGGCTAGCTGTCAGCAGTGTTTGCGAATCCTTGTCCTCTCTCCTCGCGGGCTAGGTTTACACACAGACAAGAGGGAGACATGCAGAAGGTCCCATGGGTCCCCTCCACTCAGTAAATGGGCACAGCGTTGTTCCGTTTTTCTTATTAGAATCTGTTTTTGCTGCATGTTGTTTTGGTATGGTCTCATGGATGGATATGTGAATTTTTGGTTAAAGGCGTGTGAGGACCTAGTTTGTGCACAAGGGCCTGATTTTCCCTGCGAAGAACACGAGCTAAGGGAAGGAACTAATGATTTGGCTCTGAGGGCCCTTATGTATAAGTGATTTTGAGATGAGGGTTTTTTTTTTCCATCATCATAATCCAGTGAGACTCTCAGTGTCATGTCTCCAGCTCACAGATAGAAATGGACATTCTGTGCATGTGCAAGGTCACAGCACCAGAGGGTGATGAGCTGGGCTTTCCAACTCAAGGATGCTCATTACACACTTTACTAGGATACTAAAGGCAAAAGAAACATCTTAGGATATGGAGAGAATAGAAACAAACACAATATACATGCGAAACAAAGCTATAAAAATACGGAATTACCCCAGATCCATCTGTCCATCCATTCATTCAACAAATAGTTATTTACTCCTGTGGGGAACTCATCAGTGTCACAGTGTCACACGGTCCCTGCCTCAGTGGACCTTTCTCTTAGGAGGAGAAAGAAGCATCAAGTCAAGTACATCCTGCCAATACACATCATGGAAGAGACAGTCGGTTGGATTTGCAGTAGGATGGCCAAGAAAGGAACCTATGGTGTGGAGACCTTGGAAGGGCCTGCTGCTCTCATGGGGCGCATCAGAGGTGTCTCGGGAGGGGCAGCGGGAGCAAGGGGTAAGCAGGGGAAGGTGAGTGGAGGCCAGGTGAAGACAGTAGGAAGAGCAGGAATGTCATGGAAGGAAGTCCGGTGCTCACTGGGAGTTAGCAGCCCAGCTCTGGCTCTCCTGTTTCCTAGAGGGTTGCAGGCTGGGGAAGGAACTCGGAGATGGGGTTAACACTGAGTGGAAGGCAGGGTCAGAGAACAGGAGTGGGCAGAGGGAAAGCCCAGCCACGGGGTAGGCCAGTGACCACCTTCCCTGCTGTTTGGAGCTTCTGGAGCATCTGTGCTTGGCCTGAGACCCTGAGGCCCTTGTCCTCCCTGGTGGCTGATCGTTGAACATAGTGCCGGCATGGAATGAGCAGCCCCGCTGGTCCCACAGGGGCCCCTGTGCCTACAGAGGGTCCCAGACTGTGTCCGTGCTCAGACAGCAGGAGCTCTGGCTCCTTCATTGAAGAACTTTGGTGACGTCTCCCAGTGCCCATCCTATGGAAGGTACGTGCAGCATCCTCCAGAGCACGCCTGACCGGAGCAGAGGGAGAGACCTGGATCGTTTGGATCCTTCAAAGATCCTTTATGGCTCTAAATCACCCCAGAGGACCCAGGGAAAAGTCCGTAAGCAAAGAAGGAAAGAGTTCAGGAATTCAATCTAAGTGACGAAATCGTATCCGATGGTGGCTCTCTGGACGTCCTTCTGTTCAGTTTCACCTGGCCGCCTCTCAGTCCGTCCAGGGCACAGAGACAGAACATGAGACCCTCACCAATGCTTCCGTGGCAAACACTTCAGTGACAGTGCTAGAAGGAGACGCCGGAGTCAGGGCGTGTGAGTTCCCGTCACACGGCCCGACCTGTGCCAGAGGCAACTCGGCTATTCATGACCGGCTGCAGAGAGGCTGCGTTGCTAAACCTGCCGTGAAACAATACCGCTATTGATGCGTTTTCATCGCTTCGACGATCGCCTTGGTTGTGAGATTCCGTTAGAGCTACAGGAGTGAGCAAATCAAGAAATTGTATCCCATAATTTATCTCCAATCTGATAGTGCTGCGTGTAATAAGGGAGTGAGCGTGTAGATTTTAGCGCATTTATTGCAGCATGACGCGGTTTGACATGGTGTCTATGAGCCGTATGGGGTGAAATGGAAGGTTTAAATGGATTCCAATTTCATTATCCCACTGTGATCTGAGGAAAGCCGAGACCAAAATGTTGCCACCCGGTAAAGCACTTTATCAAATTCCCTCCCGGGCTGAACAGCAAATGCTCTGCCAAAGGAAGCTATTTTCTGGGGAGTCTCTTCAGCAAGTTGCATTTTTAACTTCGGTTCCTGGCCAACCCATGGAGCCGCACAGGCTCTTCTTACAACGTGCCCGGCTTGGCTATTTATACAAGATTGACAGGATGAGAAACACCAGACTCTGCTCCCTAGGTTGATTTAGAGGTTTCTCTGCTCATTTGAATTCAGTCTAGCCCTGGGAAAACCTGTGGGAGGAAGACAAGACCAATGGGGGTTAGTGACTAAAAACCCAAGGAGCCTAGAGGCAGTGAATTCCCACTGTGACTCCAAGCCAGGCAGTAAGCCTCTTGGTGGCTTTGTTTTTTTACAGCTCTCCCTTGCTTGGGACTGGTAAAAATTCCCAGACCACTTGTAGCTTTGTTTCTCTCTGTGTGGTGGATGGAGGCATATCCAGCGTGTCAAGGGCTTGGGCAGTGGGTGCCTCCCGTGGTCCCTGAGGCTGAGCAAGTGGAAAACTCAGTGCTTATGGTTTGACCTGAAAGATGGACTTGCTCATGGAGCAGAGTCGGGAAGGACCACCGGAGGCTGAGAGGCTGCCATCCCTGCATTCCACCGAGGTTGACGCCGCCAGTGTCCCCAGCCCAGCCTCTGTTGCCGGCTGCTGGGGGGTGCGCAGATGAACAAGCTGACATCTTGCTTTGCCCTTTTCTTGGGCATTATTATTGCAGAAATGAATTAAGTGGCTACTAACAAATATTATTTTTGTTTCTTTTAGAAACAATATTTTATATACATACATATATATATATATATAGTGTGTGTGTGTGTGTGTGTGTGTGTGTGTGTGTGTGTGTGTGTGGTGTGTGTGTGGTTTCATTCCCCATTCTTAGGAGCATCAGATTCTATTTGTAAGTGACAGTCACCCATTACTCTTTTTTTTTGGTCGTGGGGCTTGAACTCTGGGCCTGGGCGCTGTCTCTCAGCTCTTCAGCTCAAGGCGAGCACTCTACCACTTGAGCCACAGCGCCACTTCTGGCTTTCTGGTGGTTCCTTGAAGAGTTTCATGGACTTTCCTGCCCGGGCTGGCTTTGAACCATGATCCTCATATCTCTACCTCTTGAGTAGCTAGGATGACAGGTGTGAGCCACCAGCGCCCGGCTCCATTGCTCATTCTTTAGGATAGTCCTCATTACATAAAGCTTTTCTTTTCCATAAAATGAATCTGTTACTAGCCCAGCCAGATGTGACTTTTGTTTTGGTAATTCTGTAAATCATGGGAAAAGTCATCCTTTTCAGATGCGGTGCCCTGGTGGCTGGTGCAGGCCAGCTGACGGATGGGACAGTCCGCAGTCAGCCAGCATCCCTTCCTTCCCCAGGGCCCCAGCTCACCTGGAGGAAGCCACAAGTCTCCTGCCCAAACTTCCCTATTGATTTTCAGAAGCATTCCTTCTTCTTCTTCGCGCTGGTGCTGGGATGGAACTCGGGGTCTTGCCAGGCAAGCATTCTGCACTTGACCACACCTTTGTGCTTTCATTTTTTTTTCAGATAGGGTCTTGTGCTTTTGCCTGGGCTGACCTGGAACCTGGGCTGACCTCCTCCACCAGCCTGTGAATAGCTGGGACTACAGGCATGTACCACCATACCCAGCTTGTTTCTGAGATAGTGTCTCACTCAGTGTTTCCCACGATAGCCTCAAACCAGGATCCTCCTATCTATGTCTACCACGTAGCATGCATCACCATAGAAATATTTCAAATTTCTGAGTCTTGCTCCATTTCAGACTTTTCGATTTACACCAGGAAAGGTGGTTTTACTTGTTTCCATAAATTTAAGCAGTGAGGGAAAACAAAGGTAAGAGTTTGCAGAGATAAGAAATCATTTAAGCCTACTTCTGTTTCCTGTTTGAGCACCAAGGAAGGCTCTCCTTATAGAAGATGAAGTGCTACTTTAAGTTCCCGAGAGGCACCGAATTTGCCTTTGGTTATTGAAATTAGTTTAAATCTTGGTTCACTTTATGTTTCAAACAGCACCTTGTCTCTATGAAAAGAAAGGGAAACATGCTGACATTCAGTCTTTTGTCAGCCTTTTCAAAATATTAATGTTATTTTTAAAAAGTGGCTTCTGAATTGCTGGCTAAATATATGCCACCTGGAATATTTACCTGAGTAATGTGCATTCAGAATGGAGTATTGTTTAATCTGTTTTAACTTTCAAAGTACCTTTCTTTTTCCTGAAAAGATACTTGAACTTTTGTTGTTGACTACATATGAAAAAATGTCAAACACACAGATTCAACATCTCCAGACAGTCAAACTAATTATCCCGTAATTTGCATGTGAAAGCAAATTACCACCTAATATACCATTTCCCAGGCAAACCTTTCTTATCTTAATGAGCAGAGTAAGGAAACATATTACAGCCAGAAGAAGAACTCAGGATTATAGGTTGCTACTTATAGGTAACATTGAATAGGGGTGGGGGAGGGGCCAGGTGGAAGGGGGGAGGCACTTTTTTTTTTTTTAAAGGTAAACAGAGTAAGTTTATTTGAAAGTGAAAGGAAAGCCATGAAAGAGACTTTCCCCTTGAAGAGGGGCTCAGAAGAGGAGCTCCCTGGAGTGGTGTTGGAGAGTAGTTATCATAGAGCTGGATGCTCCCAAGTCTCCTCCCCTGGCTGGGCCCTGACTGCGTGGTGGCCTGAGCCTACACCAGCCCTGCTCTTTTCATTGGCCTGTCACCTGAGGCACCGTGGGAAGAAGCAGCCTTTCAGTGGGAATCAAGGCACAAGCCGAGGATGGGCCCACACCTCTGCCGTGTGCTATGTCAGATAAAACAAGGGCAGGGCTGTAGCCCAGTGGAAGAATGTTTGCCCATCGTGCACAAGACCTCGGGTTGGCTCCTCAGTATCACGCACAAACCAAATGCTAAAAATAAGACAAAATAGCATTGCAAGAACATGGATACCAGGAGTCACCCAGCGGAAGCTAAGTGACAACCTTTAGACATTCTTTATCATTTTTCCCAAATGATTCCATAAGGCTATACGTACTGATCTAGACATTTGATTTTAAATGATTCATCAAACGGAAGAAAGATGTGAATAAATTATACAGGGTTATTGGTCCTCACATCATTCATAACAGGGAAAATAGAAACACCAGATTTCTTACAACATGAGGTTAGTTCCGTAAATCAAGGTGTAGAGAGCACATTGGACAAAGCACTCGACAGTTATTAAGAATGGCAGTTCCTATAATGAGGAGGGGACAGTTGATGCTGTTTTTTTTTTCTCACATTCTATCAAATGATGCCAGTTTTGCAAAATATAATTGACTAATCACAGTAATGTCCCATGTGAGCCAGAAAGGGGTTTGAAGGAAACATAATAAACACTAACAATGATCACTTCTCCTTTGGTGATCAGAAGATAGTCTTAGTTTATTTTTGTACCTTTGTCTGGTTTCCAAATATTCTATAATAAGCCTGTGTAACATTTGTCGTAAGTGAAAAGGTCTAAAAATACTTTCCTTCACATCTAATTATGACACAGTGACTTCTATTGTTAAGAGATATGCGGGAACTCTAAATTATTGATCACGCATTATACTTTTGACATGAATTCTGCTACGTTTGAGCCTTACCATTGCTTATCTTTAGATTGGCTTCCATTTCTCTTTTGTAATTAACCAAGAACTAGAATGAATTTTCTACAGAGAAGTTGTTTTTAATATAAATGCAGAATCTTGTTTTCTCTAATGTAATTGTACCTGAGTCAAAGTAACTGCAACAAGACTATAAAAGAAGATAAAGAAGGAATATGATGTATAATTTTCCTTTGCATAATTGTAACTCCATAGAACACATGCACTCAGCAGAAAAGTAATTTAAATTATATCACAACAAATGCCATATTTTAAAATAGAAACTATCCATCATGCCCTGGGTAAAGGTGGTAGCAACCTATAAGTCTCAAGAATATACTGAAAATTTCTCCCTGAGTCCATTACAAATAAATTGATTGGTTTAATTTCAGCATATGCTGAAGTAAAGTATAAATGGTGTAATGTAATTTTAGGTGTGTAAAGTTACTAATTACACATTTAGAAAAAGTGATTTTAGAGGGCAAGCAATCATTAAAATTGCTTATATTAAAGAAATGTTGAAACCTAAACAGAGTAGTACAATAGAACCAGGTGTCTGTCACCCACATCACATTTTCTTTTGTAAGCACAGTCTTCCCTCGGGGAGAGGATCCTAAAAGATCTAAACCATAATGCCTAATGCTTCTTCTTTTGACTTTGTCCTTTGGGGAAAGCCAGTTTTGAACAACAGTGAACATTTTAATAACTACAGACGATTGCTCACCTATTTTGAAGGCAATATTTGGATGGTCTTGGAACATGAAAAGATTTTTCATCTAGACAAAGAAGAGATACACCTTTAATTCGTTCACACAACTTAAAAACACATCCCCCCAAATCTTGGCTTTCCTTTCCGTGGTCAGCATGAAATGTAAAAGTGTAGAGAACACGCGTCCGCCGCCTGGCTGCCGGTACCCGCGCCCACACGTCCCTGGAAATTCTGCTCCAAATATTTCACATAAAAGATCGTGCTGTCTACTTACTTTCTTTAAGTTAATTTTTAAAATATCATACATGAATACTTAGAAAAAGCATCAGCCTACGTAGCTGCTTGCCTTGATTTTTGTATAGAAAAGTTTGAACTGGACATAATCACTGATTAGTTTGCTCATCCCGCATGTATCAGTCACCTGTCTATAGCCGAAGTTACTTTAGACTTCAGAGAAAAATCATGAAGAAAATGGATAGGAGAGTGTGTCTTTAAAGGGCAAAGTACAAAGGTGTTTGTTTGTTTTTGCAACTATTTCTTAATGAGATGTTAAGAGAAATACTCAGAAAGTGTGTTGAGTCTTGCTTGCCTCTTACCTCCTCAGGCCTATTCTTGTTACATGAGCTCTGTTGATGGGGTGGGGTGGGGACCCCGAATCGGCCTTCTCTCAACTTGTTTCCAAAATCTCCAGCTGTATCCTGAACAAGCAGCAAGTGTCCAGTTGGAGCAATCTCCCCTAGCCAAGCGAAGGTAAAGGCCGATGGTTACTCTGTAATTACAGCGAACTCTCTGTGGCTCCCTTTGCAGTCATGTTTGTCAGGTGGACCCCTGAGCTCCCCAGGGAAAGCAGCACGTTGGGCCTCTATCTGTGAGTAGCAGTAGTTTCAGTCCTGGTCAGTTTCTCCGCTGGTCATAGAGAGGTTTTGAAACCCAGAGGTGGATATCTGAACTCGAGTGTTACAGTCCATCTATCTTCCTCTCCCTTTTCAGAGATAAATCCTTAGTCTTTTCTAGCATATTAGGTCTCTCCCCCACTCCATCTACAAGGACGAGAGCAGAGTCCTCCCTCCTCATGGTTCCCGGATACATAGTAGTGGCTGACATAGAGCGCCTGCATATGTGTTTTCTCTTTTAATCTCTACCTCCTATTTCGTGGGCATTTACATTATATCCTTGTGTTACCAGTGAGGAAACTGAGTCACAGATGCAGAGCCTGTAAAATGGCATCACGGAGGGACCCCCTCCCCACCCTGAATTGTAGCACACGAATCCTGAGTTTGTGACTAGACAGGGCTGCTTCTCACGGGGCAGGGAAATCGCGCTGCCCCCCATAGCTACCAAGAGAGTCCACTCTTGTGCAGAGAGCAGTGAATTTTGAATCTTGAAAAGCGATTTCTCTCTCTCTCCTCTCTGTCAGACCTGCAGTCAGTCTAGTGGCATGGCAATTGATGACTAGAGCTCAGATTCAAACTCAGAATCTCTGACTCTCGTCCCCATCTCTGCCTAGTTCTTTAAAGGTGATAAGAGAGAGAAAGGTACTTGGGCTCTGCTGACTGCTTCGGACCTGGCCAGACAGAGAGGGGTGTGGGAGACCCTGAGCTTGCAACCCCAGCAAATTTGCCAAGTCTAGGGATTTATAAAGGGCATCTTTTCCACTTGGTGTCCCTCCCCCACCCCCCTAAGAAAGTGATGGAAAGCTATGACTACCAATAGAAAGGCCACATTTTCCATCCAGGCATCCTCCAGTTAAAAAAATCCAAGATGTAGCTTTAGGTAACCGGTAATACCTGGAAAAGTCTGGGCTTCCATTTGACTTTTCATGTATTTCCCAGATCTAGAACTGTGCAGTTAAATCGTCTTCTGAGCTAGGATTCCTTGCTTGTCCTCTTCTTCCTCCCCCGCCCCCACCCCATCCCATGTGACGGAGCAGCTGGCTGTGATTCACGGCTCACCAGCTCTCTGGCGTGGTAGCCAGGGGCTCTGCCAGTGCGGTCCCTGCTTCTCCATGGTGTGACTTATGATGACTAAGAAAAGCAACTGCATCTACACATCCTGCAGGAAATTCCTCTCGTTGCTACAGCCCCTGGTTCCTGAGCCCGTCCAGAGGAGGCCTTCGTGGCTCATGGTGGCTCAGTTACTAAGCAGACCATTATTTTGCTGTGGTCTTGGTTTTTATCTTGGCTTTCAGGAGAAGATGGTTGTCCTGTGCCCTGGGTCCTGTGTGCAGTTTGACAGTCAAAACCCTCGGGCAGTGTCCTCCGCAGAGGCTGTCCTTCTGTGACAAGAGTGTCCAATTCCATGGGGCAGGTATCTGGGCTTTGTATATTTTCTTTTGCCTTCTATTCAGACTAGATAATGAGTCACCCGTGTGGCAGAGCTTCTAACAAGAAAATGAGGGAAAAGCAAGCAAGCAAGCAAACAAATGTAAACAGTCTACTCTGAACTCGGTGACTGTACCTGGTATGAAAGTAAGGCATGCGGGTCCCCCTGTTTTGTAATGGAGTCCGCTAGAGAATTAGGGTGCACAGAGAAGGCTGAGGATGACAGGTGAGCTGATCTCCAGGCGGAGTTCCAGCTTAAGCTCCATTTCTGTTTGCTCAGCACCTTGTCCTGCCCGGCACTGCCTATTTGAAGCAATTCTACCTGAACTGTCAAATACGTGCCTGTGTCACCCCACAGAGACCTGCGCCAAACAGGTCGCTGATATTTCTAATTGTCTAGAGACCTGCTTAGGGCCCATGGAGGGCAGGTGAGCACCGTGAACGTTGCCGGCGGTGCAGGGAAGCCCCTCTCCGGCCTCTGACATAAGTGGTTCCCAGAGGTGGAGCCGGGGAACCCACACTTCCTCCACATGGAGACACAGAACTTGATCCCAGAACAAAACAAAACAAAACCCCAACAGAGCCAAGACATGGAGAGAGGAAGAAAAGCAAAGGGAGAAGGGAGAGAGTCCAGGGAAAGGCCTGATGGTATTCTTTAAGCGTCCCTGAATTCCTCAATCCAAGCGAACCTCAGGCGGCCTTTCTCAGTCATCTGCATAAGTGCGCTCTCTCTACTTAACTGAGTTCACGAGTCTACTACATCCAAGAAGGCCTGGCTGGAAATCCCATTTATGAAGAAGTGTTTGAAAACCCTTCTCCAAAGCGCACTGCACCTCGCTGGGGCCAGATGTGGGGAAGGAGCCTCCGCGTCACCTGGGAAGCAGGGAGAGGACAGTCATTTCTTGCTCCCCAGGGGGAGGTGGGCTGGAGGGAGGGGGTACGGCCAGCGGATGTGTGGGTTTCAGCCTCACGGAGCTAGAGCCCAGGCCTGGGCTCTAATTCCATCCTTTTCCAACCTGACTCCAGTTGGTTAACTTTCTGAAACCCCATGTCCTCTTTGGTGAAGTGGTTCCAATGCCATTTTCCACTGCTGTCCGTCAGTGAAATGCCACAGAGTGAGCCTTGCACGGAGGGTCTGCCGGGCACTGCGGTGGGCACGGGGGGGGGGGGACCTGAGAACGGACAGAAGAATGAAGCCTGCCTTCCCACGGGCTCAGGGGACAGAGGCGCTGACAGCGGGTAGTAATAGGACATCCATGCCCGTGAATGTGAAGTTGTCACCATGAGGCCCAGAGAGGGGAGGGGAGGCTGTGCAGCCACGTCCGCAGGGGAAGGTCGTGCCAGAGCTGAGAGCCCAGGGCCAGGCTGAGCGGAAGGTTGGAGCGATATTTATGCCAAGGGGCACAGCTGTGTGCAGTCCCTGTGAGGGAGCACAGGGAGACAGGCAGACACCCTGAGGGGAGTCGGCTACAAATCAGGCTGGAGAGGGAGGTGCGCCAGGACTAGCAGATACTCAGAGGCCAAATGAGGAGTTTCGTGTCCAGTGGATGGGAAATGGGACATCAATGGCGGTAGATGAAGCATAGGAGAGCCACATGCATGCTGGCCTGGCCGCTGGTGGGGGACAGTGGGTGGGGGAAGATATTACATAATAACTGTTGATGAAATGGCATTGCAAATGCAGATACTCTGCCTGGCCCGAGCAGAAGTCTGGTGATGATGATCGTGGTGGTGAGAATAATATCCCTGTGCTGAGAACTTCGTCTGCTCTTCACAGTTGCGGTGCTCTGAGGTAGTAAGCCTGTGCTGTACCTATAGAAACTCAACCACGTTAGGAGCTTGCTTTAAAGTCACGCACAGAGGGGAAGAGCTGAGGTTAGGCCCAGGATCATGTGATTGGTATAAATAGATGTTCTTATGCCTGCGCCCTGGCGGCAGTTTGGGCACATTTCCTTTAATTTTAGTATGGTGCCTGGTCCAGAGCCTTCTTCTTTCTTCCCTCTTATTCTCTTTGCCTCTCCTTTCTTCAATTTCAGTAGCATAGAATATTCACCCAGACATTGCAGGAGCTGCTCAGGAAGGAAGGAAGGAAGGAAGGAAGGAAGGAAGGAAGGAAGGAAGGATGGAAGGAAGGAAGGGCAAGGAAGGAAGGAAGGAAGGAAGGAAGGAAGGAAGGCAGGCAGGCATGGTAAAATAAGGACACTCTTGTCTTTAGAGACATGGAATTAAAGGCTAGCAGGTCTCTCTGGGGGCGGCATGTGGATGTCATCTCTGTGTTGGGTCAGATGTTGGGTTAAGAATCCTCAGCAACTCTTACAATCAACTCTTTATGGAGGTGTTGTCCCCCAAGGAGACATTTGTTCTAAATGTCCGTACCTATGAACACATGCTGAGAACACAAAGGGGGGTTAATTCCCACGGTGGTGATTTTGGGGGATGGAGGTAAACAGAGAGCAGGAAGCAGGTGGCGAGGGGGGTCTATTTTCAGAAATAAGAACATCTTTATTACTAAGTAAACAAGGCAGGTCCCGACCTAAAGGACCAGGGCTTTCCTGAACATTCAGGAAGGATGTGTGGATTTTAATCTGTTTTGGGAAGGCCAACCTCACAGGGCTAGGCTCAAGGGCATGTCTCTTCCAATCTCCACCTTGTGATTTATCGCACTCTTCCCTTCTCTGGAGAGCATATTGCTTTTTTTGTCTCTTCTGGACCGTGTATGAGCAGCCTTAGCCACTTCTAGTCTGAGCATTAGAGACTAATGACCTGGCACAGATCGGAAGAGATTTCAAGGTCTCGCCTGAAAGTTGGAGCTCATTTTTTGCTCACCATTGTTTTCAGGATGTCTCAGGTGGAGAAGGAAAACATTACATGATAGCACGTTTGGCTTTTTGATAATGAGAGGGAAGCGTATCTGAAAGAATGCTTCCAGCTGATCGGGGTTGGGCAGACACTGGGGAGAAATTCTCCAAGTCCACCTGGACCTTGTTAACACTGAAAACTGCAAAGAGATTGGCCCATGTCCATTCTTCTTCCCAAAAGCACCGGCAAAGGCTTTGATTTCCAATCTTCTGTTATGGTTGAGTTCATTCTTTTACAAGGTGAACGCTGTACTGCTTGAGCTACAACGCCACTTCTGGTTTTCTAGTGGTTTATTGGAGATAAGAGTCTCATGGACTTTCCTGCCTGGGCTGGCTTTGAACCGTGATCCTCAGATCTCAGCCTCCTAAGTAGCTAGGATGACAGGTGTGAGCCACCGGCGCCCGGCTTGTTTGTGAATATTTTTATTATCTCTAAGTAGTTGTACAAAGGAGTTGCCATTCAACAAGCAGGGTCATCGGTGTTGCCCGGCAGAGCTCAAGGTCCTTGGAGGGGCGGGGAGGGTAATGTGTGTCTTTATTCAGCCTTCTGATGACATTTAACGGTGAAACAAGACTCAAGACCACATCTCTATGGCGGGAGGAAGGGAGAATGTTTTGCCCACTGGTCGAAGCCACACTTTAATTTGGCACCTCGTCCTGCAGCTTTCCCTGTGTGGCATCTCACAGGGCGGGTGGGCACAGGGGGAGCAGGAACACCGCCCCACGTGACTGAGGAGAGTCTCCTCCCAGCCGACCGCACCGGCAGCGGCCGACGCGCGCCCGGCGTGGTTCATGGTTGTATCCATCTCCCAGAAACACATTGTCTCAAGCACCATCAAATAATGACCCTGTCTACAGACATCCTCGGCCAAACCAGGAGAAATAAGATGATAACTGAAATAAACAGCATTTCCCCCCAAGCAAGGCGAGCATTATTTACAGTATAAACGAACAAGGCGGGCCTGAGACCATCCACCACGAATTCTCTTCTCATTATGTAAATAGGATGGCCGGAGGTGCCAGAACAATGGATAGAATAATAAGTGCAAATGTAACGGAGCTAATCGTGATTTCTCCGGACCGTCAACTCCCGTTCATAGATCTGTTCGAAGAAGGACGGAAGGCGGCAGGCAGAAAGGAAATCTGTTTCTTCCTGCTTTGGCATGCTGACTTCCGTGAGCCCTTTTCCTCCCTCTCCTTCCCCTGCGCCTCTTGCTCATCACACCCCGGGCATCTAGAACTCTCTCCTCTGCCATACTTCACATCCTAACTGACTTCGCCCTGCACGTGGTTTTTTAAATAGACACTTGTACATTTCCTGATTGGCTGTGTAAGTCCCTGCTCTAAAATAAACAGGCAAACAGGCAACAAACAAATTTAATAACCAGGGAATTATTGGAAGGACATAGGATCGAGGAAATTTATTCTATCAAAGGGCCTAAACCAGAAGTAAAATATTAGGTTCCAGGAAGTCTGGCCATCTCTTCCTGGGGGCCCAAGCCCTGATGCAGAGCCTCTGCCTGTTTCCTTGGAGTGAGAACCTCCACACGGCTGGTGTCAGGTGCATTACTGAAGAGTTAGCAACAGCTACCCTGCTGCACAGACATAGTAGTAAATAATCTCATGAGTATAGATAACAGTTAAGTACAGAGGAACAATTAGGAAATGATACAGTTTGAATATTTTCTGTTTTGCTTTTATGGTATTTAATCACAAGTGCATAGAATTTAATTTTTAATACCTGGTATTTTGTGGTTGGTTCCTGGAATTCCTGAAATGTTAAGGGCCTTAGGAATAGAACATGAGGGCGGCATATCGCTTTGTTTTCCCCTCCAGAGGCTACAGAATCAGGCTGGTGAGCAGCGGGAGGCGGGCCTGGCAGGGAAGGCAGTAGCTGCGTCTCAGTGTAACTGTCCTGCGGATAGCTCACTTCAGCGGTGAAGATCTAACTCCGCTCAGGCATCATGGAGTGACGTCATGGTGTTCTAACATGCCTTAAAGATACAGGGGGGGATACAGCTGGCTGGAAGGAGGAGGAAATGTCCAACACTGGGCTAGGGGCTCCAGGACAGCTCTACATAGGAGAATATCTAGATACTCCCTTGTCTTTGTTTTTTCTCTCCTGTCATTGTGGACATTGCTCTTCTCTCTCCTTCCTAATTGAAGCGATCTGTCCTGTCCTTCCCCAGGTGAGGAGTAGGTGCAGTTCCCCCGCGGGGTGGTGTGTGCCAGTTTCTCTAGCCATTGCCAGATGGATGTCTTGCTATCAGCAATTCTCCCCGCTCCCAGACAGTTCTTCCCAGAGTGCTAGATGCCTTAATAGAGGGACTGACCTTGGGGGCCAACTTGTGTCCCCCTCATTGGCTCTCTGACCGTGGACGGGTCACTCTGCCCCCTCACATCTGTTTTACTAGCTGAGAGGAAAGAGTGATGGTCACTCATGGTTTGTAGTCAGTGTCCACAGAAGCCTTTGTTTCTGTGGATCCATCTCAGGAGCTGCCCAGGCATCAAGCGAAGGGAGCCACTGGTCCAGCGCTGGACGCCCACTTCCTTTCAGCTGAGGACATTCCCCTGCTACCCATTTCACTGGAAGAAATGCCACGCAGCCTCTCTTTACTGGACTAGATGGGAAACTTTGTGAACTGTGAATGTGATGACCTTCAGGCCCCCTCTAGGTCCAGCATTACACATTGCTTCAGCGACTGTTGAAGCTTCTAGACCAGAAGGGCAAAGCTGGGGGTGGGGAGCAGGGGGCTGGCGAGGTAACACAGGACACCCCTGACCTCCGTGTTTCTCCGCGTAGCACAGGCTCAGAGAGCAGCCCGGTGCTGAAGAAGGCCTGCTGTAATTCCAGCGGCTCAGCTGTGATGTTCGTTCAGTGTCCTGTGGGGACTTCTGATGTCTATTTTTGCCCACAGAGTCCTCGCACATAACAACTGTCCCATGCTTCTTCGTGCTGAGCATTTCCAAATAGAAATGGATCTCTTCCTTCAGAATCTCTGTGGAGTAAATGAACAAATGATTGTCCAGTGAATGACCAAGTGAATCCAACCGGCGAATATTTCTGTTTTCAGTTCATGTCGGGTTCCTGAATTTCAGGATTATAAATGCCTGTTGCCTGATTAGAGAAGCCTTTCCAAGCCGCTTCTTATTTTCTGGAGAAGGAGTGCATTTCTTTTAGGAGTTGTGTCTTACCACGAAGCGTGTGTTTTGCTTTTCCTAATGCTAGGCATTCTCAGGCAGAGCCCAGGGGTCTGCACAGGGAGAGACAGAGGGGCACTCTGTCTTCAGGGCAGCTGGATCAATATCTTATACTTTGACTTATTTATTAATTTATTTGGATTTCTAAACAGCCCTACCTTTTGTTGCAGTGATGATATGGCAAAAATGCAAAACAGCCTCCCACGGATCTCTGCCATCCCGACGTTGGGTAATCATCTCTGAAAGCAAACGGATGCCATTTGCATCCTTTTATTAATAAAACTCCCGAACCTCAACTGGTGCTTGTCACAGTCAGTGGGTACTTCACAAGCCAAGAGCGCACGGGAGGGGATTTTTTTTTGGATTCATTATTAGGTTTCTTTAATTGACATGACATTTTTGTGAGAGCAATTGTAGAATTTAAGGGGAAACTCAAACCAGGGCTGTGGTTTTAAAGTCCTTATTACTATAACCAAGAGAAACAAATTTGCTAGGAGTGTGTGTGTGTATGCGTGCACGCGCGCGTGTGTGCGTGTGTGAGAGAGAGAGACAAAGAGAGACAGACAGAGAGAGCCAGAAAGAGTGCCAGAGAGAGAGAGAGAGAGAGAGAGAGAGAGAGAGAGAGAGACTGGACCTAGAGGGGGCCTGAAGGTCATCACATTCACAGTTCACAAAGTTTCCCATCTAGTCCAGTAAAGAGAGGCTGCGTGGCATTTCTTCCAGTGAAATGGGTAGCAGGGGGATGTCCTCAGCTGGAAGGAAGTGGGCGTCCAGCGCTGGACCAGCGGCTCCCTTCGCTTGATGCCTGAGCAGCTCCTGAGATGGATCCACAGAAACAAAGGCTTCCGTGGACGCAGACTACAAACCATGAGTGACCATCAAGCTCTTCTCTCAGCTGGTAAACTGGATGTGAGGGGCAGAGTGACCCGTTCAAGGTCGCAGAGCCGGCAAAGGGGACGCAAGTTGGCACCAGACGCAGAGTCTCTTCTTCTATCACATACGTACGCACACTGGCGTGCATGTACACCGACACGGAGGATCCGTCAAAGCACATGGGGCTCTCTCTGTTGCTGGTCCAACTGTACAGTCGGACAATGACCGTCACCCACAGCTGCCCCACGTCTTTCCTGCCAAGGCAGGTGTAGGGTGTGCCTGTGTGTCCAGCCCTGCACGGTGGCTGCACGCTGTGGGGACAGAACATTTAGAACACGTCCTCGCTGACCCTCTGGCGATCCAGCGGTGCCCGGAGGGCGGTGGAAGCCACTCAGGTTTGCTCGTGAGGACCGACTTGGAATCACTAAGGAAAGTGTCCTTTCCTTCGAACCATCTCTGCTGGCTATTTCTGACGAGCTGTCCATTTTCCCTCAAACATTTTAAAACCTAGAATTTGATCTTTATCCTAGTTTTCTTTACATGGTGAGGCGTCATTGATTCAGTCCATCACTGCTTCATTCATTCCCTTAGTAGACTCATTCCTTCAACTGACACTTTCTGAGGATGAAGAATAGACTACCAACGTCGAGTGATAGTGGCAAAGCTGAGCCAGACGAGAGCTCACTGGAACCGCTTGCCACAGGGCCCACCCACCGGTAGGCGATGGCACCTTCTGAAGATTGAGTATTTGTTCTGACGATGTTACCTTGTACCTTGTGTGGCAGTCTGCACAACAGAATTGTGGCAAGGTTGTGGTGGTGAAAGAAAATGAGTGAATGAGCAAGATAGTGAGCGAGAGAGAGACAGAGACAGACAGAGAGACAGAGACAGAGACAATGACAGTAATGGCTGGAACTCAGCTGCAACTTCAAAGACTGGAGCTAAGGCTTCTGCCCTGGGTAGAACATTCAAGGCAGAAGATTCTAGATGGAGCAAATTGCCAGAGTAACAGCTAGAGGCAGAAGGGCACACGATGTTCTCAAGTTAACTGGAGCTCTCAGATTTTGTTTGCCGTGTGTGATCACCATTTCTGTTGGGACGTTTTCTTGGGGAGGTAAGGCATGACATTCATGTGTTTTCTTTGGTTGCTAAGGCAGCTTAGCAAGAACCTATTGGTTCGATGAATAAGTCTTGTCCCCAAATAAAAGAACAGGGATTGGGGAGGAGAAGGAAGAAGGGCAGGTGGAAAGCAGCGTCCTTCTGATGCGGGAAAGCTGAGAGAGGAGTTTGTGCTGCTGATAATAATGGCAGCACCATTTGTTAGTCCCTTACTGACCAGGTGCTGGCTGCCAGGTTCTCCTGGACAGTCTCTTTCCACCTGCTGGCAGCCCCGCATAACTGCAGCAGTTTTCTGCTCCACTTGCTTAGCCTCTGTTAGCCTCAGTTTCCTCTTCAGCAAAATGGAGGGTGCAGGAGCACCGCAGGGAACGTGAAATAGGGAGCCACACACACTGCAACAGGAACAGGAAATAGAGTGGAGCAATGACCCTCTCAGCCCTTGGGACAGGAAGTAGAGGTTGGTGACTGACTGTTTGAACCCTGGCTGGATTGCAATCCGCTGTCCCTGCTTTTGCTCAGACTCAGGAGGGCTGGGGAGCACGCAGCCGTGTTCCTGGCAGGTCACACTCCTGTGAGCTCCTCTTAGAACTGAAGTTTGCCCGGTGCTCGCAGCGCTGCTCTGGTCGATGGTTAAAATCACCTTCCGTTAATGACGTCCACACGCTTGACCCCAGGGGAGCCTCCGATGCTCCGTGAGGGTGGCGATTTGGGTCTTGTCCACTTCTCCACACTCATCATAGCTGTGGCTGGCACAGCACGCTTGTTGAGTGACTGACCTTTCAAGTGTCTTCTTGCTTTTCCTGGCAAACGCCTGCTCATCAAAATGCATGCAGCACAGACGCTTCCCTGAGCCCCAGCCCAGACCCAGCCCAGCCCACTCAGCTGTCCAGGACCCAGGCAGGCCTTCTGTCCTTGCTTCCTGCACAACTCCAGACTCAGACACTGATCACAGTACTTCCATGTTGGATGATCAGTCACACATCCCATTTCCTGTCTACCACTCTGCTTGCCAAGATTCTCCAGGGCAGCCATTTTACCCATGACTGCTTGCTCAGGGTTGGCTTAAAGCAGACCCTTTGCAGATGGGAGAATACAGACTATGGATCTCATTCTATCTGAATAGTTGTTCTGATGGTTGAACTCACGAGAAGCCCAAACTCAGAGACATTTGCCTTTGCACCTACAGGTGTTCAAAGAATGGTTTGCCTGGGGACTGGGTGAGTCTCCCATGCCTGGGAGGAAGGCTGGGGGCAAAAGCAAGACTGTGGCTCGGAAAGAATTATATCAACCTTTAATTGCAAGAGATAGTTGCTCTGCCCTGAGGGCTTCCAGAACCATTTAAGTTTGGGTTTAGAGCTCAATTTTACAGGTAATTGATCAGTGGAAGCAGTTTGACGACTCTAGCTTGGAAGTACAAGCTTTAGTAATAACGCCATCACTTCTTAAAACGTCGCCATCAATCCATCCAGGGCCTGGAAATGTCTGCGGCAGGTGTGCGTGCCAGGGAACGGCTTTACCTTCTGAGCTGGCTGTGGACGAGCCCCGGCAGGCATTGTTGATGACCCTACAGCTTCACAAAGAAAGAAAACCAAAGACCAGACCCTTGATCAAGCCTTGGTCTGGCAGGTACCCAGGTGCCATCTCTGAGGGCCTTGTTCCCAGGGAGAGGTTCTCCTTGTGCAAGGTGACGGGAGCTGTGGACACACCTGGGGGCTGGAGGAGTGTCCCTGATAGTCACTCACTGGGTTCCTCCAAGAAAAGGGGGTACACTGGATCGTGCTGAGAAGTGAGGGATTTGTGAAGGGAGGGTGGAGAGCTAGTGGAGGAAATGGAGGAAGAGGGAAGCCCGCAGCTCTCCCAGGACGGGGACGGGGGCGGGGGGGGGGGGGGTAGCCTCTGTGCGCAGCTCACATAGGCAGGCCGCAGCCCCCAAGGCCTCCTCGGCACTGGGAGCTGGGTAAGCATAAGGAAGCAGGTTCTGGAAAGGTGTGGATGGTGGCCCCTTGGGCTCCTCTCCAAATGGTTTCAAGACCAGGCGTGGTGGCTCTCGCCTGTATTCCTAGTCTCTTGGGAGGTGAAGGTTAGGGGAATCGCGGTTCAAGGCTAGCCCAGGCAGAGAAGTTTGAGAGACTCTGCTCAGCCGAGGGGTGGGAGGGATAGCCTGTTGCCACCAGTGACGCAGAGAAGCACAAGTGGAAGGATCTCAGCTCAGACCAGCCTGAAACAGGGCTGGAGGCATGGCTCAAGTGGTAGAGTGCCTGCCTTGTAAGCAGGAGGTCCTAAAGGTCAAGCCCCAGTGCCATCAAAAACCAAAACAACCCGTTGCAATCCAGAGCCCAAATCTTGCAGGCTCCCTAGCCTGTTGGGAGGCAGCCTGGAGTCAGATTTGCCCCGGAACCCAAGTCACCTGTATCAGGAACTTCCTGTAGCCTTATATCCCTGTCTCCCTTCCCCGCCCAGCCTCCTATCTCCTTCTAGTGATGAAGCGCGCTCTCCGCTTCCCAATCCTTGTCTCAGGCTCTGCCATGGGGAACGGGGAACCTGCGCCCGGAGACTGTGGGGGTGTTGTATGCTACCGTAGGCATCCATTGCACGGTTGCTCCCTGCAGGGCATCATTCAGCCGAGAGCACCCAGTTCATCCCTGGCTCTTCCAGCAAAGGCTGAGGGGGGAAAGGGCGCCGGCCGACCCTGGCAGTGACGTGCACACACAGTGCGATAGAGGTTGGTAACTTTGGTCTCCCGTCCAGCCAGGGTGGTGGTGGTGGGAGTGTTGAATTCAAATCCTCATCTTCTGCTGAGAGGTGATGTGCAGCACGGAGCTTTAGGAAGTATCTCTGGGATGAGAATCGATTGCATCCACTGTTCATTGTATGATTTTTCTGACAGTCTTTCCGATGGAAACCCTCATACACGTGGCTTCAAATGATGCGTATGTGGCACTCAGAGCAGCCCAGCGGGGTGGATAGTGTTAATACTTTCCCACTTACCAGGAGGGCACAGGTAGAATTAGGGACCGCTGGGGTCTGGGGTCCCCAGTCTGAACCCCATTGGACGTGGTGTTTTCAGCCCCCTGACCCCTGTCTGCGTCTCCCCCAGTCCTGTCCCCTGGCTGGCCAGTTCACTCAGCGTGGTGACCGGGCCCGCTGACCCCAGGGGAGGACATGGTATATGGCCACTAGAGTGGACTGAAAGCCACACACACTTTGGGGGTGGGAGGGGGAGATTCTCTACTCCTTCACATCGCCACAGCTTCCACCCGTGTAACTGAGCGCGTCCTCGGTCACAGCGTCCCGGGACACGTTTCCAGGGGACAGGACTCAAAGCTGGGGACTGTGCAGTTGATGCCTTCACATTTTTCTCTCCTCCTGATTTGTCCGATTATTTCTCTCTCTCTTTCTCTCTCTCTCTCTCTCTCTCTCTCTCTCTCTCTCTCTCTCTCTCTCTCTCTCTATCCTGAGAAGGGAAAAATATCAAAACACACTAACTTTAGATAACAAGAAAAATGGTTTTCTGTGTATGCTGTGCCCTCAGATGTGAGATATGCATTTGGGGCACAAAAGCTAAAAGACAGGAGAAACGGCGCTTGCAGCCTGGGGAAGGCGGCTGGATAGTGTTTCACGGCGTCAAGTAGAGATGGAGGTAGGGACGGGGCGTGGAGGTGCCCTGGGGGCGCTTTCCTTGTCCCTCTCCCCCCAGCGACCCGGGCCCTGGCTTCACCCGAGTCTGCTGTGTTCTCAGAGATAAAACAGGAGCCTGCACGTTGGGCTTGACCCCCCCCCCCCCCCAAAAGCTCAGTCCTCAGGATTTCTGAGGGTCCCGTGCCACTAGGATGGACCGGCTCCGAGCACCCGTGCACACATCCTAATATGGAAATTACTCAAGCTTGGGCTTTTTTTTTTTTTGGCACAAAATATATACTCGTGATTTTCTAAAATATTATCTCTTAATGCACGGGGTTCTCAAGCGTAGAGGCTAACTGGAGCTGGCGCAGAGAATTAAAAGAAAATATATGTGAGAGAGTGTTATTTAATAAACCCCGAAGTCCTTAACGCCCGTGATTCAAACCCACCTCGACTTGTCCATCCAGGCCCGGCCTCCTTGGGTGGGGCCTCCCCGTGTCTCCCCTCCCCCGGCCGGCCGCTGGGTCTGCGGAGCTCCTGACCAGGGCGGTTCTTGGGGTTTCAGATGGAGTTCTCCACTGGGCAGGGGGCTCCACTGGGCTGGGGAGCAAAGCCCAGGAAGGCTGTGCAGCTGCGGCCTGGCGCAGCCTGGCGGGTCAGCAGGCACCTCACGGGGCTTTGCGTAAGCGCTCTGCACTGTCCAGACGTTGCTGTGGAGTTGTTAAAGCAGCCCGGTGAGTTGGTTGTTTTTTTTTGAGGAAAAAAATAATTGTCTCCCATTCTCTCCTGGAGGTCTGTGAAATGCTCTTTAAGGTTGAAAGTACAGAGTGGGACGTCCCTCGGACAGCATGTGTAAAATAACCAGCAGCACCTCGATGCTGACAGATTCATCTAAGCACCTGAGTGGGGCTGCAGCGGTGCCAGCCTTCTCCTGGCTCTGAGAACATTCCAGGCACCTCAGGGCCTTGGCACGTGCTGGTTGTTTTTTGTTTTCTTTTTGCTGCTGGACATACAGCTCCACGCTGAATCCTCATGGCTTGTGATTCCTTTTAATTAGAGTCTTTTTGCAACAGGTTTTCATAGACACCGTTCTGTAAATTAGCACCCCCCTGTCTTATCAGTTAGCTCTCCCTTGGCCAGGCTTTACTTTTCCTAACGCTGAACTCCAAACTGAGGAAATTCTTGCAAAGCTGTTCGTTTTCCCTCGGCTCCTCTGGACAGTGTGCTCTGTGCATGAGGGCTCTTTGCCTGTTTCCTCTCAGGCCTTGAGCTCCTGTGATGTAGTACTGGTACGTACTTGGTAAAAGGGAGGAAGGAGGGAGGGAGGGAAGTGAAGGAAGGGAAGGACAGGAGAGAGTGGAAAGACTGACATGAAGCTGTAAACCATTGTCCAAAGATGTAAGTCAAACCTTTTCCTTGAACCACAGTATCTGCACACACGCAGCATGCAGTGAGTAGTTGCTGAGACAGCTGTCTGGATGGGCGGCTGTCCATGTGACCTACCCAGCGGGCCCCAGACTCTAAGGGGGAAGGGGTCCTGGCAAGACTCTGGTCTAGGAACCAAATGGCTCACTTCCTGAGTCTCCTGTTTCTGAGTGAATGCAAAAACTAGAGTTATGCCTATTTAACGCATCCCTTTGTCTGTCCATCAGTGGTAACCACACCAACACCTGCTGGGCAGTTTCTGGTAGGAATAGCTCCTGAAAAGCCAAAAGCCTGGTCTGCAGGAAGGAAAGTTCCACGCATGATCACACCCTGAAAGCAACAAACTGAAGTTGGGTCGCCCTCCGTCTCCGCCACGCTACCTGGGATCTGCGTGGTCCGTGTAGGTTTTTACCTGCCTCCACTAGGCACCCGTACAGTGCTCGATGAGACAGAGCCAGCCAGGGGACGCCCAGGTCAGGGTGGCAGAGAAGCAGAGGCCACAGCAGAGGGCATGCTGGGACTCCCTGTGCCCCCTCTGTGTGTGTGTGTGTGTGTGTGTGTGTGTGTGTGCGCGCGCGCGCGTGCACAAAGTCATGATACCATTCACGCCCGTGTATCCCAGGCACTATGGGATGACATAGCACCAGCACTGTGAATGAAAGGCACGAACGCCATGTCCTGATGTGTGTCCCTTTGTCCCATACCACGGAGCCACACTCAGTCACTTCATTTCTTCTCCAGTGATTCATTTCTTCATGGAATCCCCAGGCCTCCACGCAGGCTAAGTCCACGGATGCTTTTTCCTCCACCTGTTACCCGGGTCTCGGAACCAGGGGGACAGTCAGGAGTTCTGTCGGCTGACCCCCTCGGGACGCCCCAATTACTGAGCGTCTACACCGAGGAGATGGGAGGTTTTCTGGTAAGGATACCACTATTCTTCCTCGGCTGCAAAAGCCCCCTCATCTTTTGCTCAATGCAACGAGGTGCCCGAGTGCCCAGCACTAAAAGTCGAATATTCCTTTCTCCTTCTGTTTTAACGGTCAGGATCACAGACTGTGTTGTTTCCCTCTGAAAACCGGCAGCGGCCCCACTGGCTCCCCTCTCTCCCCCTCCCAGGCGGGCTCCCATGGCGCCGGCACCCATGGAGGTCTTTCCTTGTGAGCGGGTATTTATTAGGAGGAAATCAGGTGGCACAGCAAAGAATAATTGCCTTCATAAATGTATACTTTATTATACGCAAGCCTCTCCATGGAAAGGCGTGCAGGAGAGGCCTGATGGCCACTTCTCGGCCTTAAATGTACCTCTGAGGAGGATTTTACAGCTCGGCTCTCCAAGTGTCACTTCTTCCTGTGGGCCAGGGAAGGTAGTAGGACAGAAATACAATTTCACGAGGCCTCTACCCCCGGCCGGGGCCTGTGGGTTCCTGACACTGCTTTCATCGCACAATGGCTTGAGAATCACCTCCGTTGTCCTGGAGCCTAGAGTTTCCCAGGGCTCTGGTCACCTTTCACAAAGTCAGGAGAGATCTGGGGTCAGAGTGCAGGTTGGCATGTCTCCCAAGTCCGCGATGATGGAGATCCATGCTGGCTGGCCCTGTGCCCTTGGGCAGGATGCCTTCGCTAAATGGAAGATTTCTGCCCCTTTTTCCCCCAAATATTTCCTCCGCCATTTCTTTCCACCCACCCAAAATCTGCCAGTCAAATCACTCTTTGGAGAGCCAGCAGGCTTTTCTTAGATCCGGCTAACAATGTCTTCTGCAACCTGGGACATCTAGTCTAATCTAGTCTTGCAAACCAACGGCAATTTGTACCAAGAATCATTTGCGAAGTCCGGTAACCCAAGCTGATACAGGAGCCACCCTGTGTTGGGACAGCGTGCAGAAGAGGGCAGGAGAGGACTTGGGTGCTGCCCGGGTTCCCAGTCAGCCCCAGGCTGGGGGTGAGTGGGATGGAGGCCGATGGTCCCAGAGGACCACGGCGGAGGGGAGAGGGAGGAGGGAGGAGGGGCCAATTGCCGTTAGGCACGTCCAACCCCGCTGCTCCCGATGATGCTACACCTCCCACCATGTGTGCCTCAACTCAATTCCAACACCTTCTTAGCTAAGTCCCACGCTAGAGCATCAGTGTGGAAGGGCAGAGTCTCACAAGGTGCTTGCTTTATTCCCTTCGAGGACCCGCGGGTGGGAGACGCCAGTGCACACTTGCTAATTGCCAAGGAGGCCGCTCACCTAGCCAGGTCATTGGAGCAATTAGTCTTATTGACTCTTGGGGCTGGGGCCTGCTGTGTATTTGACTGAATCGACCATCTCCGCCGTGCGGCAGTGGCCTTTCCCCCAGACGGGGGCGCAGGAGGTAGAGACTGTCTCCATTTTATTGCCATTCTGCAACCAGAGTGAGAACTAATGCTGTCCAGGGTCTCACTAACTCTTGGCACCAGTCGGCCTTGAACCACAATCCTCCTGATTTCTGCCTCTCAAGTTGCTGGGATTCCCGGCATGAGCCACTCTACCCAGCCTTGTTTCTTACCTCTCTAACTCAGTAGACTGTCTTCTGTCAAGACCGAATCTAACTCATCTCAAAGAAGACCAGTGACTCCCTGTCAGGTATCCATGTGTTTTGTGCACGTTTTGAGGGGTCTTGAAAGTCTCTTGCTTTCTTTTGAGGACTGGGCATGCATGCTTAAGAGCAACCATTGGATTGACACTTCTCTGACCAAAAAGGCAGCTGGAGGACTGGAGCTGGAACCCCAGACGCAGAAACATCATTAGCAAGGTTTTATTTTCGTGGGGTCTAATCCTTTGTAGGGTCACTGTGTTGCCTTCGATGATGCTGGCTGTTTTATATCATTTAGATTGAAACAGACCCATGGTGTCACAGGCAAATGGCTTTATCCTATTTAATTAACCCAGCCCCATGCAATCATCTCCCTGGTAATTATCCCTCACCAGTGCTTGAAAGCATGCCGCAACAGATAAATCATCGACGTCGCGGTTATACTACAACTCTTATCTGATGCCGGGGAAGAGGGATATTGACACGTTACCACGTAATGCTAATTACACTAAGGAAATGTAGAAGGAGTGAGCCAGATGGCAGCTTTTACCCACCGTGTCTTTTGGGTTAGGAAATGGGGTGTTAAATCGGCATCATGCCCTCTGTCCGGGGCGGGGGGGAGGCTGGGGGAGAAGGAGCACACCTCCACCCCCGTGGATGCCAAGCCCAGCTCCCAATGGTGGCAGCTGTGCGCGGAGTGTCCTCACCGTGGCATCCCACGATGCCCCTGAACACAAGGCACAGTGCTCAGGAGGAGCGCGGCGATTTCCTCCGAAGAGTAGGCCGCGGGAGGGGAGAGGAAAGGTGACATGTCCCATGGCGCCTCGGCTTTTCCTCCATTCTTCCCAGTGCCAGACTGTTCGTGGAAAGACACCAACTCACCGGGTGGTGAATCAATGCCTCTCCATCGACCTGCCTTTCCAAATGCATCAGCAAGAACACACCTAGCCCGGCATACAGGGAATTGCATAGCAAAACTCAGTCGGTAACAATGGACTATCACCTCAGGAGTATGACGGTGTACGACAGGAACTTTGGGTCTGTGGTGCGGTCTGGCAGGTCTTGGAGTGTGTGGTGTGGGGCAAACTGTGCAAACAAGGAAGGCTGACTTGACTTCCAGGGAGCTCCGGGCTCTGAGCGCCCTCTGGAACTGCACACCTCCCTGCCCAGCTGCAGCCCCTGCCTAATTTTCCTAGTGCCCACGTGTCATCGGGGCTGGGAAAGTTCTGGCTTAAGCAGATTCTCCGATGAGAATGAGATTCGATCACTGCTTGCTCTAAACATGACTGTGATTTAGCCTTCTTCGAAAACAGACGTAGAAAGCACCCAAAGAGGAGGATGTGTTTTCAGCGGTTTTCTCTTGCCTTCCTCTTTGTTTATCCGTGTGTAACATAGGTTTGTGTGCACATTGTACCCTTGTAACCAACAGTGTTTATTGCCTGGCACTGGTGGCTCGCGTCTGGAAACCTAGCTACCTCAGGAAGCTGAGATCTAAGCATTGTGGTTTGAAGCCAGCCCAGGCAGGAAGTCTGTGTCTATCTCCAATTAACCAGCAAAAGCTGGAAATAGAGCAGTGGCCCAATTAGTAAAGTGACAGCTTGGAGCAAATAAGTTGAGGGGCAATGCCCAGGCCCCGAGTTCAAGCTCCAATACCAGCACACAGAAAACAATGGTGTTTATTTATAAAATTCTCCTTAACTGGATAAAATTTGCAACCCAGAAAAGGAAAAGAAAGAACATCACTTAAGGAGCGTAGCCCAAGTCCAACAATTTTTAAGTTTGCTTTTGTTACTTTACAGCTTCTCCTTTGGCGCATACATTTTTAGTTGTTGGTTTAGTTTTTATGCCATTTCACTCATCACAATTCCTATATTCAAAGTCTTTCTTAAAATCATCACGATAATTGTGTATGCAATAATTATTCTTTCAGCTGCGTTTCCATTCTGGCGACAGCTATCATTTCATACATTTCACACACTTCTCAATGACTGAATGATATTTCTAGGCTTAGACAGAGTATGTTTTAGTTAAACATTTTCTTACTGTGGCACATTTATTTCCAATGTTTCAAGCGCTTTGTATATTTAAGAAATTAAGTGGTGATTTAAGTTGTTTTACCCCTAGTTCATAAACCTTTCCACAGTGTTGTATAATTTTCATATACAGAATTATTTTTATTTTTACTTATCTATTTTTGTCAGTTGTGGGGCTTGAACTCAGAGTCTGGCTGCTGTTCGTGAGCTATTTTGCTCAAGGCTAGCGCTCTACCACTTTGAACCACGGCTCCACTTCTGGTTTTCTGGTAGTTAATGGGAGATGAGAGTCTCACAGACTTTCTTGACTACATGGGCTTCAAGCTGTGATCCTCAGATCTCATCTCAGCCTCCTGAGTAGCTAGGAGCACAGGCGGGAGCCGCCGGTGCCCCGCTTCCCATACATTTTATCCAGAGATCTGTATAGAACAATGATCTATTGCTATGTGTCTACCCCTAAAGATCAAAGCACTTCCCAAAGTGTTACACTGATACCATAACCAATTAATTGATTTATCCCATTGCACTCTGGAGCTGCGTTTCAGGCACCGTAGCTGTGTGTGTGTGTGTGTGTGTGTGTGTGTGTGTGTGTGTGTGTGTGTGTGTGTGCGTGTGTGTGTGTGTGTGTGTGTGTTTACAGGTGCCCATGCTGTCCTCCGAGTTTGGCTTTCCATGGTTTCCGTTGCCATGGCATTGCTACCTGTAGGTCCACACTTGGTGTTGTTTAATTCTCAGCTACCATTCCTATCTCTGCACGTGCCCAATCCATAGAAGGAACTTCCTCCTAGTGACACACACACAGGCTTGTTTTGAGGCTCAGGCCTGCCCAGGGGTTTAAGCATACGCCGGGGAAGGAGGGCTCTTGGACTGCATACTCCTGTGCGGCGTGCGCTCCTGTAACTGAGCTAAACGAAGTGAACGTCCCTGCCCGTTGCGAGCATACTACATGCTTTCCCTTTTCCTTGGTTCGCCTGTGGTTAGTGCTACCTTTCCGCCCAGCTCACCCCCCAGCAGCCGGGCTTCTTTTAGACTTCTCTCTGATTGTCTGGTTGCTGGTCTCGGAGAGGCCCTCAGTGGGGTGGCTCTGGCGGCGCAGGACCCGCCCCCCCGCCCAGCTCCCTGCCTCCCTCTGTGCTCTGTGTTGCTTTTCCGGTCTTGGCTTGAGGGGAGCAGTGAGGGTGCACAGAGCCCCCGCGCGAGCCCAGCACCGTCACTTCTGCCCGGCACCAGCTGTCACTGTGTTTTCCTTGTGTGCCGATCTTGACCTTCACGGCAGGAATTCTTTTATTTAACAAGGACCTCTTTTTTTTTTAATTGTGAAAATACCATACAGAGGGGTTACAATTACATGAGCAAGGTAGTGAATACATTTCTTATCAAGCATTGTTGCCTCCTCCTTTGTTTCTCCTTCCCATCCCTTCCCATCTCCCCCCCCCACGCCCAACCCCCACACCTTCACCCTTCCCCCTTCCCGCCAAAGTTATGAAGTTCATTTTTCGACATGTACATAAATGATCACAAACAAGACCATATTAAAGTTACCAGCACAACTATGCTATTGCAGCATTATTTACCATAGCTAAGATATGGAACCAACCCAGATGCCCCTCAGTAGATGAATGGATCAAGAAAATGTGGTATCTATACACAATGGAATTCTAGGCCTCCATCAGAAAGAATGACATTGCCCCATTTGTTAGGAAATGGAAAGACTTGGAAAAAATTATATGAGGTGAAGTAAGCCAGGCCCAAAGAAACATAGGTCCCATGGTTTCCCTTATTTGCAATAACCAGGACCTCTTGACCCTGTCCCATGCTCTCATTTCCATACAGACCTTCGCCCTCACCACTTCCCTGTGTGGGCACTGTGCTCGCTTTCTAGGGGGCCTGTCCTGGACACCCTTTGCACACCCTGAGCCACTCAGGATGGGCAAGGCCCTGTCACATCCACATACACACACACACACACACACATCCCCCCTCGCCCCCCCCCACAGATCTCAGAGCCCACAGACAGTGAGGAGTTCAGCATGCCTCGGGGCAGGTCTCCCAGCCTCCCCCTCACCACGGCTGCTGTAGCTGGGGGAAGAGCACCTGCCCGCCCACCCCCCACCTCCCCACCCTTGAGTCCTGATGATGAAGGGCTCTGGCTGGGAGGTGGATGGGGCTGTTTTCCATCTCCCCCATCAACAAGAGCGAGTTCAAAGCCGTCCCCCTCTGACAGCCCCAGGACCCCTAGCCCTCCCACGGCCCAGGAGGGCCAAATAAGCTGCGAGAGAGACTGGAAATCTTTTCCCTGCGCTTGCAGCTTTGGGCACTTTTCTAAACCTCAAATGCCTCATCTGCACAAGAGGACCTATTGTGCACGGCCGTCACAGCGAGAATGAGACCCGCACACAGCAGCTTGGGGAGTGGCCAAAGTGTGGTCCTCGGAAAGAACCCTCATCCAGGGACACCATGCCTCACCACACAGGATTCCATCACGCATGGCTTCCAGGCCCGGTTCACTCATCATCGGTTCTTTGAGCTTGGGGAATTAATTTTATTCTGCCATATATATATGTATATACACACATATGTACATAGATATTTATATCTATGCATATATATGTTCTCATTGGGAAAATAGAGTAGAATCACATCTGCCCTTAGCCAGGCCATGGCTGGTCACACCCACCAATCCCTTGGTTGGGGAGCTGCGTGTTTCTGAGTCTGCTCATTTGATCTGTGTGATGCGTTATTTTCCCATCGTGTGGAGGGGAAAGCTGAGCCCGGGGAGGACAATAACTCAGGGAGGCTCTCCAGCTGTCAAAGGCGTGGTGAAGGGAGAACCCACAGCCAGGCTTTTTGGCGTCCTGGCTGATGATCTTGGCGAGCCTGCTTCCCAGCTTCCTTCCGTCAGCTCAGGTGAGCCACGGCGCCGACTCGGCCACATCAGAACCTCCTTTCTTTGCCTCGGAGTGTTGGGAGATGTATGACATATATGGCTGACTCTTGTTTTGCCTGTATGAATGGACAGAGGTGTGATAATAAAGGAACCAAAGGAAATGCCCTGTCTATACCCTCCATGCACTTTTGTGAGGCCAAGGAAACCTGCAAGACCACCCAGCATGGGGTTGGTGTTCGATTAGCAGCATCCTGTATTCCTTTTCTTGTGTGTGCAGTGCACTGGGGCCTTGAACTCAAGGCCTATGTTCGCTAGACTTTGCTTATTTTTAATAAGCAGCCTTGCTTGGTGGGAATTTCCGAGTGTCTCCTACTGTAGAAAATGGGCCACAAAGGGCCAGCCAGACATCCTGTTTACCTTTGCCAGGCAACTGGGCAAGTCACCGCCTTATAGACAAGAAAGCGTATGCAGACAGGGATGGCAGACTTATTACTGAAAACCAGGCCTACGTCCCTCAGGGACCCAAGAGCTCATCGTGGGCCTGGTCACAGGGTTTGCACGTCACGTGACTGCCCATCCTGTCCTTTGCAGCTGGTGTCCCCCCAGAGCTGTGTGAGCTGAGACTCTGAGCAGGTGTGACAGACTGTCTCTCTTGCTGTAATACGGGTGTGTTCATTTCCTATAGCTACACAACAAACCAACGCAGAACTTACAAGCAAAGTGTTTCCTACGCCGTGATCTCTGTGTGATCTCTGTGTGTCAGGAATCCGGGTGCGGCTTGGCCAAGTCCTCAGGCTAGGGTGTCACTTCAGGGTGTCAGCAGGGAACACAGGCTGGTTGGCCTCTGGGCTCACGAGTGGGCAGGGTTCTGTCCAGTCAGGCGGTTAACCGGTGCACCGCGTGTCCTGGCAGCTGCAGGATGGGGGACCTCAGCTGCTTGTCCTGTGGGCTCCCCCAGGGAGTAGGGCACTTGCTGCATCACGGTCAGTGAGGGCGATGAACCCGAGTCTGGGGGCCAGCAAGATGTAGGAGTCCCATTTCAGTTACCTCCATAGGAGAGATACTTGGACACGTTTGCTGTATTGTGCTGCTTCAATGCAAGCCGCCAAGTCCTCACTCTTGGTTTGAGATCCAAGTCTTACTGGTCTAGAGCTCTCCAGTCCCTTTCATGTAGCTCTGCACCCACATCCTCAGACCCATGATGAGAATCCAACCTTGCTTGGTGGTGGGCGTTTCCGTGTGGCAGCTGTGGACTTCCTACTCAAATAAATGTTGACCTTTGAAGGTGTCTCCTTGGAAGAGAAGCCTGGGTGCTTGTTCTCTATGCAGACTTTGGTCAGGACCTTGTTGCTTCGCTCTGTGAGTGACCTTGGTTCGTTCTCTCTCTCTCTCTCTCTCACACACACATGCACACACACACTAACTCATTCACACAATCTGCCTCCTTTGGCTAAGTAAGACACGGTCCCTGTGAAGTTTTCCTTAGCGATGAGCGGTGGCTGGCAGGGAGGGGTTCTAGCCCTTCCTGATGTGACTTGTTTCCTTGCATATCTGAAGCAGTGAGCATGAACTCAGCCCGCTCCCCAGCCCTCACTATCTTCAGCACCTTTGTAGTATAGTATAGCGGGTGACAGGAACCCAGATATGACCATTCATAGAAAGCATGGCGGATATGACCCCTCAGCTTCAACCCCCGCACAGCCACGCAGCTCCCAGGCTCTTTCCTTTGTGAAGTTTTAAATATAAGCACAGATCTAAGGAAAAAAAAAAGAATGTGGCTGTATCTATTGCTTCATCTTACATGGAAGGGTTGGGAGCTGAGAGAATGAAAATAATGGCTGGGTTTTGTAGCAGGGGTAAAAGAGGCCACTGAAGGACAAAGTTAGGATGAGGACGGAGAAGGTAAGGCTTACGTCACCAGCCCACTTGAAACTAGTATTGTAAGTGATAAACACATAAAAATGAATTTAACACCAGCTAACACCTGACCAACGGGATCCCCAAGGGGGCAGCTACTATGTTTACCCATTGTAGAGATGAAGCAAGTCAGTTACAGGTGAGTGGAAGGACATATCCAAGGTCACAGAGCCAGCATCATCATCATCATCACACACACACACACACACACACACACACACACACACACACACACACACACACACACACACACACACACACACACACACACACACACACACACACACACACACACACACACACACACACACACACACACACACACACACACTCTCCATTGTCTTTGTGACTTTATGGAACTGAACATCCAGAAGAGAGCCATGGGCTCTCTGAGATTTCCCGTCAGGCCCACTGGGGTGAGCCCGCAGTGCCCTACGGACAGCACCGTAAGCCCTCACGATAGGAGGGTTTGGGAGCAGCCCCAGGAGGGTTAGTGGTGTGAGGAGCGGGGGAGCGGCGGGGGAGAGAGCGTCTGTGTGTGGAGGGTACCCCCAGGCCTCCAGCCGCGGAGTGCGCCAGGATGTGGGGGCGGGGGCACTGTAGTAGGCGGGAAGGCAGAGGTCACAACTCTCATCCTGTCTTGGCACCCGGGCGCCCGATCGTCCTTGAGGCTGGATCCAAACATCTGTCCATCTGGGCATCATGGCCCACTTCTTGCTTTCCCCTTTCCCCTAGGGGATTCTGCCATTTTGTGCCAAGACCAAATGTATTTTGCCCAGGATTTCAGGTGCGCAGGGGAACTATCTAAACAAAACAGTCCTTGTCTTAGAAAACAGTCCTTGTCTTAAAAAACTCACGCAAAGCTGGGCGCCAGCGGCTCACGCCTGTAAGCCTAGCTACTCAGGAGGCTGAGATCTGAGGATCGCAGTTCAAAGCCAGCCTGGACAGGAGAGTCTGTGAGATTCTTATCTCCAATAAACCACCAGAAAACCGGAAGTGGTGCCATGGTTCAAGTGGTAGAGCGTTCGCCTTGAGATGAAGAACTGAGGGACAGCACCCAGGCCGAGTTCAAGCCCCACGACCAACCCCCCACCTCCAACAAAAAAATCAAGCAAAATCTTTAATTATGCAGAAGCCCACTTCATTATCACTTGTAGGAGGTCCAAGTAGGGACAGTGCAGGACCAGCTTTCTTAGAGACAGGCCATGTCTGTGCGTCTCAAGTGGCTAGAGCAGAAGGAGGTGGTTTGACAGCTCTGACGCCCTGCAGAAATTCAGCTGAGGACCTGGGTGTGTCTCTCCTGGCCCATGCCCCTCTCCAGCTGGTGGGTAGCAGGGTGGGAAGGCAGCCAGGAGCCGCGGCCGGGGAGCAGGGGACATAAATACTCAGCCTGACAGTCCCTGAGGTGTGGATGGCAGCCACGGCCGGCACGAGGCCCTCTGCACACGTCCCGCCCGCTCTTCCACTCTGCTCCCGAGCTGACACCGGAGAAAATTGACTCCAGGTGACGCCGAGCTGACATTTTGTAATTATCACTATCTATAATTCTCATCCAATTTCCATTGGATATTTTGATCATTTCACATAGAGCTACATCGCTAATAGTGGTCATTAGTTTAACTCCAGGGAAAATTCATAGTTTAATAAACTTACATTAGAAATAAATGGCTAAAATTACAATTGGCATGATTAGCATCCTTGTTTGATTTTTAATAACAACAACAATTAAAAAAAAAAAAAAAAAAAGGACTGGCATTACCCCAACTGACAGCTTTTCTCTCTTCAACTGGCTCATTGTTCTATTGTTATCTCTGAGCAAGGGCAGACATCTATAAGGCAGCAGTAGTAATAAAACACAGTAATAACCCAACACAAAACAAGGGCTATGTCTCATTCTACATCTGACAGCAGCGGGCTCCTCTTGTTTTCTGTCTTGCCGTGGACTGGAGCTCGGCAAGCTTGGTGGCTTTGGAACAAGGTCAGATTTATCCTCTCATCCTGCTGTCTGAAGGGAGTGTCTTCTGAGATCGCTAGAAAGACACAAGGTTGTGGACTCAACTTCTTTCTCTCCCTCTATATCAATTCTTGTCTACAGTCTACCTCTAGGTTTGTCTTAAAGAATAAAAAAATATAGGCTGGGAAAGTGGCTCAGTGGTAGAGCGCTTGCCTTGTATGCATGAGGTCCTGGGTTCGATTCCTTAGCAGCACATAAGCAGAAAAAGCCAGAAATGGCATTGTGGCTCAAGTGGTAGAACACTAGCCTTGAGCTGAAGAGCTGAGGGACAGCACCCAGGCCCAGAGTTCAGCCCACACAACCAACAAAAATAAAAAAATAAAGAAATAAAAGGGAAGTTAATAATGAGTTAATAGTGAACGTTAATAAGAAGCTGCTAATGAGGAGGAAATGTTGAAGAACTGAGTGCATTGATTATTTCCAGGGCAATATGATTTGGGTTTTGAAGGGAAACATTGCACCCATTGGTGTCTAGCCCAAAGTCACAGTACATACTTCATACTACATACTTCTCCAGCCAGAAGGCCACCCGAGTCTTGCCCACTGATTTGCCTCTGGTGGCTTAGCTTCATGAACTTCATTCTGGGGGTTAACAGTTAGACATGATCTTAATGGACATAATCTGTGCATATTGTTGATGCATGCATTGAAGTCCTTCATTATTACTCATCTATCCATCCATTTGCCCATTTGTCTGTCCATCCACCTACTTGTTCATCTACCCACATTCCATCTACCCACGATTTATCTATCAGCCTCTCATCCATCTATTCCTTCACCCATTCACTCACCTACACATTCATTATCCTACTCATCTTTTCCTCTGTCTGTCTGTCTGCCTGCCTGCCTGCCTGCCTGCCTGTCTGCTTGCATGTCTGACTATGTGTGTGTGTGTGTCTGTTTGTCTGCCTGTCTTCCTGCCTGCTTGCCTGCCTGTCTGACTGTGTGTGTGTGTGTCTGTTTGTCTGTCTGTCTGTCTGTCTGCCTGCCTGCCTGCCTGCCTGTCTGCTTGCCTGTCTGTGTGTGTGTGTCTGTGTGTGTGTATGTGTCTGCCTGCCTGCCTGTCTGACTGTGTGTGTGTGTGTGTTTCTGTCTGTCTGCCTGCCTGCCTGTCTGCCTGTCTGCCTGCCTGCCTGCCTGCCTGCCTGCCTGCCTGTCTCCCTGTCTGTCTGCTTGTCTGTCTACACTGCTAAGGGGCTTACGATCTAGTAGCCATATGTAAACTAAAAAGCATGGACACTGTGCTGAGTGCCAATATGCAGCACTCTTCCATGTGGCTATCCACACAGCCACATGGAGAAGGAATGACTTGTTGTGAGCTCTCAGGAAGGGTACAGGCCAGAAGGCCAATGCTGCACATGGTGAGTGTGGACGCGAACACCCAAGGGAAAATGGCAGCTGGAAACGGAGCAGAATGTGAATACTCAAATCCCCCACAAGATTGCCAAGCTCTTGTTTGGTAGAACTGTGGGAATACGAGAAGGAATCCTGAGCAGGAAGCCAAAAGTACGGGGGGTACTTTGGGATTCAGACCGGCCTCTGGCTCCAAATGAAGGCAGGGGGAAAAGAACCAAGTGAATGGAAGAAGAAATGCAGAAGAGGCAGCTAAGCACATCCTAGGAGCTAGAGTGACGTGGGAACTTGAATGTAATCAGTATGGAAGCCTAACTATGCCTGGTGACATCCTTGGCCCAAATCAGAACAGAAGCAGCTGTCCCAGTGCGTGCCTCAGCCCCCTTCCAGCTCTCCAGCCCCGTGGGAGCCTCATAGGAGTGGGGTTTCCTTTCCTATCCAAGTGCCCAGCTTCCGGCCCTGGGCAAGCCTTTCTGGCTGTCCCAGAGGTCGGCTTTGCTGTCCCTATTGAAACACAACAGCGCTTGCTACGGGCAGCTCCACCTCCCAAACAGACTTGGTGAGCTTTCCAGGTACCGTGAGTGCCACATTACTAAAAAACCACAAAAAACACAAAGATGTCAGCGACTGGCTCCTCCCTCTACACAGCTGAAAAAACTGGAAGCAAACCCTTGCTGACAACAGGTGGGTTCAGTGAGAAAGTTCCCTTCCTGCAAGGCGGGCAGGCCAGGACCTCTCCTGCGGAAGGAACGGGCCCGGGGAGAGCCATCCTCCGGCCACAACGCCTTCTGGACTCCGCTTTTAGGGCCCAAGGCCTCCACCTTTGTGAGCAGGTGAGGCTCCTGTGGGCAGCGGGTTCATCTCGAAGGCCAGGCTGGGCAGGGAGGGGCCCTGGCCCCGGAGCTCCGGCTAGCTGACTGATGAGGCTCAGGGAAGGTGGTCATTAACTCAGCTAGATTAACTTGCTAGCAGCAGCTCCCAGAGCCGTGTGAGCCTGCCTTCCACACAGCTTGAGATACAGATTGGCCTATGAGAGACAAGCTCCCCCCCCCCGGGACAGATCTCAGCCTTGAGATCCCTTGATAGACATCCCAAGGACAAAGAGAAGAACTTGGATTGCTTTGAAAAATCTGCCCAGCGGTTCTTCCTCTCCCTCGTCTGACGTGGGGGCACGGGTAACTCGTGCACGGAACCAAATAGAATTGGTTGCTAAGCTAAGCCAGGTCCTCCTTGCGGTAAGACATCTCCACTGGGACCTGCCACCCTTCCGAGTGTCTCCAGCCAGCCTTGACCTGGTGTCACCACAGGGCATGGAAGGGGGAGCAATGGCAGAGACTGCGGGAGGTTTCTTGCGAGGGAGAAGTAGCTGTCAGCTCTCTTCACAACAATTACATTGGATCCGTGAAGGAAAGAAACAAATGGAGTTAGAAAAAAACAAATAGAATCTCTTCCTCTTACATGTTGCCATAAATCCCATTTGTTTTCTTCTAGCTCCTTGGGAGCTGTACCCCTGAGTTCGTTTTTGGGGACATGCTCGTTCCTGGCTTTCTGGCGTCTGTTGTGCATTGTGATGCACTAGTTTAGGAGGACCAAGTGGCAGGAAGTCATTGCATCTTTTTCTGTGGTTTGTCAGAAGTTCGTTTCCTGCTCTGGGCAGTAGTTCAAGTGGAAGAGTTTTTTCCTCATGAGCTCATGGAGGAGCTGAGGCTGATGGCCGGGAGCCGTGCTATTCAACGTCATTCAACACCTGACCTTTAGCGTGTGTGCTTTGAGCCCAGGCCCTCACATTTGCTAGGCAGGTGCTCTACCACTTGAGCCATACCACAGTTCTGTTTTTGCTTTAGTTATTTCTCAGGTAGGGTTTTGCATTTCTGCCTTATTGGGCGTAGGACCATGACCCACCTCCCTCTGTCCTCACAATGCTGGGATCATAGGCAATGCCACCACATCCAGTTGTCTGTTGAGATAGGGTCTCACTAACTTTTTGCCCAGGCTGGCCTCAACACCAGTCCTCCCAGTCTCTCTCTTCGGGTGTATGGAATGACAGGGGCACGCTACCAAGCCAGGCACCCCCCCCCCCCCCCCGCCCCAACAGGGGGCTATTAAAGTAACTCTGGGCAATGACATCCCAGTCCACCAGAATGTGAAAGTCTCACTCAGTACAGGGTGCAACAGATTTTTCTGTTCTCTTCTGAGGAATGACCTACCTTTTCTCTGTCACTTGGTCACATGACCACACTTACCTGTGAAGGCTGTTGGGAAATGTAGTCCATTGAGTGTCCAGGAATTTTAGTAAGGACTTACATGTTCTAAGTGGTTTCCCCTGGACCCCGCTTTCATGTTTCTTCATGATTTGGGGGGTCTTCTGGGCACCCTTCATTGTCCTTAGAGCTAAGGATGCAGCTGGTAAAAGCAACACCCACTGACCTTGTTCAGAACCCAGGGAAGGAAAAAATAATGCCAATGGCTAATTATAGAGTTAATTAGAATTTTGACACAGGAGGACCACAGGGCAAGAAGAGGGGAAGCAGAGGCTCCTGGGAAGACGTGACATTCCTGCTGAGGACCTGACTATGAGACAGACTCAGCCAGGGAGATCTGTGGTGTTTGGGGGAGGGGCCAGCGCGTAGAAGCCGGGACATTTCAGAGACCCCCCCCCCCCAGTAGGGGAAGGTACTGATGCACAGTGATGAACCAGAGAATTTAAATGAGGTGAGAAGTATGGGTGGACTGCTTAGAGGTACTGGTCAGGGGTACTGGTCAGGGTCCTGGTTAGGGGTATGGTCAGGGTACTGGTTAGGGTACTGGTTAAGAGTGGTGGGCACCTCTGACCATGTTACAAGGTCCTCCAGGCTTGTCAAGGATCTCCTCCCGTGGGAGGAAGCTGGCACTGGATGGAGCCTGGATGAGGGGCTGGAGAGAAGTAGGAAGGCCTGGAGGAGCCTGGACATTAGGGCTGAAGCTCGGACTGAGAGGTGTGTGGGGAAGGCTGTCCTCAGGGCCGCCACCGGCGCTCACTCATTTGCGAGAGATGATTCCGCCATACTTGGTTTATTTCTCCCCTCTCTGGGTTTGTGTCTATGGCCTTCCTGACTTCATGCGTGTTTAATAAGAGTTCGCTCTTTAAACTGTGTGTGTGGGGGGAGGGGAGGAAGGCTCCGTTCTGCATTCTGTGATTAGTATGCACGATAGAGCAGGACACCGGATGGCCCCAGCAGGCAGCTCCAACACCAGTGGAGAGAGGCACAAGATAAATCATGCAGGTAAATGACTAATTAATCATGCTCTTGATTTTAATAACATATACTGCCTCGCTTAAGATTTGTCTGTCTATAATCTTGTATACTATTCTAGAAATCAGACCATCAGTAAAACCACCCATGGATTCTTAAGAGAAGGCAGGATCTTTCCTTTTGCTTAGAAAACTCAGGAACCAAGACATGTTCCAGGGACTGTTTGGAGGGAAAGGCAGAGGGCTTGGTTTTGTTTTGAGTTTGTTTTGTTATATAGCTGGCCTGGAGCTCACAATCCTCCTACCCCAGCTTCCCAAGAGCTGGGATTGCAGGTGGGAATCACCATCTCTGGCCTCGTGTTTTGTTTGTCTGTCTTACCTCCAGAAAACATCATAGATATTTCAGAATAATTCATGGGACCACATGATGCTACTGTGTTGGAAATGCATAAACTCACTTCCAGGGCATGTTGTATCCAGGGGCTTGCTCACGCTCTACCTGTGCTTCTCCAAATCAGAAAACAAGAGCCATGAATACACAGCAAGAAAGCAATCCCGGCTCGTGGGTGGCCTTAGAAGTGCTCATTCCAGGATCTGGATCATGTGACGATGCATAGCTTCCAGCAAGCCATAGCTCTACTTATTTGGAAGTGACCAGTCCATAAAGTAAAATACAATCACTTATGAAGAGCCCCTTCATCTCACATAATGAAACGAGCCCATGGCTTTGTTATGAAAGGCTGCTTTCTGTTAGCTGGTTGAAGGCTGGACAGGGAAGAATTCTCCAGGGAATCGTCACTAAGCTTTGAACAATTGGCTTGGTTTTGTTTCTTCATTTTGTGTGTGTGTGTGTGTGTGTGTGTGTGTACATATATATACACATATATATATGCATAGCCACCTACATGCATGTGGCTAATCTGATCTACTGGTATTTACTATACTGTTGAAAATCAAAACAAAACAGAACCCCAAGCCAAGGGAAAAAATAGCAGAGCTTATGTCCTGAATTATAAACAGAAAATGTTCCCCATCTACCTCATTGCATTACTCCCAAGAGGGCTGATGAGATTGACTGATACCCGATCATAGAAGAAAAATCCTGACCACAGAGCAACACAAAACCAAACCAAAGATTGGGCACAGCTTCTGCACACATCTCATCTGGATCTTGGTTCCAAATTCTGTCATCATGGCTTGGCTTGGCTTGGGATGTCCAACTCCAAGCAGACGCAGAACTCTCTAATTGTTACCAAAGTCTACGACCGCTGCCCCATACCTCCAGCAGGTGCCCAGGATATGGCTGAGCCCAAGGATCACAAAACCCTTCCAGACACTTGGGTGACCCTCATGAGGGGACTCTGCTTTTCCAGAGGGTCCCAGGCCCTCTCTTTCCAAGAAGAGCCTCCCTCACTGAGCTCACAACCACTGGCCTTTCGCTCCCAGGGTAGGGAATCAGACTGAATTAGTTCTTTGTATTATTAAGCAGAGGAGCACTTACATTTTCTGACATCTCTAATCTTGGAGCTCAGGGAATAGCATGGAACATTTGCATGAAATTACCCCTCATTCTATCTATAGGCCTCGCTGCCAGCATTTGTGAATTTGGCAGAAGCCAGCAGATCTCACGGTTAAAGTCTTCCTCTCCCGCCAGGCTCTTCAGAATGGGGTGCACTGAAGTGCCCTGTGACAAAGTGCTGGGTGGCTTGTGGGATGTGGAGCCCAGGTGATGTTATTTGCATCCAATTAAAGAAGCCAGAATCGGTGGCATAATTCACATGCACGACTCTAAATGCCTTTTGGGCTCATTAAGCCTTTGGATCAGCTTTTTTTTTTTTTGTGGGAGGATGCAGGATTTGGGCACAGGTAGAGGTGAGTTTCTAGGCTGAACCCCCCACCAGGCTGCTAGTCAATTGCATGTTTCCTTTTTTGGACTCAACGTCTGGGTTCCAAAAAAGGTTTGTTACACTTGCAACTGAGCTAAGGAGCTAAGCGGGACTCGAGGTCAGCGGGTTTGGTCGCAGTGAAGTCCTAAGCTCCACTTCCTCCCATTTGTCTCAGAACCTCTCCTGGCCTCATTTTTGGGGGGGAGGGGGACTTGGGGGGTTAGAGGGCAGATGTTGGTCATTCCGTTTCTATGTGGTTGGGCTGCTCACAAAAATTAGGACTGTCACAACAGATAAGCGTTCCTCTGGTTAATTACATGAAGTGCTAATTCAGTCTGATTCCCTCACTGGGAGTTAATGATGGCAATGGCAGACAGTTGAGGGAGGGCCTGCTTAGTGCCCTGCTGGAGGGGCAGGGTATGCAGAGACTGCTGTGTGCTGTTGGGGGGCATGAGGCTGTGTCGCACACCAGCCCCTGCCAGGCCACACCAGCACCCACTGCAGCGGGAGAGCCCTAACGTAGACAGCCTTGGAGGTTATGGGAAGAGGCAGTCAGAGGAACTTCACAGTATATTAATACACACCCTACAGCAAATCTAATTATACTTCATTTCCAACATTTCTCAAATATACCTTCTTGGTGTATGATAGCCCAACTCTCCGTTACATCGGTGAGTGCAAGCGTAGATTTTCTCGCTCATGGCTCCAGACTCCGTGAGTTCTGGGCTCGTGCCCGTAGTCATCCCTTCCTTTTGGAAGCGGGGAAATCTGTGACATGCTTCTGCCCAATGGACTGTGACACTTTCTCCAGATGAACTGTCCAACTTGGAACCGTCCCCAGTTTCTTGACCTCATAGACTGATGGCTTCTGAGAAGCGATGATGTTACCACCTCTTTGTTCTAGTGCGTTAAGGATTATACCACCCCAGCTGTTTTCCCAGGCATCATTCTTTCATTTAACAACCATTCTCACACACTTAGGAATACAATGTGAAAACGGACACTAGGCTAGTAGATGGTAATTTTGTGCGCGGTCATGATCCCTTCCTTAGGATCTGACAGACCACATAGATCCATTACCGCGCACTCTCCCTTATACATGCCTTCGGTTCCGCACAATTCTGAGAGCTTCTAGACTTCCTGAAGGCCAGTCATTCACTCCTACCAAATCCTTGACCCCCACAGCAGATTAAGTTCCTGCCTTAGGCTGTAAGATCTTCTAGACCGATTTCATGTTTTTGTGTCACTGTATCCCCCTTACCAAGAGCAAACCTTCATGGGGTGGGCCTTTAACCTGCCAGACAGACATCCAGTCTCCAGGAGCCCTTTGTCTGTGTCTTGTATTCCTCTTGTCAAACTAGAAAGACTGTATACTTCCACCAGTCAAATGATCATTAATTCTGAAATCATTTTGACGCCTGACTACACACAGATTGTGTGACATCATCCCCGACTCTCAAGTGCCAAGCACTAATTGATTTGTAAGGCAGGCCACGTGCAGTTCGAGGCACGGTGCCCGGGGCTCCTGTGGACAGCACACCGCAGGATTGGACTCCAGGATCAAGAAGTCACTCTTTTTTGGCCCTGATAGGACAGGTGGACGTTCTCTCTGGGAAGTAGGCTTGACTCACTTGAGTCTGCCCTGATGGAGTTATTCACAGATGGCTATGTTAAATGCAGCCTTCGTAGTGTGAAGGCATTTTAGAAGCAGCTAAGCAAGTGGCCCATGAAATGGAGGCCCCCAGAAGCCTCCGGAAGCATTGCCAATGCATCACCCAGGGAAGCCATTGTGTGGCTTGCTGCTAATGAGCATTTCCAAGGGCAGTGTGGGGAATTTCCATCAACGGGGCGAAGGCAGGGTGTGAGGGCATTGTGTATCACAAGGGGGAGCACAAACAGGCCATCAGAAGGCAGGGGGAAAAATGGGCCAAGAGCCAAGAAGACACTTGCTGCGGAGAAAGGAGGGAGAAGGAAATTGTTCCACTCACCGTGTCCAAATGAAAAAGCACTTAATTGAATGTTCTTTATAGAGGGGCATAAAAAATAAACCCACCTTGTTCCCGGTGTTTCATTATCCAATTGAGTTTGGTACCTCAAGTTTCAAAGACCATTCTCTCAAATGATTATTCTTATTTCAGTGTCAGTCTACCCAGTGTTAGGTGAGCCCCCTGCTGGGCCACATCATTTAAAAGTCAAAACCCTGCAAGTATTTCGATGCCAGATATAGTAAAGGAGCAAACTCTGAGATCACTCATTTCATTCTGCACAGCCTCTCTCCCTTGTCTGTTATGTAGATTACTGAGCTGCAGAGGGAAGATGCCTGCAGATCAACAGGGCTGCTCCCCAACCCTTTCTTAACAGGAGAAAGGCCTCAAGGGAGAGAGATTAAGGCGGTTTTGGCAAGGCCGTGTCTCAGGGCAACCATTTAGGCAGGAAGACAGGCCTCTCCATTTCCTCTTGAAGTCAGAAAAGCCAGGGATGGCCTGGGGCCTTAAGAAGCGAGGAGCCCCTGGAGGGAGAGGGCCCCAGCTTTGCAGGCTTGAATCTCCAGCAAGGCTCATAGAAGCCCCGTCAGCCAGGCAGCCTGGGCTAGGGAACAATCTGGAAAGGAACTAGGACTAGGACGTCAGCCCTCCCTGCAGCTCACCAGATCTGTGAGATAAGTAAGCACCACGGTTATTCCGGAGGATACTTTAAATGAGGCTTAAATTATTTGAACGTCAGAGTGTTGCTTCTGTTTCCTCCCTCGGGAAAACGTGGGGATGGGACAGAGAATGTTTTTCACACATTCCCCATGCGAGGGCCAGTCACCAGGGCTGGCTGATCAACCACGTAAAAGAGCTGTTTAAAAGTTTGCACATTTGACCCACGTAGCACCCAGAACATTTGGTTCATTTGGAAAATGCTCCATGATCTGAAGCCCAATTGTATTTTCTCTGAGGCTTAATTTCTCTTTGACGGAAATGAATAGTTATGTTGTCATACCTTAGCAAACAGCCTATAAATATAATACCCTTTCAGCCTTAATATTTCAAAAACTATAAAGCTGTTATGATATTTTATCTCTTTAAGCTGTAGAATAATTTAAACCAATTTTTCCTACTTCAGTTCTTTCGAGGTTGATCATTCTGCCTGAATTCCTCCCTCACAGAACACGTAAACCCCTCTTACCACCCACGTTTGCTCAAAAGCTATTTGTTTCCAGGATTCGGAGCTGGGGGTGGGAAAGGCCATGGAATGGTCTAGGCAAACAGCTGTGCTACCTTCTCTCAGTCCACAGAGTTTTCACTCATCCCCCAAAAGCAGCAAGCCCTGGTCCGGGGTGGGAGATGAGGTGTCCCCTCCTTCTTTGAAGGGGTCTCGGAGGTGCAGCTCACACACCCGCCCACTTCCAGCCAGGACAGGGGGCAGCCTCTGTGCTGGGCATGGCGTGTTCGGTGCCTGAGCAGAGAGTTCTAGGCCATGGACCCTTGCCCTGTGGCTAGAATTCATGAGGACCCCATCTAGACCTCGCTGGGCGGACACCTATCAATCCTTGGGAGAATCTGGCTCTCCATCTTGACACCCCAAGTGGAGGAGAGGAGGGTGAGATGCTTAGGAGACCAGGCAACCCTGAGTCACCCTAGACCCAGAGGGAACTTCAAGTGGCCAGCTCTGTGTCATAATAAGATGAGCATAGTCCATTACCGCGCGTTGGCCACTTGCCCTGCCTGATGTAGTTCATTGAGAATGTAAAGGTTGAAGGAGGCGGCTAGACCACGTACCTGTCCACAGGCAGAGTCCTGCACCTGGTAGAGTCGCGCATGCCAGGGTCTTGTCTGCTCCCACTTTAGCAGTCACCACCCTATATCCCCATTGACTGGATCTTCACCACACTTGCCCCTGGGTTCCTGACGCCCAGCAGTAGCTGTCCTTGTGAGCTGGCCCCTTTGCCACGTTCCATCTGCTGTCCCGCTGAGCCCAAGGGCCCAGAGTAGAAAACAGTCTGAATTCCTGACTCTCCACCTCACGGGCCCGCTCCGTCCCCTTCACGGTGAAAAAGACAGCTCTATGTGGCCATTCTTTCTTTTTTCACTCAACAAACATCCATTGAGACCTAAGAAGAAAGCTCACATGAATAGGGTCTCTCCAGACCCCAGCTGTATGTTCAGCCATGATGTCGTGAGACACCTTCTCCCCGAGGTAGCTCTGAGTTGAGAAAACTTCTTCTGATGACAAATCTACAAGTAAAGTCACGTGCAGGAGCCTTGACTGGAGCTGTGTGTATTGGCTATCTACCCGAAACTCTATCTCCCCCTCCCCAAACAAGCATCACCTCAGTTAGCATGAATCATATCCTTCACAGCGATATGGTCCTCCCTGCTTTCGAGCCTAGAAAGCAAGAGCGAGGAGGCAGGTGAGCATGTGCCAGGAGGCACACCACCCCAGAGCCAGGGTCCTCTGGGGGCCTGATTTCCGAGCCCCATCCACACCGCCCAAAACAGTCATGTACTTGGTGAAACCTCTATTATTATTATTATTATTATTAATCATTATTATTATTTTTACCCGCTTCAACTGTTTTGTAAATGTGTAGCTCTGCTTTCAGTACAGGGTTTCATGAAAGGAGAAATGACTTCTGGGCTCTCATTCCCAGCCATCATTTCCAAGGAAATCAAGTCACGAGGGTGAAGGGACAGCCACGGGGTGGGCCGTGAACGTGGGGAGTTCCTCATGCCTGTGTCTAGCATGGCTGCCCCACTCCAGGATGGGAATGAGATGCAACCTGTCCGCAGGGACTGGTGGAGACTCTACCGAGGTGCCACAGGCTGGAGGGCAGACGCGGCTTTGGGAAAGCCAGGCGAGCCTATGAGGTCCTTCCCCAATTAAGGTGATGGCGACGTTCCCAGCATGGAAGCTATGGTTCATTCCAACTGCGTCACTGGAAGAGAGCTTAATGGAGACGCTGTTTATAAAGAAGGCAAGGAAATACGTCCCCCCTACCTACTCTCCCGACTCTTAGCCGTTCCCTGCGGGTGCCCCTCATTTGCGACCGGGAGGCATCGTGGGGGGGGCGGCTGTAGCCTCAAGGTTGGCCAAAGTCTATACGCCATGCACACAGCAGTGGCCCTGCTCAGCTTCTAAGGACGTGTCTGTCTTTCATGATCTCATTTCATTTTAACTGTGCTTTACCCTTGGGGGAGAAAAGATGGCCACAAGACGAGGAAGCAGGCTGGTGGATACATCCTCCTGCATTGCCAGGCGTGGATTTCTGCTGGCTCATTTTGCATCTGATGTTTATGAATATGATCAAACAAAACATTGGCTGTCCATGGTACCGAAAACAGCTCTGCTTATTTGTTCTGTAGAGATCGGAGGCTTTCTAGAAAGGTGATGTGAATCTCCGCCAGGAAGTGAAGTTGTTTAAAACTTAGCAGTTGCAGATTTCAACGCAGGCTCTGGCTATTGGAGTCCTCACTTAACTGTTAAGATTCACAGCTCTTTGGCCTGTGCAGATCTAGCAATCTACTTAGAGGACCAGGAGTGAGCATGGAGATCCGGGACAAGTCTCCAATACATCCCTCCCTGTACCTTCGATGGGTTTTCATGCCCTGAGGAGTGTTTATAAGGGAATAAAGCTAGACCAAAGGAAAGTCTAACTTGTGTTTTTGTTGTTTGGTTCAGTTGCTAACATAGAATTCATTTGTAAATTGATACTAATGGAAGTTGGTCTTGAAATACTGTATACAGCCCAAATTAGGAACTTGGCACCAAATCCTCGCTGGGACTACAAATCCTTTGCTCTTGCCAAATTAGAGTCTAAGAGTAATTTACCATCAGATGGCTTTTAACCCTCATGTGGAGATGCACTCCCAGTCTGGTATGCAAGCTCATTAGCTGCCGGGAGTAACTTGTGAAGGGAATGGCATTAGAGAAAACACAGCACTTTAGCTTTTCCCCCATTACCATTTCTACCTTATAAACCAGGGAGAGATAAATGGGAGCTCTTGTTTGGTGTGAGTTCATTTGCACACATTTATTTCCATCAGTGGCTTCTGAGAGTCATTTTGTCCCGTACAGTTCCCCCTATCCTGCCTCTGGTTTGGTGTAGACTTCTTTGCATTCTTATAATCATCAGAGACATTTTTTTCAAATAGACAAAAACTTGTTTTTGTGCTTTTGGTGGTGGCCAGGGACATTGTGGCTACTGAAGTTTCCAAATTGAAATCTACACAAACTATAGATTTTTTTTCCCTTCCAACATGTATCTCTGTCTATCTCTTGATGTTATGGATTTGGGGCTATGGCAGCCCGCTACCTGGTAGCTGTCAGAATTGGACCTTTTATTGGCTCTGAAGATGAGACACTGAAGCTACTGCATTGTAATGACATTCTGGTGTGAACTGAGGGCATCCGTTTTCCAAGCAGACATTGACTGAGGACCCGCCTACCACACTTAGGAGAAATTGCACCTGTGCCTAATGGGTATGGCTGGTGCCATTTTGATTAAATGGTGTAGACTCTTTGGTTAATCGTTGACTGTTGTATATTCATCTTGTCTAATTTTCTAAGGATTTCTCTTTCATTTATATTTTTGTTCTGGGTTCATGCCTAAGTTTGAGGCTCTGCTGCACACTGCATTACTGAGGGAAGTTGGAACTCATTCTCTGAACTAGGTTTCTTGAAAAGCTCCGTGGCCTTCTCATGTCAAGGGCAGATCAGTGGGTTTTGTGTGGCAATTAGAGGCAGATGAGGGATGCTCATTTCTAAAGGGACCTCTCTTCAAGGAAGAGGCTGCCAGGTCACCCCTGCATCCTGAGTCCGGTGCTTAACTTGGGATCCATGGAGCGGAGACCAAGGAGTGAACTTTAGTGGGCCTATTAGCCTCCCAATATTTGAAGCAGTACTTCAGAGGTGGACACATTTTACAAGTGTCAAAAATGCTCCTGACCCACAGAGGTTAAGAATCATTCATCCTAGATCATTCTTTGGAATAATGGGTTCTGTCCTGTTCTGCCTGATTTGGGCATATTTACATATATTTGCATGCTGCTTGTCACGGGTCATGCCAGTCAACTGCTGCATACCTCATTATATAAAGTACAGGGTTTACTCAGAGCCCCAAGGAATACTGATCTTGTGCTAATTAAAGTTTGTTCTGGGATTTGAGAGTTTCAGATGAGAAAACCAGAGTCAGAGGGAGCTTGGCTATTTTACTGATTTGCCGTCAATATTCAATTATTTAAATATAGCATAGGCCTTTTGAAAAACACATCTTATTCCCCTTTACCTTATTTTAACTCAGTTTGGCATATTTTGTACTACTAAGCAAATGGGGGGGGGGAGTCTTTACAATTTAAAAACAACCTCGAGTTACCTGTTTGTGACCATTATTGAGCACACATTTATACCAGTGCTTCAGATGTTTGCATTTGATCTTTCAAAAGTTCTTGATCCCTAAAAACTAGGATCTGTTCAGCCCATTCTCAAGAAATAGCAAGATGTCCATTCTACTTGAATGTTGAAGTTCTTAGACTCAGCCATCACCCTCCACAGACTGGAAAGTGTACTCCAAGGGTCAGGACCTTCAGGTGCTTCTGAAAGTCCTCTGACAGAAAGAATCACAGAGCTCCTAGGAAGAGGCAGACGTCACATGAGCGTGGTGGAGGGGTCTGGGCCGGCCAGCAGAGGTCTGCCATGCCTCTTGTCCCTGGTGAGCTGGTGGGCTCAGCTCTCGGAACGCTCTTTGCTGCGGCTAGTGGTAGAGGCAGAGGGAAAGATGGACCTCTCGAAGGGAACTTGGGGACCTCACAGAGGGCCATCAGAGCTCTCTGTCTCCAGTGGAACTCTTTTAGAATCTCATAGGTCCCCAAGGCAAAGCAAAAGAAGAAAAATTCCCATACAGAAGCATGTGCAGTGCATGGGAAGATTCGCCCCATTCGTGAAGAGTGTGTGTGTATGTGTGTGTGTGTACGCGTGTGTGAGCGTGCGTGTGTGTGCATGTGTGTGTGTGTGTGTGTGTGTGCAGTGCACAGGAAGGTGTGTCCCCATGCTGGAGGTTGTGCTCTGGGGCTTCTTCCATTTGAGAAAAGATGATCAGTCTTCTCCCAGCCGCACCTTTTAAGAGCTGAGTACACAGAGGGCCAAGGCAGGGTGGCGGTATGGATATGCTTTAAAGTTGGGTGTTCAGGGAGAAATGACCGGTGACTTTGCCACATCTCCACCTCTGTCCTCGCACTGCCAGGAGTGTGTACTTGAATGCTGCAAGGCACCGCTTTGGCCGTGTCAGCCTTTGAGAGCGGCAGACAGCCCTGGGCTTCCGGGGCTGTTGCCTGTGCACCTCGCCTCTGCTCTCCTCCCTCCCCGGAGCCCCATGCGGGCCGGGCAATCTGCAACCCCCAAATCATCCCTCCAGATTCTGGGGCAGAGTCCTTCATCCATGTTCGGCCTCCTCAAAAAGGCAGAAATTGCACGAAAGTGTTGGCTTCCTCGTGTGTGGCCAGCCCCTCTCACTGGCCTCTGGCTGGAACTGGACCACTCTGGGCTCTGCCATCATGCTCTTGTAAGACACCCACGGGCCTCCACTTATGTGTTTCAATTTAACAATCATTCCACCTCACAAGGATGCAAAATGACATGCATTCCACAGAAATCAAAGCGGGAATCTTGACTTGCCATCTGCTCCTGGCTTAGAGACACATGACATTCCTCCCAGTTCTTGGCGACTCCCACTGGTCGTGAGGGCAAGCCACTGTCCGCGGAAGTGTGCTGCGCTCCTGAGCTTGGTGTTCAGTAGGTGGCTGCCCTGGGTGACAGTATTTTCCATCGAAGACAGGCTATTTGTAAGTAACCCCATTTCAGCCAGGAATGGAGTCGCTCCCTGAAGATGAAGAGAGTTAAAAGATTTCAGATAACCTCACTTTTAAATAATTCTCCTGGAGGGACAATTTTCATTTATTTCCTGAAAGCATACTGATTCATTCTTGTTTGCTGGGCCTCCTTTATCTCAGCATTCAGAAGAGGCAGAGCCGATTTCTTCCCTGGCTACTCACTTTCTTAGGACCAGAGTTCAAACTGAAGCACAGATTCAGTTTATTTTATTCTAGATTTTGGTCAGGCCTGGGTGCTGTCCCTGAGCTCTTGGGCTCAAGGGTAGCACTCTACCACTTGGAGCCACAGTTCCACCTGCGGTTTTTGGAGATAAGAGTCTCACAGACTTTCCTGCCTAGGCTATCTTCAAACCATGATCCTCAGGTGTCAGCCTCCTAAGTAGCTAGGATGACAGGTATGAACCACCAGTGCCCAGCCACAGATTCGATTTTATGTACACATATATTTTATGGGTATATTGTATATATACATATTTTATGGGCATATATATATTTAATGATAATGCATAGGCAGAATGAGTTTCCTAAGTGAACATTCAGAGAATATTTTAAATGCTCCTTCAGTTAATCATTTGAAGTACATTCACCCTTACAGAAGAAGAAAATCCTGCCAGTGTTGGGCAGCTTTATTACCTCACTGTAATGATGATATCATGGACATATATATGTCAAATACATATGTCAGACACAGTAAACATGAAGATTTTATCATATGTATATAATATAAATGTATAATTCCTTAATAAAGTGATATGAAGGTATTTATCAAGGTATTATATAAATAACGTAATATAGTTAATATGTGATATATTACCTATTTATATCATATTTATATAATATCTTAAGGAGAACATCACTTGGGCTTTCTATCATCAGATGATCATGGTTATACCTCCTCCTTCGGCTCTGTGACCCCCTCCCTCAGTTTCGTCATGTGATAACATGGATACACTCCATACCTAACAGGATCCCTTTGTGCATTAGGAGACACTACACATATATATGCCTGGTTCAGTGCATAGCACAGAGCGGACACTTGAATTTTGGTATTACCCGGCCTCTTCCTTCCTCACTTGTTACATAGTGAGTGGTAAAACACTGTGGTTGACCACAGCTTCCCGGAGCAGGTTTTCGATGGAGAAGAAAAGATAGTGTACGGACGACCCGTCGGCATAGTTTAAGGGTAAAAGGACTGTGCAGACCCCAGCAGATGGCTATGAAATTTAGAGAAGCAACCCAAGGTTATCTAAAAGTGTTCACAAGTTTCTCAGATTTGGTTTCCACTTGACCATGAAATATGTTCACTCCCATTAGGTGTAGACTTGCCCACTGTTACTTAAGTGCCTTTTTCTGATGCCCTGTCCTCCCCAGAGACATAAAGGAACCGCATCTACATAGAACGTCCCGAGCTCATTTCAGCAGGAGGCAGGGTGGACCGGTGTCCACTCTGGCTGTGTCTGCCTCTGGGGTTCCTTCTACCTTCACGCTCAATCACCACTTCCGTGCGTCTTTCTTTCCAATAAGACGACAGTGTAAGTAGCTTTTGGTAGGGAGACAGGTTCTGCCATCCGAGAGAAAGGGGCTGTGTGCGGAAGGCAGTGGCTCTGAGGTTGATGGGTGTCTCTCATGAACAATATCACTGTGAATTTGTGGGGCGCTCTGGCCTTTGTTCTCATCCGATGACTAAACCCTGCAGCTGTCCAAAGCCAGTCCCTGGCTTATCTCAGCTGTGCAGGGCGGGAAGTCTGGTTCAGGCTGTCGGTGGAAACACAGATGTATGAGGTTCCCAACTAGCAAAATGCCAGCACTGTGTGTTTGGGCAGGATAGCAAAATGAAGTCCGGGGAGGGGAGGGGAGGGGAAGGGAGGGGTAGGGAAAGCCCCCCCCCCCCCACATGGCACTTGGACCAGAGCCAGTGGAACACAGAGTTCAGGACTGCAATCAGAAATGCCCAAATAAGAGTGTGACAAGCCAGGATGCCATTTTGTGAGTCAGAGTCAAAGTTGCCAAGACCTTGTGAAAACAATTTGAAGACTGAGCGTGAGCGTGTGATTCAGAGCCTGGTGGTTGTTAGTGGTGCTTTTCTTGACCTCTGTCTTTAGGGAATCCAAGTTCTATCCTAGAGGCCCGGATTTGACAGTCTGCCATAAAAGCATGGTGAAGGGTATCAGACAGAGAGATGAAGGAGTACATAGAAGGCCCTGATACCCTGCTCGCCAGTCTGGTGGGCAGATGACACCACTGATTTCTAACATCGTAGGAGCTTTCCTTTCCTCTACCACTCAGTGGGAGCGTGACCTCAGTCCACTCATTATATCCCACCCGAGGCTTTTGGTCAACTGCCATTGAACTTTCAGGACACGTGGGCGGTGGGGGTCACGCGGCGTCTTCTGAGGTGTTGTTACTGAACCCATCGAGGTCTTCAGTCTTCCCTTCCTTCAAGCCTGCCAGCTCTGTCTCCGCAGTTTCCATCCCTTCCTGACGCATGCGTGTTGTTTCCTTGCTGCACCAGCCTGGGAGATGTTCAGGGAGCCGTGCTGTTGTCCTTCCACAAACCCCGTTTATGTGTTTGCTCTATTTTTATGTCATCCTTGCAGTCTGGGGCTCTATCTAGGTGAAGTGCCCACATCTTAGCCTCTTCTGCACCTCTGTAGTCAAACACATGTAATCTGCATCTGGGTACCTTTAAGATGTAGGGTTTGAAATACAAAAGCCTGAGCCCTTGCAGAATAACTAAAGTCCTTATGTCAAAAAGAACTTTACAACTTTGGTAGGGGGGGGAGGAGGAGGGTTGGGTGAGAGGCAGGTGGTGGGGGGGAGGGTGAGGATGGGATGGGAAGGGGAAACAAAGGAGGAGGCTGCAATGCTTGATAAGAAATGCACTCATTATCTTGCTCATGTAATTGTAACCCCTCTGTACAGTATTTTCACAATTAAAAAAAAATAAACCTCAGGAGCCAAGAATTTAACCTTGTAAAGGTCTTTTTGTTTGTTTTGTTCTTGGACTGAATTTTTACAACATTATCCCTTTTCCAAGGCAATTAATGAGGAGAAATGGGGTAAAGGTAGAGCAACACTGAAGAAAAGATCACATTGAATTCCAGCCCGTCCTTGGAGGCCATTGTACAGGAAATTCAATTGAGTAATAGTTTTTCCTTGTGTGGAGATGGTTCGCAGCCACTTTCAGGCAGGGAAAGATGGAGACTTTGCATATTTACCTTCGTGCTCATGAGGACTGACGATGGTTGAAATGTGCTTACGTTTCTTCGGCAGTGAAACTTCAGGCCCACGGAGGGAGGCACAGAGCTTTCATCCCAGCGTAGCAAAGAAAAACAGACCAAAGGCACACAGACATTAAGGTGGAATTTGAAAAAAACCAAAGATATGCTCTAGCATATTCTAGCAAGAGCGACGACCCTACGGTTCTAGAGGCAGCAGAGGAAGAGGCGCATGCAGAACAAGACAGACAAACCTTTCAGTGCAGATGACAAGCAGCTGAAGCCCCCACATAGAATCTTTTTAGGCTGTTATCCCATACCCTTCTTTCTAAACAAAAGAGTCAAAATTGCTTTTTACATACAACAGACATGTCTAGATTTATCTGCACAGTGTTCCCAGGCTACGGGAAAATTCAGATGATTTGGCAAGACGAAGTAGCCTGTTTTGTAAGTGCTTTCATATGTTTGAATTCTTTTGAACAAACCTCTTAGAAAACAAATGAAAAACAAAGAAACAAAACCAGAAGCTGAATTTTTGTGATTACTTTTCCAGTGGGAGAGGGTAGGAGGGGGTGTTTGTTGGTGAGGGAAGTAAGATACTTTTGAGTAGCATTTTGAGTAGCATAGTTCACGGAGAGAAGTTTGAGCTGGGACAGAGGGAATGAAGTGGGAGATGCTGAGACCACAGGCCCAAGACACCCCTCCCTCCCCCCTCTCCCCACTGGAGCAGGTGAGGGAGGGGTAGCACCCGACTGGAGGCAGCAGCAGAGGAGCTCAGCCACAGAGGTACAGATAAGGCAGTGTCTGGAGTTTAGGTGCTAAACACCCCTGGAAGACAGAGCCAGGGATCCTGCATCCTGGTGAGCCGCTTCGTGGGTTCATGTGCGGGCTATCTGTGTTGCCAGAAGAGAAAAGATGCTTCTTATTTCTTATTGAGAGTGAAAGGAATTGTTATTAGTGCACACAGTTTACTCCCCACCCCCTCCAAAGGAACAGTGGAGGTTTTTCTATGGAGAAGGAAAGGGCCACAGGGTAAGTATTTACAAACATATCCGTACAAAAGATGCTTTCGGATTTTAAACAAACTTGATTTCATATCTTCCCAACTGGAGATAAAGTTCTCCACACTATCCTTGGTCATGTTCAAACTCTGTGTTCTTTTTCCTCAAAATGATCAAAGAGAATTACTTATTATCCAGGGTCAACCTATTAACTAGAGACAGAATATTCACCAATTACAATATCTCTTGAATGCACTTCGTACTGAGCTCTAGGCAAGGGGCTGGGTGAGGAAGAGAGAAGAATGTACAGTGAAGGAAGAATCCCGGGGTCTGACTTTGGTCTCCAGCTAACCAGCTCTGCGACCTTGGGCAAACCTTCTGAACTCTCAGCCCACATTTCCTCATTTGCAAACTGAAGTGAGATGGGATCATTCTAGCACACCCTTCATTCTGCTTTCTCTCAGTTTTTAGAACGGCTAAATAATTACATGCATGTGATGACTTAGGTTCATCTTCTTTGAAATTACAGAGCTCATTTGCTAGTATCTCCAGCTCCTCGTATTTCCACTAACCAAGATCTAACAGCCTTTGATATCTTTCTGTCTACTTTCTAGGGACATACAGATGTAATATCATCATTTGATTCTGTAGGGACACTTGGTCAGATGCTGCTGCCGCCGAATGCTTCTTCTTTCCCCAGGGCTCTCAGAGCCAAACCTGTCAGCAGACAGGCGGGAGGCGGAAGATGAAACAAGAAGGATTGACGGGAGGAGAGCTGTGGATGCAAGCTCTCTGAGAAAAGCCACCACAAAGCATCCTAGAGAATATGCACATATTTTGTGGGGGACAATGTTTGGTGACAAGGGAAAGGCTTCTGGGACTGGGGAGCATCTGCTGTGAGCCAGGCCCAGGCCGGGTACCTTTACCTGTGATGAGGATGTTTATCCCCACTTTGCAAATTAGAGAAATCAAGCACAAAGGGGTTAAACACTGTGGCCAAACTCACTGGTAGAGAGTGAGCGGCAGGTGAGAGGGTGAGCCAGGAATTTCAACCAGAGCTCAGCTAAACATTCATAGCCACGGGTGGCCAAGAGCCTCTTGTTCTTGGAAGTAGAGAGCATTGATTGTTAGGGTGTGGTGGTCAAGCCTGTAATCCTAGCTGCTTGGGAGGCAGAGATCAGGGGACTGTGGTTCAAAGCCAGCCCAGACAAAAAGAAATTCCCGAGACTTCATTTCCACCAATGGCTGAGCTATGGTATATGCTAATTATCCCCAGCAACAAGAGAAATCGAGCGAGAGCGAGAGATGGGAGGCGGGGGAGAAGAAAGCAGGAGGATCACAGTCTGGCCCAGCCCCAGGCATGGATCAAAATAACCAGTACAAAATTGGGTTGAAGGTGGAGCTCAAGTTGTAGATGAGGTCTTGGGTTCGATTCCTGCTAGTGACCCTCCCACCCTCCAAGCAGTGGGTGTCCTCAACTGTGTATATTTCTGTGTATATATGCAGGTATATACATTTTTATACATCCTGCCAAATTGTCCTTCCCAAGGGCTGTGCTGAATTTCACTCCTCACACCCGGTACCATTTGAAAATGCCTGTGTCATATTGTCTTGGGTGCTTAATGTGACCACATTTAAAGTCCCATTCCATTTGCTGAACTATCCTTACATGACTTTGTTCATATGCATGTTTCTGAGCTTGGCTGAGTGAGAGCATCTCCCCAGTTAGTTCCCACTGGACAAGGGCAGGTGAAGGAAGAGCCTGGCAGCCCCACCCTGGGCCTTGCAGAAAGCCAATGGGTTTCTTCGCGTGGAAGAGGCTGCGGGGTCATTTGACTTGGAGATCTTGGAGAGGAGGGGTGGTCAGGTCACATTATTGTTAAGAATTTTCTAGGGACTGATAAAGAGGCTCTGCAGCCTCTTTAGGCATGTAAGTAATGACACTCAAATCTATCCGAATAGTAACCCCGAAATCAGGTTCTGAATTTACAGCCATAATATCTATCTTTGGATTTGGTTTTATGTTTTTCAACCTTGATTTATGTATGTGCCTTCCCTAGCATCCCATAGCTCAAGCAACATAAAGGTATTAAAGTAATGGAATTTAGCAAATAGGTTACGGTTACCATCTTTGTTCCCAAGAGGGAATTTGGAAATCTGACAAATATTACAGCTTTCATTTTCGAGACCCATTTTCTGAGCAGTTTCACTAACAAGCCTCCTGATTTACCACGCCATTAACAAAAATAATTCTTTCTGGACAGCAGTAGAAGGAGTGGATTAGCACAATTTACAACTTTCTCAAGACACATAGATGGTGCCTGGTAAGGAAAAAAAGGGACAGGTTTTTGATTAAGTGATACATTGACTTGCTTTGAAGACATCTAAGTTCATTCTCCATAAACCCATCCATTATGGACAGCATCCCCCATAAAGGAGACCCTGCCATTGCCCGGTGTCCCTCTGACATCTTGTGTTTGCTCAGTGATCAGGAATTGCTTAGCTACGGTCAGCCCACATTGGTGGTTGAAGGAGAAAACCTTTTCCCCTTCAGGCTGAGGACACAGTGCCTGTATTTTCCCCTTTAAATGAGATGGTGTCCAGAGACCTTTGAATCCATAGGCAACAGTGCACACATTCCAACAAGGGAACACCCTGAGTAAGTGGAGCTAGAGTGTTTAGGGCCTAGGACAGCAAGTCCTAGATAAGACCTGGCCTTTGTTTTAGGAGAAACCCATGCCTGCCAAGCAGAGAGAGGAAACGGGAGAGTCCTGGCAAGGGTGGGGGGTGGCGGTGTAAGCTCCGAGGAAAACATTGGGAATGCCAGCTCCTTAACACTCCCAGAGCTCACAGCATCTCAGAATGTTTGGAGCGCCCGCGTAGAGGGGCCAGGTGTCTCCCTGGGTGGATTTAATACAGATGGGAATGCCAGAAAGGGCTGGGTTTCCAGAAGGTGACCGTGAATTTGTCTGGGATTTGTTAAGTTTGAAAGGCCTTAGGAATCGCCCCACGGCCATACTGAGGTACTGAGGGACGTTCATTTGGGTTAGAGACCCGGGTCGGGCCCACTGCCGATCAGGCCTAGGGTGGAGAAGTTGTCTTTGGGTACAGGAGCAGGCTGTGGGAACTATCACGGCCATGACAGATGTCTCCATGCTGCTTTCCCCAGTGACTGTGCCCACCGGCCTCCTTCACAGTCAGGGGATGGTGCTCACGGAGACGGACTCGGCACCACTCACCGGGGTGAGGGGAGGAGACCCAGCAGGATATTCACGCCACGAAAGCTCCCATCTTCTTCACAACTTCCCCGCGGAAGAGAGTGAAACAAGGAGGAAGCGTTTCACCTCTGCACATCTAGTGGCTGGCAGAGGTGGATGAGCTGGAAATGGAGACAAGGAAAGCACAGTCCCAGAGGGAAGGAGAAAAGCCAGGCGGGCGCAGGGGTGAGAGGCGGGGTTTCTTCAGTGGGAAGAAAGGAGACACGTGCAGCTGTGGGTTCCAGAGGAAGACAGAAAGTGTTGCATCTGGTGGTACAGAGGGCATTGATTTCCAAGCCATGTTGGTAAAGGAAGCCAGCTGGGCATCTTTTAAGATGTTTGGCTATAAGGGAGACAAGACCTGACATTGTTGGAGGGAATCAACAACAAAGGCTCTCTCCCTTCCTCTTTTCTTTCTTCTCTCTTCCCCATCTCTCTCTCTCTCTCTCATGTCTCGTTCTCTTTCTCTCTCCTTTTCTTGCAGTAAGAGAGTCTGCCCTGTAGGAAGGATCAATGAGAGATTGAGAAAACAAACATGCGTGGGAGAGAAGGCATCAGTGTTGGGATAAAGCTTTTGAGAAGGAGATGAGGGCCAGATCTCAACACACAGGGGGAAGTGCTAAGTTCTCAGAGTGGAGAGCTGCGTGAGGGAGTGGAGAAGTAATGAAAACACTCCTAAAGGCTGCTGTGTTTGCGCTGCCATCTTGAAAACCAGCCCTTTGTGGTTCCACCAGTCACTGTAATTGGCTCCAGTTTTGGCCTAGTATAATGTGGCTGACCGGTCCCCATGGAGGTGTCAAGTCTGTCTTTCTCAGAATTACACCGTGGTGGGGTTGGGGTGTCTTCAGTCCTGAAGAGGTTGGCGCTTTGGTGGGGGGGGCATGAAGTCAGGTGGGAGTTGAAGTGTTTGTGGATGTTTCCTGAGTTGGTTTGGAACTTGGAGTTGGGAGTGGCGCTGTCTAGGCAGTGAGGAGCTCCGGTGGTCAACAGTACTGCCGGCGTTCTTGGGGAAGGCGTTGAGATCAGAGCGTGGTACCCCGAGGCTGCTGAGCCCTGTTTTTGACCCCATACCCAGCCGAGCGTTTCCAACCCCCGCAGATGCAGAGACTAAAGCCCTGTTGACTGATGTGGCTCTCAGCATCAAAGGGCTGGGAAGTGGCATTCGCCGGCGGGTTCTTTTTAAGGGCAGAAAGTGTTTCTCTGTAGATAGCAAGCCAGAGCTACCTGGGGTTAAGATAAAAAAGGCTTGGAGAAAGGCAGCAGTTCCTGGTGGGGGCCGCTGTGGCCACTCATGGCGGCTTTGGCAGGGCGGACCCCACACTGTGGGCCGTGTTTTTCCGTTACCTCAATGCTCTTGTGAGACCCAGATTGGGAGGCCAGCCCACAGATGTGCACTGCCGCCACACCGCTGAGCCCAGACTCCCCGATGCTGCTCCTTCCTGCCCCCCACCCCCAAGCCTGTTGGAAAACATACACCTTTCCAACAACCCCACATGCAAATCTCACCTATGAGACGGTTTGTGAGACCGGACAAACCTCTTGCTGTTGCCGAGAGTCTGTTTTACCATCCATCCAGTAGGGATCATCTTTCTTACCTTAGGGCACCCTGGCAGACATCTCATGCCCCACACGCCTCAGCACCCACTCTAGACCTGTCCACCAGGCCGGGCCCTGGAGTCTAACCTCATCCTGCAGTCCTGGGCCTTAGCTTACAGAGCCTGAAGCTCTAGTATAGGAGACGGTGCCATCCGCCCCTTGGAATTTCCTGGGTGACACAGAACATCTCTGGTTCTCTTGATGGGCTCCTGAATGGCCTCGGAGGGAGGGGACTGGAGTTTCCGCCCTCTCCCTACCTCCAGGGAGGGGGGAGGAGAGTTGAGTGGACCCCCAACGTCCAATGATTTCACCAGTTAAAGGAAGGCCGTGGCCTCTGGGTCCCGGGGTGGCTTGTCCAAGAGGGCAGGGAAGTTCCACGGCCCTTCACACACACCCTGTCTTAGCATCTCGCCACCTGGCTGTGAATCTGAATCCTCGGCAGTGTCCTTTATACGAAATCGGCCGGTGTCAGTGGAGACTTTTTCAGGGTGATGAGAGATCAAACTCCAAGAAGGTACCGTGAGCCGCTCTCTCCTAGCCAGGGGTGAGCCCCGCCACACAACGCCATCAGGACTCAGCCTCTCCACCTGCACCATTTGACCCTTTCCACAGGGTGATGATGTCAGAACCAAACGGGGTCAGGCAGTGGCCGGCTTGCTCCTGCTGGAGAAGGGCTTGGGCTTGGAGACACACCAGTCTCCACCCGGGGATCACATAGATGGTGTTGAGATGTTGCATAAAAGCGCAGTCAACCATTTGATTTTTTCCAGTGCTTACTGGCTCAGACAGCTCTCCTAGCAAATCCCTCCTTCATGTCTTCTCCTGTCTCTTATTCCCCAGGCATGGCCGTCCCCAGGCAGCATCGTCCCTTAGAAAGCAGTCACTGAATGGGAGCAGTCAGCTTTTCAGGGAGTAGGACCATCAAGGCCATGAGAACTTGAGGAGAGGTGGAGGAGGGGTGAGGATGGAGTGCAGGCATCCACGTCAGGGCTGGCTTGCCTCTTGCCCGGTGCCTGATGGTCCTTATCTGCATGGTGGAGATTACACAGCACACATCTCTAGGGTGGTCTTGAGGTGGAGACCAGCCAGTTCATGGGTGTCCAGAACTCAGATCAGAGCCTGGGACTCGGAAAGCGCTCCGTAAATCTTTGTGCTCGTTCTACTTTCTGAGCCACACTCGTTCCATTAGAGCCCACCCGTCACGGAGGAAATCGAGGGGGCATCGCGACGGGCGGAAACTCTGCCTGCAAGCGTTTTCGGACGACGTCACTTGCAGTCTCTCTCCTTCCCATTCTGAGCGTCCTTGGCCTGTCTCGGCCTATGAGGACCAGTGTCGTGACAGCTGAGCACTGTCACTTTGCCGGGTGGTGTTTGCCGACCGCTCATTACACTTCGAGTTCTCTACAGCTTTTAATTACAGTAATTTGAGGTTTGTTCAATCCATTTCCTACCAGATAGTTCATGAGCGCTTCTAATTTAATTATATGCAGTTTGACACTACAGACGACTATTGTGGAAAGGCATAATACGGTCTTTCTGTTTTCCTGAATGCAAAACACATGTTTGGCGCTGATAAAAGGCACTATCGTACTTGGTTTCAGCGTCGGAAGAAACGTATTACAAAGTAGGTGGCAGTCAGTGGGTCCCGGGGACCCTGGATTTGGCCGTTGCCGCGGGCGAATGCTGGCTCTTGTGTGGCAGCAGGCAGCAGCTATGGAGGACAGCAGGGGTGCTATATATAGCCAGGGGCCGAACTTACAACTTCTCATGACATCTTGGTGAGGTGAAAGGAGAGAGGACACTACGGAGATCACCGGGGCTTGGGGTGCAGGCTTCTGGGCTGGCTGAGGACAGACACGTAAGGACGCCCCTGTAGAAGGCAGGGGGAGGGCAGAAGACGCCATGCGCGCGGGGAAGGAGCAGAAAGCTGCAGCGGGAGCTGAGATTTTTAACCATCATCAATGTCACCACGTCATCCGCCCGCCGTGACCGAAGGACAGTCCATCAGCAGACCCCTGCTCGTGGTCCCTGCTCTCCCACAAAGAGCGAGCTCAGACTTGAAGGAGGAATCCAGGGGCACAGGATACATGGTCTAAAGGACAGAGTGCATGAGGATGCGTGAGACACATAAGCCTTGAGCTGCCAGTGAGGCTGGAGATCAATCAAGTGCTAAGTGCTACTGCACAGAGGGCCCTGAGACCCCGCCCGTGACCTCCTGGGGCCCTGAGACCCCGCCCCGTGGCCTCCTGGGACCCTGAGACCCCGCCCTGTGGCCTCCTGGGACCCTGAGACCCCGCCCCGTGGCCTCCTGGCCCCCGTTGCTGTCCACTAAGCCCGCGGCCCGGCCGGTCTTTCATCTCCCCATGACTCAGGTTGGAGCAGATTCCCTCTTCTACCTTACGACCCAGCTTTGTTTCTCATGGTCCTCGGAGACTATCGCCTCTGACTTAGCACATTGACAAGCTGCTCTTCACAGCTCGCTGTGTTCGCTCTCTTTAGGCATATATCTGGGCTAAAGCCATTGACTCCGCACAGAGTTCAGTAAAATCCATACTCTGGGCTGTAGTTGTCTCCAAGGAGAAGGGCTGATGGATAGAAGAGGGGTGAAAAATTCATACACACATGGATACACAACCGTATCTAAAGAAATACACGCTCAGACATGAGCCTGTAGTCAAGTCAAACTGTGCACCTGCACAGATTTGTGAATACACGCGCGCCCATCTGTGTTTATAGCTGTTCACGTACGTGCACATACCCAAATTATAAGAACATATGTATACACGTATTCATGCATCCACACAAACATTTTCATATATAAAAATGCAGAGGGAGGTGCATACTGAGATCCAGATACACAATATTTGAATGACTACCACGTGCATGAATGCATACTCCGTGCACACACGTGTTTGTGTATCCGTGCACACATACATTTGTATGGGTGTGGCACCCCAACTCTCCTCTTTTGCATCTGTCAGTGCACTGCTGTGCTTGCCTCCATTCACCCTGCCCCATAGATGAGGAATTTGAGATTAGAAGCTCTAAGTTTCTTGTCCACATTCCCATAGCTAATAAATTACAAAGCTGACATTCAATTCGAAGGCTAAAAGATGTTCCATTTGAGGACTAAAGTTCACCCCTTTCTGATGCTTTAAAGAAATCTCTGGACAGAAAGGAAGACAAACAAACAAAATTGAATAAACTCTAAGCCTGGTGCTTGAGCAGAACACAGAGAAGGCCCGTGGAGAAAAGATTAGTGAATAATGCCATCGTTTCCACAAATGGGGAAATACAAAGATGCACGGGGCATGGAGCAGGGGATGGCATTCAGGGGACTCTTGACAGATGAGTAGGAATTTGGTAGAGAGGTGTCGAGATGCCAAGGATTTTACATTCAGTTAATGAATGTGTAGATCTCATTACAAGGGCATAGTCCGTGTTTGCCTGCCAGAGGTGCTCAGAGTTCAGTAACACCTTGGGCTCAGCAGTCACAGAAATGGGGCATTTGGGGAAGAAAGGCAGGGTGGCCTCTTCCTCTGGCCACAGGATGATCTAGGATAAGTGTTTGGAAATGGCTTTTTTTGCTGCCTCACTTGCACATTCTTGGTCGGAGCACACACACATACACACACAAGTTTGCTCTTTGTGGTGTCATAACTTGGACTACAGAAGAAAGCATGGTTAGAGGCAAGGGCAAGAGGCCTGTGCAAAGCATTTTCAGTAGCAGAGCCTGCTCCCACTGAGCACCCTCTGAGGACAGCCCCCTGCTTTGCCAGGGGGTGCTGCTGAAGACCAGCAGGCAGAGCACTGGCTGCTATGTGCTCAATGCTAAGACAAAAGGGGAAAATGCACCCAGGTTTCATTGTCTGTGGTGTTTTTATTTTTCAGTGCTTCAAAGTAATCTTCTGATTGCTAGTTGAGTAATCCCGTAATTACAGAAAACAATCAATTCATTGATCTAAGTTAATCGGATCACATAGTTTATCCTGCTAAGCATGAAGGTAAGTCTCCAGGTAAAGGAGGCCTTGAATCTTTACTGCCAGCATCCAAGGACAGTGACAGATTCTGGTCTCTTATGCCCACACCCTAATCAGGGAAAGTTGGAATTAATAAGTGAGGACAATGCCCCAGGGAATCATCAAGTCAGGTCTTTCATTATGAGAAAGTCTCGGCACTGCAGCCTGGCAGCTTTCTTCCCACCCTCTACCTTGCCTGCACACAGGCTGCCCCCTCTCCCTTCCCTCTGCTGCAGGGATGGCTGGAGGGGGAAACTGAGGCACCTGCACAGGTGGTGCCCAAGTTTCCTAGGAGGAGAGGCCAAAAGATAAGGACCAGAGTGGTGAAGAGCAAGACTTTACTATCCTTCTCCGTTTTTTCCCTCCTTTCCTCCCTCCCTCTGTCCCTCCTTCCTCGTCTTCCTTCCTCCATATTTACTGGGTGTCTACAACTTACTAAGCAGGTTTTAGATTCTTGGATATATCTATGAGCGTAAAAAGGCAGCGATCCTTATAGGACTGGCCTGGTGGCAGAAGAGACAATGCGTAGACTAGGTGAGCAAAGCCCATAATGCAGTGGGTGGGCAGCACCCATGGTGCAGGCTGCGGGCCGGGGAGGAGGGCTGCTTCACGTGGCAGCCATAGGCTGAGCCACTCAGCCCTCGGCCCGGGCCCTGTCGGTACCACCAACTGAAGCTTCCTGGCTCAGTTCCTTAATCTATAAAACAAGGATAATGAGATGGCCCGTGCTGTGAAGCCGGAGCATTGGATGAGATAGTGCTGGGAAGAAGCTTGGCTCACTTACACCATTTCTCATTAAAATGGAAACAACCCATCGGAGATTTGAAGCAGTCAGGAGTGTGTGTGAAGCACCCAGCACAGGGCCTGGCTGGACTTGAGCATTCGGTCCCCGCACACATCTGTACAACACGACAAGAGCTCACACCCTTCCTCGCTTCAACGTGTCGTGCATTGTGCTCCATCTTAGCACATTTAACGCCGACAGTCCTGTGAGACAGGAACTCCACTAGGATAAGGAAACGGAGGCACAGAACCCACTGGTCTCCTTAAGGTCTTGTAACTGGTTCATGTGCAGCTGGGATTAGAATCAGGCACCTCTCTACTTCTGAAATGAGCTGCAGCTATTCCCGGGTCCTGGGATATGCAAACAAACCATTCCTTCATTCGTTTGCTCATCAGACATTTATGGGTCACCGACTATATGCTCATCTTTTATTATCGAAGTAGTTGTACACAGGAGTTACCATTCAGCACATACAGTGTGTCTTACTGTGTGATCATCTCTGATGAGCACTGAGGAGGTAGAGGTGAATTTGGTAGAAAGGCCACCTTCCCAAAACATCCTCCACAGATAAATTTTAGATTCACAGCCTGTCTACCCCAGGGATTTGCACCTGGAAAAGGATAAGGATGACACACCTATGCTTCTGACTTAGCAGATGAGGCCTTGAATGTCAGCACCCACCCTTGTTGGGGCACAGACCCAAAGATTAACTCCCTCCCCGCCCCGCTCACCCCTGTGTAGCTACCTGGTCCTAAGAATCTTCCTGCCCTGTCACTGGCCTCGTACCTCTGTACTAAGCCAGTGAGGCCTACCTCCATCCAGGGGGACATAAGCCTTGTGACTTTTCAATGACGTCTCCTCATTAGATGAAGCCATCAATTATAGTGGACACAATCATTATTGATCCTTATTGGCAGGGAGGGAGGGGCTTCCGTGGAAGGGGGCACGCCGACACCTAGTTAATACTTGAACTCCGACAGCAACAATATTGGTTAAAAGTCTGTAATGCATTCACGGTTCTCATCTGACATTTTCCCCACATCATTATTTTTCTGGTTTTACTTTCAAATTCCCCATAGGGCCATTGACATGAAATTCTAGAGGGAAATTTGGAACATTAATGACTGTTTAAAGCAAATGAGTAAGTGTCCTTTCCAACAGGAAATTGCTTTCATGGTACCAGGGCTAGGCGATTTCTAAAATGTATACTAATCAGGAGGCACCTGAGGTAGATGACTGGACTTTGTAGGTTTGATTGGGCAGCTCTGGTGGCCTGGTGAAGCTGGTTCTTGGTGCAGGGAGAGCCTGCCCTCTCTGTTCTGAAAAAACCCTTGCCCAAGCCAAGAGCCTTGACCAGCCAAAGCCAGTAAGAAGAGAACATTCCAGATCTTGCCGCCTAGATGAGGAAGAAAGACCCTCAGCAAATGATGCCACTTGTGGCTGTTTAAACTGTAAATGTGCTCAAGTGCCTTCAGAGGAAGGAAATCTAATTGTATGACTCTGAAAGACAGCTCCGAGCAGGTGGAGGTCTTCCCTACCAAGAAGTAGATGGTTTGAACCCCTAATGACGTGCAGGATTTAGAAGGGCCCCGGGCCAGGTAGGAAGAGGAGGAGAAGGAACAAGAGCTCCAAGGAGGGGGGTCCCCTAAGAACTCCCGTGCTTCCCAATCCAGGGCTCATAGCCTCCAGCGTGAGCAGGTGCCACAGCGCAGGTGGGCTCCCCGCTGAGTGCTCTCAGCGCTGTCAGAGCTGAGGCCTTTCCCGCGTGCTGTGCTGGCAGTGGGACAGGCACCCAGGCACCCTTCCTTCCAGGCAACGACTGTGCTCATTCCAGAAACGCTCACCTCACCCCACCAGGGAAACAGCATTAACCACGACGCACAGGTCACCTGTGTGCGCAGGCAATTCATGACAGCAATAGCTGCAATAACCAGACAAACAGGCAAACACAGACACACAACTTGAAGCATCCCAAACGTCTACCAGGCCAGCAGGGGTTGAATAAGCAATGGGAGTGGTGGGTGGGTGCTGCTCTGAGCGTCAGGTGTGGCTGGAGGCTCTCTGGGGGTCAGTCACATCCAGACATACTCTCAGTGGGCAGAAGTAGGCTGGTGAGAAGGTGTGACCGACCCAGTGCCCGCCCCCAGGGGGAGGAGCATGTAGATTTGTATGCAAATTGACTTTTTAAAAGCAAAAATAGGCGAAATCCTATTTACAATATTCTTTTTTATGCTTTTTATTGTAAAATTAGTGTACAGAGGGGTTACAATTACATGAGCAAGGTAATGAGTACATTTCCTATCCAGTATTGTTATCTCTTCCTTTGTTTTTCCCCTACCATTCCTTCCATCCCTTCCTCCCCAATTCCACCCTCCCCCCCAACAAGTTGTAAAGTTCATTTTCAACATAGTGTCTTGTACATCTCATTGTTACAATGGGTCAACCTGTATTCTTGCTTCAGCATTTTATTATTTCCCTTCTCCTCCCCAAATGAGAACAATGTATCTATAATATTCTGTAGAAATACTTTCTGTCCTGATTATTCCAATTGGAGAGAGATTAGTGGTTTCAAATCTCAATGCCATTTTATGGTTGTGTCTCAGTGTAGGAGTTCGGGGAGGTGATGGGTCTCTCTTATAGTTTCTCATGTGCTCAAGGTCAATGCTCAAACCTGGAATCTTCTGGAAGCTTCCTTTGACTAGACTGGAGAGATCCAGATTGCTGGGAATGCTGATGTCCCTAGCTGCCTCCAGGTCCCTGTGTCTCCAGGGCTCTTCCTGCAGGTTGACCCAGGCTGTCAAGCAGATGACCTTCTGGGGTCCTCGGCAGTCACACCGGCCACTTTGCCACATGCCATTTTCCTTGGCAGTTCCTGACTACCCAAGTTCAGGAAAGTGGGGAGCAGGAATAAACTTCCCGGGTAGTGAGATGAGAGGAGAGGAAGGGCCGAGCTGGCTGAGAGCATGGCGGGAGCCTGTCCTGAGCTCTCCCTCTGACAGTTACCTGGAGCAAGAAGTAAGGATTGCCAGTGCGAGAAAAGCAAAGCCACAAAAACATTAGCACAGAGACTTAAAAAAAAAAGTAAACCTTACTTAATGAATTTGAAAACTAAATAAAAAAGGCGGTTCTAAAAGTCAAACATTAGAGAAACAATTGCATCTACCTGTGGGTGTTTAGATGCTTGGTTAACCACCAGAGAGAAGTCGTCCCCAGAAACTAAAACATCGAAGTCAGACTGCACCCATGACGGGCAATTTAGACCAAAACCAGAGAAAAGAAGCAACCTGTTCTTAGGGATGCTGCGGTTGGAGGCAGTCTTAGTATCCTGTTCCCTTACTATCCTTGTGTTTACCCCAAGGTAGAGGAAATGAGTAATTATGCTAATTTCAAGTAGAATTATATGGCGTGGGAGGAAAAAGATACAGGTATTAGATCAATTAAGTTCATTAAATGTGCTAAAGATTTGGAAGTAAGATTGTTTTTATGACTCATTTTGTATCTGATATTTAAAACTCATGCATTCAATGTCTGTCTGCTAAAATGGTCTAGAAACATGCTTAGCCAGCACTAATAGTTAACTTAGCAGATAGGTCATGGCTTCTGGTTACATTGCCCATACCAAAAGTAAAAAAGCCAAGCCTACTTAGGAAGGTGGTTGATTTCATGATTTCATTGGGCAGGAAGTACAGAAGACTAATAAAAAGCAGAATATGTTCTGATAGGATTAGGGTCATATTTAACAGCCGTAGACAATTTGAGCCTTGAAGAAGATGAATAATTTCAGTGCATCAAAACACATCAAATACATCTCTATCCCTATGTTCATAAAGATATGGAAAAGTCACCATTTCTTCTTAGTTACTTTTCAAAGGTGACAGAGGTCAGTTTGTCACTTTGTTCCTAGGCAGTAAGCAACACAGCCTAACTTTTGGTTGTCAATGTCATAAGAATAGAGACACCCAGGCACCAGTTCCAGCTGAAGGAAGTTCACAGCCTGCCTGGTGTTGAACCCAAACTGAACCAGATCACGCCCCAGTTCATCCGTAGGAGCCCAGTGGACAGGTGAACACATGCAATAATAACACCATCCATCGGCTTGGAGTCAGCAAAACTTCCACTGAAGGCGACCTCCATTTTTATTTAATGGAAGTTATAAGACAGCATATGAACAGGAGGCCCTGCAGTTATGGATATATAACAGACATATCCACGAGTCAGAGTATTTGGTTCTGATTTGGACACTAGTTTAAGAAGTTTGTCAGGGAAATGGGAACAGAGACTAGATATTTGATGGCTGGGGCTGGTGTTACAGGAAATGCTACCATCTTAAACTGAACTGTAAACACAGATGGGAGAGGTGGGTAGCTTCTCTTCTCTGTGGGGCTGTCGGGGAGGAGGAGAGGGAATGGCTTCTCCCATGACCTAGGGGTGGGAGGTGTTTGTTGTGTGATTCTCTTTGCTTTTTTGTTTCTTTGAAAAAGTAGGAAGATAATAATAATTATTATTACTATTATTAGTAAATGGTATAAATATATAATATAAATATTATTAGTCAATATCAGAGCATGATGGAGCAGCACAGGTGCGTTGGTCCTAGCCACCCTGTCCACCCAGCATCTCCACTGATGACTGTCACAACCTGATGTCACCAGCAAAGCAGCTGTAAGGGACATCTCACTTTTCGATAAGAAGCATCACATTCCCCACGCTCTCGTCCTCCTCTATCTCTTTCTGATGCTTCTGGAACAAAATGAAAGAAAATGAAAAAGAACACCTTCTCATTAGCTGAAAAGTGGTCTTGATCTGATTTTGAATTTATTAACCAAGGGGACCCACATTTTCTTGGCCTAGTTCTTCTAGATCTGAGCAATTTTAACAAATATTTTTTTGAGATGCATTGTCTGCTAAGGGAGAGGTGATTCAACTCCTGAATTACTTTGCTATAAATAGCCACAAAGAGCCCAGAGAAAACCTGAAATCAGAGAGTTGCTTTTGCATGAAGTCAGGCTAATTTTAGGATTTCACCGCTTTCTCTGTGGCAGGAGGCTTACATTGTCCAAGTCAAAATTCTGATTTTTTTAAAAATAATGAATGGCGATGGGAATAAAAAATGGTCATGTGGCTCTTATTTTCTACGTACAATTTCAAACTGGACCCTGGAGCATTGATAAAACTTTTAAGCATTTTAGTAATTTAAAATTTTTCAATCTGCACGTGATCAGAATCTTTATCACTTTTTAAAAAATAGATGCTTCTATTGCATGTCAGCGTATTAAAAAAATATTAAAAAGCCTCCAAAAAAGTTATTTTACCTAGCTCATTTCAGGACTAGACTTCCCTCTCTTCCAGACTGAAGTGGGGGGAGGGGAGGGAGGCAAAGTGCTCTGGTAATTTTAAATTGCTCTGCACAGTGAGAAGTAAATTACAGAATGTGTCAATTTGTTCCAGAAGCTCCTTTTGATTTGCAAGTAACTCGGTGGATTTGCTGGTGAAACACTGTGACAGGTACCTCCGACGACGACTCTCTTACCAACAATACTCTCATGTTTGGATAGGATGAGCGTAAGTCAGCTGCCGAGTTTGGCCACAGGAAGGGTGAGGTAGACTTTCAACAGCTGGAGGAGGTGGGAGACTGCAGCTGGCTCTCAAGGTCTTAGACAAGGTATAAGGATGCACAGTTGAGCTGCTAACTGCAGATGAATGGCACATGGCTAACTAGGGAATGATTCACCCAGCCCCTGGCCTGCTCTGCTTGCCTCTGCCCAAGGATAAAACAAGGATCTTCCTATCCACAGATGCATTTGACTCGTGACTCACCCAGGTGACCCAGCCTGGCTCTGCAGATGCTCATTTCTTTTAGAACATGAATAATGCATTTGCCAGGCACTGGTGGCTTGAGCCTATCATTGTAGCTACTCAGGAGGCTGAGGTCTGAGGATTGCAGTTCAAAGCCAACCTGGGCAGGAAAGTCTGTGAGACTCTTATCTCCAGTGAACCACCAGAAAACCGGAAGTGGTGCTGTGGCTCCACTTCAGCTTTCCTTGAGTTGAAGAGCTCAGGGACAGCGTCGAGGCCCAAGTTCAAACACACACACACACACACACACACACAGAATAATGCTTTGCTTGGTCAAATGAGGCTTGTTGGGCTTTTGGAAGAAGCTAGAGAGAGTTAGGTTTGTCATTTTCCAGGCAGATAGAGACTCTTTCTGAAAGGGTGTCTCCACCTTACTAATTGAGATAAAAATGCATTCTTCAAATACCAGACGGCTTTGGGGACAGATTCTGAGCCAGACAGGCACAGCCCGTGAGGTACTATGGAGTGAACCCAGGTGCCAGGCAAGCAAAGGCCGCGGAGGGTGGAGTGAGAGGTGCTGGTCAAAGATCCCCAGTAAATGATAGGGGGGGACAGGAGGCAAATTTCAAGATGTAGAGAGGATCTGAGGGTCGGGGAGGCAGGGAGGTAGAAGTATACTGTGGAATCCAGGTTCTGTATGCGCAAAGTTGAGCTAGCTTCCTTCTGGACAAGTTCTGACTGGCTTTGTCTTTGACTTTGAGAGTCACTGCTGTTGGGAAACTGCAGAGGATCATGTCTACAGAAACGGCTTTAAATAAATCTTCAGCACTGTTGCTCTTCTTTACTAGAAGCCCCAATCCTGTTGGTCGGGCTCCTTGAGGGAGCAGACAGTCATGGCGGCGTAGCTGTGAGAGGGTCCTGGCCGGCCCTGGCAGGAGCGCACTGACCCCCATCCGCCCAGCCCAAGCCCTTCCCACGCCTGGGTGGGCGTGCACTCCGGGAGCATTTTGGCTGTGGTCAGAGGGTGAAGGGCATGCGTTTTCCAGATGCTCATCTCAGCGTTGGACTCCACTGTGTTTGGGTGTGAAGGTGTCCCCAGGTACCAGCTCCAGCACCACCAGGATGGGCAGGGATGGGGAGGAAGCAGGGCCCAGGGCCTGTCTCTCCAGGGAAGCTCTTTTGCATTTCTTTCAAGACTTCTAGGGAAAGTGTCATGGCCTGGAGTCTTCCACTATGAGTACAGGGCTGTGTTTTTAGGTTAGAGCGATGGGGTTGGCAAAGGAGGAACAAGTCCTTTGTAGATGTGCGGCAGAATGCTCTCCAGGAGTAAGGATGGTCTTCGGGGAATGTCAGAAGGGCTGCCGTGGACCCCCCTCCCAGCTCCCCGGAACTTGGCAGTCTGCGCGTACACATGGCCTGGAGACTGGGGAACGCATTGAGAAGGTGTCTGTTTTGACTTCTTAAGTCATCTTTGCTTTTCCAAGTCCCTCTCCACTGTCTTCTCAGCCAAGCTACCCATGAAGAGAGCATGTGTGGAGCCTTTAGCCCCTCCGGGCTGGGACGGTGGCCAGGGAGTCAGGCCTCCTGGGAACTGCTGCCTGCTGTTAAACCAGTTATACTGTCTGCTCCGGACCCCTTCCAGGCTGGAGGGGCCAGAATTGCATTTCTTTTATCCCATTTCTGTTGTCACTGCTACCCGAGAGGAAATAATTTGATTTGGGGCTGCAGGGGGTAGGGCAGGAAAATGCAGTGGGAAGCCAGAGAAAATCAGCAAGAAAATTACTGAAAAAAAAAAAAGAAGTGGGGGGTTGGGGGATGGGCGGGGGGCACATAAAAGGTGGCGTATTTTCTACAAGATGAGTTAATGAAATTCAGCCGCTTCTTACACTGCTGTATTCAGTTTGTCTTACATTGTTTGGTATGTAAAAGGATTTGGCTTTGTGTTACAGAACTAATTGCTTACTAGATATTACATGGATATCAAAATACTTTATAAATATTAATTACTCTTCACCTAATTCCCTGGCAGGCGCAAATAACCAGTGGCATACTTATGGAGGGGGTAGGCAACGATCTGGTTTGTGGAGACTCGGTTTCTCGGCAGAGCCTGGCTCGTCCTCATCGCGTGTGTCACCGTGACTCACCTGCTTTGGGGGCCACGGCACACACTGCTGCCACGGCAGCATTCGGAAACCAAGAACAAAGGGGAACCAGCGTTGCTGTTTAGAAAAGGGTCAGCACCATGCTTCGCCAGGTCCTGGGACGGGCTTTCCACTCCCACGACAATCCCATGACAAGGAGAAAATTGTGATCACCTTCCCTGCCCCACTAGAGGAGAGAATGAGGTTGCCCAGAAGTGGACAGACGCAGGGCTAAGACCCAACCCTCCCCTCCCCCATGCAAAGCTCATACTAAAAGACATGAGATTGCATCCTCTCTGACCTGTTAGTGCAGAAAGGACCTTTCTCTCCCTCCCTCCATCTTTCCTTCCTTCCTCCCTCCCTCTCTTCCTTCCTTCCTTCCCTCCCTCCCTCCCTCCCTTATTCCTTCCTTCCTTCCTTTCCTCTTTCCCTCCCTCCCTCCCTCCCTCCCTCCTTCTTTCCTTCCTTCCTTCCTTCCTTCCTTCCTTCCTTCCTTCCTTCCTTCCTTCCTTCCTTCCTTCCTTCCTTTCTCTCATAACTGAGCACCATCCTCTGTGCTCCTCATGGCAGCCCCTGGGCTGCTTGCATCCGCCTAGCACCTAACACTATGACTACTGCAGAGTGGAAGGAGGGAATCAATCTGTGGTTTCATCTGCTTGTAAATGATAAGTAGGAGGACTTACAAAATGCAAGGTTGGGCTCTCTTCCTTCTGAATACTCAGCATATGTAATTACACATTTATTTATGTCTCTGTAGCTCTACAGTCCGTGAGGGCCCAGGCCAAGCCTTTGTTTTTGTTGATGCCTTCGCTTTAACACCATATACTTTTACATGGCATGTTTTTCAAATCCCTGAGTCATTCTAGACATAGAGGAAGGTCAACCAAAATGGTATTGATGTTCACTTCCCATGGAAAGAATCCCAACCCCTATGGTGGTCTGGTTCTTCTTTTCTGAAATGAGATGAGCTGTGACCCGAGCCTTCGACAGAGACACTGCTCCAGTGATAGACTTCCTATAAAAGCAAGCTGTGTGAGGCTTGGGATGAGAAGGCCCTTAATAACTCATCCTCAGAGCCAACTTGGGAGCACGCACAACTCTGACTCAGCGCCCTGCTTGCTGGCCATTGTTATCCAAGGCTCTGCTTCTCAGGCTCTGCTCCACTGACTGGTGGAATTAGCACTGCCTGAGAGCGCCTCAGGAAGGCAGCCTCACTCCAGCCTCACCCAGACCGGGGGATGAGCGCTACGGGTGAGTGGTGGGATGTGAGACGCTGGATGTGATGACTCCATGCTGGCAGCTGCTCACACGTCCATCATGGCAGAAATAACAACTGAAGTCCTGAGAGAGGTCGACATGGAGCTGCATCGAGACAGAATTCCATCAACTCGGATTCCTTTGGTTATTTAGGAAGCTTCCATCTGACAACGCTGTATGTCTTTGGTGTGTTGTATGTGTGTCTGTGTGTTTAAGTCATGGAAGTGGTGTGACCCCACAAATGATGTAATTATTAGTAATTGAATTGCTTGAAAGGACAAAATCTTTCAAGGAATGAGACACATCAGAAGGAATCAGATCAAACCACAGCTCAGAGGTCTCCTGTCTTCCACGGGCTGGGGCGGGGACTCTGGCTGTGGATCACCGTCTGGAGGAAATACAGTGCTGCAGTAAACTCCTGACGGGGTACAATAACATCCGGGTCACTTCATCTGCACAGCCGAAAGGAAAGGAATTCTCAGACAGTAATATTTCTGGTGATCCACCTGCTTGCTACCTTGAGGCTGGCGTTGCAAAGACAACCGATGATTAATCGAATTTCTCACCTTTTGTTCAAGTGCCTTGCCCTCTTGGTTTTTAAATAACATCAAAGGACAAAAAAACAACCCAGGACTTTTGCTGAGTGACTTTCCCCAACACCACCCCATATGAGGAGCCTCTGGTTGCAGGCTCCTCTGTTAACAGTGAAATTATATCAAGGATGACCTTTGGAAGGAATAAAACTCATTATCACGTGGAATATGGTAGCTGTAAAAGATCAACACTTAGAAGCCAAAGCGAAAATCTCACATATGATAAATTAATTAGAAAAGAAGTTACACAAATCCCAGACCTTCTGCATGACCCTCATCTTATAATTACCTCTTCTTTAAAAGCAGAATGGAATCTTTTATGTATGAAGATGTTACTGTTGACCCTAAATGCATTAAGAGTCAAGGAGACATTTCTCATATATTGAAAGTAAGATTTGATTGAGTGCTTGCAAGAGGCTTAGTGCAATCTCATTAAACCACTGTTTATTTTAATTCCCTATAAATGAAAGAATATTAGCCATTAATTTCAAGCATGAAACCAGTTAGAAAATAAATTTTGCAGTGTCTGGAGTTACTTTCTTTTTAAAGCCCAAGGAATGCATTCTGTGGTAGTTTTAACTGTTTTAGAGAAAGCAGGTATTGATGACCGAATTATAACTTTTCTCTTCTTTTTTTTCCCTCCTCTTCCTCCTTCTCCTTCTCGTGGAGAGAAGGTTGCAAAATCCAAAGGAAAATCAGAAAATGCCTGATGCTTATTAAACATACTTATCACTGTCCACAGCTATAATTACACATATAAATCCTGTGCAAAATCCACAGGGAAACGTGAGTCTTACACTCATTTCAACTCTTCAGTCCACAAAGAAACCAGAACAGAACAAAACATAGAAACCATGTGAAATAGGGTGGGTGACACTGCAGGTCACTGCTGCTCAGACGTCTGGATTCACCGGCGCTGCAGAAATATCTGTATATTCGGAAATAGATGGGTACAAAGAAAATGAAGCTGTTGAGCATTACTGGGGACCAACCACTGAAATAGTATACAAAAAAAACTGGACTGCTCCCGGAAGACAGGCAGATTTCGATTCAGAGGATAACTCCGGTTATTTGTCGCCAGTTGTGGGAGGCCGTGTTGGGAAGGGTTCTGATGCTGGTTTCAGCCAAACATAATAGAAATACAGCGAGGGATTACCGGTGTCTGCTACTTGCACGAGCTGGAAAGGTGAGCATCAGAATCTCCATCCTAGAACGATGCCTCCTTGCTCCTAAAACGAGTCAATGTGTTGTGGTGGAAGATGGCAGCCACAGGGTGACCTGATGCCAGAGGCCCGTGGAGTCAGATTGACCTCCCGAATTCCTGCCCTAATCACATGCCAGCCAAACTTCTCAGGTGTTCCATCAAGGCTTTCTAATCTCGGGGGTTTATGATGGCCATCATTCCATTGGTGGCCCATTTTTAATTCTTCTAATGACCTGGACAAACACAGTATCACCCTTTCATGGATGCACCACAACGTCAGGCCTGGAAAAGAAGTGGCCTCTTCGGAAGCTGTGTAGAGGATAAACGGTGGCATAAAAATGCAAAGCCAAGTTTGGTTGACAGCAGAGCCTCCAGGCCGCGCTCATTCCCTTGGACGTCCAGCTCGCCAGATTCTTACCCCGGCGCACAGGCTCGGAGCGTGTCCCTTCCGGCTCTCCATTGGCGAGCCAGGCCTTCTGCTGCTCTCCTCCTCGGAGCTGGTCCCACTCCCTCTCTCGCTGCGTCCGGGGAATAGTCTAATATCAGCCTAACCACTTCCCAAAGTCGTCCACATCCAGTCCAGACTCACCCCGTAGAATCCCCAGGCAGCCCCAGAGCTGGAACCGGGCCTGGAGAGGTGTGCCACGCCGGCGCGTCCCCAGTGAAAGACAGCTACTTGGGAGAGAAAATGAGGCACCGTCATTCCGAGAGTCTCCTCACAGCTGGCGGTTCCCATAGTAATGTGCAAGGCTCGCTCCTACCTAGGAGCCCAGAGCAAGTGAATGATAATGCTGTTGATATTTTGTATTTAACAGAACACCTTGCTGGAGAAATGTCTGACTTGCCTCATGGGTTGGGGGGGGAGGGGGGGGAATGGTCTCTGAGCCCAATCAGGATTAGTCACTGGCTCATGACTATCTCATTTTTAATAAATAATAATTTTCTCAATTCATGCTAGCCAGTTCCTCTGCCTTCAGAGGATAGGATATGACAGCTTTGTGTTTCCTCTATTAATAATCTTCAGCATCCGAGGATTAACTCTTGGTACACCAAACACCATTGTTACTAAGTGCTTGGAAGTCTGCTTCTCATGGAACAGGCTGCAAAGATCTTCCAAATAAACTTAAAGGTCAGAGAGTCCGGAGGAGAAGCAGAGAGAGGCCTGCACCAGGCAGCTGAGACCTAGTCATTTCTGTAGATGGAGGAACAAGTGGGACATCTTGAAACTACCCTGAGCCTCCATCCCAGGCCTTCACGCATTCTTCCTACCATCCCTCCAAAGAGCTCCTAGCCAGGACTGAGCTCCGTGCTGGGTCTCTCTCTCATAGCCCTGCAACCATAAGGAAAATCCCCTGAACAAAAAGAAGAGAGAAGAAAATCAGAGGCATCTTCCTTCAATAAAATATGCTGCAGAAAAATAACAAAATTGAGCTGGGAATGGTGATACAAGCCTATAATCCCAGCATTTGGGAAAGCAAGCAAGGAGAAGACAAGTTTAAGGCCAGGCTGGGCTACACAGACGCTGCCTCAGAAACACAATGACAACAACGGAAGCTGAATATGAGCACACTGGGGTTCAAGTCCCACCTTGCAGCTGAGTGGCTCTGGGTCTGAGCCTCAGTTTCTCCAGTTGTCACACAGTCTAATAATTATCCACTCATATGGATGTGTTCCACATTTTGAGCAGCATGTTGCTCTAGAACAGGTGTCTGTCCACAGCTCAACGCCAGCTGGCAACTTGTTTGTTTGTTTTTTTTAATTTTGTTTTTGGCAGTCGTGGGGCTTGAACTCAAGGCCTGGGCACTGTCTCTGAGCTCTTTTGTTCGGTGCTGAGTGCTCTACCACGTTGAGCCTCAATTCCGCTTTCTGTTTTCTGGTGGTTATGGGAGTTTAGAGTCTCATAGACTTTCCTGCCTAGGCTGGCTTTAATCCTTAGATCTCAGCCCCCTGGGTAGCTAGGTTGAGCCACAGGCATCCAACTTGGCCACCGTTAATACAACCCACAAATAAAGGGTGGATTTTTACATTTTCACGTTTGCATTTAAGATCCTTATATCAAGTGCCACATACTAGCTTCAATAAAGTTACCAGCAATAACAAGGTTACCAGCATCATCTCTAGAATAATCTGAGTCATGTATGTTATATATTGCATTTTCTGGTAACCACATTAAAGGACACGGATGAAACAGGAAACATTAATTTTAATGTCTGTTCTTTAACCCAATGGATCTAAAGTAGTATCATTTTAATATGTAGTCGATATGAAACTTTGCTTTCTTTTTTTTTTCTTTGAAATCCAGTGTGAAATTTGCACTTAGGAGTGCCTTGAACTGGGACTCATTATATTTTAGGTGTTCAATCGGGACTGGTCGCTGGTGGCTTCCGTTCTGGGTGGTGAGAGCTTCTGTGGCATTTGAACCAATTTATGCATCTTCTGACATTCACAGAGAAAGCGCTGTGTGAGTCCCAGTTTTGTCTTCTTTTCCAAGGTCACATTGGACCTGGATTTCAATTCCCCTGCTGTCCCAAGCTTAGATGCCAACACGTGTCCAAAGCCAGGGCTGGAACCCCCACCGGGCAGCCTCTCCTGGATGTGTTTCTGGTCTCAGATAGGAGTTTCCACAAACTCAAAGTCTCAGCTCTCACAAGTACCCTTCTGCAATGCGGCTCGGGTCCATCAGTGTGCTTGCCTCCAGCAAACAATCCATCCATCTAGGGCAATAAAATGAATACTTGTCTGGTCACACCAGGAAGTCTCCACTACAAAACCCCAGGAGGTGATGGCTCAGGCCCCTTAGCCTCTGTAGAGCCTGATATCACTCACTGAGGCCCACGGCCTCCGGTTGCCCAGGATTCCCTTTCAGGGAGTGTCGCCTCTCAGTAAATGTTTGAACTGCTTTCTTCCCTTGTGGCAGAAGGTGGAAGCTTTGCCCGTGACTGAGGAGTGATCACTGAGTCCCCTCACACTGCAGAGTTCAGACCCGAGCCGGCACTTCAGCCAGTGTTGTGAAAATAGCACTCTCTGGACCCACAACAAGTTTCTGGGCCTGAGAACCAGCATTTCCAACCACTTCCCAGGACATATGGCAGTGCATGTCCAAAGAGACCATACTTAAGTTATCCTGAAGTAGCTGTTCAGCGGGGTCTCAATTTAGCTGGGCGCTGGTGGCTTGCACCTAGAATCCTAGCTACTCAGGAGGCTGAGATCTGAGGATCGCCGTTCAAAGCCAGCCCGGGCAGGAAAGTCCATGAGACTCTTATCTCTAATAAACCATCAGAAAACCAGAGTGGCGCTGTGGCTCAAGTGGTAGAGTTCTAGCCTTGAGCTGAAGAGCTGAGGGACAGCGCCCAAGCCCAGAGTTCAAGCTCCATGACCAACAAAAAGTGGGGGCGGGTTTCAATTCAACATGTCATTTTGTGAGTACAGTGCACCCGCTTCATCATTCTCCCATCTCACTTTGAGAACCAGTGATCCAAAAGTTAGTAGGAGTCTACTTTGTTCTGCTTCTGTCAGTGTGTATGTTCCTTCTTCAGACTCAACTTCTCTGCCTGCAAACCTTCCCAGATAAGTTGTATAGTTCAGAATTTCTCCAACCTAAATCTTCATTATAAAACTAAAACTTCTTGAGTCTTTACCACCTTCTATTGCAATTGGTCTACCGGGTTGCACAAATACATTTAGAAGGGGATATTTCTATCACTCACTTACATAGAAAATCAACATTACAAACTATAAATAGGATGTTAGCATTAAAATAAAGCATACTTATTAAAATAAAAAATCATTTACCATAGATTGCCTAAAATTATCTCCCAGATCAGGCTTAAAGAGATCTTTAGTTTCAGAAGAACTCAAATAAGCTCTAGAATGGCAGAAATGATACCATCTTGATGTTTTCTGCTGTTGCCTTTAAGCACAGACTTCGCTGACATGGTGTGTGTGCCGGGCTGTGTCTCTGCTGGCCCCTGTGCACTGTCCATGCTGTGTCTCCATGTTCTGTGATGGCCCTGGCTGGTTTAGTGCGGTCTCCCCAGCTCTTGCTTCTTGGAGACAGGATGAGCTGAATCCCATTCAGCCAATATAGTCATTCTAATTTGCATTTCTGTAACACACCCTTCCGGTGTGTGAGTGTGACTTCCATTTCTAGAAGCGAGTTACTTAGTCAATAGACATGCAGTCCCTTCAAAGGGATATTTATCACCCTTGAAGAATCTTATTGCCAAATCCTGAGTCTTTCTTATAACAAAGGCTCAAACTCACTATCAAGATCAAGATCAAGAGCTTGAAAGGGCATTGCCAGACCATCTCACTAGATTAGAGCCTTAGAATGGATGGCCCGTTGGGGTGGGAACCAAACAGATATGCAGAAAAAGATCCCTCCATTTCTGGCAGCCAGCGTTGGGGGTGGTTCCAGAGGGCAAGCAGCGGGATTGGGAGTTAGACTACCTGGGTGACCTTGAGCGAGATGCTGAAGGTCTCCAGATCTCCATTACCGCCGTCTGTAAAGCTCAGTATTGAGGATGGGAGGAGAATGTGTCTCAGAGACTGGAGGGGACGATTGCATGGGGAAAAATCATGAAAAAACACTTCCTCTGGCTTCCAGCAAGTAAACAAGCAAAATGCAGAGCTGCCATTGACATTACAGGTCTCCAAGGCCCCGCGTCTGCGGTTCTCAGCATGCAGCTGCAGTGGCTAAAATGTATTACAGTGAGTGGGTTGGATGGATGCAGAACAAAACCAGCACAGGGGAAAGGTACTTGGGACACAGCCAGCGTCAGATGGTACCAGGAGCAAGCTGACTGGGGCCTCTCCTCTGGAGTCACTCAGGACATGCAGAATTTCCCCAGCAGCACATGGTGACTAGCACCCAGTTGTCCAGGGTCTTTATTGGATGCTGGTCACATCGACACTCTCTGCCTGTCATGTCCCAACCCTCCATACTTTTAGAAGGAAAGCAGGTGTTCAGCAAGGACCACATGGTTTATGTATGTATTAGACACAGTGAGTCACCCATGGTATTTGTAGTGGTAGGAACTCTCTCAGAATCTATGTTCCCAGGTGCTAGCCAAGGGCCAAGCTTATGAGCAAACAAACACAGAAGGCGGTCCAGATGCCGCCCCTAGGCTACAGTTTTCCCATCAGTGCTTTAGCCAGTGCGGGGGAAGGACAAATACTCGTGGAGTGGGGTGAGTACGTCTTCGGCGGCCACCCTTCCACTGGGCAGGGGAGGGGACAGTGCCACATTTCCTCTCTGGGCGGGCCGTCCCCCACGTAGCCTTCCTGCTGAGGGCGGGACCTGTGGCCTGCGCTGGCCTCACTGTTGAGGGGTTGCTGCCCTATGCCCTTTGCCCTATGCCCCATGCTAACATTTCCTGCTAGGATTTGGACACCTGGCCTGGCCGGCTTTCCTGAGCTCTGTAGCCCACGGTGCTACACCTCAGAGAGTTGCGGGCAAACCAGGATGACGGATCACTGGGAGAAGCCCTGCCTCCTCCCCGCTCTTTCCCCAAGGCCTTTGTTTTGACCTTAGCCCCTCCCTCTCAGTGATGGTTGTCTAAGGAGCCCCTCTCAGCTAAAACTCATTTGCCCTTGGAACAAAGTCTGTAATGCTATCTGACTTCCTCCAGCGGCTCCCGAGTGAAGGCCTTTCTGCAATGTGTGTCGCACCTTATAATTTTTAAAAGATGATCCCTTCTCCTCGAAATTGTACTACAGGGAAGCTATGCTATTTTTCCATATGAAGAATCAGACTTACTTTGAAGCAGTAGGATTAGCAGAAACTTTGAAATAGTGCATGGATCCAGCTTGCACGGAAAATATCCAAAGGACTGACTCATGAAATTTCAGGTAATTGAACTTCTGGAGTGAAGGAGACGTGATTTTATTTTACTTTTTTTTGAAGTATCTTTTGCAAGCTGTTCCAGTTCAGACTTTTTCAAAACTTGGTGACGGTTTGCTTGGTGGGGAGAAGAGCTGGGCTCATCTGGGCCTGAGCGACATGGGCTGGCGGCCACCTCCTGGGTCCAGACAGCCCTGGTCACGCATTCCTGGTGAGCAGCGTGTTTCCGAGGGTGGGGAAGAGAGTCAGTGCTGTGGAGCAGTCACTCACCTTTACCCCACGAACCTGTCTGTGCCCTGAAAAAATGTTAACCCGAGAAATGGAGACGGCTGATATAAAATCCTACGATCTAGAAGACAGTAAATATGGAAGCAGTAGGAAGAAAGCCATTCAGGAGGCCTTGCTACTGGTGCTGGTAGTAATGGTATGGTGGTGGTGGTAGTGGTATGATGGTGGTAGTAGTGATATGATGGTTGTGGTAGTGGTGTGGTGGTGATAGTGGTGTGGTGGTGGTAGTGGTATAGTGGTGGTAGTGGTATGGTGGAGGTGGTGGTGGTGTGATAGTTGTATGGTGGTGGTAGTGGTATGATGGTGGTGGTGGTAATTGTGGTAGTGGTGGTGGTGGTCTCTCTGCAGCCATTCTAGACATGTCCTCTGATTATTATTAGAAGATGCAGATGAAAACTCAGATGCCTTGGGTGTGTGTGGGGGGGGGGGGGTAGGAAAGGAATGTAAATGAACGCAGCGCTCAGGATATAAGAAAAATCTCCATAAAGTTCAAAATTCATCCCCCATCACTTTTAAATGAAGATAAAGCAAATAAGAATATAACTGGATCACAGAAGGCAGATGGGTCCTGCTTACTAGGGCAAATGGACAGTGGTCACATGAGCATGGAGTTGTGTCTGTCAGAAGGGTGTCTTTGTCATGCACAGACTGCTGTTGCCCTGTTTGGTTCCAGCCCCAGTGTTGTGTTGTCTGAAGTCCAGACACTTCAGGGAAATCCTTGATATTTAAATGTTAGCAGCTAATCGACAAACTAAAGGCCACGTAGCAGATACAGGGGCCCTGGGGGACCCGCAGGCCATCTAAGGTGGCCATCTCCCTCTCAGCGCCTGTGTGGCCTTAGAACAAAGTCCACGGATGGTATTTGACTGAGAGCGGCCAGTGTGGCTGATTCTCTGCGTTCTGAGTGCTAGGAAGGTACTATAGACAAACTTTCAAGGTCAAATTGATTATCCTCCAGCTTAGCAAAGCCACAGCTCTCTTAATTATGTCAGAAGGCGGGATTATCTCTGATCACTTGAGCTAGGACTCTGGATAGAACATCAAAAGCAATATTTAAATAACACGTGGTCAAGAATCAAAGATTCTTTGCATTTTCTCCTACTATCCGATTAAATTGTGGTGGTTTATGTGGTCCCAATAGTACAAGACGGTTTTGTTTTGTTTTTTTTTTAAGGATGTTTTAGCTCATATTAGTGAAACCTTGTATAAAAATATGGTGGGAAAGAGGGAACTGCTGCTTCCTGTTATGGTAGTTTGTACTCAGACCTTACAAAAATCTAGGCAAGATTGTGGCCCAAACAATCCAAAATCAGGAACAAGCAACGTAGTGACCAGTTAAAGAGTCTTCACTTATGACTGGTAACGACTTACGCATTTCTGCATCTCTCCCCGACTCAGTAGCTGAAATTAATCTGCAATGAGAGTATTCATAACATACAAATGTGCAAATATGCAAACCAAGACATTTCTTTCTTGGAGAACTGGTTACTAAACACCCCGCTGGGTACTCACTGATTCTGGAAAACTTGTCCTACATCTCTCCCCTGGAATCAGAGTCTAACTTACATTCTTTCCATATTATATTAATATCTTGCTTGCTATTCTAGAAATACAAAGCAGGAAAAATGGTTGTGAACAACTTTTTGTATCATTTTGTAGAATGACATTCTAGTTCCTATCTTGAAATTTTTTTACCTTAAAAATAAAAGCGGCCAGGCTGGGAATGTGGCTTAGTGGTAGTAGAGTGCTTGCCTAGCATGCATGAAGCCCTGGGCTTGATTCCTCAGAACCACATAAACAGAAAAGACCACAAGAGGTGCTGCAGCTCAAGTGGTAGAGCGCCAGCCTTGAACAATAAGAATCTCAGGGACAGACAGAGTCCAGGCCCTGAGTTCAAGCTCCAGGACTGTCAAGAAATAAAAACTGAAAAATTAAAAAAAGCTGCTGGGCACCGGTGGCTCACACCTGTAACCCTTCCTACTCAGGAGGCTGAGAACTGAGGATCTCAGTTTGAAGCCAGCCTGGGCAGAAAAGTCCCCGTAAGATTCTTATCTCCAATAAGCCACTTAAAAATTGGAAGTGATGCTGTGGCTCAAGTGGTAATTGTTTCTGAAAAGTAGCTATACACAGGCCAGTTTTTCTTGCTGTGTTCTGTGTTCCTTGCAGGTTGAAACAACCTTCATATCTTGTTAATTTGTGTGTACTTTGGCCCTGAAACCTCGTAGGCACTCAATAAATGTTACAAATAAATGAACAAATCTTTCATAAAACGAATCATTGGCATCATGTAAACCAACATCTGGGGAAATTTTAACACAACTGTACGTAAGGTATTCAGGTTTTAAAGAAAAGATGTGTATGCTTATAACAGGGTATTCAACAAACACAGTAACTCCCTGGCCTTCAACACCAACTTCTGCTTGGTTAACTTCTTTTCTCCTGAAAGTTTTCAGAGAGAAAAATGTTAGCAGAAAAAAAAAATAACCCCATAATTTAACAAGATAGACATTTAGTTCAATAGAAGAATTTTCCTGGTGTGAAAAAATAAATTACAAAAAGGACTTTGCCTCAGAAAGATAATTAATCCAAACCTTCTCGTGTGATGACGGCTCTGACATCTTGTCTAATGTTGGCAGAGAAGAAAGCGTGGAGAGTTGCACAGTTAGGATAAAATGTTCCACTTCACAGCAAGGCCGACCAGAATCTGATAATTATTTCTAAGCAAGAAAAGGTCATAGTCTAGTTGTTAAATCAACACAACATCAGGTCTGGCTGTAGAGCTCTTCACAACTGTGGAGGTCTTCCTGTGGATTTTTCTGATTTCAGAGGTAAACACCGTTGGGCACGGAAGTGCTCAGAGAATGATTTCCTCTTGAACATTTTGGACTAGGACTGTATTTATGAACCTTTCCCTTCCCGTCACATAATCTTGTGTGTGGAGGAGGCAGGCTGAAGCACAATTCCTCAAACACCTCCACATCCTAATTATACAAGGAGTTAGGCATCGCTCGATTACCAAAGCAGACACAACTGCTGCAGGCTTCACCCCAGAGAACCTGGAGTCGAGAGTCACAGACAGGAGGTGAGGCAGAGACGGAGGTAGAGAGGGTGAGCCGAGGCAGTGCTGCTGGCTTTGAGGGTAGAGACCACGAGCTAAGGGTAGAGATAACCGCCCTGCAAAGTGGAAGGAATCAGATTCGCCTCAAGGAGCTCACTGTAGCCTTTGTAGCTATAAGAGGAAAGCAGCATTTCGAAGCCTCTGGGCAGTCTGACATAACTGTGTGTAATTACAACAGCAAAATGAAGCAAATACTCGGACATGTCTTCCTCTATCAGAGCGTCCGCTGGGAAGTTTTCTCTAGGAGGTGACTCAGGAAGCAGCAATAAAGGGCCGGAGCACAAGACAGAAGAGGGAGAGAGGGAGAGAAGCAGTGTGAAGCCTGCATCATGGTCATCCGTGCTGTGCATTGCCGGGATGGAGCTGTCAGTACCCGGAGAGCCACGTGGGATGTCCCCCAGAAGTCAGTGTCTGTCCAGACAAAAGCAGGTTGGGTGTGAGGTAGGGGTTCGCCTGTCTGCTTCAGTTGAGGGCTGCCCAGAGAGTTGAGCTCTTCCCCTATGGAAGCCTCTGTTGCCTTCCCGTTAACCACAGATCCTGCAGGGCAGGAAAAAGTCTCAGAGCCGAGGGGTGAGAAGACGGACAGGCTGAGGAGCTCTGGGGGCAATGTCCGCAGGAGCTGGGGTCAGGGGTCAGAGGTGTCCAGGGCGACAGGTTCAGGCACCTGAGCTATCCTCAGATCCCACACCTGCGCATCGCCCCATGTCACCTGGGTACGGCCCACATGCATGCAGGGCCTTCGGCGTGGACCAAACGAATGGACCAATGCGTGGACCAAATGCCAGTGCCTTTTGTTAAGTCTTCATCCTTCATCATTTACACCTTCTGCAGCTACTAGGATTTATCTAGGACCCTATCTGGGGCTCCTTTCTTTGGCCTGAGGAAAGCAGGTCTGATTCGGCATTTGACCCCACTGATTTAATGACCAGAATCTCACACACAGATGCCAATGCCACCAGCCCTGCCCGGGCTCCACCCTGGCGCATTCACTCAGGTCAGGGTCCACACGTCTGCACTACCCCTCTGAAGTTTCCCATTTCAGACTCATTGACTAATCCTGAAATCTCAATAGGGAAGAGTTGATTCCATGTAGACCAACCTGAGGTTCTAGCGGGCTGGTTTTGGCTCTGTTTTACCCAACTCCAGAAGGACAAGCCTCATGGATTCAATCCTATTTTCCAGACAAGGAAATGCCTCCAAATAATCCTGGAAACAACCCAGAGCTTGTGGTGCCTGCCAAATTGCTCCCTGCCATTTGAACCAGCGTGCCGTGGTGTGTGCCTTTACCAGTCTCCTGTGTGGGACATCCTTGCTGACACTTTGCCACTTGAACATTTTCAATCATCTTTTCAGTAGGACCTCCTTCTCTCTGACATGGCCAAGGTCCCTATTCTCATCTCAAGAGTGTGTTTCTCTTCCCTTGTCTCTATAACACTACACAGGTTGCTCTGTGCTCCTGTAAATCAGAGCAACAAGGAACCAGAGCATCTACTGTGAGCCAGTTTAGGTACTCACCCCTTTGAAGGCTGGGTTCCACGACCAATCTCCGCAACTACAGTTAGTAGTGTTATTGTCTAGATGAGGAAACAAAGACACAGAGAAATTAAAAGTAAATCAGAGTCGCACAGCAATGAAGTGCCCAAAGTAGGATTTGAACCATGTAGTCTAGCTCACGAAACATTTCTCCCAGCACTTGCCAATTCTTAATATCTAGAAATGTATGCCATAGGATACACCTGTGTGCCTACCTTTCCTCCTAGGTCATGCATTTATTAAGGTATTTGCACATTTCTCTGTCTCTACTTCAGGCCCACAGACTGGCAGATAGAGAATTTTTTTTTAAATTTCTACTGAGGATATTAATGAAACAATGGCCCAGTAACTCTACTGTAACAATGCTCCATAACTTGAAAGGAAAATTACCAGAGTGAAGAAAAGAACTAAAGCTATGAGTGCTCAGGGAAGGAGCACTTAGGAACATGATTGCTACATCCAGACTTTGACAGCCTTGTTAAAAGGCTCTAAAATCATGATTTTGTTTTTCATTCCTCTTTCTCCCCAAACCTCAACTGACCTTCACTTCCTTTTCCTCTTTCCCTCCCTATTGGTTTGCCCAAATTATACTATATTTTGAAAAGCGAAGTCAAATTAATGACATTGTCTTGGTGTCCCATTGCAGTCAGTGTTGGGGTAGACTGTATGGGTTTCTTGTGGTTGCTGTAACAAGTGGTCACACATTCAGCAACTTAAAACAACATACAGTTGTGAAGCCTGAAGTTGGCATGGGTCTCTGTAAGCTGACATCAAGATGGCGGCCACAGGGCTGCCATGTGCTTTGGAGTCCCTAGGAGGAAATCCTTTCTTCCTGTTACATTTTCCATTGTAGAGGTCACTTATTGGCTCTTTTTTCTGTCCTCAAAGCCAGGTTGGGTCCCTCTGGATCGCTCTGCTCTGCATCTTCACTCCCCATCCTCCCGTAACTCTTCTATCTTCATAGATACATATGATTACAGAAGGCCCATCCACTGGAAAGCTCACCGCATATCAACTTTCTTTCCCTTGGCCATGTAACCTAGAACATTCGCAGTTTGGGGTGGGGTTAGGTTGAGGACATTCAGGAGGTGGCCACTATCTCAGGGAGGCCTCCCAGCCTCACACCCATTCTACTAAAGAGAGCTCAGGGACTGACCCCAGGGAAATCACTGGTCAAAAGTCCAAGAAATGGCCACACTATTGGATTACAGATGCAGGTCCATCTTGGGTGGTGGTCTCAGACTTTCTTTTTTTTTGTCAGTTGTGGGGCTTGAACTCTGGGCCTGGGTGCTGTCCCTGAGCTCTTCAGCTCAAGGCTAGCGCTCTACCACTTGAGCCACACAACCACTTGCAGTTTTCTGATAGTTAATTGGATATTAGAGTCACAAACTTTCCTGCCTGGGCTGACTTTGAACTGCGATCCTCAGATCTCTGTCTCCTGAGTAGCTAGGATTATGGGCGTGAGCCACTGGTGCCCAGCTGGCTTCATACTTTTTCAGACACATGCAACTTCCCTCTCATTAACTTGAGGGGAAAACTGTTGTTAGCATCCAATTGTAAATCTAGGATGCTGTTTTTTCATTGTGTATGAACATAGCAACAGGGCTCAGCAATGGGGAGGTATTCTCTCTGTTGGCTTCTGCAAAAATCACAAAATAATTTCTCTACAAGTATCCCCAAATGATTTCTAAGTGTCTATTACCATAAAGGCCTGGAAGGTGGCAGCTAGTTCAGTGTTCCTTGGGCATTAAAACACTGAGAATATTTTAAGGAAGTCAGGCTTAGTGATGTGCCAGTGAGTGAGTTTATAAAGTGTGTGTGTGTGTGTGTGTGTGTCTGTGTATGTGCGTGTGCGTACCTGTGTGTGTGTCTTGGAAATGCTCTTTCGATGCTTTCTTTCTATAACGGCAGTATGCCTTTATAAACCCTTCCAGGATGCTAGGCTCTTGGTATTTGGCAGGATAAAGAATCAATCAAAATACAGTGCTGTAACATTTTTATGTCCTGCAAGTCAGAGATAGTAGTTGCCTTTCTTCCCTACCAATCTAAGCCCCTCCAAACTGATTCCAGCATAGCGACTTTGACAAGAGTAAACCCGAGGTGTTTTGTGGCAATGATAAAGCACTTGTCCAGCCAGGCTAATAGCAAACACTGAGTTCGTCAGTGGAAGGGAAGCACAGCAAGCCGGGAGACAGGAGTGGATTCACTGGGGAGCTGGCTTAAGAGAGGATGGGATGTGAGGTTGTTCGCCGCCTGTGGAGATAATTATTTGTGGCAGAAAGGTTCTTTTTATTGATGGCTGCTTTGAAGACAGCGGTGTTAAGCTTTCCTTTCAGCGCTGCTCTTTCTCTCTGTCCAGGAGCACAGTGGAGCCCAAGTTCCTGCTCCGGTTCTGTGACTTGGTGTGTAGTTAGCTAGGCTGGCTGTGCAACGAGACAGCCCCACACCTCAGCGACTCACACACAAGCCCGGGCTGCTCCTCGCCGGCAGGTTCTCCGGCACCTGTCCCTGCATGATGATTGATGCGTGTACTCTGATCTAGTGGACAACACCTCCATCTTAGAGCCCTTCTCTATTTTCATGGTGGGTGGGGGGGGGAGAGGAGAACCACCCAGAGCCCTTCCCAGGCCAGGCCTCGAGTGTCTGGGCTTCCACGCTTAGCCTGTTGGGTAGCGATTGGTCCTGTGGACGCTCACCCAGGTACAGGTGGCATGGGGCTGTGTGGGGAGGGACTGGCAGCCAGGAGGGGTTCTGGCTTGAACTGTCTGTCCCCTCAGCCCAAAGCCCACGTGTGAACTCAGACGCCTGAGAAGCCAGGCAGGTGTGTAGTGGGGCCCAGTAAGTGTGTGTGGGGTCCGCCTGGGGAGTGGCCCCAGGGACAGCACGAGGAGGAGAGCTCTGTGCAGAACCTCAGCTCGCTGCCCTGGCTGCTCCAGGGCACATCTGGCCCAGGTGCTGCCAATTGGCAGCTGACATCCGAGAGAGAAAGAGCCGGGGGGGTGGATTCTTCTCTGAAAGGAAGCTTCAGAGTTGGTTATCTTCCTAAATCAGTACCTGCCAGGACAAACACGCCCAGCGCTGTCCTGTGTGCTGCTGCAGGAGTGAAGGAAGCGGGGGAGGAAGCGGGGAGGGAGAGGGAAACGCCGGGGTGGGGGTGTGCAGTCAGCGCAGGTGTTCGGAGGTGGGGGGGGCTCTGTGGGATATGGAGGAGGGGCTTGGTGCCCCCGCCTCAAAGAAAGCCGGGGTCATTTCACAAATGCAGCGTCTGCCCCGTAGCCACGGATACTCACGGAGACCCCAACACACATGGAACTTCTGCTCTTCTCTGAGATTCAGACCCCCACTCCTTCTCTTTCTTTCCCTACTGAGAACTCGTCCCCTGAAACTCTCTCTCTCTCTCTCTCTTTCTCTCTCTCTATTCTGGAGAATATCAGTGAGGCATGAGTATCATAGATAGAACACTTTTCATAGATAGAACACTTGTTGATTGAGCAGTTGTGATGTGCCTGGTCCTACTTACGCCTCTTTGCAATAATTAAGTGGTTGTATCCCCACAATCACCCGCACAGTGCCATTATTCCCCCCCATTTTACATGTGAGGAACCTGAGACACCGGTCATTTGTGCAATGGTGCTCTCGTTGATAGACCCCGGGGTTTGTACTGAGCCAGCGTGGTGCAGATCTGCGCTCAGTGTCTTTACAAGCCACGAATCTGCTTTTGTAGCAGGGTGATAATAGAGGTCTTTTGGTGACCATGAAGTTAGAGCGTTGCCATGCTTCCAAGGGTGCATTGGTTACTTACGGTTTACAGACACAGACTTTAATCCTTAAATGAACATGAAAACCAGAGAGGAAGACAGTGTTTGCAGCAGCAGCATTAACTGATGGCGTTGGATTGTTCACGCCAGTGTGTTTTAGAAAAGTTAAAGATGGTTCCCAGAAGTGGCATCTGGTAATACCTGAGCAGGGCTTACCCGGTTTTAGATGAATGTCCAGGTACTAGTTCCTACAGTAAGGATGATGCATGGGGTACCCACACTGAGTCTGAGGAGTGGGTCCCTGTTTTGAATTCTGCTGAGAGTAGCCGGAGCAACACACTCCATCACTACCCACCGGCGACCCTTTCTGATGCTTCAGTCAGTGCCCATGTGTGATTTCAGGTCTAGAGGGACAGCGAAGGATTCCTATGGAAGTGGAGGTGCCGATGCGAATGATAATCTCGCTTCCCTCCATCTGCCCAGCCAAGTGCATACCTTTGAGTTTGGAGCCCACGTGGACTTGATTTCCTGGCCTTCCCTAGGTGAAGTTAGACCTTCCTCTGTAACACCAGCTTTGACCCGCTCCCTCATTTTCTTTCAAATTTGGGGTTCAGTTGTAGTCAGCTAATTAAATTAGGGTCAGTGCATGCCTTGTTCCTGTTCTCAAGCCCGGGACTGTCACAGTTGCCTAGCTATCCCGCGAAGCACTTTTCCAATAGCCTTCTACGCTCATCCTGCTGGATTCTCACAGCCACACCCTACGTGTGTCTCATTTTCCTGATTTTTCTTTTGGATGAGGAAACCAAGAATCTGGGCAGCCATGAGGTCAAACCCTGCAGTGAGTGAGCGCGGGGCTGAGGTGTAAACAAGGAAGAACTCCGATGCGCATGCTTTCACTGTTGTCTTCTCTGTAAGCTCCTGTTTAGTGGCCAGCAGAGCCCTCCCTGCATCCCAAGACCAAGTGAGCGGAGGAATGAGCGAGCCTAAAAAGCTTTTACCTCAGTGGACCGCCCTCACGCAGCAGGGTTCTGTGTCCTCCTCTGTGATAAGCCATTTCATCTGAATTTTTCACTGGTAGATGGACTGACCCAAGAGTTCGCAAAGACAAATCTGTGCCTTTGGGAGAGTCCTTCACTACTTTGCTTCTCTGAGGCTCAACAGTTGAAAAAGCCTGTTTTTCCTTCTTATAACTCTAGAGTTAGACCCAGACATGAAATCAAAACAGAGACTGAGTGCAGGTAGTCAGATAAGAGCTCAGCTCCCTCAGAGAAGACTGTTTCTTATTGCATTCTGCTCTCTGTCATTCCCAGATTCTTAGGCTCAGCATGTCTGGGGACGTTGTGTCTTCCTTAGTACATATGGAGCGGCTGGCTTACTGGTCTGGGAGTTGAGAGTAAAATGAACCAATTAGAAGGTTAGCGTGTAATTGTAGGCATACGGTGCCTGGAGGCGACCTTTGCCCGTCTCCTGTTTGACTACATTATTGTTGGCCACTTACAGATTATCTGATGGCAAAATTGCCAGCAAATTATTCCTGAACCTCCACTCACTGTGGGTCTGTGACACCCAGGGCGTGAGCCTTATGATTGCTCAGAAGCTATCTAACCAGAGCCTGGTCTTAGGACGTTTTGCAGGCAGAGCTGTACAGGTGCTGGACTAGCGCATCCTCCCATTTGAGTTTCGAAAGGTGATGTTGAAAGGGTGATGATTCCTCCATTTCAGCTTCTCTGCTGTGGCTCAGGCCGGCCACACACTCAGCCTCCTGACACAGATTCTTGCTCTCATTCCTCCTGCATCTGGCAGGTTGATTGCTGGCTCCACCATTCCCAAGCTTTTGTACGTGCCTCAGAGTTTGCTTGTATGGCTGAGAATGAGCTTTCTGTACCTGCTTGTGTGCAATGCTTAAGCATGTGAGGTCTAGAATCAAAGTTTGTGTTTCTACCAAGCAGACTCTGAGTCAAGGATTGAGTAGTTTATTGGTAGGGCTGGTCTTAGAAAAGAAAACTTCTTTGTAAATACTATTAAATAATAATGAATAAATTAAAGTGAATACATTTAAAATGATTAAGTAAACAAATATACATTAAATATAAATGGACTAGAATTGAAATAAATGTAAATTAAATAAAATTAAAATGAATAAATTAAAAAATCCTCAAGAGGCCTACAAGACAAAGAAAGAAAAGAACACCCATGATAATTATTGAATTATTAAGCCAAGCAGCCTGGTGGACAAGTAGAGCTGAGTTGCATACGCAAACTGGGTGAGAGATCACGGGCCCTCAGTCATCTCCTCTGAAGAGAAGGGACTGGGGGTTCACCCTCTACTGGCATTATACTCAGATTAAAGTCATCTTCTAGAGTTGGTTTTTTTTGGTCGGTTGTGGGTCTTGAACTCTGGGCCTGGGCGCTGTCCCTGAGTTCTTCAGCTTAAGGCTATCACTCTACCAATTGAGCTAGAGCACCACTTCTGGTCTTCTGAGTGGTTTATTGGAGATAAGAGTTTCACGGACATTCCTGCCTGGGCTGGCTTTGAACCGAGATCCTCAGATCTTAGCCTTCTGAGTAGCTAGGATTATAGGTGTGAACTGCCAGCACCTGGCTAGCTTCCAGAGTTTTGTTTTTGTTTTTGTATTTTTGGTCTGGTTGTGGGGCCTGAACTCTGCACCTGGGCTCTGTCCCTCAGCTCTTCAGCTCAAGGCTAGCACTCTACCACTTGAGCCACAGCGCCATTTCCGGCTTTTTTTTTCTTCTGCTTATGTGGTGCTGAGTAATCAAACCCAGGCCCTCATGCATGCAAGGCAAGCACTCTACCACTGAGCCACCTTCCCAGCCTGCTTCCAGAGTTTTTAAGAGAAATATTTCTAGTCAAACACTCCACCAGGTCCTACTCCTGGTATGGAAGGTCCGAGGCTGGTGGACGGGACACTTCCTTTGTATCAAATCAAAGGACACTTGTGCCTGGTTAACTCCTATTATTCATGCTTGCTAACCTCTTCGGGATTGTAGATCCCTTCTCTGAAAACAATATGTCTTGTAGTCCATACTTCACAGGGCTGCAGAGGAGACCAAGTGAGATTATCAGTGAGCTTAGCACAATGCGCACCTATGTGAAGTGCTCAAAAAGGTTCCTTTTTCTTTTCAAGTCTTTCTTAAGTGTCATGTAACCCTTCTCAAGTATCATGGGCCAGGATGGTGAAAGTACCCTGTGTAAAAACATGAAGAAAAGAGGCCACCCCCATCCTGGTGGGATGTGTAGTCTCTGCGTGCTAGACTTTAAATCCATTTTTTTCTTCAGGAAGAGCAGGTGATTTTGTGATTGATAAAAGCACCGGGCCTAATTTTGTGATAGATAGATGAATTATCCTAAGGATTTGCAAAGAAAAAAAAAAATTGAGCCCTGGAAATCGATTGTAAGTTTTCCTGTTTTTTTTTTTTTTTCTTTTTCTAACCACTGAAAGGAGCAAAAGTATACAAAGGAATCGAGTACAATTCATCTTAACAGCACATGTGTACAGCCCCCAAAATATTTCAACGTGCAATTGAAACAGCATTACTGATTTGATCCTTTTTCTCTCCGCCACTGTGTTATCGGAATCCAATTTGTATTTTGTACATATTGCGTCTCCATTTTGGACCAGCTCCATTTCAGCTGCTCACCCACCACCTGCGTGGTGGCTTGTGGCCACCATATTGAGCCACGATGAAGGAAGAGGGCGTGGGTCACTTCCAATAGAAATGTGCTACTGCCTTTCTCCGCTTCTTCCAAGACCACAAGGCTCTTTTGCATGTATGAAAGTGCAGTTGGTTTTTACTCAGGCATCATGGGAAATTGACAGCTTCCGTAATGAAATTTCACACATGGAAGCCATGGTGAGATTCTTAGCAGGTGTAAAATTCTGACGACGTTATTTCTTTCACCGCAACTTAATGGAAGCTGCAGCAGCTGTTCCCCTTGGTGCGTTTTCCAGATCTTGTTGCCAGAATGAGTTGTTGGCAGCCACAAGAGGAGGATCAACTTGCCTCTTCATTGGGGAAATGAAGTTAAAACCTCAACTGGTTTCTAAAAAATCACAGATTTGGTAAAAGAAAAAAAAAATGTTAGCAGGGCAAACACACAAGCCGCTGTTACAATATTGATGGCTTTGGTTTCCTCAGGTGCTGCTGCTAACATCTGCAGAAGATTTGGACTGCACTCCTGGATTCCAGCAGAAAGTGTTCCACATCAACCAGCCGGTGGAATTCATCCAGGACCAGACGGTCCTAAACTGTAAGCAGTGCGATTTGGAGATGCTTTTGGCCTACACTCGTATTTGCATTCACTAGTGTCTGGGAATGTATCTCAGGATGTTGTGTTTGCACAATGAATGTTTTCTGGTCATCTTTCTCATGTCCCTGATCCAGGTAGAAGCTTTGGAACTAGGACTTGCTGTCTTGGAGGTTCATAGCGTGGTGTGTATCTTTTTTCCCCCAGCATTTTCTCATCAGGGGGCATTTCGGCACCATTCCTTGCAAAAGGGATTGTCATGTCTAACGTGATCTCTATTCTGCGTAAAGGAAATGAAATCCATTTCTCCTGGGCAGACCCCCAGAGCACAATCATTGCCTTCCTGAAGATTATTGTTGTCTTACCTACAGTCCCTCCTATGTAGCATTAGATCAAAATAATGGTGAGGGCATGATATTGGCTGTTGACAATTTTTAGATGCACAAATAAAAAGAAGAGAAACTTGCATTCCCAAAGCTAATGAGATAGTCTTCAGAAAGAATCAAAACCTTTGCTGCTCATTCTGTGGCTTAAACTCAAATCCTCCCAAATTCCAATTGATTTTCTTCAAATGTACATCCCTCCAATGTAGGGTTATGATTTCTTCCTAGTCTTGATGCCAATATTCAACTCCTTTAAGAGGGCAGAGGGTACATGACAACATGCACAGCAAGTATAGCTTTGACACAATAGAATTGGAAATTGGTGGTACATCTCATTATTTAGTTGTAGGCCCTTGAGTGCCATTCTTTAACATTTGGGCGCAAAGGATATGAAAATGCTGGTCTAATCTGGTCACGTGCTCTAAGGCCCTTCTGAGGAATAATGTGATTTGCATCTGCCTTGAGGGTCTCAGCTGTGTTTCCTGGGTTAGGCCACAGTGTGTGGCTAGTGTGCTTAAAGGGAAGGAAGAAACACCGACTTGGCTGAGGAGGATATTCTGCAAGGGTCGCGTACATGTTAGGTGTTGAGCAGAATAATGAAGATGCAATGTGGAGCATCATAGAAGGAGCCAAGGTGAAGCCGTGCACATCTTGATGCAATTACACCAGAGAAATCATCTCAATAATGAGCGTCTGTGAGGACAAGGTGCAGGCCTGGCTCTGTAAGCGAATTCCAATACCTGATTCCCTAATCATCGAATCTCTGAGTGTGGCTCTGGGTCACACCATCCACAGTGCTCATTTGTCTCCCAGTATTTGTACTCATCAGAATCGATGGACTTCAAATGGAACTTGAGTTATGAGAAACACACATTTCTGTCCGCCCTCGCCTCCCCTTTTTCTCCCTTCCTGTCTCCGTGTCTCCGTGTCTCCATCTGTCCGTCTGTCTGCCTGTCCCTCTCTCACTCTCTTCTATTTTATTTTTTTCCAAGTGACTGTCTCAAATGGCATCTATGTTCTCATGCTTGGAAATGCAAAGCCACCCCGAGTATGGAAATTAATAGAGTTGGTATGCAAAGCAGGCCCATAAATGTGATTGCTTCTGTAATCTTCTCGACACCAAACAGCTTTTAATTCACCGCTGAGAAGCTGGAAACAATCATACTTTCGGGGAATCTTTTTAATTTAAACTACGCTATCCTGTACATTCCAATATCATAGTTTTCTGTGTGCCTGTGTGTGTGCCTGTGTGCCTGTGCGTGTGTGTGTGTGTGTGTGTGTGTGTGTGTGTGTCTTTTAATCCCCTAAGTAATTAAGTGGGTTATGGTTGTTGCTTCTGTGTAAGCGAGTGAGTGTAAATGAGGCTAGGCTGATTATCAGTGATAGCACATTCAGGAAAAGTCAGTGATATGGGAATTAAGAACATTTAAATTTTTATGCTTGTGCGTGAATTCTTGGGTCAGTAAAATCTGATGAGCCCCTCTCAGTGAAATTGGATGTCCATTTAAATTACTAAGGTTAAAAAAGAAATACAATCACCAGTTCATCCCAAAAGAACGAACATAAGCTAATCTGAGTATAGACTCCGTGAATATGGTTAATTGTGCCTAAAAGAGGAAGGCAGGTTTCATAAACTGGAAAATACCAATTGAGTATTATTGAGGAAGACCTGGATTTCCAGAAGTGGTAGTAATGCTTTGTTGTATTCCATTTTCAAGAGGAAAGCAAAATCCTCAAATACGGAATGGGCTTTTCTATGGAACCAAGTGAGACTTTAGAAGCAGCGTCTCCCACGTCCACTCTGCCTTCCTCCTCTCTCCCCAGTTTCTTTTGTGGCCTTCTCTCGCTGAAAACATGCAATTCACCAAGGAACCCATGAGTGGCCCGTGCTCCTAGAATGATGACTCTCTCCACACAAAGCAGGAGCCACAAGATATGCATGGGAAAGGAAAAAGAATTAAACCAAACCAGGAAGCTTTAAAATGCTAACCACCCAGGCAATGGTTGGGGAGAGCTAAGTGATACCCAAATCCACATTCAGGCTATTGCTACAGAGCGGGTAAAGAAGTGAGGCTAGTAATACCATCTTGGGCCTGCCTGCGGGCTTTGCACTGTCTATTGCTTCTTCTTCATTGTCTTATTTAACAGTTGCCAAACATCCTGAATCTCTGGGTTGGGAAAGGTGGAAGCACAGCCTCACCATTCTATAAAGTTGCCTGGAAATATTGCTTCTTGGCCTGATGGAGGGAGCGTATCTCCTCCTACCCCAGACGTGTATTCCACAGACCCGGTGTTCGGCTTTGAGCAGGTTAGCGGCAATGTTTATTCTGTCCCTGGCTCTCTGCTGTCTTTGTTCCGACAGTAATATTTCCTTTTATCCCTTTTCATCTCCTTCTTATTTCTCGATGACTTATCTTTTTCCGCTTTAACTGTTGCTAATGGTCACCTCCATTCCTTTTATTTCCCTAATATTTTATTCACTGTTCACTCCGACACATCTTTCCCTCAGTTGTTCTAAAGCCTTTTATTTTCTTCACATCCAAATAACTCTTTATTCTGCTCTCCTTTCCACTAACTAGACTCACTTTCTTCTTTAAAAGGCCATTTTTCAACAAGCTGATAGGATCAAAACATGGCATCCCACTATTCCTTCTCATGGAACCAGAAGAGCTCTTTCAGTGCATCTCTCAGCGTAGTGCAGAGCCCTCCGCTCATGATAACTTGGGGAAAACTTTTCGACTTATCTCAGTCTTGAAAGGAGAGAAGGGAAGATGTGGCTCTTCCCATTGTTTTCAACAAGAGGCACAAGGAGAAGGGAGAAGGCAGCTTTGAAGGCAGCAACTCCGGAAAGAAGTCATCCATTTGTGGTCTTTAGACTCAGAGAGGAATCGGCAAAGGGTTTAGGATGCCCTTGGCACGCAGAACTCTCAGATTGCTGGGTGCGGCTGCTCTTATTGATCTAGTAATAGGCAAACCACACGATCCCAGTAACTGGGTTGCCCTCTGGGCCAGTAACCCCGGTAATAGCCTCACGGCTGACACCCAGAATAGAAGCCCTCCAGGCTTAGACAAATAGCTTTCCTGGACAACTGACCAAGTATCTGGCCAGGGTGGGAAAATGCTAGGTGATAAACTCTGGTTCTGAACACTCTCTCTCTCTCTCTCTCCTGTCTTGCTAGAAAAACTTCCTGGCACTGGAGGGCTCTGTGGCCATTGAGTTCCCTATGGGAGACCATACTTGTGAGCCTCCGTCCTCTCCCAGTGGGAGAGATGCCCATCTTCCAGTGTCCACAAAGGACACTCCGTTGGCCAACCAACTACTAACAGGGCTGTGCTCTTCTTTCCCCCTCTGCACTGCCCCCCCCCCCCCATTGGTTCACTCTTACAGGTCTGCATGGACACAAACACACAGATACGTGGGAGGAAGTGCACACATAAGCTTCCTTACAATTCCACCTGTACGCTTTCTGTGAAGAACGTGCATTGGTTAGCCACCTTACGCCAGTGTTGATTTCTTACCTGAGTCATGAGGATACCGGTCAGGCTGGCTGCGTCTCTGCGAGTGCAAGGTGGCAGGTCAAGAATGGAAGGAAGACACCCTCGATGCTTCACTAATCTCCACTAGAAGGTGACGTGTGTCATTCCTGCTCTGCTCTAGCAGCAGTGCTGGTCATGGGCCAGCCCACATGAAAGGGAGGCAAGGATCCAGGGAGGACCCGCAGAGCCCATCCCTATGCACATGAAATGATGTTGTCCAAGCCAAAGCCAGAGGCAGACCCGAAAGGAGGAGCCGTAGCTGTGGGGGTCTAGTGAGTCTTCATTTCCTGTTGATGTGGTAGGGATGAATTAAGGAAATCCACCACCAAAGCTTCCCATCATTTTCCTGAACCTGGCTGAAATGAAGAGAGAACTTCTGGTGTATATGGTTTTTTATTGTTTTTGTTTTTCCCTGTTCACAGTTAAGTTCATTCTTCCCCTGTAATGAAGAGAAAAGGAGCTCGTTTCCTTTGTTTTGGATGGCTGCCCCGCCTCACTGCCCATGACCCTCCGCTCCCCATCTCCCACCCTCCCGGTCCCTCACGAGGACACGGGAGGTCGCACGGCCATGACACCGACCTTGGGAAGTGGCCAGGTCAGCCGCGAGCCAGTCTCGTTGCATTAATCATATTTGTATTTAACATACATGAGTCACGGCTTTTGAGGGTGTTTTTAATTGACTATAAATCAAACGGGGAACTTGAAAAATGAAGGCAATTAATGAAAAAGCAATGTGAGAGGTGTTTTGCATCCTAACGCAGGAAATACATCGCCAGTGAATTAAATGTCAAAACAAAGGCCCTTCTGACCCTGCGGAGGAGATTTTCTTCGGATGGTAATAAATGGGTGAACTTTCCAACCTAGAAGATGAAGGAAGGCCTGCTTTCTGAGCTCACGCTGACTTAGGCTTTTGTCTTTTTTTTTTTTTTTTAATTCTAGAGAAGTTCTGAAGTTTTTAGGTTTTACTTTCATATTCTGACTTCAAAAAAATAACAAGGATAATACCCTTTTTTATGGCCATCTTTCACACTTCTGGCATATTCTTTGTTTACTGTCAGGATGGGAGCCTGACTGACTGATGAGTGAAATTATTTCATGTCACCTGGGCTGCAGGTGGGTGGAGCTAGAGAAGGCCAGGGCTTCGATTGGTGTATTTGTCTTAAGCTGTCACAATATGCCTGGAAATGACTATGCTGCCGCCTAATTCACTCTATCATTATAAAGTTGATTAGAAAATGGACTCCTATTTACACTCAGGATTTTCCCTATATAAACAGAGCCCTGAAGAAATGTAATGTTTTTGTAGCTGACTCCGACCTTCTCACCAATGTATTTGTAACAATCTAGTAATCCATCAATATTTATTAGGATCCTTCCTCATGAATGCATTATTACTAATTACCTTATAAATATGAAATACTGTAATTAACCAACTGCAAGATAAGAAATATGCTAGGCTCTGGTGGCTCACACCTGTAATCCTAGCTACTCAGAGGGCTGAGATCTGAGGAATCCTGATTTGAAACCAGCCCAGCCTGGAAAATCTGTGATCCTTATCTCTGATAAACCACGAAAAGCCAGCCTTGAGCTTTGCCAAGGGACAGTATGAGACCCTGAGTTCAAACCCCAGTACCAGCAAGCTCACGCACGTGTGCATACACACATACACCAAAATGAATACACACATGCACACAAGGCAGGGATGTAATGAAATACTTAGAGGTCCTTTGTCTGGACTTGGGTCCTTAGTTTTATGTTGAAGCATAGAAAAGATAAGAGTAAATTAAGAGACATACATGCAAGCAACAGTTTCTAGATGTACATTATCGGGGTAATGATTAAATAAGCTAGAGATAGCGTGCTGTCGTCAGTCCTTCTGCTAATTACCCGCACAAACGTGGTCTGTTTGGCCACTCCGCAAAGCAGCTGAACTGATTAGTGGAAGGAGTGTGTCATCCATGTTGAAAATTTCACTTGTGAAAATTCCCATTTTCTGCACAGCCCTGCACCTTCAAAAGGAGGACCCCAGAAGCAGGCTGCTGGGGTTCAAACAAAACCCCCAAACCAAACAAAAACAACAAAACTTACCTTGCTTTATATTCTTCACCTGGGAAATGAATGTTACTATGGCAGCCATCCCCCATGGCGTTCTGGGGTTCATTTGCGCTCTGTGGCCAGGCTTCCAATAGTGCCTGATAGTAGCTCTGAGAAATGGGGCATCCAGGCGGTCTTCCCCGTAGCCTCCCATCTCTGGTCTTCATCCAGTGAGCCTCCTCATTTACTCTGCCAGCCTCATACCATCCCCCGAATGCGGCTACCCTCACCCCCAAGGCTGGGGTGTCATCAAATGGTATGCATTAGAAGACAAAGCCTTGGTGGTGACATCTGCATATCAGAACTGTTTTTATTCATGGTCAGTGGTTCTCATTTCTGGTCGAGGAAGAAGAGGGCAGAGCTAGGACATAAAAGGCCTAGGCTGGTTGGCACTGATCAAAGTCTTTTTGAAGCCCATTTTCAATGCTTTGGGTTGCCATGTCTCCAGGTCATGTGGTCAGAGGCATTGGCTGTTTTCTTGGAATTCTGAATAGGAGACAGATGGAGAAGTGAGGCACAGGCTGGTCTGGAGTCACGTAAAGTTCAAGAGAGTGATGGTTAAGACAGATCCGTGGAAAAACAGATGGGAAGGTGGCAGCATGACTGGAGAGCCATGGGGGGTAAGGAGCGGATTGCCCAGGAGATTCACCAAGGCTGAGAAGACAAGGAAGGACGTGGTTTCCCGAGAGAGAGGCGGAGTCATCCCTGGGAGTCAGATCCCAGTTACAGCACATTCATATCACCCTTCCTCCAAGGACTTGTTACCTCATTTCCATAGTGAAGGTATATGAGGGCTTAATCAACAATAGCTCAACATCAATTACCTACAGCAAACACGTCTCTAACATGGTTGTAAATGTCAACTTGTGGGTTGTCTTCAGAAGCATCTAGATATGCAGCCTCTATGGATGTCAACACTTTCTTAGCACTTTTTCTTAGGTGTTGGCTGAAATCTTCACTGTCAGAGGGGTTCCTTCCAAGATGGCTACTCCATCTCCCCTGGCCTTTTATTCTTCCAGCTCTACCACCCCAAGCCTTCCTTTCCCAAGTTCCAGCAAATGCCTGGTGGCTAACCCTGTGTAACTCATGCCCCCGTCCCTGAGCAGTCATGGAGTCCAAGATGATTTGCACCTCCTCTTATCTGGGGAAATGGAGATGCTGTTTGTTGAGAGAAGGACAAGATGTGGGGGCTGTCGCCAGCTGACCATCCTCTAGGAAGGTTCTGTGTTCTCTTGGGAGGGACGCACCAACAATCCATGCGTGCAGGCAGTGCGTCGCCCATGGACATGTCTAGAACTCAGCATACACGCTTATGCAAATGTCTTCTAGGTGTCTGGGGAGGAGGGCAGCCATCACACCATGCCAGGTTTCTTGCTGGTGATGCTGGTGAGCAGATTGCTTAATTAAGACTGTCAAATCCTAAGTGCTGCCATATGGCCTCACACTTCAACCTGTTGAGTGTCTTCATTCACATGGTCCCGGAGCTGTTATAAATCTCCTTTATTTCTGTTTTTCCTTTAAGGGATTAAAGAGTACAGGAACATACGGACATACAAGAGTACCTTCTAATTTAAGGTATTAGAACCATATGAATCAGGATGCTTAATGAGAAAGGCAGCAAGATGCAAATTGGGAAAGATTAAGCATGGCTTTATCTAGTTTGAGAAGGCAGAAGATCTTATTATCCTGTAACGGATCAAATTCATACACATCCTGATCATCAGGGTGCCCTCTGGCTGTCCTCTGCACCTTAGTTTTCACGGAAATGTCTTGCTGGCTAAAGAGCAACGGGGAGAGAGATGCAAATATTTACCAGTCCAAATATTCCCAAGCATGCTCATGACCCAGTTCATTTCCGTCCGTATGGAGACAGAGATAGGAAAATGGAAACAAGGAGGCCCACACTGCATCCCCGCCATTCATTTAGCCAATGAGTGACGAAAGATTTCCTGATCACCTACTCCTGATCACCTACCCTGGGTGGGCCCTCCGACCAGGTGGGAGGGAGGAAGTTCAGGAGCAGATCACTTCTCCTGCAGGGCTTCATTCTAACCAAGAGAGATGGACCTGGTGGAACCCACATGAGAGCTTGCTGGAAGATGGTGCCCGGAAGGGCGATGGTTAGCACGGTGAAGGAAAGGAGTCGAGGTCGTATGGCAGAGGTCTGTGAAAGGGGAGTCAAAGACTTTTCTTCTGAGAAACCAAGACCCGAGCACTGAGAAGGAACCAGCCACGTGGGAGAACATGAAGATGGGGATCCAGCGCCTACAAAGGTCATGCGATGAAAACAAGTTTTCCAGTTTGAGACGCCATGATGCAGGAAGGGGGCTCCCACAGAACCGTCTCAGCTTTGATGGAAACAGGATCCAAAGCTCCATCTCAGAGAGGAGAGCAGAAGGAGAGATCAGAGCTCAGGGTCGCACAAGAGGTATTGCACTGAGTGGGAAATGCACTGAGGCCCATGGTCCCATATGGAATGCTGCAGCCAGTCCTGGGCCCTCCCTTGGGACCTGCCCCAGGCATCTCCTCCCGATGGCTGTCAGTGTGGGCCGACCTCTACCTCTCACAGCTCTAATATTCCTATTTCCAGTTGCTTAGTGTCTGTTTCCTCATCTGTGAGCTGGAGGTTGTACTCCAAGGCTTAAAACAAGATGGCGCACATGGAGAGGTTAGAATGGCACCTGCCACACGCAAGCTCCATAGGAAGGCAGAGAGATTTTCTCTTACAGTCATGTTTGAGAAGAAGGCCAGGGAGATGGGCTGCTGTTGAGATGGGCCACGCTTCTGTCTACCGAAGGTGGCCAGGAGAGGGTCCGCTTTCTTCCCACCTCCTCTGAGGCTCTGTGTGGGCTCTCAGTTCTGTTCTAGAGTCCTTGCTTTCCCTCCTCAGATTCCACTGTTCCTCCAGGTGTGGCATCTTTGGGCTAACTACTAAAAGGCATGCTCCTGGAAAGAGAAAAAGAATCAAACCATGATTCCTTCTAAGCATCGGTCCAGAGGGGTTTGGAGCTCAGAGAGGACTTGAGGTGGCTGTGTCCCACCGTTCTACCTGTGATAAAATCAGACTGATCTTCATTCAGCAGCTGGACACACACATCCGTGTCCACCCGCACAGGGCTCGGTAGCACCCAGGGCGTCCTGTTGCTGGGTTTGGGATCCAATGGATTATGCAAACATTTCTCCTGGATTCTGGAACCACAGACTGCGTTCCTTAGGAGAGCGTCTGTGAGAAGCTGCCGGCCCCAGCCTCTATCTACCAGGGCCCTCACCTGGCCTCTTTGTGTTCCAGCTCTTTCCAGGGCAGTGGAGTGTGGTGCCCCAGCTGACCCCCGCAACCCCGCTCCTACTGGGGCACAGCCTGGGAAACATCAGCTTGGCGGGAATCCCTGAAAAGTGGCCAGCTGCTGTGTGGCCGAGTGTTTTTTTTCCCCATACGAAGCCAAAACATTTGTCAGCCATCCAGGATCCTCTGAACGGTGCCTATCGGCTGATTCTGAGGACCTCCTAGCAGGGTCTATTTTTATCTAAAACTGGTTTTAATTTTCATATGTATACATTAACTTCTGTGAGAGAAGGAGGGCGGGGGTGAGACTCCAAATGAGGAAACATTGATTGTGAATAGCATGAAAGAAATAATTAGTGCTTGAAAAACAGCCCAAAATACGAGTCAAACCCTCCAAGGAATATGGTTAGCACTGCAGTTTTTTCAGTAGAAGGATGTTTGTGGGATTAAAATCAGAGAGCGAGAGGGAGAGGGAGAGCGAGAGCGAGCGAGCGAGCGAGAGAGAGAGAGAGAGAGAGAGAGAGAGAGAGAGAGAGAGAGAGGGAGAGAGGGAGAGAGAGAGGATGAGTCCTGCTCAGGAGGAGATGAGGCAAGGCGGGGGAAAGGCCTGAGAGAGGCCTGGCCCTCCAGGACCAGTCCTTGTCAGGTCGGTGCTCGCGGGGTTACCTGGGCCAGTGGTCAAATCCCAGCATCCACAGGGACCCCAAGGCTAGGTCCAGGCCCAGGCCCAGGCCCAGGCCCCGGGGTCCTGTGTGCACTCAGGAGGGAGCAAAAAGCAGCAGCTCTGGAGTGAAGAAGGCATGGACTTTTGTGCTGAATACTTTGGTCGTTGTTGCAGAGTTTCGTTCCTTTGGAGGCAATACCAAGAAAGATCCAGAGCAAGTGAGGTCTAAGCCGAGCATGGAAAGGTGTCGTTCGTGCTGGGCCTTCTCCACCCCGGCATTAGAGTTGGTCCAATTCAAAACTTTTGTTCCCTTCATGGACAGGCCCGTCTGTACCCTGGGTGATGGGCGTGTGCTGCCCAAGAGCCTCAGGAGAGGGTGGGCTGTGGCTGTTAGAAAATATTTCCCCAACTACAACTACAATTAGTGACTCAGTTAGGCTTTTCATAAATGCATATAGCTTACACTTTCATCCTCACTATTTTATTATGAAGAGGTATCAGAATGGACAGAGACTAGAGAGCTACCTCCCACCCTCCCACCTTCCCTCCACCAGGGTTTGAACAGTAGGAACTCAGAGTTAGGACAGTACTTTTCAAAACTTTGAGAATAAGCAATTAGATTTGTTTCCTCTTGGTTGATTTCAGTGTATCACAAACTGACCTTTTTTAAAAGTAAGGCTAATCTAATTTCCTAAAAGTTAAAATGCAACTCACATATAAACATCAAGTGACACAATTGGCAAAGATTGTATTCCCCTCCACAAATAAATAGCAAACCAATAAAATATGTTTTGGCCTTTCAGGAATTATATATTTATAAGCAATTTAATAATTAAAGATGAAGGGTTACAATAAGTCTGTTGGACCCCAGACCACATACAAGCCCAGTTAATGTTCTGCGCACACATGGCTGTTACCTTTGAGATGATCTTTTTGGTGAAGCATTACTTGCCTTTCTACTAGAGGAAACCCTGGTATTAACATCACTAAGTCTGCAGCTTTCAATGAGTAGTGAAGAAATCACAGCAAGGAGGCAGACCAGATTGTCTCAGGAAATTCAATAATCCTTGCATGGATTTATAATCCTTCACACATGGCATTGGAACAACATGCTACCTACCTTTTTGTCTTGTTTTCAAGTTTTAACTGTTTTTCATAACAACAACAACAACATAATAATAAGCACTATAAAAGTTAAAAGCCAAAAATGAAAATGTAAGTGTTTAGAAGACAAGATTCACTAAGCATTGTATTACTCTTTAAATGCTCTCTGTTTCTGCATCTCTCTTGCCATGGGTCCTTAGTTCGATGTTGGGTGTGTTTGGTAGACCACATCTTGGGTCTCAGGATACCTTTGGAGGAATAGCTCAGCTCTAAACACCCTGAGCTTGGGGAGCCACCCTTCAAACCCTTAGAAGAGAAGCTGATGGTCTTGGTATCAGATCAACAGCCCCCTCCATGGCCAGGAGGCAGATCTAGTCATTGGAAGCTCCTGTCTCCAAAGTGCAGAGGTGTCCGTCTAGTCCCTGAAGTTCTGGGAGCTGACCCAAACCAGCCAGCAACACAGGCACTGCTAGTTCTGACCAGAGACGTGCCTGAAGCCCTACTCCATATCACCTAGGCTCCCAGGCTCAGCCAGCCCCGTCCCAAAGTATCAGCAGGTGAAAAAAACCAAGTTCTACGTATCAGCACTCCCTTCCAAAGTGGGAGAGCACCACCCAGGCCCGCCTCCGAGGGGGACGTCAGCTGGGTGCCAGGGCACAGCCCCAGTGAGTTCAGGTAGAAGCCGACTCCTACTGGGTGAGGCGTGTGACACCCGGCCTCGGCTTGTTAGCGAATGCAGGGCGTCATCTCCCAGGAAAGTCCTGTGAATTGTTGTTTGACGGATGAGCTGCGTGTCTCACCCCGCACCCCATTGACTCAGATGGATGGATCTGTAAGGATTTCCTGAAACAAACACCACAGTGTCGTTCACGGGTGTAAAGTCTTCCCTTCCCCGGGAAAGCTCTCTGAGGACAAAGAATTAAGTCGGTTTGACACTGGTGATCTTGGTTCTTGGTCTTAATAACTAGGCCATGCTGAGGGAGGTATGCTCATTCTTGGTTCCTGGCAGGCTGCACTTGTGCTAACTTAGCATTTCCCGAAGCAATCTGTCCACAGAGTGTTCTACTGATGGAAATAGGAATGCAGTGGAGGACAACGTTTGGAGGTGAGAATATTTGGGAAAGGCTAGGGGTGGAACACTTCTTCCACCGTGGACTCTCTTCCACCTTGTTCAATGCCTGGTGGCTGGAGATGATCTACGCTTCGGCACCCAAACTTCGCCTTGGTTCTTGAGGAGGAGGCCAGGCGCGTCCTTGTGATTGCTTCCCCTCCTTACTGTTTCTCGTGCTACTGTGTCCGTAGGTCAGAAGATTCAGTCCAATATCTGAAAAGCTGTATAGCTGCCCAATGCTTTTATAAAGATGATGGCTGTGGGGGCAGGCTCGGCAGTCAGCCGTCTTCCTGAGAGCAGGAAACCATCCTCCTCCTCTTCCTCTCCAGCAGCAGCCGGGCTCCATTAGCCAGCTCAAAGGCCTTCCTTCCCTGACATCGAAGTTAGCTCTACCTAAAGCATGCAGAGAAATGGCTCTAATTAGAAAGCCCCTCTTCTCTCTCTCTCAGCAAACCCTGGTTTTCGAGACTTCTCTTTCACAAAAGTCTGGAGACCAGATCTCCAGCCTTTCTCTCTCTTTGCATTCCTGATTCAGTGTGCTGATTCCTGATTCAATCTGCTACCCAGATGCTTCCGGCAACAGAAGGGAGATGTCAGCTAGGAAAAGTGGGGCAAAAGGGCACCCAGGGAACTTCTTCAAGGATAAATGCTGTGTCACTTGAAGACAAGCCAGGCTTTCCGGATGGGGTGCAGGTCCCTTTGTAAATAGCGGAGTTGACAGTGGGGATCCTGGAGTTGTGTGAGCTGCTCACTGTGGTCAGAGTTTTGTCAGGCCAAGGTGGCTGAGAGGCGAGCTGGAGATGTGAGCACTTGTCCGTGGCAGAGCAGAGAGCCCCACGAAGGTCCTGGAGGTTTCCGAATGGTGTGACACCACCACAAAGGTCAGATCTTTTTTTATCTTAACCACCCTAAAGCACATCAAGCACAATTGTGTCCTTGCAGGTGTCATTTGAATGGTTGACAAGACCCTTCAAAGTAAATGAGGGCAGAGGTTGCGTCAGGCAGCAAACGGGCCGGTCTGTGTGACCTGAGCCGTTCAGCTTTGCTGGGCCACGCGCCACATTCATTTCTGGAGCTCTTCTCTCCCTGAATCCATGACAGCCAGCTCCATCTCGGGTGAATCTCTTCTCCTCCCAGCTCCTCCCCAGCAGAGCAGTGAGCATTGCCTGGAGCCCGGTAGGCTGGGCACCTGCTCAGCCTGGTATGATCTACAGCACAGAAGGTCTGCCTGACTTGCCTGGATTCCAACCCCCAGGCCTAGCCCCTCCTCACTGTGTAGCCCAGAGGCCGTTTAGCATCTCTGATCTTCCATTTCTTCTAAGGAGACATGGAAGCAAACTAGAACCTGACTAGTCACCCCTGCTCAGAAAATGCTGACTGTTTGCATCAGTTAATCTACTTTGTACCGGGTCCCAAACCTCTCTGTGAGCCTGGTGAGCGAATGGCCCCTCCTGGTAGTATGTGTGCTATTTCCGCTTCTTCCAAGTACCCCAGATATTTCCTGTTCCTGTTGGGAGGTGAGGCTTCCTTCCTTCTCAGGGGCGGGACCAACAGCTCCCACCCTTTAAGCTGAATCTCAGCAAAGCACCTGGCCGAGGGAGCTGAGCATGTATATTTTTTAAGCTCATTATTAAAATGCTTTGTGTTACATTTGCTCGGTCCCAGACCAGATCAATGGTTCCATGTATCAATTGGTGCTAAAGTGCATGTTGAACACTTTGCCTGCCAAGAGCCTTCGTCTGGCTCAGCCAGAGCATATATAAAAGGGATTCGAATGGCGTTGGCTCTGTTATTTTGGTGATGGATTTAGGGAAACGGAAAGTAGCAAATTGCTTCGTTTCTGGACGTTGGCCAGGTCCACCCTGGTTATGGATAGCACTCGCTTGGTGGATTGAGAAAGGCCAGCTGCTACTCTAATCGCCTAAATCAATGGCCAACGGTGCCTGATTAGCAAGCCTGTCATGTTCACGGTCGCAAAAAACATCTTATAATGATAAACTCATAACTTTTAGGTCCTCCATCAATGTGATCATGTTTTGTAAGTTCCTCAGTCCCTCCTACCAATAACGGTAGTGGGTCGACTCTACGTTTCCGATATCAAGAACATCCACTCCCACTCGAGTGAGGCCGTTTGCCCTTAGAGCCACTGGTAAGGTGGGTAGAACCCAAGGCAGCGAAAACCCCAGAAATCACATCACCCTGTCAGCCAGCGCATCTTCTAGCCTTTGGGTGTCACTCTGCGCTCCAGGGCCTCTTAGGGAAGATTTCCCTCTCTGATTATCGTGCCCTTCAGGTGGAGTGTGAGGTTGCCTTACTGTTTCCAACATCAGCTCCCAGGAGTTTGTTTTAGTCTTTGTTCTTGGGTGTGTAGTGTGCTCAGGAAAGACGCGTTGTGGAGGTGATCGGTGAGCACGCGTGTCTCACAAGCTTGTTAATTAATATACGCTTGTCTTGCGTTTGGGTGTGTGGAAGCTTCCATCTGTGGCGCCCAACCGTCTTCCTTGTGTGTATGTCCTGGACTAGGGTCTCCACAAAGCCAGCCTGGAGGTGGAGATTGGGGTGTCGGAAGTTTATTGAGGAGTGCTGCGGGGTGGGGGGGGCATCTGCTGTGGAGAGGAGGGACAGGAAGCATGGCTGGAAGAGCGGTCACCCTCTGAAGCAATCTCCATGGAGATTCAGTCCATCCCAGAACTCCGAAGCCCACGTGGGACTCTGGAGAACTCCTGAGTTGGGATAAGAGAGCCGAGACGATAGCGTCGTGCTCTCTTTCATGTAGGCAGAGAGCAGAGCCCTCGGGTGGCACGGCCACCCCTGCCCTGGGACATGCCCGCGCAATGGCGGGCAGAGGGTGACGGCCCCATGACTTGCCCCGTGGCAGTGGACTGGCCTGTTTGTGTGCGAGCCCGGTGACCCCGGCTCTTCCCTGCCCTCACCGCCTCCAAGCTCAGAACCACCCTGAACTCGCCGCCACATTCTCGAGCAGCGCCGAACCCTGTTGCAGCTCCTGTCTACCCCTCCACTGCCCCCCCCCCCCGCCCCCCCCGCCGCTGCCCTTTTCAGGAATTCTCCCTTGCAAGTGTCCGGCAGCAACACCGGCTTTCATGTGCGATGATGAACATGGGAGCGTGTCACTTGTGCACGCTCATGTGTTGGAATTCAGGCCATCCACCACCAGGAATGAAAGTCTCTGACATATTCTAAGCCCGGAATGGGTTAGGTGTCTACCTAGAAATATTGTTCTAAGGAGAACGTGACACAAGCAAGATCGGCAGCCATTTCTTTTATAACAAAATAAAGACAGGGTGTCCTAAGGAGACATAGATGCGCGGGAACCTGCACCAGAGAAGCAGCTTCATTTGCTCTCCTTGCATGGGGACTAGGAGAGGGAGGTAGCTGTGTAAAGTAAGAAAAGTCCAGAAAATGAATGGATCTCACCCACAAACAGGTTCATGTTGAGCTATTTGGGTTTTGGTGTTCAACTCAACGATCTGACCGCAGTGTGTCTGACGTCCGGAAATACCTGGCATCACCACATCTGAGGAATTTTCTAGAAAGACATTCTGGATGGGTGTTTGGCATTTTCCTTCACTAAACGATATCCAGTGTATCAATAAGATACAGATGTCTGGAAAGATGAGTGTCAGGGTGGTAGTGGAGATGGTTTTGGGGTGGCTGGATTGTAGGCACTGTTTGCTTTTAAAGTATGTTTGACTTCCTTTCATTTCCCTTTTCAGAATTGAAGTGGTGTTATTTTAATTTTAGTAGAAATGATGCTACATTTCTTTCAACCCCGTGTCTGTAAGTTATGGAGAATTACCTTCAGTTCAGCAAAGTTGGTCTAGAAAAGCTGGAGAGTATGCGTCTCACACAGGTGCACAGAGGGGTGACTATTCCTTGTCCTTATCTAAGATTCCCGTCTGAGCTTCTTTGAAATAAATGGCAGGGATTTTTAGAGCATGGAAATTATGGTTCAATTTACACTTCTCTCTTCATGAGTTACTGCGTGGTGTGAAATGCGGCACACAAGTATTACAAAGTTATTAACATAATAATAAGTGCCAGTCTTGACTACAGACTTGCACAGCAGGTGTTACCTTCCAGCCTGGATACCTGCAACCAGCATCTCCAGGCAGGCCGAGCGGCACGGAGAGCCTGTGTCTCAGGTCTAGTCCATGGCTGGCTGCAGGCCCTCCTCTTGTCTTTGGCCACCTGCCACACAGACGTAAGAAGAAGGTCCCTGGAGTCAGACCTGACACATTCATGCTCTGGCCCATGGCAAACAGAAATGACCTGCAGGGCAAGGCTGGAGACCAGAGTCTTCACTCATCTCTTTTGGTGCGGTGTGGAGGGATTAGGGTAATTTTTATGTTCTTTAGCTTTTTTGGCTCCAGCCCTCTGTCTCTCCCATGCTTCCTTATTTCCTTTATTCTGCCATCTTTCCCTTTCTATTTGAGAAACCAAGACACAAAGGCATACAAAATCTGGCCTTTTTTTTTTTTTATGGTATTGGGGTTTGAACTCAGGATCTTGTACCTTCCAGCATTTAAATCCATTTATATCTGCACTCTTAGCCCTTTATGTATTAGTTATTTTGTGAGTCAGGTCTCACGTCTAAGCCTAGGCCAGGCTGTAACATCACCCTCCTATTTATACTTCCTTCGAAACTGGGATGATGTATGCCTGCCACCACACCCAGTTTTTATTGGATAAAATGGGGTCTCATGAATATTTTACCCTGGTGAACTGGCTTTGAGCTGTAATCCTCCTGATCTCCATTTTCCAAGTAGCTAGGATTACAGGCGTGAGCCATCGTGCCTGGTGAAAATCCATCTTTTAAATTTCAAACAAATCTATTCATATTCTTTCGGATTTATTCTCTTTTACTGGGAATCAAGCCCTAGACCCTGTATGGATGTGCTGAGCACACACTCCACCGCTGAGCTAAATTCTCAGTACGCTTAGCAGCGTCTTTACCTCTGTCCCATCTCTGAGCTTTCTCTTGAAATATTAACAGGAAAAACGTAATATTTTGGTTTTCTCTTAGACGAGATGCTTTATTGAGGGAAGCACATGGAAGCTTGCTCCTTTGTTGCAAGGAGTCAGTAAACCCTGGACTTTGCCTCTCACGTGGGAGGGCATTTGATGAGATCTGTCCTGTGAGAGAGTTCACGAGTTTCAATGATCTGCATTTTATTATCCCTTTTCTACGTGTCAGGGAGACAGGATTTTATAGAAGGCTATCACCTGAAGCTACGACAATGGGGTTTCACACCATTAAATCCAGAAAGCGTCGAGAAGGGATAAAAAATGAGAGGGCTTGGAAGGGATGCCACTTCCCGTGTGGAAAATATGACCTACTAAGCAGAGAGGAGACCCGAACACCACAAACACCCCCTGGCGGTGCTGGCAGGTACTGTGTGGGAAGTGCTTCCTGAGCTCACCTCCCCATCGGCTGCTTTTAAGGAAGTGTGCCCAGGCAGGAGGAAGCGGCTTGGCGGGGGCACATCAGAACCACCCGGAGGAGGGCTGTCACAAAGGGCAAGTTGCCAGGCCCTTTCCCCAGGGTTCGCTCTGAGAGCAACTGCAGTTGTGTTGTTTGCTGTGCTGCCATTTCCTGGGGGCCAGGCTAGGGCTGCAGCCCGTGAGCCACAGCACCACTGCCAGGTTTGTTCTTTGGTAGTTCCTTGGAAATAAGAGTGGAGATTAGAGTCTCATGGACTTTTCTGCCCTGCCTGGGCTGGCTTCTAATGACGATCCTCAGATCTCAGCCTCCGGAGTGGCTAGGATGACAGGCGTGCGCCACCGGCGCCTGGCAGGATCTGTAATTTAAAATTGGACATCCCAGCCGACTCTGGCACAGGGGCTGTGGGATGGCGTGGGGACACGCCAAGTTACATCTCAAGTTACTCTGCACAGGGCACACTTTTCTGTTCACCTCTTAGGCGCACTGTGGAGTCTCCATGGCTGCTCACTGCTTCAGGGGTTCAGCGTTCCCCGCTGCTCACAGGTCCACTGGGAGGGTTGAATGAGAGCCTGGCATCTGTAGGCAGCCAGGGCAGATGCCTCCCTGTGTTGGTCGGGGTGGTCGTGGTGGCTTCCCTAGGCCTCAATGCCTGGGACAGCACTGGGGATTCAGGAATGCAGTGAGTGCACAAAACTTCCCTGTGGAAGCTGACTTTCCACTCTACTTACCTCATGGGCCACCTCAGTTTCCCCATCTGTAGAGTGGACATACTTGCAATACCCATTTCACAAGGGGTTGAGGGGTTATTAAATAAACTACTATTAATACAAGTCCGACCTATATAGCCAAGTGCCACGTGAGCATGTTAAATGAATGGATGCAGTGTTAACTGAGTACCTGCGTGCACCCACACTAAATTCCGCTCCTTTTCTCTTTCTGGCACAATGCAGCTATATTCCAATAGCTGACAGACTCTTAGAATAGAGACCACTTTTAAGTGCTCGGGCTCCCGGGGGAAGGAAGCGTGCACGTAGGAGAAGGTTTTGGCAGGCAGCAGAGGCGGCTGCATGTCAGGAGACTCCCTGGGGCCCAGATGTTAGAAGCCAGCTTGGAATTGGGTTCTTCTAACCAGGAGACAAAACGAAGCTCCTCAGCTGTCTGATACACCAGGCAAAAAGCCAAGGCATTTAGTTAACAGCAGCAAGCGTAGCACCCACAGTTTTCCAGCCCTGGGAGCCCCGGGGAGGAGGGGCAGGGGAGGAAAGTGGGGGGAGCCAGGGAGAATCTGTTTGACTCCCCGAAAGTTCACACTAATAGAATATTTGCTCAGAAATGTCATCACCGAAATAAACGTGTTAAATGTAAACCCGGCCTGCCCCACCCCGTTCATCTGCTCTCCACTGGCTCTGGCCTCGCTTCAAAGGCGTCTCCAAGGGTTTTCTCAGCCAACAAGGGCTCAGCCACTTTGTCTTCTCAGAGTTTGGTCTTGTTCAGCTTTTGGATGGAAGTCTGTCTTTGGAAAAATTCTGTAGCCACATAATGCTTTCCTCCAGTCATCAACTTACATGGTAAATACAATGCTGTGGGAGGGGGGGAATCATTTAAGTCCATCTTCTTAGCCAGCCGTGGCTTTAGTCTAAATGTCTGACCTTGGGGGAGAAAATCTTGTGCTTACTTCTCTCCTTGGTAAGAAAGACATTGCAGAAAGCTTAATTATTCCTGAAGCACAAGACGAAATAAAATGACAGAAGAATTATTTTAAAATAAGGGTTATATGTTTCTTCTGTCCTGATACATTTATCCATATATTTACCCGTTCCCTTCTCCCCTCCTTCCTCCCTCCCTCCCTCCCACCCTCCCTCCCTCCCTCCCTCCCTTCCTTCCTTCCTTCCCTTCCTTCCTTCCCTTCCTTTACTTCCCCCATTCTCTTCTTACAGCTCCCTCCCTGTCTGCATCCTTCCCTTTCTTCCTTAAACTTTATATTTCTTTCATCCAATCACCCATCCATCCATCTATCCATCCATCCATCCATCCATCCATCCATCCATCCATCCATCCATCCATCCATCCATCCACCCTGTACTTCCTAGGAAGAAATAATGGTACCTGAGGAGTGTAGTGGTTCTTTGGTGAATTGCTTTGTGTGTTCAAATCCTGAATGAACTTTCTATGTAACCTTGGACCTATTTTTATGGCTTCTTATATTTATAAAACAGGGTGCATAATAGTGCCTACTGTGTATGGGTGTGTCAGGACTGAATAATACATCTACATGAGATGTTTGGCAAAGTGCCTGACCTGGAGGAAAGTCTATCCTTATCATGATTATTTTCTTGCTTACGTCGTAGACTTGTTAAGATCTGGTAAAAAAGAAATGTAAAAATACTCAATACAGCATTAGGTATCATAATTACAAATGCAGTAATAAATAGATGCACAGACGCTTTGTAATTCATGCCTTTCTTCATTTTAAGTGTTACCTAAAGGCTGTAACTATGGTACAAATAGCCACACCCACACTCTGATAGCAAAGTTGTTATTGATTCATAGTTCCTCAAACTAAGTTCAGAAGGAGTATCGTTGATGGAGGATGTCCTTGTTTTGAAGCTCAGTGGCATTGCTACAGTGCCCAACAAAGCCCGTGTCGTTTTGCTTTTCCCCATGGATTGGACAGCTCGGGTTTTTGCATTCTTGCCAGCCTTGCGGGTTATCTCTGCAAATGCCCGCCCCACCAGGAGACAAACCAGAAGAACTCATTGCTATTTTATTAACTTGTTTTTATTTAATTACCAGCCACGTTGAACTTTGCCATATGTTTGACAATATTTGTTTCTATTCCTTCAAATTTTCAACTTCTAATATTCACACATTTTCCCCCCATTGGGCTGCTTGTTCTTTTCTTAATGGTTCTGCTAGGGCTTAGACATTTGACTTTCTAATGAGAAGGCTGGGGGATTTGCTCGTTTCCAGTTTCTGAAAATTGGACGTGTGCTCTGTGCAGCATTCTGAGTCTGACTCTGGATTCTGGGCGATTTCCTTGAGTTTGCCCCGGGCCCAGGGTCAGCCAGGCGCTCCGGCCTTACGCCCATTCCTGTGCGCACACAGAGCACTTACTTCACCCGTGGTGGCAGCTCTCACTGTGCCCTTGTGATATTTCCCTTGTCCCAAATTTCAAGTTCATTCTGCACAATCAAGAGAAAAAATCGGTCAGTAACAATCGTGAGTAACTTCTCCTTTTATTGCGCCTTTTATGTATCTCTTCTTGGTAGCCTGCTCCTCTTTCTTTGTGCTTCTTGTTAGACAAGTCTCATCTGTACCATTTCTCACCCCAGAAAGTCTCCCTCTTAAACGAGGTGAAGAGGAGGCTGCCAGGCGATTTTCCTTTAGTATAGAAAAAAAAATTATTTTAGACTTTGTGCCTGAAGATCTGTCCCCTCTAATCGTCGGGAGCAGAGGTCGGAAAACCGCCTTGTTCTGAGCCGCACGGTGCTTGTCTTCTGCCTGGCGTGCCGTCCAGCCCCTGTGGGCGTCTACGTCTGTGAAGATAGGCACAAGTCCAGATTGGGCCCGGGGGTGGGGGCTCGCCTGCTGCCACCTGATCTAAATGAGAGAGAGGCTCGTGGAGGGAATGGCTGGGGAGGACGGGCATTCCACTCGGTGCCTGGGAACAGTGCCATGCCCAGACGTCAGCCTGGCCTTCCGCTAGGTACCCGAGGTGAGGACACAGCTGGGCAGGAAAAGATCTGATGGCCTCTGGAGAGATGACAGGGAGAGAGGAAAGAGGGTCCCGGGGAGCCCCCAGAGCTGCCCCTGGGCCCCCGAGTTTAGAAGCGGCCTTCCCGTGGGGTTAGGCAAAGCGCTGTGTGTCGGGGATCATCCTTGCTAGTATTTCTGTGACCCGTTCGGCTTTTGCTTTTCTTATTCACTTGGGTTGGATAGGAGGCGTGATTTTTCTGAGATCCACGTGTCAACAGCACCCTCCGGGGAGAGCGGGCCTGCTCCCCGCACCCTGCCCGTCTGTGTCCGCCATGACCTTTGTGTGGAAAGCGTCCTCTGAGGGGCTGCCGTCAGGAAGTTAGAAAAGCACAAGTGGAGCGGTGGTGCGGCTGAGGTGTGGAAAGCCAGGAGGCTACTGGACCACGGGCCACGGGACCAGGGGACCCCCCCAGCCCCCCCTTTTCTTCTGAATGGCTCAATTTTCTCTGAATGGCAAATACCTGACGCGTGTCTGCTGTCCTTGCTCTGGAGCTCTGGCCGCCATCGCTGCATGTGCTCCCTTGTCATCCTGGTTACCAGGAGAGAAAGCGTCTCATGCAAGGCTGCCAGGTCCAGGCACGCAAAGCCAGGCCCAGAAAGGCCTGGGTCGAGTGGTCTGGCAGGCCTCTCTGGAGCTGACATTCTGAGAGCAACTCAGACCCTTCCCACCCCCAGTGGAGAGTGTTCATCGCTTTGGACTAGCACCGAGGCATCGTCTGTGTGTCTGACCCCGGAAATGGCAACTTTACCATTGCATTAGCCTCTGTGCAGTAGATTTCCAGTGAGCCTGATGATGATGGCCTGTCAGGAAATGTCTGGAAATGTACAGTTCAGGGAGGGATAGTAGATTTCCATCCACTCGAGGCTGTTCATGTTTCCCTGCCTGGGGTATTTTAAGATCCTGGGCCTTGAATAGATCTCCTGAGCTAAGAGTTTACCTTATTTACTTCGCTGGTCTGTAATGATTACTGTGGCTGGCTGTGTTGATCAGCACACTGTGGGAATTCTGCAGTACATTAGCGTGCTTTCGTATGTCGAGAACGCCTCGGTCATCCTTCCAACTGCTGACACACTTATCAGACCTGGGCTGCCCTTTGGGGAGAGTGCACACGTACACATCGGGGCACACCTCTTCCAGCTGTGGCGGTACTGTGAAGGAAAGGAGGGCTCTGAGGGAGGAAATTGCTGCTGCTCAGAACAGTTTTGTATTGTTGTTGTTGTTTTTTTTTTTTGTCAGTCATGGGGCTTGAACTCTGGCCCTGGGCACACTGTCCCTCAGCTCTTCAGCTCAAGACTCATGCTCTACCACTTGAGCCACAGCACCGCTTCTGGCCTTTTCTTCTTGCGTGGTGCTGAGGAATTGAACCCAGGGCTTCATGCATGCAAGGCAAACGCTCTACCACTGAGCCACCTTCCCAGCCCCTCAGAACAGTGTTGATCCCTCATTTGTACCTGTCAGCTCAGCCCAAGTAGGCTACAGGAGACTAAGGCTCAGACAATGGGGGTCTTTGAATCTCTCCCCCACTTCAAACCTCAACTCTTCTCTTGTGAGCCATGGACCTGTCTGTACTTGGGTCTCCTCATCTGCATAATAGGGATATTTCTCTTTTCTCCGTTGTTGTCATGGGGATTACCGAAGTTGGTACCTTCCCAGTCTAGAACAGCGGTTGACACGCAGTCCCACGGGAAGCATCTGCTGGGACTACCCTCATTTTCTTACTCATACTTAGCATGTGTGTCTGCACACCTCCTCGCTCCCGCCAAAACTGTCTTATTCACCAACATTGGTTGACATTTGGCTGTTTCCAAAACACAAATCCGCATTCTGTGAGCAAGGATTTTCTTTCCTAAAGGTTATTTAGAGGGGTACGCTGCCAGCCTCAGTACTACTCTCGCAGGGAGGCGCGAAAGTGCTGCTGGAAAATGACAGTCTGTTTAGAATGAGGAGCCGTGTCACTAGCGTTTCTAGTTTGAAGAATGAAAGCTGTCATTTCAGTGTACAAATTATTATTTCCTTACTTTATTACCTACCAGAAGGGAGTTTGGAGTGAGACATCTCCAAAGTATAACAAAGATTGCTGCTAGTTGTCCTGTCATTTAGCATTTAATTAAAAATAGCTAGGAAAGAAAAACCTAATTGAAATGCTTAGCACATTTCTTCTTCTTTTTTTTTCTTCATGCAACAATATGTTGACTGAATTTTTCCAAATTACTAAAAGCATTCAGGCAGTTCTGGGAATTTGGATCTAGTAAACCTTCCTCTCTTTTTATTTAGAGTGTTGGCATTTTGTACTAGTGTCAAATATGATAATTATTTTTCACAGATAGTGAACTTAATAGAGTAATTGCTAAACACATTCCCACACTTGGATCTCTAAGACAAAGTTTGTAATATCTGCGAGCTGTGAGCAGTGACTTCGTTCTGTACTTGTCTGACAATTGTCTAAGAAATTTGTCCTCCGTGAATGAGAGAGGAAGGAAATGAATCCAGACATCAAAGTCATTGCAATTCGAAACATGGGCAGCCATGATCCCCGAGCTCCCTGTAAATTAGTCCTCGTGGATTGAAAACAACAAGCAAACCCGAATGGCAAAACCTCACGATGACTAGACCCAAGTAGATACTCAAAGGAAAACACTCTGCTTTTTAATCTTACCAAAGCCACACAAACATGTACATGTGAGCACCAACAGTTCTGACAGCGGCCATTTTAATATGGCCTAAGCCACACAAGGAAATGGGAACCACGTTCCAATCCTTTGTGCCAACCTGATCCCTCCGTGCAAAGTGACTGTGTGTGTAATGTGGTCAGGGCCGGACGCAGGCCCTTCCAGACGCTGCCAATGTGCGATTGTGCAGTCCGCACTGTCAAGGGTGCTTCTTGCAGTGGGTGGTGCGTACTGGGAGCCGTGACCTTTGCATCTGGCCGTTCGTCACTGGACAGAACACCCCACCCAGACGCTCAGTTCTGTCTGGGTGAGTGGCATCTCGTACCTCGGCATGCGCGCTGTATCACGGCTTGGGAACGCTGACCGTCCCTCCACCAGACCCGCTCTCCCCAGTGTCTCTTCCACACTCCCACCTGTCCCGTCATGTCATCATGTCCCCTTCCGGCCCCCAGCACCCGCCTTGCCCTCCTCCTCCGTGGGAATCCCAAGTCTACAGAGCGGCCACCCACCCCGTTCTTTACCAGACGGGCTGAGGATTCCCGTTTCCCGGGCTCCGTGAGGAGACAGCATGGCTGCTTGCCTGGAGGCGCCATTCCTCCACCCTCTGGAAGGCCGAGTGGATCGGACGGGAAGCCTGGCGCCTGCTGGACACAAGCAAACAGAGCTCAGCCTCCAGGGCAGCAGACATGGTATTGGCAAAGATGCCGAGGGAGCACGTGATCCTAGAACCCAGCTTGTGCTAGGAAGAGCGTCCACAAGGCCACGTGCAAGAGGGAACCGTGTGGAAAGTGTTGTGCAAACATTTGATAGAAGGCGGTGGCAGGCCTTCCGGCGGGGCCGCTCGTGAGGAATTCCGGAATGGAGTAAGGGGTGGGTGACCCGCCACGGACGCACGCCCTGGCCAGACAGGAGGTCGGCAGCTGGCGTCTCAGTGGGACCAAGCGACATCAGGACAGAGGCGGATGAGGGCAAGGGGGCCGGGAGGAGCTGGAGATGGCTGGCTTTTGCAGGGCCCACGTGTGGTTGAAAGAGGGTGTGTTCTTTTCGTCATCGAGGGGAAATTACATGACGTCCCGGGAGCCGTTTCAGAATGGTACCTAGAGCCCGAGTCGTACCCTCGAGGTCCCGCACAACCACCGCCTCTGTGTTTCCTGAGACGTCTTCAGAGGACACCCCTCACCCTCGCCCAGCAGCACTTGCTTCCAGCCCTCTGCCCCCAGCTGCTGCTTTGGGAATGCTTCCCTTCGGCTTGTCTCATATTACTTTTTTTTGTTGGTCATGGGGCTTGAACTCTGGGCCTGGGCGCTGCCACTCAGCTCTTCAGCTCTACCGCTGGAACCACAGCACCACTTCCAGTTTTCTGAGTGGTTTATTGGAGATAAGAGTCTCATGGACTTTCCTGCCTGGGCTGGGTTTGAACCTCAATCCTCAGATCTCAGCCTCCCGAGTAGCTAGGATGACAGGTGTGAGCCAGCAGCGCCCAGCTTTGTATTACTTTTGAAGGTGGATATTCATCTGTTAAAGTCTTCCAGGCCTCCAGGACAGCTGCGTGCGTTGAGCAGCGAGACGAGGCTGTAGTGGTACAGGGCTCTGACAGGCCCCAGCAAAAGGGCTGCGAGGAAGGGCACGCTCCCGGGGAAGTAGGAGGTGGGTTTTGCCCACAGGAAATGGCTCTGCAGCGCAAGACCATGGCAGGGAGAGCTGGTGCAGCTACTTGGGGCTGGAGCTGAGGATGAGGTGGTCTCGGGTTGGGGTCCCCGGAGCCGCCATCACGCATCTCTGGCTGGAGTTTCACACCACCATCGAGTGCTGACCTAGGAACCGGCGTCCTTGCCCCCTCCCAGGGTTTGGCTACGAGCTGCTGGGGAAGGAAGGAAAGTTCTGGGGAGGCCACGCTCTAAACTGTGGCATCTCCGATGAGACCAGCAGACAGACGGTCCACGGAGCTCAGACGGCTGAGTGACAGCTCCTTCTAGGAGGGCTGAGCTTGACAGACGCCCATCACCGCACCCCTCCGCCGTCCAGAGACATTGACGGCAGACCCGCCCTTCGTCCCGCCTCGTGCTCAGTCCGCATGACCTCACTTGAGCGGGGGCAGAGACGTGGTGCGTGTGATGTCAAGTGTGTACTTTAGAGCTCGTGTAAATTACAGCCAGGAAGGTGGCGAGTCTGTATGTGTAATGCATTTACCCGCGGTCCCTCGAGTACACTAGAAGACAATTTCTTGGTGTTTAAAAGATCATCCTTTTAATAATTCATTGATCTTAACAACATAATACATCAAGGGTTTATACAAAAGCCATGTTTTATCTGCAATACACTTCTAAATTGAAAGGTACCATAAAATAGCACTTAACTTTCGGAATCCTTAAAGCTCAGGTTCATATTTGCTTGATGATAACAAATATTCCCTCTGCCTTGTTATAGAGGACAAGCTCTAATATGCATGTGTGTGTGGGGGGGGAGGTGGACACATGGGTAGGTGTATGGACCACATGCCATTGGTTTTGCTCTTTGACAGCAATCTGATGTGGTGTGGTGTGGTATGGTGTGTGTGTGTGTGTGATGAGTGGACACAGGGTAGATGTGTGGACCGCATGCCGATTGCTCTAGCTCTTTGGGGTGTGTGTGCATGTGTGTGTGTGTGTGTATTTGTGTGCGCATGTGCACACGTGTAAGTGGACACAGGGGTAGGTGTGCACGTGCCGGTGGCTCTAGCTCTTTGACCGCAATCTGACCGCCTGGTAGGCACACGGTGCACCCCTCCACACTCTTGCGGCCCAGCCTGTTTGGTAAGAACTATCCCTGTGCCCTGGGCGTGAGCCACACATTCTCCTTGTCCAAGGCAATGCGGGAATTGTTATGCTTACAGCAAAACTGGAGCCGAGATCTTGCCAGGTTCCCCTTTCCTCTTGCTTATCCAAAATGGTCCCACAGTTTCCCGGTGCTGGGCGTTTGTGTGTGGAGCTGATTAGAAGTTCTCCTCTAAGCAGTTTAACACGTTTGCATAGACGCTAGGGGGGGCCCGGCCTCCCTCCCCCTCCTCCTCCCCACCCTGCATTCACCACTGCCTCCCGAGCTCCTCTACCCTCTGCGGGCTACTCCCCAACCTCCCCGTCCACACATGCCATGTTGTGTCCGGTGCCCATGTCTCTGCAGCTACTGCTCCCTCTGCCAGGACGGCTTCTTCCCACGCTCCTCTCAAATCCTGTCTTTATGTTGATGAGTGGAAAGAACAGGTGTGGGGGGGAAGGGGGCGGCTCATGTCAGTCCAAACCATAGCCAAGCGCTTGCTGCTTAGAGACTATGAACGGCATAAGAGTCAACACAATATGCCCCAGACCCGCCACACGAAACCAACTCTGGAATTAAGTTCCACGTGATTATTCATGACTTTCACTGCAAGAGGTTCAGCAAATGGAAGAGGCCACAGGTCCCTTTGTACTGGCCATGGGAGTCCCTGGGTGGGAGACAGACAGACAGACAGAGGATTAAAGTCAGCTTCCTCAGGAAGGCAGAAGTGTGTAGAATCAAGCAGAGGATATTTATTCCCAGAATAAATAAGATGTAAGCATGTCTGTAAACGGCCAGGAAGTGGGCAGTGGGTGGAAGTGATTGAAGATGTGGAAGAGTAATTGACGGGTCTGTATCCCCGAGGAGACGGGAGGGGTTGAAATGGAGAGCGAGGGGCGAGAGGCGAGCCCGGGAAGGCCAGCACCCAGCCAGGACATATTTCTGCCTCGCTTCCAGCTTTGTGCGCTGGGTAAAGGCCAAGAAATTCTAAGGTGGATGCTTCCGCAGGTGGCGGGGGTTGGGAGGGGGGTGCTTGGGGTTCGTTGTCAGGACTGAGCGAAAACCAGAAGGAACAGGGAAGTCCTGAGCACTAAGTCCGGGGAGGAGAGCTCCTTTGTATGGAGGAAGCACATCTGGGCGCCGTCCAGCAGCGCCGGAGCTGAGGGGAATTTAAGCCCCGGAAGATCACGTGACCACCCTCAACCGCTGGTCCTCAAGGGCCAAGATGTATATTGATTTTTTTGTTTTTTGCTGTGATTATACTTCTGGAAAGAGGACATGATCTCCTGGAACCTGTCTTGAGAAATAAAAATATCTGAACGGGAAGAAAGGATATTTTTTGACCTTCTGTTGGCATTGTGTTGTTGTTTTTGTCACAGCTTGTTTGCAAGCAAGGCGGATACCTGGATTAGGAATCTCAGCCCTTCAAACATGATTTAACAAAGTCGTGTGTGTGTGTGTGTGTGTGTGTGTGTGTGTGTGTGTGTGTGTGTGTGTGTGTGTAATTAATGATGTGTGCAGTTTGGGGAAGCCAGGAGAAAGTGAAGTCAAGGAGACCTTATTTTTCTCTGCTGTTGTCTGATGACGATAGCAGTATAAAACTGAAATATAAATATTTGGTAAATAGTAAGCACTTGGGTGACTAGATCAAAGCATGGATGGATCTTTACAATCTAGGCTGCAGAGAAGTTTCTTCCCCCACAGAGGACGATGTATACAACATAGTCTGTTGTATACAGGTTCCTTGTACGACAGTCTGACAGCCCACAAGTACTTATTGGATCAAATACATCAGTACCTGATAAACACATAGAGAGGCACCAGCTGACATGTTGAATTGAAAGCCCTTTGTGATAATACAAATAAAAACACAAATAGTGAGACCTGTAATATGCAAGATACGATGTGAGTCTGGAATAGATGAACTGGGCACCAAAGGCATGCAAGGCCCCATGGCACTGGAGGATGGGAACTCCAGAGTTGTCCCACACAGGGCCGTCCCCATGGAGCTTCGGACCCAATGATGACTTTGTTGAATAAGGAGTCGGCCGTCTTACCTGGAGAACAGGTGTTCTGGGCCTGTGTATTTCATTCACGGCGCCTGATGGGCCCAGGAAATCCCAGAGGCCTTGACATCACTTCCTCTGACATCCATCTGGGAGATTTCTGTTAGTGACTTGTCCCGGGTCAGTTGGACAGTTGGGTGACCGAGCTCAGAAGACTGTCAGACACAGGTCTAATTCCCAAAATGGGGCCATGTGTACAAATCAAACAACTATTCATTCCCCTACTTCACGTTTGGAAAGGACTCGTGCGAAGGCTCGTGTGGGTAGATGGAAGGTGCCCTGTCAAGGTTCGGGAGGCTGCCGTTTTTCGTAATACCCAGATGCTGAACACGGCACGAAGCCGTTCTTCACGATCTGAGGATATTCCCTTTGTAAGAGTTAAACAACCTACTGGGAAGAAGGTCTCCCTCAGGATTCGCCTTATAAAATAAACAAATCAATTTTGACTTGTTTTCTAATCATGATAAATGAAGCCAGGTTAGGAGGGGGAAAAAATTTAAGCATTAGTTGAAGAGCGTTCTGCCAGGATGCCTTGGTCTCTGACAAGCAATTAAGAAGCCCTCTGATTGTGCCTGGCAGCTCCGTGCCCCCGCGCGCTCCCGATTAATTCTCATTTCCATTCTTTCCTTGGGTTGTATTTACTCATTTCACCTGGGATGTGTTTAGCTCCGAGCTCCTCCCTGCTCTCCTCACGTGTGCCTTCACTTGACTGTCTGTGATGGTACCCACCCACTAATCAGCCCTGCACTCTCGATGGACATATACTTGCTGACCGGAACGCCTTCGCTCTTCTGTCCAGTGATCCATGTCTGGTTTCTCCATCCAAACCCACCTTCCTAGTCCCCGGAGCTTCCCTCTAGATATATATATATTTTAAAGTCAGGGGAGCTGAGCATGGTAGCGCACACCTATAATCCCAGCATAGGACATGGGAGGCTGAGGCAGGAGGAATGGCATTCAAGGCTGGCCAGGGCTGGCCTTGAGCTGCTTGTTCAATGGAAGCAGCTGATGGTTGGTTGGAAGTCAGTATCTGTGCAAGGGCGGAAGCTTGGACAAGCTTGGAGGGCCTCTAAGAAGCTAGAAGAGGTAGCAGCACATCATGGTGGTTATCTTTATTGCCCTGGCTCCCAGCGAGGCAGTCTGTCTAAATCTTTCTTTGGTTCCTTCTGGTCGCTCTTGCAGGGCTCTGGGGGGGAAGGTAAGGGGAGCTTCCTTTGTAGACAGGCCGACGAATGCAGAGGACTGGGCTCAGGGGAGCGATGTGGGTGCCGCCAGGCCTCAGGCCTCTGTCACATCATCGGCGCGCGACATGAGGACACAGCCTCACGGTGGCCTCCTGTGCACGCCCTCGTGCACGCCCTCCTCCCCGCTCCGTGCTTGGTGGGGCGGGGGGTGAAGTTGGCACGGACCGTGTCTGTGTCCTGAGCTCCTCAGGGGTGAGGGGTGAGCTCTATCGCGCCTTCCTCCCGACCTGTCCCCTCTGGGACAGAAATGGCATGGTGCGACTTGCACCCTAAGAAGGACCTTTGAATGCGCGGACCGGCCCAGTGTCCCACACGGGTCTCTCCCGCTTCGTTCTCATCCTCTCGGGCCCGCGCCCTGCTGACTGGAGGATACTTCTTCTGCCTTGGGGATTTTCCACTCCTTTTCCAGGCTCTAAGCAGTGTGTGGAGGGAAAGGGGCCTGTGGAGCGTATGTTAGAAGCTTTATAGCAATAAACTTTACAGGATAATCCTCTCAGTATCCTCATGCCAGAGACTTCATCCACGAGTCATAAAGACATTGAGGTCCTTGAGCAAAGACATGCTCCCTCTCTCCCTCTCTTCCTCCCTCTCTTCCTCCCTCTCTTCCTCCCTCTCTCCCTCTCTTCCTCCCTCTCTTCCTCTCTTCCTCCCTCTGTCTCTTTCTCTCAGTCTCTCTCTCTCTCTGTCTCTCTCTCTCTCTGTGTCTCTACCTGGAAGTTATAGGATCCTGTGATTTTTTTCTTCTAACCTGCTTTTTCTATTAAAATTATAACCTGTCATTAAAATATTTAAGCACACAAATTAACTGGTGCTAATTATATTATTTCAAAAGGTGACAAGCAATTAGAGTGAGACTTTTAAAAAAAAAACACCTAAATATAACTTGGCACCTTTCGTAATAAATACAAGCGCTTGTCAATCATGACTTTATCTAACCCTGATACACCTCAGGTTTAGACAGAAGGGAAATGGGTCCGGAAATTCACGTTGCTTCAAAACATTTTGGCATCCAAATCCATCGCAAATAGCTTTCTATTTAGTCTCTTGTCTTTTCTCTAAAGAGAGGTTGAAATGATGATTTTCCCCGTAAATTGGAAGATGTTGAGATAATGTTCTTAATTCACATTCTTCCAAAACCATTGTTCTTTCCTTCTGTGTGGTGATTAAGACAAGAAAGAAAAACTACCTCCCTGCAGGATGCCGTTCATGTTTGTGGGGAAGAAGGGAATGGTGTGTAGATATGCAGTCATAGAAACTGAGGACACAGGACAGGACACAGTCACAGCATACATACAGTACAGCATGCATAGGATGCAATAAAGAATATAATCATAGGATACAGCATAGCATGCAGAGGATGCAATAAAGAATATAATCATAGGATACAGCATAGCATGCATAGGATGCAATAAAGAATATAATCATAGGACACAGCATAGCATGCATAGGATACAATAAAGAATATAATCATAGGACACAGCATAGCATGCATAGGATACAATAAAGAATATAATCATAGGATACAGCATAGCATGCATAGGATGCAATAAAGAATATAATCATAGGACACAGCATAGCATGCATAGGATAAGTAAGTATAGGATGTATAGGATACAGTCATAGGATGCAGAGGATATAGTATAGAGTAGAACATATGTTACTGCATAAGATTCAGTGGAGGATGCACAGGTCACAGTGTGGGATGTGTAGGACTCAGGATGGCCCTCCTAGGACACAGCACGGGATGCGTAGGTTATGGTATAACACGCAGAGGATACAGAGCAGGCATCTTCTGCTCAGCATGGGACCTGCATGGCCACTGGGGACGCACGGGTGCAGCGTGGCCGCACCCTGCTTCTCTGTCACTCTGGCCTCACGTCCCACCAGAGCGCGAGGCACCAGCAAGCACATTTCACTGTTATCAACACCGCTCACAGCTGCCTTCTGGTCCTGAGCAGCCGGGCGACCGGACCGCCGGTCTCCGCTCCGGTGTGCTGTGTTTTCCATGGGGAGGGTGCACCATTTGAACGGGATGAACTTGGGTCTCTTGTGTGGCTCGAGTGTTCTACAGGTTCTGACTCTAATTACTGCACTTTGACTCTTCCCTAGACGTCTCTTACTGAGGCTCTGAAACGTGTCACTGACCCTCTAGGGGCTGCAGTGGGAGGAAGGGCCCTGTCATTCACACAAGGAGCGTCTGGGCTGAAGTCAGGTTCTGTAGATAACCTGGAGCACAGAAGAAGGAGCAGGAGGTGGGCAGTGGCAAACGCTGGGATCACCTGTGATCCAACCTCCTTCAAAGGGTGAAATCAGGGCCCAGAGAAGCTAAGTAACTCGCCTAAGGCCACACAGAGACTCCATCTCCATAATTAAGAGTGAAAAATGTATTAACTGATTTTCACCTGCATTCCGAGAGTTATTTACACCAAGGAGCGTAAAGTTGCTAGAAGAAGAAAAAAAAAAACTTAGAATGTTATAAAAATGAGTGATGACAGAGAATTCTTGCAGAAAAATCTTTTTTAAAAATCAAACGTAACAACAGAAACACTGCTGAAGAAAAATTATAATTTTTCTGAACACATGTGAAAAATAATGACAAGTAGGAAATATCAAAAACCAGTGCTGCTGCAAATATAGTCTATGACAAACAGCAATAATTTAAAATTGTCTAGTAACCACATCAGAACCAGGTGGAATTAATTTTTATTATGTACTTTAGCCTATGCATCTAATAAATATCTCTAATCAATTTAATCAATCACAGAGCCATTTCACTTTGGGGCCCAGGGCTGTGGAACCCAGCACTCATTTACTTCTGTACTTGCAGCATGCCCCAGTTTCCGCACATTTTTCACATGCTTAATAACTGCGCATGGCTTGTGGCGCTGTATTACACAATGTGGCAAGAATTTCCCATGCCTTTCCCCCATTTTTCAATGCTCTATCTGAATTTATCATTTAGAAAAATATTTAAGGGGAATGTACTTGGATTTTTTAAAAAGATACATGTATTTGTATAAGTGGCTATGTGTGGAAGAGCTCATCACCTCTCCATACACCTATCTATCTAACCACCACCCATCCATTCACCCATGCATCCATGCATACATCCACCTATCCCTCCACCAACCATCCATCCACCTATCCACCCACCTATCCATCCATCCACCCATCCCTTCACCCATCCATCCATCCATCCATCCATCCACCCATCCCTCTACCCATCCATCCATCTATCCATCCACCCATCCCTTCACCCATCCATCCATCCATCCCTCCACCCATCCCTTCACCCATCCATCCATCCACCCATACATCCACCCATTCCCCTACCCATCCATCCATCTACCTTTCTCTTCACCCACCCATCCATCCATCCATCCATCCACCATCCCTTCACCCATCCATCCATCCATCCATCCATCCACCCATTCCCCTACCCATTCATCCATCTACCTATCTCTTCACCCACCCATCCATCCATCCATCCATCCACCATCCCTTCACCCATCCATCCATACATCCACCCATTCCCCTACCCATTCATCCATCCACCCATCCCTTCACCCATTCATCCATCCATCCATCTATCTTCCTACCCACCCACTCATCCAATATTCATTTATCTATCCATCCATCCACCCATCCAACCATCTACCCATGCATCTATCAAAAGAAAGACAATCCCCAACACTGAATTTTCTTCTTCAGGCTGTAGAAGCTTCTGCAATCCTCTTCTGAACATCAGATTTTGGATGTTCAGAAGCCCTGCGATAGAGGGTTATAGACTAGCATCTTCCCTGCCAGCTTGTAGCTTAGCCGACCCCCATAGGAGCAGCAAGGAGTGTATAGTTAGCCTGATTGGCCCTTGGTCCTGAAGCCTCTGATGTTAGTGATGAGCGTTGTCAAGTGAGGTTTTGTTACTACATGAAGGCTGTGGCCATTTGTGCAGGAAACCTCTTGAAGCAATCACGAGCCAATTTGTATTGTAAGAGTTAGACCTACAGGTCCTTAAAAAAATGGAAACTTAGAAAGGATATTTCCTTGCTAACGTTCTGGGGGGAGAGGGGGGTGACAGTCTGTTTTTTCATTGCCAGGATTAAATGAAAATGCCTCGTGCATCCTGGGCTCCTACATTCATCTTCTTGAGCTGCAGTAACAGACAACTTGAGTGGTTTAGAACAACAGAAATTTATTTTCTCACAGTCCTGGCAGCTAGAGTTCCCAAATCAAGTTATGGCGGGGCGTACTCCCCTCCAGAGGCCCCGGGGAGAATCTGGTTTTTCTCCTTTGGTCTCTTCCCAGCTGTGGTGGCCCTTGGCACTGGCCGCCATCCCCGACGGGCAAGCGCGTCACCTGCCTCTACCGCCTTCCTTGTGTGACCTCACCATTGTCTTCCTCTTACGACACTGCCATTGGGTTGATGGCCACCCTCACCCGGCATGACCTTTTTAAACTTAGCCACATCTGTGAAGACTTCGTTTTCTGAATTAGGTCACATCCTGCGGTTGTGGAGGGACATGAGTTTTGGATGACAGCGGATGCTCAGGGCTTCTTCCCAACATCCTGTTTTGTTCCAGTGTAGCCAGTCACCCAGCTATGCAGAATGCCCTCTCCACGCTAACTTGGAATGGTGAATCTGGGAATGGAAGTGCCATCTACTGATCACCTGGTTCGCTGGAATCCTTTGAAGTGAAGGAGAGTTGCGAGGCCTGGCAGGGAAGGAAGAGGAGCTCTGCACGGGAGCTTGTTACCCACAAGCGGGGCTCTCGGCCGTCACCAGGAACCCCACAAACCCCATTTTTAAATCACAAGTAATCCTCCTCTCTTTCTGGTATTAATCAAGAACTGATGTTTTGAGACAGAGGCTACGTTCTTTAGATTCACACCCGAACTTGAATCTGATCTTTCAGGGCTGACATTTCTCGACCCTCAGCCCACCTTCTTGCCTTCACCAACAGGGACAGTCATGTGACTTATTATTATCATTTGGGGCGGGGGAATAGAAAACATTGTATGCATGCTTGATTGTCTATCTTCTTCTGTCTTGGACAGCTGTAAAAGAAATCTCATGGTGAGGTCAAAACCATGGCTTCACGTTAATTTTTGTTTTTAGCTAGAGGAACATATCCCTACGCCCTTGTGTTCTACCCCGCTGATCACCTTCGGACCACGTGTGTGCAGAGAACTCGCGTCTTGTGAAGGTCTACTCAGAATGTTTCCCAAGAGCATCTTTCACAAGTAGGGACAGTGCCTTGTTAAGTGCCTCCTTGAGTCTAGTCCTGAAAAAAAAATTCTTGGCTCTATAGCATATTTTAAAAAAATTGAAGAGCTTTTATTTTGAAGAGTAGTTTTAGAGTTACCAAAAAACGAGCAGAAAATCCCTTTTCTTCCTTCTCTCCTTCATGGCTTTTTCTCTTGCCAACACCTTGCATTAGTCTGATGGGTGTCTTGTAGCTGATGAGCCATTATTGATACCTAACTATTCATGAAAGGCTGTTGTTCTGATTCGTGTGGACTCTGTGCTGTGTGGTTCTTTGGGAATTGACAAATTCATGTCATGTATCTACCTTTCTATTTGTTGCATAGTTTCACTTCCTTAAATATGCCCTCAACCCCATGTTCCCACCCTGTGCAACGCCCATCTCCTCCCCAACCCCAGCCACCATGGAGCTTTTGTTCCCTGTGTGTAGTTTTCCTCCCCCAGAACGGTATGTAGCGGGAGCCATTTAGGATGTGGCCCATTCAGACTGGCTTCTTCACAAAGCATCTGAAGGAAAAGTTCCTCCATGTTCTTCCATGCCTACCTTTAAGTGGAAAAGTGAAAAAGGCCAATTTCATAAACAAGCAAAAACCCTCTGCAGAAGTTGCTGTGATTAATGATAAGACTCCATCTTCTCTGTGAAATATGAAGACGAAAACAGAAAGTGATGACAGTTATTCTGTTGCACCTCAGACCGACCAGGTTAAAGCCACAGTATGCAGTGAGCTGTTAGTTAAGAAGGAAAGGGTATTAAATGATGAGATTTGGTATATCCACAGTTACACAACCCCTGCAGGTCTGGGAAAGTGCTTCCAATAGATACCAGGAGACTGCTAGCTATCATCTCTCTCTCTCTTTCAATTTATACACAGAATTTTGTGACATGACTGTATAAAACAAGAAAGATACTACTGCATAATTTTTCTTCCATTTGCATTTTAACATTTAAAGTCATTTAAACCAACTTTCTATATGAATATACTTAGGTGTGGTATATCAGGCAAAGGGAGAACCATTTGTTTAAGTTTTGCTGTTATGCACATGTTAGAGTGATGCTCACCAACATGCTGCTCCTTTTCCATCCCTGCACATAAGGGGCTCAACTTCTCCTTCCTTTCCTTCCTCTCCTTCTTCTTCTTTTTGGTCTGCCATGGGGCTTGAACTCTGGGCCTGGGCACTGTCCCTCAGCTCTTCAGCTCAAAGCAAGCGCTCTGCCACTTGAGCCACAGTGCCACTTCTGGTCTTCCGGTGGTTTATTGGAGATAAGAGTCTCACAGACTTTCCTGCCTTGGCTGGCTTTGAACTGTGCTCCTCAGATCTCAGCCTCCTGAGTAGCTAGGATAACAGGTGTGAGCCACCAGTGCCTGGCCTGGGGCTCAACTTCTTGACATTGGTGATTACCAAGTCCTGGAGGTGCCTTTCGGTGGGGTTGGGGAGGGGAGGGGCATGCTTCACATCTAAACCAAAGCATGCATCTGTTGGGGCTTATTCTCCAAACACTCTCCTCCCCTCCTCCCCCCCCACCCCCCGCATCATCTTCTGTGTCTCTGGAGGTCTCTTGGTCACCAGAGCCCTGCTGCTGATCTGCTGGGTCATGGGGCTGACCCAACAAGGAATCCTTGTTGTTTGACAGTACAGAGATCTTTGCAGGTGTTTTGTGTTTTACTGCTGCTGGGTCTCCATAGCCTGCTCTCTGCTAGCTGGTCCTCAGAGCTGCAAGCAGCCCAGTGCATGGTTTTCTGCACCTGTCACTGCCTTCCCACAGTAATAACGTCTATCGCTAAGTCAACACACTAAATTGCTTTAAAAGCATCTTCTCATCCATCCAGCCCTACCGTTGTCCCGCAGCTCTTGTGCATCTCATGATGCTAGATTCTATTATTTATTCATAGTTTATTAGATAAATATCTTCCCCAGACAAGCCCAGGACTCCCTGGAGTCTGCCACTTCTTTTGCCCAAGCCTCCGGTGTTAGCGATTGTTTCATTAAACTCCAATCTTGGAGGCTAATCCCTGCTGGAAAATTTCGTTTTGTCCTAAAAGTCTCCCAGGTTCCGAGTCTCAAACCACTAAGCAAGCTGCCCTGTTGTTTAGTGGTGTTTATTGGTGGCCATGTGACATTGCAATTTCTATCTGCACATTTCTAGTGTGATTCACACTTTCTAAAAGGATTATCTTTGGGGTTGGGAGGCACAGAATTAGACAATGAGATTTCCAACGCTCTATTCTCTTCTTCAGCACACAGCAAGGGTCTTGGATCATATCCAGAGGGCTGGGGCTGCTGCTGGCTTTGCCGCTAATGAGTTTATTCAGCTCTGACCTGCAGCCAGCGAGACAGTAAGGGGACAAGGGTTTCTCAGGTGGGTGGTGGCTGGTAGCAGAAGTTGGAGAACAGAGTAAAGATGTTGAAGCTGATGAGACTCGGAGCTCAGCCCAGCACCGCTGCCTCCTGGCTTCGGCTACAGCAAGGTGGCCGTGTCCTTTGTCTGATGGGGAACATGGAAGGTTAAAAGCAAAGCAGAATGTGCAGAGCCGTGGGGCTGAATCCCCCAGCTTCTCCAAAGGCTGGAATTCTTTCCAGCTTCCCTTCAGCTACACATCACCTCGGAGCATGAGACATCCTGAGGTCTGTCTGAGGAAGAAACCCCAAAGGGGTAAACCTAACTAGCATCATGGCGGCAGCAGGGAAAATGGCCACCACTCCAGCCCTGAATGGCTACACTGCAGTCATTGCTCCACAGTCAAGAGCCAGACTCTTGATGTCCAGAGCAAGGAAGCATCCTGCTTCTGCCCCTTTGAGGCCAGAGCATCCTGAACAGGCTCTGCAGGGCTGTGGCCTGGTGAAGCATGATACCGCTTCTTTTTTTGTTTTTCCTCCCGGACTCTGTATCTCCATCTGCAAAGCCAAGAGATGGCAGGACAGTGGCCAGGATGCAAGGAGTTAACCCACACAGAGAGGAGACATGCTTTAGATGTCTAAGAGCGCTGCATCACATGCCCCACCGGCACAGCGATGGTCTCTCCACAAAGCAGCTCCTGCAGTTCATCAATCAGACCACAGATTTGCTCAGCTCATTATCTATAACATCATTAAATCCAATGGCACCAAGAGGTGTCACCCTGCAAATTAGCCAAGGTCTGATTTTAATCCTCAGAAGGATGCCAAGTGTCTCTCCCCCTCTCCTTCCTTTTCTCTCTTCCTCCCTCCCTCTTTCTCTCCCTCCTTCCCCTCCCTCCCACTCTCCCACCCCCACACTTCTCAGGGCTGGTAAACAGAAGTAAATGTTAAGTTTGTACAATGCGCAACAGTCTATACTTTGACCGAATCCTAACGGACTTAATTTTCTGTTGCTTTTTTGAAATGTGACCCGACACGGCTTAGAAAGGCTGCAGGCCTAGATGCATTGTGCAAAATGGCCTCATTTGGTGGTTATAGCACTAGTGCTGTTTGTACCAATCCAACCCTGTGTTTTCAATTGTCCTTTTTATGGTCAATTAAGAGAGTCTTAGAATATAGATTTAATATCAGAGTTGTCTAATGTAACAGACTAAAGCATGCCCTCCAATTACAGAGAGAATGTCTTGTGTGTGTGTGTGTGTGTGTGTGTGTGTGTGTGTGTGTGTAAGAGAGAGAGAGGGACACTGGTTCTCTGGGTAAGTTTTATGGCCTTCTATTTTCAAACTTGACTCCAAGGGCCAAAGCAGTGTGTTTTAGAAATGGTTTTGTAAGCTGTAACGAAGGTGTCTTTCTCTAACAGCTTCCTGTCCAAAGATGCCAGAGTGTTTTACAAACTTATCAAAGTGATATACAGCAATCGTTCTAGTCACTGCTGAGATACAGGAAAACAGGGGCCTGGGGGGAGCTGCGGTCACCAGGGAAAACCTTAGATGCTTGGATGCCAGGGAGGGAGGCCCGTTCTGGGCACACAGGACCCGAGGCCGGGCTGCCACGCGATCGGAGGTGACACCGCTGTAGAAGATGGCATGAGGTTGGCTGGTTGTGTCTCTGCCCCCTACTGTCTGGCAGAAAGCTCTCATGAGGTTCGTTTCTCCCTGTCAAGCATTTTAAGTTACCCGAGGACACGTGTACTCTAAATGCTGAGTGTGTCTCAGTGCTCTCTTGTTACAGCACGGTGAATCATCAGTGGGGAGACTGAGTCACTCACCTTCTGGAATGTGGCTGGCGACAGGGCAGAGCTGTTTGCAACAGGGTGGGGTAGGGGCAGGGCCAGCGACTTTTTATTATGCTTATTCTTCTTTGACTCAAGAGTCACTTTCTTTAAGGGCCAGGGTCAAAGCATTTCTCAGCAGAGGCTTTTGGGCTGCGTTTTAATAAATGCCCAACAACAATTCGTATTTAATACATCAGATGTTCCGGTATAGATGGTGATGTTTAAATGCCCACAGGGTTTATTTTGTTTTATCTTGGCGATGTTACCTAGAGTTCAGAGTTCAGGTCTGTGAGCAGACATTTATGTGACCCCTCCCACGGACATGACCTCATTCGAGATGAGCTCTCTGTGAGAGTCACCGTAATGGTTCAAATAGCAGGAAGACCCCTACAAACGCCGTGGTGGATGCGTCTGCCCGCAGCCTGGTAGCAGGACAGGGTGTTGGTGGCCCTTTTAGATGTCTGCTGAAATATTTTGTTGTCATTTATTTTAATTCTCATTTTGAAGTAAGAAAACAGGAGAGCTAAGATACTCTCCATGGGAAGTACATTGTAGTCATGGTAGAGAATATACAGAATATCCATGTTTGTGTGACACAGTTTGAATCATCTAAAATAAACTTGAGTCGGTCCAAATTCTAGCTAATATGTGGGAAAGAATGGCTGAAAATAGGACTATGAGTATGTAAAAATACTTGAAACCTTAACAGAACTAGAATGTTCATGTCCACAGGCATTCATTCATTCTGTCATTGCTGACAAAACAAAGGAGCTAAATAATGATGGGAGTAACTATATTCAAACCCCTATGGCATAACAAGTTATAGAGAGTTGGTAGCTCACACCTATCATCCTAGCTACTCAGAAGGTTGAGATCTTAGGATTGTGGTTCAAAACCAGCCTGGGCTGGAAAGTCTGTGAGACTTGTCTCTAATAAACTATGAGAGAGAGAGAGAGAGAGAGAGAGAGAGAGACAGAGAGAGAGAGAGAGAGAGAGAGACAGAGAGAGAGAGAGAGAGAGAGAGACAGAGAGAAAAGGCCAGAAGTAGATCTGTGGCTCAGACAGTAGAGTGCTAGCCTTGAGCAAAAGAAGCTCTGGGACAGTGCCCAGGCCCTTAGTTCAAGCCCCAGGACTGACACATGAGCACATTAAGAGAGAGAAAGGCGGGGGGGGGGGGGTTGGGGGGAAGGAGGAAGAGAGGGAGGGAGGGGGAGGATGTTGTAATAAAATATGAATTTCTGCAATCAACTTGCTTGAAGAGGGAGTACGTGGAATGAACAGCTCATACAGCGGGACCTGACTTGAGTTTCTTGACAAGAGCAAATTTCAGCCCGGCCAGGGATGATGGGAAGAGGCTTTGCTGGGCAGACAGCATCCTGGTAGAAATGGCAGAGTAAATGCCAGACCATGCCGCCTCAGGCCATTGCCATTTCTATGATCAAAAGAAATAATCATGGTGCTGTAAAAGGCTGGAACAAATATAAATAGGGGGAAATTGGAGCCTGGGATAGCTGAGAAGAGGATAAAAGTGCATCCTGTTGATTTAAGTGAGTTTGCATCTGTGGGACCAGATGGATGGCTTCTCGTAGAGGGCACGGGGCAGCGTGATGGCGTGTCTGTGATTTCTGGGGCATCTTGAAAGAGAGAGACAGGAGCAGAAAGGTGATGGTATGGGCGACATAGAAAAAATAGAGAAGACCAGCTCTGGAAACGGAAGAGCAATGAAACTGAGTCTTAGCCACTGTCCAGCTCTGAGCACACCTATCATCCAGCCTCCTGTACTTGTGTGTCCATCCATGCATCTCTTGCTAGGCACTTGAAATATGCCAGAAGACAAAACTGAGGTAGTTCCTTCCCTCATGCCCTGTAGAGACAAATGGAGGGACTAGTGAGATACGGCCTGGGAATTCTGAGATGGCTGCTGAAATGGATAGAATGGACAGCGTCAAGAGCAAGACAGAGCCACCATCTCCATTAGTCCAGGCATCCATCTAACGGTGCTGAGGCCAGAGACTCACTTCAGACTGGCCAAAGCAAAAGGACATGTCATGAATAGGCCCCGTGCCAGGCCTGGCTGGGCATATAAACTCAGACACCACCTGCCACTCACACTTCCTTTCCTCTTGGTTTTCTTCTGAGTTGGCTCCATTCTTCCTGGCCTGTTTCTCTCTCCACCTTCTCTCTCCTTGTGGCACAAGATAGCTACCAGAGGGCTCACATTCAATGTTCACAGGCAAACCAATGGAATCAGTCTCTTACAGTTCACACGAAATCACAGAATGAAGCTCACTTCCATGAACATGGATGCATCAGATCCCAAACCCTTTATCCCAAAGATCAGATACACTGATGGCCCCGAAGCGGGGATCCAGGTTCAATACCTACCTGTAACCACGTATGGAGCTGGCCTGCCTGTCAGACTATATCCAGTCCATGGGGTAGATGTAAGGGAATCAGGAAACTAGTGACATCCTGTGCCCAACAGGTCAACAGGCAAGACCAGTCTGTGCGAGCTGGGGTTTTCCTTCTTTGTGGGTACATGGTGCTGGGGATGGGGCTCTGGGCCTTGAACGTGCTAGGCAAGTGTTCTACCACTGAGTTACACCCCGGCCCTGGCTTAACTACTATTGATCTGTTTTCCTGAAGTGTGAAAAGAAGATTATAATATGTCCCACAGGCAGAGGTCTCCTGGCGCCTTGGTATCTGGCCCAAGCTTGGAACAGAATGAACCCCCTTCTCCAAACGAAGTGGGTTTGAGGGCAGAGGCCAACTCTTCTGTACGTCCAAGTCGAATCTGGCCTTGCTGGAAGTCTTGTGTTCCTTGAGCCAGGGGAACTTCAAACAAACAGTTCACTTGCTACCTGGAGACACGGAGTAAGCTGCTGTCCTTTGAGAAGGTTCCATTTTCTCATATCTGAACACAGTTTGAAGCTAGAAAATAAAGTCCAGGCACATGGAGAGGTGGCTGCTTAGAAAGTATTTATTTTCTTTCAGACTACTTCCTTTCATCTCTTACATTTTTCCTCTTCTAGAATGCAAACACTTTTCTGCCTTAATTGCATTTAGAGAGATCGTTTGTAATGGAAGACAAAGAGTAAATTCCTGGGATGGGAATGGGCAGTGCGGTTCTGCAGTTTCATAATTCCTCCTCTCTGCCCGAGTTCACAAAATCAGCACCGCAGCCCACAGCCAGTGTTTCCCCGCACACGGGACTCGGCACACAGTGTGCAACAGCCAGCCTCTCAGAACCACAATCCACTTATGCGCAAACGAGTCACAAATCTGTGTTTGTTGTTGGTGGTGGTTTGGTCAAAGTAGATGTGGGGCAACCAATTCAATCACTTATTTCCTAGGGAAACGATATGCCTTGTTATTTTTTTTTCCTGTAAGACATGGTAAATGCAATCTAGAAACACTAAGCGAAATAAAAGGGAAGGCAGTGATCTCAGGACTTGATTCTGTGCAGTTGCTTTATAGCAGGCAGAACACTATTCTTGTTATTTAGAGAAGTTAAGACCTTCTCCCCTAGCACCCCCTCCCCCAATCCATAAAAGTCAACCTTTATTTAAAAACACAGCAAGAAGTTTAGAATTAGGATAAAACCCATGCAATCCACTAATCCGATGATTTTCAGAGGAGAAACATCACGACACAGTATTTGTTCCTGTGGTGGTTGCGGTGTCTGGATTTGCTTCTCGGCTGTTTGGGACTTGTTAGCCTCATTTCTGTGATGCCATGTGACTGTTACCAGGGTCCTGAGGTTATTCTAACTCCATCAGAAAAGTCTCCATCTGCCTACTTTTAGAGCTTTTAAGGTGAATGCGGAGAGCACAGGAAGGTGGATGAGTTACCGTCATCCATGCAGAATGCAAAGCTTCCCGCAAGATGATGTGGTTTCCCCTAAACCACCGCTCCTGCACATCTCAGAATACAGAGTGATATCACAAATTACGTGTGCATGGAACGGAAGTTGTGAGTGATGGAACCCACTGACATTTAGAATTTCATTAGAGACACACGGTCTCAGATGTGTGTGTGTATGTGTGTGTATTCATATTCCATATATTCCTTTTCTCCTTAACAGCCTAACTTGAGACTTTGGAAACATGTTAGAATAATGCTCTGATTATTCAAGTGGATTTTGTAGTCTTTGTTTTTCATGGGTTAATCATCTTGAGACCCCCACGTTCTTCACCATGAAGTACAGGAGAAGAGCAGGAAGGAAGACCGAGAAAGGGTAGTGCCAACCTTGGCTTAGCCAGCATTTGCTGAGACAACTCTATAACAGGCATGTGCTTCAGTCTGATTGGCTAGTTTTAGGTCACGTGTTTGCTCTGGGAGCATGAGCAGTGTGTCCCTATCTATCTATCTATCTACGGCGAAGCGGGATGGGTGCAAAAGCTTAGGAATGGGTGTTAGACCATCTGGCCTGGACTTCCTACCAATATAGACCTTCTCCTGGCTCTGTGGAAAGGAAATAGTGCCTCCAGTCAGAAGTGGCCCTCAGACCATGCGTTTAACCCATGCCATCCACGTGTGATGAGCTCTGGCTAGCTCAGGCGCCCTGTCTGTCTTTCTCTACCATAGCTGTACCATCTCCTGATTTGGTGCTTCCATGTGTCCTACCAACAGGGACTTGTCTTGTATTTTTGTTGTTTGCTTCATAGTATCCATCTGTTTAAACATTCTGTTCACAAACTCCTTGTTTGTTAAGTAACAAGATCCCCCATTTAAAAAACTTCAGCAAAATCGTGCAGAACTGCCTAGCAGGCCCTCTCATCAGCACAGGGTAGCCAGCAGGTGTAATCCCGAACAATAGCTTAAAATAACACTGAAAAAAGTCATTTTGATTATTATCTGCAGGTTACCTAGGGTAAACGGTTGCCTAGGGTAAACTTTTCTGGTGGCGGTGTGATCTTTGTTGCAATTCTGAAACTCTACCATCACAGTGAAAAAGAACTGCAGTGAATATATGCATGCACTGGTGTTTCACTTATACTTTATTTGCATGAAAACCAAGGGCCTGATCTGACCAGTGGACCTATGCTTTGTTGACCCTTGCCCAAGCTTTTATTTGTGTGTGCCAGTACTATAGCTTCAGCGGTCTTGCTTAGCTTTTTCACTCAAGGTAGGTTCTCTACCACTTGAACCACAGCTCCACTTCTCGCTTTTTGCTGGTTGTTTGGAGTTCAGAGTGTCACAGACTTTGATCCTGAGTAGCTAGGGTTACCGATGTGACCTATGGTACCGGATGCCCGAGGCTTCTCTTACCACCAAACTGGTTGCATGTGCTTTCTTGAAGCTTTGTAGGTGCTACTGGGTAGCAACGCTTGAATGCAAAGCAACCCTGACCACGCGTAGCTCCCTCCTTCCCCCGGCTCCTGACTGCTCCCTTCTCGCACTTTGGATCTCAAAGGTTCTTAGAAATGAATTCCCCACTTTCCCCCCCTCTGCTATAAAGCTCATTATTTATCTTTGGTTTGATTCTTTCTTCACAATTCTTTACTGGCTCACTGCCAGGGAAAGAATGTCTCTGAGCCACGTCAGCATCCAAGTTTTAGACAGATGCAGCCAGACAGGAATCCCCATTCTGATACTCTTTATCGTTCTAGCTCCAGTCATCTCTGCCACTCCTCCGAGCATCTTGAATACCGGCCAGGGAGTTTCCACCACTTGGCGCTGCTACCTCCTCTGTGCTGGTCAAGGCCTGCACTCAGTCTACTAAGGGCTATGATAAAATGCTTGCCTTGTACTTGGTCACCCTGTCCAGTTCTAAGTGCAGGAAAAGCTCTCCTAGACTTAGTGCAGTGAGGCACATGACAATCACTTATTTTATTCCTCTGTCTGTAGTTTCTGCGGGCTCAGCAGAGAGTGCTCGTTTCTGTTTTTCACAATGGCAGCTGAGCTAACTTGAAGTCAAGGGGAACCCAATGGTTGGAGGGTGGGCTCCTTGCAAGTTTGTTTTTCAGTGTGTTTGGCATGGGATCTTAGCTCTTGCTTGGCCAGCAGGTCCATGGATAGCCCGTGCATCTCAAGGGAACCTGGCAGGCACGCCTGTTCTTGTAGGGCCTGGGCTTGGGAGCTCCATTTTCCCATGTCGGAGGCAGTCAAAGCTTCCGCTGAGGTCAAGCAAGTGGTGCCTAGACCGCTAATGCCACCATCACCCGCCACCGGCCAGGAAGAGCATCAGAGCTGTGCCTCAGAGACGGCTACCTCGGTGCAAGTCCAGCTCCCACTGCGAGCAGAGCTTCAGCCATTTCCAGCCCATGTTTTCCTCTCTTCATATAAAGCCTTTTGGAAGTTAAAGTGAGAAGAGGATGCTTGCTGTGGGTCAACTGAATATGACGGCCCAAACTCCCGTGCGCAGAGGACCCAAAATAGGAGGGAAATCTTCATCCGGCCTCTCTCTTCCTGTAACCCTTCTCCTTTCTCTTCCCCTGCACTACAGCTATTCGTATGTTAAATCTCAGGGTGGAAGTCATTCCCACATAAGCTCTCCCTCCTCAGTGCTTCCACAGAGCCGGCATTCCACCGTGTATTTTCCGTCATTTCTTTCCCATTACCGCTCAGCCATCTGTCTAGACTCCGGGGTAACAGGGAGGGCACCATGCTTTGCTTCCCACTGCCAGTCCAGCGCAGCCACTCTGCCCAGCACACGGCCAGCAGATGGTCAAGATCACACTGGTGAATGAATGTGCTCTCAGGGCCCATGGCGTTTCTTCACACCAGTCATAGCCACTGAACATCAAGAGAACTGAGGGCTAGTGTCTAGCACTAGGGCTCTAAGAGAACTTTGCTCACTGTCTAGCTGAGGAAATGTGTGATTCTAATAGTAACTTACGTGTCGCGTGCTGAGTACTAGGTACCTCTTTTGTTGAGACTGGTAGATGTATTTTTTTAGTCCTCACACATCCATAAACCTTGAACACTATAAAACTTCAACATCTGCCCATCTTTTGAGGAAAATAAAATATACCACCATTTGTACTTCTCTGGGGACCTTAAGAATTAAACTCTCCCAGTAGAAAACAGAATTGTCCATGATAAGGGTTTTATCGGATCTCTAAAAACCCCTCAGTTTTCAGTAATTTGCAGATTTAAATGATTGAATTATTGTTCTGAAATCCCAAAGTGATAAGACACTTATGAAGAAGCTGTGGTGGTGGTTTTTTTTTAAAATTATTAATCTATGGAAAGGCTGGAGATTAAGGTGATCAGTTTCTCTGAGATCTCTTTTCTCTGTCTCCTCAAGGGTCCACTCTTCTGTGTTCTATTCATGTTTTTGGTCACTGGAATAGGAAGAACCCGGTGTTTCATAGTAGGTTCCGTGTGAGCCATGTGCTTAGCACCATAGTTTGTAGAGATTTCTGACTTGCAATTGAGAGATCATTGCCCAAAAAATGTGCTAGTCATTATTTCTATTTGTAAAGAATTGGATCACCTTCAAGAAGCATTTATAATTTGAATCAGATTGAAACCATATACCTTTAAGTGTTTATGGAAGTGGAGTGTATTCCACAGGCTGGTTGGCTGTATTTTTTTGTTTTTTGTTGTTGTTGTTGTTGGCCATGGGGCTTGAAATCTGGGCCTGGGCACTGTCCCTCAGCTCTTCAGCTCAAGGCGAGCACTCTATCGCTTGAGCCACACCACCACTTCTAGTTTTCTAGTGGTTTATTAGAGATAAGAGTCTCATGGACTTTCTTGCCTGGGCTGGCTTTGAACCATGATCCTCAGATCTCAGCCTCCTGAGTAGCTAGGATGACAGGTGTGAAGCCACTGGTGCCCAGCTTCTATTTTTTGTATGTTGAAGCCTAGCCCCCAGTGGGTTTGGAAACAGGCCTGTAGAGACAGACTCGATCATGGCCGTGAGTCCTGATGAGTGGCATTAGATCCTTACAAAAGAGACTAAAGGTGCTCCTTTGTACTGTGTGGAAAAGAAACGGCCATCCATGAACAAACAAGTGGGCCTCACCACACAGTGCCTTGATCTCGAGTCTAGACGCCACAACGGTGAGAAGCGGACTTCTGTTTTCTTCACACCACACAGTCTGTAGACAACATCCTAAATGGACCAAGGAAAAGCATAGAAGCCCCGAGTCTACGGCGTGATGGCTTGTCACAAACCACACATACGAGTGTGCAACCAGCATCCAGAGGCCCAGAGCGTGGCCGGCCCCCATCCCTGCCTGGCTCCGCACTGTCCACACCCACCAGGGAACACCATTTTAGTGCCATGAGCACTTTTGCCTCTTTTGTACTCAAGGCAAACAGAATCCTTAGGAAGGTGCTCTTTCGTGTCTGGCGGGCACTCTCTCTTTTTAAATACTTCCATAGATCCATGGCTTCCATTTAACAAGCATGGCACACCAGGTATTTTTCTAAGCATTTTATGTGCATTAAACACAGTGCATTAAGTATGGATCACATTTGGGTATTTGGTGTATTTATCTTTTATTTTGAAGTACGTCTGTAGCTTCTATAGGGATGTCAAAAACATAGAGTTCCTTTAAGCCATTCCAGTTTATATGTTTTTATAAATCATTAAAGTTAGGACCCTCTTCAAGTCAGAACTGTAAAGAAAACTCTCCACTCATTGTGTTTGCAGTTGAGGTTTGTAATACTCTTTAACAAACTCCGCAGCCAGGGAACGGCTATATCACCCAATAGATCATGTTAAACCCAGCACTTCACGGTGATACCACACAGCTGTGGTGACACCTAAATAAATCGGTATCTGACTGTGGCCAGGTAAGAAGAGCAATGGGGACATAACAATCCACAGTCCAGCTACAATCCATGACCAGCTACACAAGTGGACGTAAATCACTCCTGCTCCTAATTAGGTTTCAAGCCTAATTTAAGTTTACACTGGCCTTTGCCTGGGACTCTACTATCAGACTCCCAGATGCCATTTCCCCTCCAGGGCAGCTTTTGATGGGATTCACAGAACAGACAAATTCTGGTTCTATTACCAAAGGGGTTGAACCCTCTACTGAAGCAGATTCCAAACAGCGAGTACTATCTTCCCCCCTCCGTCTGCACTGGGGACTCACTGCCAAGAGAACCTTGGGATTTGGTAAGACATATGCCACGTGGCCACACACACTGGTGACATGCGCCACATGACCACAACACACAGCTGAAATGTTCCACGTGACCACACACAGGTGACATACACCATGTGACCACACACACACACACACACACACACACACACACACACACACGCACACACACGTGCACACACACACACGCGCGCGCACACACACACGCACACACACACACGTGCACACACACACGCACACACACGCGTGCACGCGCACACACACACGCACACACACGCGCACGCACACACGCACGCACACACGCACGCGCGCACGCACACGCGCGTGCACACACACACACACACACACACACACGAGCGACATGCGCCACGTGACCAATGCATGTCTCGCCTCCTCTAACTGCCCTCACAGAAGCTTCCCACCCTGTACATGGCGGTAACTAGAAAGTGATATTCATTTCTCTTTGAAACCATGTGGTCCACAAACAAGCCAATAGTCCCTGGAAAATGTAGAGAATTTTATTTTCCATTCCTGATTGCAGACATCTTTTCCTGCTCTGGGAAAACAAAAAACAAATTAAAAAAAAAAAACAAAAACTTGTACTCAGACCACACGTTGAAAAGATGCCTCTGTCATTCAACCCTTGATGTTCTGAGCCTAAAGAGAAGGATAAGAGTTTTATAAGTGAGACCAAACAAGGACTTGGGCATGAGGCTGGCTTCCGTGTTAGGAATTAAAATAACTTCATAAGTTCCACGAGGCAGAGAGTACGGCTATGTTCCCTGTGTCCTGCCGGTGGAGAGTCAGAAGTCGTCCGTGGAGTACCCTGGGGAGGGGGGAAGGGGGGAGGGGGTGGGCGATGCTTCAGGCCTGTGGTAAAACCTGTGCTCACTTTCAGAAGGAAATCACCAGCACTGGTGAGAAGAATAAGCATGGTTATTTCTAGATGACTTGTAAGAAAAAGTAATCTTTACTGTGTTCCCTGAACTCCTTTATCAAACCAGAAGATGAGTCATTCATTGCTGAAGAGTTGGCCAAGGTCTCCAGCTAGAACTCACAGACAGAGTAGCCCCCAGGCGCCGCCTCCGGAGGTCCACTCCAGATTCAGGCGCATTACCTATACTGAAAATATGCTTTCTCCTGAGATAATGTCAACTTGAGGGAAATTTCTGGCATCAGGCCTTGTATTTATCCTTCAGTGTAGATGTGTTTGTTTCATAACAGGCGCGGGTAAAGATACGATGAACGGAAATGTGGGATGTGTTGGTGGCATTTTTTTGTAAGTTTTATCAAGAGTTGGTTTTACCACAGCAGGATAAACCAGGGGTAGCTGAAATAAGGAGAAGATTTTTCAGCTCCCCATGCGGGTGGGAGCCAAGAACTCAAAATGTGGATTCTGATCTGTAGCCTTGATACCTTTGGAGCTGGAAAAATACATGGATTCATGACATCCAGCAATTCCTAGACTTCAGACCGTGGCTCTGGGTTGGTAAGATGGGTGAAGTCTCCCCAAAATGGAGATAGCCTTATACTAGAAAATGTAAGACAAACATGCCTTTCATTTTCTCTGTATTTCTCCTCCTTTAAACCGCGTGTTTGGTTATATTTAAACATCACAGGTGCACATAGCCTCTTTATGTAATCTATTCTTGTAGGGGAGATTGTTGCCTTTTTATTTTTTGTTTTTACTTCCTGATTCTGAAGTCTATGTCTGGCTTAATTTTAATTTCTCTGTCTCTTCATCTATCTATCCTGTCTTGGTTCCCCTTAATGACTCTGGTCCCTTTTAATATTATAAAAAGACACCGGGGATGTGTGGCCCATCTTCTGAGCTAAAAATAGACTGATGGTCCCAACTAGAAAAGGAAGCAAAAAGTCATTTCGCTGTCTTATTCAGGAGGAGAATAGGGAGTCTCGGGTGGCAGGAAATCGGTTGACAGGTTGCCGTGATCAGGGCCAGCCAGAAGACACTGAGTTATTCTTTTATGAGAAGAGAAATCAAAGGAAAATTAGTGAACGCCATCTTGTGTTCCCTCTACAGATAGTGAGTAGTATTCTTGGAGAATCATAAAACATGAAGGAAATGCAATGTCTATAGGCTTAACGTAATGAACACACCTGACCTCCACAGAGACTGGTTGGCGGCCTTCTGAGTGACACTTTCCCAAACTGATTCAGCACTCAGAACCAATTTGGAATGCCAAAATAGAATTATTAGCAGTAATGTAATATGAACAAATTCTGTATTAGAGTCCAAACAGTGAGCTACACTAGTGCACCGTGTTCTGGAGGGGGAGTCTAGCAAGAAGGCACACAGGGAAGCAAGCGTTAGAGTTCTAGGTTAACATCAGTGTGCTGTATTACCAAATTCCTCTTCTTCGCTATTTGTTTTTTAACCATGTGCCTTTCAGCGAATCTTTGGAATGGCTGAATGAAATGATCCTGGACCCTTTATTATAGTTGTATGGGGAAATAATTCACAGCTATTTCTGTCAGGCCCCTGGTCTCAAAACCTGTGTACTAATGGATAAATGAAACACAGGTGTGTGCTAACCCATTTCCCCCGTATGGGGTAGGTAAAGAAGAAAGCAAGCAGGACCTGCTTGGGAAATAAACCTGGAAAATGGGGTTCTCAGGCTAGCCTGAGCACCAGAGTCACCTGCAGGGCTTGTGAAGTAGAGGTCCTCCATTCAGAAGTTCTAAGGGAAGACCAAGAGGTTGCATTTCTCACAAGCTATCACCAAGGTGTTGCTGTCTGGTACCAAGATATATCTAGCATGAGTAGAACAAACTCTGCTTGTGTGTACTGTCCACACACGTGGGCAGACGTGGCAGTCAGAGCGTGGCAGGTGGGGTAGAGGGCATTGTTCCATTTACCTCATGGGTATTAAGTTTAGTGGCTCGTCTTTGGCTCTGAGAGTCCCCATTCCCATATCTGGTAAAATAGTGCCAAGAGCACAGACACTCCTTTCTCTGGGCCTCTGGAGTCCTGGTCTCATGGCACAGCCTCAGCATGGTTGTCACCATCACCAAAGTGTGCCGCAGGCTGGCACTGACTCACGTCACGTTCCCACGCACCATTAAACAGGTGGTGCCCTTGGGGATCTCCCTTTGTTTTCTTTATTAGCTTCAACTAGTTGTCCAAGGGGAGTTCAATTTGCCACGTCTCAGTATGCATACAGTGGTCACACCCTCTGCGACTCTCCCTCCTCCCTCATCCCCCGCCCAGTCCAACAGTCTTCTCATTCCATCTCTCTCCGCACATGTCCACATGCTGGCAACATTTGCCTTTCCTCCACCTCCCTCTCCCTCCAGAACCCACATCCCGCCCTGGACCTGTTTCACAGCTTTCTCATTCAGTTTTTCAGGTGTCTCCATTATGTGTTCTGAAAATAACAATAATAACTAGCACTAAACCAAACCCTGAATGCCTGCTGATAGTGGTGTCACATTCATTCTATTGTTTCTTAGGTTCTTCGCCTTTTTATCCCCTTGGAGCAACTTGAGCAAAAGCCGTGACTCACTCTGCACCAGCCCCAGTGAGATCAGGGCCCAGGCACAGAAATAGTCAGCATCTTGTTTCCAAAGCTACTTCCTTACTTCCCTTTGGGGTTGATTTAGTTTTTAATTGGTTGGGAGAATCTTTTAATCGAGGCTCTCTCTTACACACACATAGACATACATTAGAGCTGAATCATAAATTCCCAAGAGCTGTTTTTTCGAAGATCTATTCCTAAGCCTTATATGATACTTGTCACATAGTAAATGCACACAGTGTGTGAAAAAGTGTACATGTGGCTCTCAACCACTAGTTGAGGAAGTTGTCCATGGATAACCTGACACATTATTTCTAAACACACAAGGACGTTGTTTCTGTTGTGAACCAAATACTGACATTCTTGCATCGACCTACTCTCAATCTGCTTACAGCCTATTTTGTTGCAAAGATAGAATTTTTATGGCTTATCAATTTTATGGTTTTTTTCATTGATCATATCTATCACATTTATTTTTAGATGTTTTTCAATGGGTTATTAAATTATAAGACACAAGGCTAAGGATTTTTCAGAAGACAAAAATATAATACAGAGGGAAGTGAAGCTGTGGTTTAACTGGTAGTGCACTAGCCTTGAGCAGAAATACTCAGGGACAGTGCCCAGAGTTCAAGCCCTAGGACTGGTGCTCGCTCTTTCCTTCTCTCTCTCTCTCTCTCTCCCTCCCTCCCTCCCTCCCTTTCTTTCTCTCTCTATGTATATATTATAGATAATATATATGTACTCTCTATGTATATATTATGTGTTATATATACATAACGGAAGAACAGAGGAAGAACAATAATGAAGTCTGGTTTTGTTGACACCAAATTTATTTTGTGTTTCCACCTAACAGAAAGAAATGAATGTGTCTTGCCTTACATAATGTGCATTGTTGATTACTAGAAGAATGAGAAAGAGGAAGAGAGGAAGAAGAGGCGAAGGAGAAGGAGGTGAAGAAAGGAAGGGCATCTAACAGATGGAAGAAAGTGCTCTTTCTTCCTTTTGGCATCTATGTTTGATGGAAATAGAAATACCTTTTTGGAAAGGGTACTGAGGGCATAGGGAATAGCTTTTCCGACAGTGACTTTTCCAAAGGTATTAAAACATCCTTTGCCTGATTCCTTGTGTACCTTATCTCCTTAAAGACATGAAAAGGAATCATGATGAAGTGAATGCATTCCTACCGAGAGCTAAGCTTCCTAGTGGCCTGACTTCTTCAGGAACAGAATTCAGTGAGCTGAGGATTAAATGATCAATGTTTCTCTTAGATTAGCCCTCTCAAATATCAATGGTCTCCCCCGGCCTCAGAGGAGATAATGGGGGTAATTTCAATATTGAGTTTTCTGCAGACTTATCACAAGTAGGAAAAGGCTCTGTTGTTGGAAAAATGACTTAACTCCAACGTGACACAGCTTGGCAGCACTGGCCATTTATCAGGGTGCAGATGAAGCCTGAGACTCCAGTCTGGTAAGAACGACCAAGATGGCCTGGGTACATCTGTGTCCTAGCTGCGGTCTTCAGTAGAGACCAGAGAGAGTGCATGGAGTTTATTGGAGAGGTACCAGGGCCACCAGAAAGGGACAGAGAGGAGGATCAATGCAGGATTCAGTGTTAAGCCTACGAGGAGTAACTAAGGTTTAATTTTGTAAGAAAACGCTGCAAAAATCATGCAAAACAAACTTCAGAGTCATCTCCCTGAGAAGGGAGAGGACCCGGGTGTCGGTGTGCTAGTTTCCCAAAGCTACATGCATTTTCCCAGCTCTGGTTGTTGAGAGAAAAGGGGAGGGTGTTCCTTCTGGGGCACCAGCGTGGCTTTACATCTGCATAAAGCATGACCCCAGGGGTGGAAGGGACCAGTGGTGTGTGAGAATTATACTCCCATGACATTCCAGAGAAGTTCTAGACACCACTGGACATTCAGAAGACATGGACTAGGGACTTGGACCAGAGCGATCTCGACTTCATAGTATGGGAAGCTGGCTATGGGTGGATGCTGGGTAGGCTCCATGGAGTATTTCCTTGGGGCTCTAGGAAAGCTGGCCAGCACAGAGCTACATGAGCTCAAGGAAAAGTCTTGAGCACAGTGAGATGAGATGAGGTCTACAGAAATCAGTGCAAGTCCTGAAACTTCTCCTCTGTTGTGTGAGATACATCAGGAAGCAGTGGCCATTGTGTTAACTAGATCAGAACACATTCCTTCCATCGCCTGTCAGTTAGATACAGACATTTGCTGCTGGTGGTTCTTACCACAAGTAGGCAGTCTGTCTATACTTGCCCATCTCCATTTGTTCCCTGGGTGAAAGTCCACCTCATGATCACTACTTGCTCCAAGCACCATCATCTTAGTTAAGAACATTGTTATGTATCTACTGGGATTTATTTTAAGTATGTTCTACTTATACAAAACAACATTGCTTTCCATCTAGAATACTGATAGGGGTACTTTCATAGGAAATGAATTTAAATAAAAAAATAAAGGTCAATGCTCAGGAAAAGAAGACTAATGATATTTCAACTGCCCATGATAATGTACTGGTATGCATTTAGCAGCTGGCTCTCTGAGGAGCAAACTGTGCCAGGATGAGTAGTGTTTGCCCGTTTCTGTCGTGTAAATACCTCTGTTGTGCCAGGCCTCCAGGTGACAGCATGACATCACTGAAAGTGAGTTTGAGAAGAGCCTTGCACAATTGGTTCTCAGACGCTGAGACAGGCTGGCTCAAGCTCAACCTTGGATGCCATTCAAAGGTGGCCTGTCCCATCAAGATGACATCAGAAAGTGTCCTGTGTGCAGAAGGGGGGAGAAATTGCGTTCCTTCTCACGTACGGCCAACATTGATGGTCAGATGAGCCACAGGAATGCAGGGCACCACTCACTTTTCTAAACCAAGAGTGGGGGTGAAATCCTCACGTATACTCTTCCCAGGACAGAATTGATGGTTTCAACCGAAACAAATGTAGACATGAATGTTAGCAGGAAGCGAGTGCTTCCATTCATGTTCTTTGTGCCCCCTCGTAATAGATGTTTTAAGAAACACCTCCTCCCTCCTGCTTCCTGCCAGCTGGAGTGGTTTATCACTATTTTTGATTTTGGTACCCCGTGTCTTGTATATACGTTTATCTGATTGGGGGAAGGCAGGGGGGACAACAAAATGGTGAGACAAAGGACAAAGTGTGAACCAATGCAACAGTGATACTCACAAGACACTGTTGGAAATGATCTGTACAACTTGGGGGGGAGGGAAGTCGGGGATGGGGGGGAAGCAAGGGGGGAACTGTTTGACAAGAAATGTACAGATTACCTTACTGATGGAACTATAATCCCTCTGCACCTCACTTATAAAATTAAATTAGATTAAAAAAGAAACACCTCTTCCCTTCTGATTCCCGCCAGCTGGAGTGGTTTGTCTCAGGTCCCAGATCCACTCAATATCTGTACTCCGTTTTCCCAGAGCTATTGTTATGCATATTGTTGATAATATTTGTGATCCCCCTGGCTCGTGTGGTCATATTTCATTCCAATATGTAGGTCAGATGCGAAGCCCAAAAGTTAGAGGTGAAAAATTTCAGTGTAATTCTTTGCTTGGTCACTTAAAAATAAGTTACTGTGAGCAATACCAAGCGGGGGAAGCTGTTTGCACACCTGTGCAATGGATGGAGAAAAAAGTCAACAACGACTTCACAGTTTGACTAGGGTGAGCTACGGGGCGTGGCTCACCTTGCTCAGGGGTGGGGTTGAGGAAGACACCCCACAGGTCTCACTGCTATGGCTACTTATACCGTGTTCGTTGGCGTTTGGCAGTCAGTGTGGCATCTCATTCCCTAGTTTCTTCCTCAATTCCAGATTTGACTCCAGTGAAGTTTACAAAACAGAGGGAGGAGGAGCCTTTCTACCTGCCTCACCTTCATTGCTTCCTCCATCTTTTAAGATGTTTGTAGAAAACTAATCAGCGTGGATGTTTGTCGTCTCATTTTCTCTTGCTAGCACAGGCTGTGGCCACTTGATTAGCAATCAGCACCGTGCTGGCGCACACGCGGGCCCATTGCCCCTAATCAGGGATGTAGGAAATGAGCGCTGATGTTTAAAGGGAACCCTTTTTCGAGTCTTGTCCCGTGACCCCTAATTGTTGTATTCCTCAAGCTCAACCCAGCTGCGAGCTTTATTAGGGACACATTTATTCAGATAACAAGACGGGTCTGTGGAAAGGGGGTAATTACATTGCAAATGCCTTTGAATTGCTGCGTGGTATACTGCAGCTCATTGGCCAGTTGCAGGAGGTACACACATTTGGGCTGAAACATTGCTTTGTAGATGGACAATGTCGCAAGCACATGCCTGGGAAGCGCTGGCAAATGCTCCTCAAAAGTGATTGAAAGAAAACCCACCATCAACAACAACAAAAGAAAGTGGAAATGTGGTCAGGAAGGCACGAGAACTGAGCAGGCTGCACAGCACATGAAACTGCACCCATGCTCCTCCATGATCCACCGGAATACACACGCTCCACCCGTTCCCAGCCAGCCATTTCTTTCTCATCAAAGATTTTTGAGCTTTTCTCTCAAAGAGCAAAGTTAGAAGAGACCCAATGAAACCAGGTATGCTGGTGCATGACTGTAGTCCCAGCTATGAGGGAAGCAAACCATCTGAGGGCAGCCATGGCCAAAAGAGAAAAATCACCCATCAGACCCTTTCTCAAACATAACTAAAATCAAAAAGATCAGTGTCCTGGCTTGAGGGCCAAGTGCTTGCCTAGCAAGAATGAGGCCCTGAGTTCAGACTGGCTTTGAGCTCTGATGGCTGAGTCCTCGACGCTGTGACCTTCCTTCCATGTCTGTGAATGCTCAATGCCATTCGTGAAATTTCTGGAAATTTCTTAGCATGAGGTGTTTGCATACTGTGAAGATGCTTCTGCTAGTTTAGCCACTTTGCCTCATTGTCCACATCCCCATCCCCATAGAACACAGCCCCTCCACTTCTATAGGAAGCCTTGTTGCAATTCTAGAAGGTTGCATTTGGAACTGCATCAACTGCCAATGGAATGGTAAACCTGAATACTTTGGGCTGCCTGCACCCAGCTCTCTGTTCCTGTCTCACAATTGACCCATGCTTGCTTGCTTCCTTCCTTCCCTTCCTTCTTTCCTTCCTTCCTTCTTTCCTTCCTTCCTTCCTTCCTTCCTTCCCTCCCTCCCTCTTTCCCTCCCTCCCTTCCTCCTTCCCTCCTTACCTTCCTTTCCTTTCCTTCCTTCCTTCCTTCCTTCCTTCCTACTTTCCTTCCTTCCTTCCTTCCCTCCCTCCCTCCCTCCTTCCCTCCTTACCTTCCTTTCCTTTCCTTTCCTTCCTTCCTTCCTTCCTTCCTTCCTTCCTTCCTTCCTTCCTTCCTTCCTTCCTTCCTTCCTTCCTTCCTTCCTTTCTTCCTTTCCTTCCTTCCCCTAACTTTCTGCCCAGTATTCTGGGACTGTTAGTGCTATAGTCTACCTTTTGTTCTTGCTGCCACTCTGAGTGTTCTAGTCTCAAGTTGTTTTCCAGAATATGGCAACTTCCTGTCATTTAATAGAAACTTGTCTTGATGGTAACTGAAGGAGTTCCAAGTAGGTTCTGATTATAAGTCTTTGTCAGATGCACGGGTTTTAAGTGTCCTCTGCCAGGGGCTTTCCTTTCTTATGGTATTTGAAAACAGGTGTAGCAAAGGCCACTCATTTATTCCATTATGGTTAGTGTCATTCTATTAGGGTTTTGGTTATTTCTTTATCCTGTTTAAAAAGTATTTACAGGCGTCTATGTTCATGAACATTCTCTGCTTGGTCTTCTAAAAGCTTGATTGTTTTAGCGTCATGATTAACTTGAACTCTACTTTTGGTGTGGTGTGAGGTAGAAATGAAAATTAGTTTTTCCTGCCCCTCTCACCACATTGATTGTGTGAGAAGGCCATGCTTCCTCCCCCACCATAACCCAGGGGAACACGTGTGCGGTCTTTGCCTGTGCTCTATCTTCATGTGGTTTTTTCTTTTCTGTAGACATTTCTAAACATCCTATGATAAATGCTCCAATTATAGAAATACAAACTATAACATACACCTGGGCACTTAAGCTAAAGGAAGAGAATAGGAGATAGATTTCCAAGGGGATGTGTCAACTGAGTGGAGGAATTTTCCTAACACTCCCCGCCACCGCCCACCCTGCCCATACCCATCCAGGGCCTTCCTGGCTCCTCAGATTTCTTACTTCTCCATGGGTCTCCTGATTTGGTTGATGTCAACCAATCTAGGTATGCACTCAATTGGAATAGATCAGGTCAAGAAAACAAGGAAGATACCCAACTATAGGTAAAACAAACTCTTGATGGCATCGAGAAAGTAGTTTACCCAGGTCACAGAAATGGTGAGTGATAATGCCTGTCTGATCCCAACATATCCGTCTTCTTCTAGTGCCATTGTTTTGCTCAAGGTCACTGAGCTGTAAAGAGTAGTAGCTGGATTTGTAGTAAGACTTGTTTAACTCTAAAATCTGCATTCTATCCAGGATCCCATATTAACTCTCTGCAAAAGAACTGGATTTATTTGCATGCCTAAATAAGAATGAGCTAATTGATTCTGATTTTAATATAATAATTCTAACACAATCAATATGTGTCCAGAAAAATCTTACGGTGCATGACTAATTGCACTTTTGAATCATATACATTTAATTACGTATTTGATTTGATAGTATAGCATTTATAACTATTGTCGTTTCCCACTTAGTGATCCTCCATTCATGCATTTTAATTATCTTGGTGACAGATGCCTTTCTCACACATAGAAAAGATATAGAGGCATGCTTTTTTTATTTCCAGGTTTATTCTATATTGCGTTAGTAGCATGAGTCAGATATGAAAGCATAAATTTGATCCATTATCATAATGCGCCCATTTTGAGATAGACCTCCTGAAGTGTAATCATGGAGAAGTGACAGGAATATCTGTGAGAGTTTGTCTTTTGGTAGATAAACCTAAATAGTCAATATTAAAGGTTTATATGACTGAAATGAGAACAGAATTCTTGATAGGAGGTGTAATTATTAGTATAAGATCCTGGAAATCCTTTCTGGGTGAAATGCAGCTTCTTTCTCTGTGAGGCTCTGATTGATGGCTCAGCAGTTATCAAGCGATGGATATCTGATGAGGTATCTGTGGAAACAACCAGAAGCCTCTATCAAGTCCATCAAATAAGTATTGAACACTTATTGTGTCTTGGTTACTTTGGGGGGGGGGAATATAAGCCTATACCCTTGCTTTTAAGCATATATCAATCATGATAGAGTTTAGAAGGCTGCTATCAATTACAAAAATGTCTCTAACTTCACCATTCTGTGCTTGGAGTAAACAGGACCGAATGTACTCATAATGAGCAATTCCTCTGTCAAGTGTTTGGCTTCCTTTCTCCTTCAGGTTAGTCTTGTGTTTTCTTACATCCCTTTCTATTGTCAACTTCCAGGCAATATGGTCCCCTGTGTCTAATTCAGATATTGTTTCCAAGGGTTGTTAAGGTACTTAAGTAGCCCTTTATCAAGCCAGACCCCTCGAGATTAAGTATTTAATTTCTCTTGATCTTCAGCCTTAGGATATAACCCGATTCATTACTAAGCCATTATTTAATTCATTACTGTCATTAAAGATCAGGAGAATTGGCTTACCGGGGCAGAGAGTACATGACAGTCCTCACCTCTCTTTGTCTAGCAATTGAGCCGGCAGTGGGAGGGCCTTAATTTGGAATGCCACCTGTGGGATTTCATTTTATGTCATTGTCTAGTCCTGGTCTTCCAACTGGTGCCCGCAGAGGCACAGCTCAGCCAGTCCACATGGTCACCGGTGCTTCAGCGAGTCCTCCGTGGGCTGTGAGCCTCATGGCAGACTCTGGGCACTGACACGGAGCCAGAAGCTGTGTTACGAGGTTGAAGACAAGGAAGCTGCGTTCTCTACTCTGGGATGGCCCTGTGGGCAGCATCCCAGAGAATACTGACCAAGTCTGAACATCACTTTTGTTATTATAGAGAGTGGAGTGAATTATCTCTGGGTAGAGGTTAGAAATGCGTCTTCCATTCTAAAATGCACAGAATAATTCCCTCCTCTCCCCACTAAAGAATTATCTGGCATAGAAAAGACCAATTACCCCAAATGAAGAGGCCTGTGTGTCTGCCCATAACCGTCTTCTTCTGAAACACATGGCTGACTTCTAAATACATTGCTTTGCACGGTCATATGGAGTGGTTTTAATGAGTTAGTGAGAATCAGATGAAAAGATTCATCTCTAGCTATCTACCTAGCTCTCTGTCTGATTACTACCTGTCTGTTCATTTCCTACTTTATTTAGCAAAATATTAAAGCAATTTATACCAACTATGCTCAGTGAAGTAGGTAAGAGAAAACCCCCAAACTACACAGGCAGGAGATACATTGCAGAAGGCAGTGCTAACGGCAGAGGATGTGTTATACTAGGTGTTCGTCAGCCTTGTGTCTCTAGAACAAAATATCTGAGACAACCTACTGTGAGGGGAAAGATTTTGGCTCATGATTTTATAGGTTTCAGTTCGGGTCTAGACCCATTCCTTTGGGCCTTGTTGAGACAGAACATCACAGTGCGGAACACATGGTGAATGAACAAAGCTGCATCTTCCAGAGGATAAGAAGCAAACGGAGAGGAAGGTATACTTTCCAGGCCACATCCCATGATCCTACTTCCTCCCATGATGCCACACCCCATGACATCACTCCCTCCCACTAGGCCCCACCTCTTAACAGTTCCACCTACTCCCATCAGCACCACAGGCTGATGACCCAAGGCTTTTGATGGCTTTTGAGGGATATTCAAGATTCAAACTGTAGCAGCTGATCATCTGACAATCATGGTTTATAAGATTTCTGTAATTTTCTTTGAGCTTCTCAGTAGTCAATTAGTTAAATTGTTGTGCCCAGGTCGCAGGACCTCCACCAAGAAGACCACTGAGAGTCAGACTCTACAGCTGTTTTTTTTGTTTGTTTTGTTTTTTTTTTGGGTCCGGTCGTGGGCCTGAACTCTGGGCCTGGGCACTGTCCCTCAGCTCTTCAGCTCAAGGCTAGTGCTCTACCACTTGAGCCACAGCGCCACTTCCAGCTTTTTTCTTTTTGCTTATGTGGTGCTGAGGAATCGAACCCAGGGCCTCAGGCATGCAAGGCAAGCACTCTACCACTGAGCCAACTTCCCAGCCCCTCTACAGCTATTTTAAGGATTTATTTAGATGGGCTGCAGCTCAGGCCTCATCTTACACTCCAACACAGCGGAGCCTAGGAGGAGAGCCCTGAGCTAATGATTTGCAGGGTTTATAAAGGCACACAACCAACCAGGTGTTTGGATTACCACCACATGTTGCTCTGCTAGAAACAAGCAACAAGTGGTCACTGCCTCAAAACTTTAGCCTTCAAAATAACTAGTTAAAAACACTATTTTGGGTTTTTTTTGTAATCAATGAGATTAATCAAGATTTTAGTGGTGCAAAGGTATTTCTCACTTGAGACAATGTAGAACAGGGGTTGGCAAATTCTATTTTGCTCCGTGAAAAGCAACATAGGAAGTATTTACAGCTTTGTAGGTCACAACATTTCTGTAGTTGTCACATGTCCATGCCTCAAAGTGACCATAGACAAAATGCAAACAAATTGATGTTCTAATAAAACTTTACTTATAGAAAGCATGGCATGGGCCAGATTTGATCCTCAGGGTAGGTCCTCAGCAACATTCCTGACTGAAGTGAAAAATGGATTGAAGAAACGAAGTTTCTTAGAGCCCTGAGTGAAAGCTGAAAGCATAACTCTACAGGCTATAAAGCAAGACTTTCTTCATCACTGGTGAAAAGTACAAGGAAAAAAAAAACCCTATGAAAACAAACACTTCTCAGGACAGCTACTGCGATACACGTCAGCGGGCATTTCATTGATTTGTTTGGTTTTGCTTTGGGTAAGGTCCTTCTGTGTGATAAGCCCCCTCCTTTTCTATACTAAAACTCCCTTTCGGGACAGGAAATTTCACCTACCTGGCTCAGTATTGAAAAGTCCTTATGGTGAGAACTTCCTTACCCTAAAAATAGTTCTAAAGTATTAGGCAGATGGTGAGTGCAGTGTCAGGAAGCTACAATGAAATAGCTCCTTCTGGACTCTGCCTTTGAGTCCTTTCCCAGGGAAAGCCTGTGTTCTTATGATGGCCTCAGTTTGGCCAGGAGCTCCTCTGTGATGTTGTCTGTGGCTCCTTGAACAAAGGAAGTAATGTTCCTTTGGCCTTCTCTGTGTTCATACTCTGTAGTGTCACAGCACTTTTCCTGATATTTCTTTCCCCCATTGGCTGAATCCTTCAAAGGAATTCAGCTCCTTCTGATCTTACAGCAGATAGTAGCACACAGTACTTACCCATAATTACTGATGGTCTAAATCAATAAGCGAATCAGTAGATGAATGGATGGAGGGAGGAGAAGAGTAGATATGGGATGAGTCAGTGGGTGATGGATTGTGGATGGATGGATGGTAACTGTAATGATGGGAGAAAGGGTATCCGTGGTTTCCCAAATCCTTAAGTTCAAAGGTGTAAGTAGCAAGATTGATTGTAAAATACTTTATAGTAGCTGTTATGATGAAAACTGTCCTATCTCCTCATATGAAACTCAACTTTGGTTTGTTAGCAAAACAAAACCTGAAATCAATGTATCTGATTCATGGTTCGGTAACATAAAATACATGCGCCTAGAAATTCATTGAAAGTCAAAATGATTTATGTGTACAGTCTCTAGAAGGAAGTTGAGAATGTTTAAAACAGAATTTGCATTTAGACTATACATATATTTATTACAAGACTGCTATAACAGATTAGATATTCACAATTGAATTGTTGCCAATAATACAAAGCAAATGTCTTTATAAGTATATATTAAAGTCTATCAGATGTTATGAGAAAGTTTAAGGCTGTCTCTCTTCATTGTTCCTTTCTCTGATAACTGTCAAAGGTAGCCAGCAGATAACAACAATGATCAGGTTATATTTTAATTCCGTCTTTAAGTATGCCGGGCTGGGGTCCACCCCACTGTGTTTGGGTGATAAGCCATCAATTGGCCTTCTGCATTTCATCAGATACTGTCCTTCTGTGGTTTATATTCATGCTCTCTGTGTATCTGTTTCCACCTCCCACTACCAGAAGAAAGAACAAGTGTTGTTACATTGTTCATGATGGCCAAGGTGTATAGAGTTTCAGGATATTAAAAAAAAGAGTAGTAATTGCAGAGTAGATACTTTTAGATAGTTCTAGGAAGATAGATCATGGAATTAGTTTATAAAACCAGGTGTCATCATGCTTAAGTCATGAGCTAAGTTAAGTCCTTCATGCTGTCTCCATTTTCCCATTGAGCCTATTATGTGTAATTTGTAAATGTGTCTCAATTCATACAAATGGTACTAAACTAAGAAAATTTCTTAAAAAGATAGCATTTTTGTAAAAGCTCTTTCAAGAGGGATACTTACCAAGTTCAAACTTTCTCTGTCTATAAAATACCAGGAACTGGAACTGTAGAAATGCCTTCTACGTGTACTCAAATATTAAAGTTGCTAGAGGGAGGTATTTGGGAATCCCACTGTAGCAAAGTAATGTCGTTGCTATATTCCTCAATTTTGGAACTCATCTTCCATATTCCCAATGCAAATCAATTCCTCAAGTGGAATTTTATTATGAGCAGCTAAATACGGTATTTAAAATGGACCCCCCTGACAAGCGTGGGTGCCACATGGCAGTAATGAATTCACGATGGCACTAGTTGGAAGAGTGTGACATTTTAAGTGCCTCATCGCTCTGCATTCATTTGGCATTTATTGTAATAGAAATGACCGTATTGAATTCATTTGGCATTCATATGGACTTCACATGTATTTATGGAGATGTAACATGGTAATTTAACATTTACTGTACTAAGCAGTATTTAATGGACATTGAAAGACATTGTCGCGTGATGCTTAATAGAGTCAGTAACTCTGAAGTTAATCTTCTGTCAAAACAAAGAAATGAAAAATCACTTCGACTCCCTAAGCACATCAGCAAAATTATGTGGATAAGCCAAAATTATCTATTTACCCGGCCAATTCTACTTCCTCAATGTTTATGCCAGAAGGTTTACTCTAGGACCAAGGCAATAAAGCAGATGTTCAGTTTAGACTTCCTTATATTCTAAAATTGCCTACAACTACGTTAACCTCTGCCTAAAAATATTAAGGAAGATTTTCTTGGAACATCAGCAGTAAATTAACACATGGCTTGCCTTTAGTAGATTAATCTCACTGTTTCCCCTTTAGAGTTCATGTGCTCTCTTTCACAGAGTGTCCCCCCTCCCCACCCCCTAATTATCTGCTTCATCCTTGCAACAGATCTAGTTTAAAACAAGCAAATCATTATTTGGGAACAATTGAATAGCAAAGGCTAACGGACTGTTTTCCCCCCTGGAAAGTAAAGGAACGCTCTTGACCGGCCACGATAGCAACCTTCTACTTTCTAAGAACAGAGTTGTTTCAGGATACAGTTGTTTAAGACAAACTTTGCTGTTAGTCACTTTCGATGATGTTACTTGAAATGCCTTGAACCTCCTCTAATTTTGTTCTGTTCCTTGCTTTATACCACTTAGAAGCACAACATTTTGTGAAAACTTAGCAAAAGATAACTAGTCCTCTTGGCTTGAACTAAACCAATGCTCAACTGTGATTGTTATTTTATCATTTCACAACAAAACACATTAATGAAACTAGAGAGACAAAAATATTCTTTTAAAAGACCTTTAAAAGAATTTCTTTAACTTGATGAGTAATTCTGAAATTAATATAAGGGATTCAGTTGCTGTGAACATCTTTCGGCTCTACTCTGTGAGAATGTATTCAATCTTAATCAAATAATTCCAAATAAACTACCTTTGGGACCCAAAGAGATTTTGATGAGGGGGTGGGTGTATTAGTTTCCTAGGAATGGCATGCGTGGGTAGTTTAAGACAGCAGAAATGCTAGAAGTCCTAAGTCAAGATGCTGGGGAAGAGGAGCTTTGCTTACCTCTCCCAGCTCCTAGTTGCTTGAGGTAGCCCCAGTGGTCCGTGGCCGATAGCTGAGTCATTCAGTAGGCAACTCAGCCTTCACATGAAGTTCTTCCTGTGACTCTGGGCCTTTATGTGACATTTGCCACTTCTCTTAACTTGATTACACCTGCGGAGCTCCAATCTACAAATAAGGTCGCATTCATGGCTACCAGTGTGACATGGTAGAGACAGGATACATCTTGTGGAAGAAGCACAGCCCCAGCAGAGGATCCATGGCAATCTGAATAGGGTTGATATTTCAATGCATGCATTCATTTCTATGATTTTCTTCCCATGAGAGGGGCTGGCACAAAAACTAAAGTTATCTTAAGGATTTCTTTGTTTTCTGTTATATGTGCTAAAAATAATAGGGAAATAAAGCTCTCCTTATAGGAAATCATTTTCCTCATCTTTCACATGCTTGAAGAAAACAATTCTGTAGTTATCTCCTCTTTGATCTAAGTATGTCTCCTGGGTTTCTATGATAGAGGATCTTTCTGTTTATTATAAGTTGCTTTGTTTTTCCAAGCTCAAAATAGAGCATTGCTATTTGACAGAAACCATAATCTATATACAAGTAAGTGAAGACATCATTTGAAATCAGAGTCTGCATTCACTCAGGCTTACTTGTGGTATCAGTCGAGTTTCTCTTGGAAGCAGGCAGCAGGAATCTACTCTGACTAATGTTAAACTGATAAGGAAAACAGGAGAGACGTTGTGTGTGGAGTAGATTTACTGGAGCTGCTGTCACCACGTGCCTCAAGCTGTGTGGCTGGAACACAGGAGACTTACTTTGAAGGAGAATCTCTTTCTGGAAGTTACAAGTCTAAGGTCAAGATGTAGGCAGACACCTGTCTGTGATCCTGCCTGTCATCCCAGCTCCTCAAGATGCCAAGACAGGAGGATCTCAAACACGAGGCTAGCCCAGACAACATTGTGGAGACTCTGTACCAACACAAACAGCACGGATGGTGTGTGGTTCAAGTGATGGAGTGCTTGCCTTGCATGCGAGAGTCCCTGAGTTCACTCTTCAGCACACCCCCCTAATGAATGGTGTAGGTAGGGTTGCTTTCTTCAAGGGATGTGAATAAGTCATTGGTGCCTTTCTTCTAGCTTTGAAGATGGGTATCTTCAGCTTCCCACCTCTTGTAGATGTACCATTCTGATGTCTGCCTTTCCTTCACAGGCCATTATCCCTGAGCACATGCCCGTCTGTGCGTCCACATTTCCCTTTTCCTTAGTAAGACACCAGTCATATTGTATTGGGAGCTATCTTAATACCCATCTTTTAGCTTGATTAACTCTGTGAAGACTTGATCTCCAAATCAAAGGGTAGATATTGCTTACTGCTGATTTTGTGTCCTGAATTTCTAGGCTTTTTTGAAGGAAATGTTATTAATCCAGTTTGGTTTAAAAATCACCCCTTAGGGTAGGGACAGTGACATTTCTATAGTCCCAGATGCACAGAATTATGGGAGAGAATGTTGATTTCTATACAGTGTGGCACGCTTTTTAAATAACCATTTAATCTTGGGAAAATGGGGAAAAAAAATCACCCCTTAGATCAATTATCTGTGGCCAGGAAGTGAGAGTGTGCATTAGCTATGTATTAAGGTAGCAGTGTGTGTGTGTGTGTGTGTGTGTGTGTGTGTGAGAGAGAGAGAGAGAGAGAGAGAGTGTGTGTGTGTACATGTGTGTGCATACACATGCATGTATATAGAGGTATCCTGCCCTCTGCAAAGGTAGATGGAATTACTGTGAGTCTGTGAACTAGAAACAAGGTATGTCATTTTCTTTTCCTTTCACCCTCTTCCAATGTCTGGAGAGGAAAGGCTATCTGAAATCCCAAAGAAGCAGTGTTTTAAAATTCCACAGATATCAGCTGAAGACCAGCATTCACACCTGTAATCCTAGCTTCTCAGGAGGCTGAGATCTAAGGGTTGTGGTCCGAAAACCAGCCTGGGCAAGAAAGTCCATGTTAACTACCAAGAAAGCCGAAAATAGAGCTATGGCTCAACTGGTAAAGCTCTAGTCTTGAGCAAAAAAAAAAAAAAAAGGCTGAGGACAGCACCTAGTCCAAGAACTGGCACAACAAATTACATATATATAGAGAGAACATATATAGCATATAAAATGATCATATATATATGATATATTGTCTATATATGGAAGCAAGGGGTGGATGCGTGTTGTACATTCACACTGGCAGGACAGAGGTGGGAAAGCTGCCCTCATCTCCTTCCAGCTCAGAGCGTAGCTTGCCAGGGAGGATGTTTGTCATCTGACAAGCAACACCTACAGGGGCTGCATGCAGACCTGCAGACTGGACCACTGGACAAGCTCAGTCCACAGCAACCACTCCTGTTTCACAGACAGCTAAGAGTCCCCTGTCTCCAGCACACACTGGGCCCCCAAGCATCTTTCTGGAGAGCCCCAGGTTTGACTTCCATGCATGAGGTCCGGGGTCTCTAGAGCTGGGGTCCATTCACCCCCAACCCATGCTTGCTGTGGGACCCATGACTGTCTGTCTCATGGAGAGTGGCAAATAAGCAGGGACATGTAGGACATAAATCCTGTAGCTGGCTTAGCTCCCCAGCCTGTGGGAGGCAGAGGCCTGCGTGGCTTCCCAAGGGCTGTTTCCTTCCCGGAAGCCACAGAGGCACCACAAAGAGGAGGCGTGGCCAGGAAACTCTGCACCTGTTTGTTTGTCATTTTTCCTCAGCACAGGTTTGACAAGACTCCATCCCTACAGGGTCACAATCTCAACGCATGTCACTTTGCCACACCCGTCACAAGGACATTGTTTGTTTGTGCTGGGGTTGAATTAAATGTACGATGATAGCATGCTTTCTGAAAAGGAATCCTGACAATGATAAATGCATAGACATTTCTTCCCAGCTCAAACAACCTGATTCCACGTCTGTCCATCATGTTTCCTGGGACTCGTCACTGGACGCATCAGTGTCTTGCAAAACAGAGCAGCCAGACATTGCCAGTGAAACACATAGACTACCTTGGCCAGGTTTGCACCGTGGGCAGCCTCGGTTTTCTCCTCTGGGAAAGGAGGGTTTGAGACAATGCCTTCATCATGAGGTTGTGTTCAGTGAGGCAACATCTGGGAAGTTAGGAGCACTGTCTCTGGCAAAGAGCAAGCTCTCCGTGAGCCCTGGCCCGCGTTCACACAGGCGTGTCAGCCTGTTACCCAAAGTGACAGCTCTACTGTGAGTCCAGACTCGTAATATGAGAAACGATGCTTCTCACTTCATTAGCAAGGCAGGGAGACTCTAGAATAGAATAACAGTAGTTAGTATCTATTAATTATTGATTAGATTCTTGGCAGTGTGCTAAGTGTGTTCTGTGTCTCCTAGTATTTCATTTTCAGCCAACTCTGTGAACTTGCTGTGGTACATCTGTCTTACATATCAGATGTTGGCCAGATAGAACTTGTAACTCTCTCCTTACCTACTGTTCCTCATCTTGAGCCTTTCTGTTGCACACGAGGCCGACGTGAATGGACTCCGTCATCCTGGTCTCTGGCAGCCCTTAAGGTTAGGATCTCTATACGTATCAGTCAGAGTCCTGGCAGAGAACAGATGGCAACATTAAACTAAGTAATGTGAACAGAAGACCATAAAGCCACCACTGACAAGGACAGAGGCGATGTGTAAGGAAGCCATGCCATTCCATTCAGCATGCTGAGCCTTGAAAGTGGTGGCGTCTCACTCCCACACCGACTTTATAGAATGGAGCCTGGGACAGGAAAAGCTGGGTCAGAGGGCCCTCGAGACAGGGCACTTCCAGCCTCATGACCCTCAGCAGTGAAGCAGGAGGATTGATGCCCTCTCTTGCTGGTCCTCCACTTCTAATGTCCTCGTTTTCTGGACCCAAAAGACAGGCTTCTGGATGCATGCCAATGTCCCCCACACATATGTAAGGGACACACCCCCTTTGGTGGCCTTTGCCAAGAGCAGCGGACAGCATATCCCCTTTGATTTGCTGTTTTTACCTGCTTGATTCCTTCTCCGTTCCTCTGCTCTGTTGTTTTTCCCCTCATACACTATGATCTCTAAATATTGGAATGGGAAACTTGAGTAGCTCCGTATCTTAGCCTAGTCTGGCTACTCTTAGATTTCAAGACATTTCATTATGAAAAGGTCAAGATAAAAAATACATTACTAAGCATTCATTTATTCTCTACCTTCTCATAATAGACAGGAAGGTTGTTGCCAAAGATGACAATTAAGTTTTTATTGCTCCAGTTCTTATAATAAAAACATTCATATCCCTTAATGAATTTTGTCTTGTTGCATCAGCAGTTGACAGTTCTCAGGGTTCTGGGGTCCCAGGAGATGGTATAGCAGCAGGGGGTGTTTTAACCATTTAAAATATTTCTGAAAGTCTAATATAATCATACTTTTACAAGGGATAGAGCCTCACAGACTGACAAAAACATCAAGATCCTTTGCTCTCAACTGAAACGATATTAGCTCTGTGTGACCACCTTAATAATTTTAATTCTGATCAGAAGCTCTGATTGGCAGTTTTATGTGACTTTGATTAATAAACCATGTGAGAGCAAATGAATTATTACTTAATCTGGACGGTTTGCTAGAGAAAGTCTTTGAAGACCAAGAGTCAATTGGGGGAAAGTAATTAGGTAGGTACTTAGAAGTGGAGTAAGTCCAACACTGGCGTGGAATTTCTCATATCTGCAGGCAAGCCAAGACCGGCTGGCATAGGGGCCAAGACCTACAAATATCCAAACTTGTTTTCACTAATAACAGCAGAATTAGCAATCGTGATAATGAATAGTTACTGAGTGGCAGACATGATACTGAAATATTCCATGTGTCATAATTTACTTCCCTGTTCCCAGCAGACCTCGGGAGAAGGTGCTCTGATCGCCTTGTCTTGGGTTGGTTTCTCTCAGAGAATGCAGCAATTATCTGTAGATAATTTATGTGGGAAATCATGACAGGAAGCATCATGAGGAAGAGAGGAAAGCCACGAAGGGTACATTCACAAGCAGGTGGCTGCTCTGAGCATCTGAGACTCAATCCCCAGGGGCACTCTGGGGACCGTGCGAAGCACACCTCTGGATCTCCCTACCTGATAGGTGGGGAAGCGTGGTATTGATCTCCTGTCCGTAATTGATTGAGGACTGTTTCCCAGGGTGTTCTGATTGGTCCTCTGTGTTGCTTCTGCCTAAGGGGAGGGGGAACTGAGCAAATTCCAGTGATCAGAGAAAGCCTTCAAGTGGAAAGCAATAGGAGTTTGTAGAAAAAAGACTCTGACATGTCAGGGGCCAATAACTCCCAGGGTCCTGACCTCCAGGTGGCTCCTGACCTCCGGCCCCGTGCCAAGTCACAGAGCATTGTGCTGACGTGCATTTCTGTCAGATATTACGACCACCTCGCTGGAGAGGCTTCTTCCTGCTGGGTAACAGCTCAATGAGTTCTTGGTTTATAGAGTCTTCTTTTGTTTGTTTTTGTTTTACATCAGCTGTCTTGAGATCTACTTCACATTCTGCACAACTCAGTTATTTAAAGTGTGTTTGCAGTTTAGTTTGCAGTATAGTCACAGTTCCACAGCCATCATCACAATCAGTCTCAGAACATTTCCATCATTCCGAAAGAAAGCTCATAATGCATTTGCTGTCACGCCCCATTTCCGGCCACCACATCTCCAGTCCCTGCTCACCCAAAAAAAAGTTCCTATCCATAAAATGTTTGCCTTGTATGGATATTTCACATCAATGGAATCATTCCATATGTGATCTTTTGCATTTGCCCTCTTTACACTGAGTATTTCAAAAGTCTATCCCAATACCAACAATGTGTCCCATTTTACTACTAAGTAATATTCCTCTGAATATATATACCACATTTACTCATCTACTCGTTGCTCAATGGATGTTTGTAGTGTTTCCATCTCTTGATTATTATGGCAATATAGCTGTGCGGTATTTTTGCAATCTTTTGTGTTCATGTATATTTTCATTTTTCTTGTTCTTTACCTGCAAGTAGAGCTGCTGCTAGGTTTTTAACTCTTTGGGTTGCTGCCAAATGCTTTTCCAAAGCAGTCCAGGAGGTTATGGATGGCTTTAATCTACTGTTCAATTAAGCAAGCTGCCTGCCTCACACTGTTTTGGCAAAGGAGGAAAGTCACCGTGGCACTCAGAAACAGATTTCTAGAATTCTAAAGCACTCAGGAAAGATCCTATCAGTACCTTATCAGCGTTGACTCAGGTTGGTCCCAGATCTCAGTGTGTGCGCTTCTGCTTTTTTACTTATAAATGATTAATGTACTCATAACCTGATCATTAACATGATTAACATGATCATTATTCCCTCACTTTACGATTGCACGTAGTCTGCCTAACCTCCCTGGGTGGAGTAAAGCCTGGCTTCATCAAGAAGATTTTTGACCTCTAGTTGCTAATGTGCTAGAATCGAAAGCAGTTTAGGTGGAGGGCAGTTTTATTCAATATGCTTTCTTTTTGTTTTGGTTGGGTGCCTACTGTGAACAGGGTACACCGTGTTAGGAGCTGTGAACAGAAGTTATGTGCAGGCCTACCATCCACACTGCATCTCAGACCAGCTCTGCTCAGGGTTCTGCATCCTCCCTGATGCTGTCCGGTGGCTGATTGTAAGCCACAAAAACCAGAGGGAATGCCTTCAGGTATGGCTTCCACCTTGGTTAATCCAAAGGGATTCTGTTACTGCAGCTGAGGATGGTGGCAATTAAATGGGTTCTCTCTTGTTCCCCAAGTATTCTATGATTTACTTTGGGCAAACAAAAGGCTGGCTGTAAGAATGCTCAATCGAGGCCCTGCTGTGAAATGGGCAAGCACCGATGATCCATCACGGTCACTCAGTCATGGATTTATTCTTTTGTAACTCGCCTATTGGCTCCACCCACGAGTATATCAGACTCTCAAGTGTGAAATTAAACTCCACCTCCATTCTCAGCTGCGGTGTGAGCAAATCAAGGGTGCTACTTACCATGCTGTTGTCAAACCGACAAGCTGCCCGGTGATTCTTGCTCCTTCCTCCAGGGTGCCCCTTGGATCAGTGGGTCAGGAAGTTTTCATAACTAAGCCTTGCGTGTCTCCTCAAGGCACATGTGCTTCTTGCCAACTCTGTCTTTACCTTCTGGCTCAGCCACCTTGGTATCGGACCTGCAGAGTCTTCTCCAAAGCTCTAGCCTTGGCTCTACCTGAAGGGAAGCCACAGAACCAGTTCTAAGACTGTGAAGTATTCTACCACACATCTTCAGAACTCTTCTTGGATCACTATGGGTCCCAGGTTCAAGTACATTCTGTTAACATGGTAGAGTGTGACTTTCCTGGCCCAGCCCTTCACGACGCCTTTCTTGTTTTTATTTTGACTATCCCCTTGTTGGTTGGATAGTGCCAAGTCCAAACCCGGTCATCCCTAGAAGGTTCTAGGTTGTTCACATTTAGGTACTCTCCTTGCAAAGGGCTTCAAGAAAGCACATTTTTGATACTGTGCTCCCCAGGGGATTTTGTTCTCTATTCTCCTTGTGAGGATGAGGAGTCAGATGCCAAAGCCACAATCCGAATGGCAGTGGCTTCAGTAAGGTTCACGTGTATTGTCATCTCAGGTGACGGTCCAGCCAAAGGATTCCCGGTTGAAGTGGTGGCCCCGCTGCATCACACAGAGACAGGATGGGGACAGGATGGGCGCAGGATGGGCACAGGGCTACTGGGAACAGATTGTTGGACATAGCTAGGAAAGGGGAGTATGTAAGGCCTCATTCTACCTTGTTTTCTGGTGTGGCCAGATTGTTGCTTTTATTCCCATGCTCCCAGGGGGCTCAACAAAGCTCATGCAAGTCAGGAAGATAAGGAAGGCCAGGGATGGCCCTTCCCTGGAAATAGTGTCTGCATCCTCCACTTTTGCACAGATCTCGTTGGTCAGCAGATGGTCACATGACCATTTCTCCCTGCAAGGAAAAGCAGGAAATGTTATTCTTTTGTTGGGGGGACAAATAGCCATTTCTAGGAGTTATTTTACACCACACTCATCCAGAGACGCTAATGAGTTCTTTTTCTAAGTCATGCGCCATCTTGGCAGAGCCGAGAGCTCTGCCGTCACACCACTTTTTGCCAACTGAACACATTTCCAGCCCAACAGTGTGAGCTAGTGGAGCGTCAGGATAGATCAAGGTCACCGGGAGGTTGGCAGGGGCACGCTCACTTGACGCACGATGGAGCTGAGCCCACCGAGGCCCGCGCTTCCCACACGACTTGTGCGTGCCACCCGCTGTCCTCTGAGGGCCTGCGCTGTGCTGAGCAGCACGCGCTGTGATTAGGCGCCTCAGCCCCGCCCTTGGAAGGCCCGGATCACGAGCTGACGGCAGGCTCTCCTTTAACGTTTTTGAGCTTCATTTTTCTTACAAGGGTGCCGCGTCCTTAAACGGAATCCTGCCTTGGAACTGCCTAGGAAATGCCGAGCAGGTGATGGGTCCTTAATCAATGATAGCTAGTATCTGTTACTACGGTTAATGTTTCTTATGCTTGTTTCCGCTATTACCGCTTATGATCATGTGTGGACCTAGTGGGGCAGAGAAGTGAGTACCCTTAGCTCTGCCAGACCAGATGAAAGAGCCCTGTGGCGGATTCTTCTTCATCTTCTTCTGCAGGTGCTTGGCCTAAGATACTCACTTTGCCTCAGTGATGTCAAAGGTGGATTTGGGACCATCTTTCAGTCAATAACGAAATACTCAAACTCCAGAGTGGGCCAGAGCTAAACTGGAATCCTGTTTCTACCTCATTTTGCTATCAAGCCTTAGAATAGATAGTTAACCTCTTTCAGCACCCATCTCTGCTTCCACAATGAAGAATCATATGAATGTCTATTTCCTCATGGCTGGCAGGAGTAACTCAGAACAAAGTGCCTTAAACATAATCTGATGTATTGTTCACGTTCATTGATAAATGTGAGTTGACTTGAAATCCCCTCACTTAAGTATGAATTTTAGCAGAGGCAGTAGAGAGGAGGAGAGAAAAACTTAGAAGATTGAGTTGGAAGGACTCATTGATGGTCCAGTTCAGAAGTATGGCCAGAGACAATGCTAGAAAGCATACACAAGGAAAACGGTGATTTGATGTTTCGCTGGGACAGGGAACACGGGAAGGAGCGAGTGAAGACCAGAAGAGGATGGGCGCAGTGGGAGATGTGGCCATGCTATGTGGTCAAGGGGTTCACACATGTCAGTACCAAACACACATTGGACAGTGCGTCTTAGAGAACTCTAGCACAGAACAGCCATCCAGGGGTCCTTCAACCCCAGACATCACCACCCACAGGCCCTGGCTCAGTTGTTCCTGGAGATTGGCAGTGGTCGGGAAGGGGAAGACAGGAAGGAGAGGTGGTTCACTAGGGACCCATACTTAGTCTCAGACCTGTAAGGGTGGGCCCTGATGCCAGTATTTTTCAAAGCTGCCCACATTATTCCAGTCGGGGATGAGACTAACGGACGGACCACGATACTTTGCTTGTGGATCCCCAACTACGCTTCTCATTTAGCGGTATGGCCAGGGGACAGATGGAGACTTGGGGACCCTCATGGCTGTCACAACTCAGAAGGAGGCTGCTAATGGCGTCTAGGGGCAGAGGCTGCTCACCGCATCCCCCACGACCAAGAGTTACTTGGTCCTCGTGCCAATTTTTCTGAGTTTGAAAAGTGCTGGCCTTGCCGGAAGCCCTAGAAAAGATCCCCTCCTTGGGCACAAGAAGTGCTGGTGAAATAATGTCTGCGGCAGGCTGAAGACAGAGATCACCAAAAGGCATCCATGTTAGAAACCCAGGAGCCGGCTCAAACCGACGCCTCAGTGCCTGGCACAGCGTACAGGGAGCTGACACGCTACACGCCCACCTGTGTGGGTAAGATGCACGGCACGCCCCCGGCCCCTTGGTGGTAGGGAGTCGCTTGGAGGATGGTTCCTCCGGGATTCTGAAGCCCCCCAGAGCGGAGCTCCTCCTCCTCCAGGAGCCAGAGCAGGCTGCAGAGCTGCCTGGGAGAACAGAGGCCCCCAGCAGGCCCGCACAGCTACACGGGGCAACTCCACCTCCCGGCTCCTTTGTGCAAGTCCCACGCTCCCCTATTTACACAGGGAACAACCAGCTCTTGGTAGAGCAGGAGGCTTTTGAAAACTCCGAGTCACTTTGTGTGTGCAAACATCCCGCCTCTCCATTTGTAGCATGTAATCCTCAAACCCGGGGAAACAAGTGTAGGCCGAAGAGAATAAAGAAATGGAACTCACTCCTCACCTCTAATAAATTCATCCTGGGTCTCTCTGTACCTCTAAGACTCCCTGAATGGTGGTGCTCCATGAATAAGAGACACGGATGGAGGTAATTTTCTTGAAGTCCCCTATAAAGTATTTTGTTCTGTAATACAGCTACGTTTATGAAATGGTTTTATCTTGAATGATCCCGAAGGGTTTACTAGCCTGAGAAGGAAAATATCAAGGACGCAGCATCTGCAGACACTACCGAATGTACGCTCATGATAAGGGCTAGAGTCTGGGTGACAGCAGGTGGCCGTCTCAAAGAAGGAGAAGAAAAAAAAAGATAGTGGCTTATCCACTAAGCCTTCAAGGAGGAGACAGAGGGAGAGAGAAGATAATTATCCACCGTGGATAAGAGGCCGTGGGCTTTCTGTGTTTTTCTGTGTGTTTCCTAAAGGCCACGGCTGCTTCTACCCACCCTGCGAAGTTAAGTGAGCGACTTCTGTTAGCATCACTCTCGCTCTCTCCCTCTGAAATACGAGGAGGATGCGCAAGCCAGCGAGCCAGCGAGCCAGCAATGGCTGCAGAGCTCCCCGGGGGTTAATGGAGGGCAGGAGTAGCCAGTGTAATTTAAAAGTTGTGCATTTTAAAGAGTACACTCTAACCTCCAGTTCATCCAGCAGTTAAAATCCCATTTCCCACCCCAACTTGTACCTAAATCCCTTTCTGCCCAAATGACTGATGCAGGATTTCCCCCCCCTTGCCTGGGTCTGGTCAGGATACAGCACTGCCAATGTCAGCCCTGCATCCGTGGAGATACAGGCAACTGAGAAGGGAGAGGCTGGCAGGGAGGAAGAGTCCTTCTGGTGGTCCTTCAAGAACAGCATCTTGCTAGGAGCAAAGAAGGGCATACGTTAGTAATCACCGGGTACGGCCCAGGAGAGCGCAGTCCAATCAGTGAAGGCAAAGAAAAAGTAGCTCCCCTCCCCCACCCTCCTCTCCATCCCCAAACGGAGTGAGCAAAGACAATGCTCTGCGGAGTTGGTGCTCCGTGTTTAGTTTGCTTCTATTATCATCCTTTAATGTTTCTCCCAAGTATTTGTTGTTGTTGGTGGTGGTGGTCATGGAGTCTGAACTCTGGGCCTGGGCGCTGTCCTTCAGCTCTTCAGCTCAAGGCTAGCACTCTACCACTTGAGCCATAGCACCACTTCTGAATTTTTCTGCTTGTGTGGTGCTGAGGAATCAAACCGAGGGCTTCATGCATGCAAGGCAAACACTCTACCACGGAGCCACCTTCCCAGCCCCCAAGTATTATTCTAAAGACCATGTCAGCACGGAGTGGTCTGGCCATCCAATAGGGGTCAAGGGCAAAAGGAGAAGCTGAAATCTGAAGGGCATGTGACAGACCTGGCTTTGTGACAGAACTGGCCTTGTCCATCTGCTGTGTTGAGAACTGGCCTGGCCAGTCCCCAAGGAGGTTGGGGAAGCCAGACTTGGGAGCACTTTACTCTGAACTGTGTAAAGGGTTTTGCTCCTGGTGACTTTCTTGCCTTCACATCGGCCTGAGAAGTAGGTACCATCATGCTCAGAGAGGCCAAAGAACTTGTAGTCACACAGCTAATCCATGTGGACTTGAGCATTCTAACCCAGATTGGATGGTTCAAGAGTCTTTCTTTTCGGTAAATGCTTTCCGTAACATTCAGAAAACTTTTTTTTTTTTTTTTTTTACTTTTGGTTAAATACAGATCTGCAAACAAGTTGTGAAAAAAATAGAGTTAATTCCTTTTTCCTCTTCAGCCACAGTTCTTAAAATGTTCATGTTTTAGGGGCTGGGAAGGTGGCTCAGTGGTAGAGCACTTGCCTTGCATGCATGAGGCCCTGGGTTCGATTCCTCAGCACCGCATAAGCAAAAAGAAAAAAGCCGGAAGTGGCACTGTGGCTCAAGTGGTAGAGTGCTAGCCTTGAGCTGATAGAGCTGAGGGACTGCGCCCAGGCCCAGAGTTCAGGCCCCACAACCAGACCCTCCCCCCCAAAAAATGTTCACGTTTTAGCACAACACTTGATTATCTCCCAGCCCTCACCATCGGACAGGAAAATGTCCCTCCCTCCCCTTTTAAAAACTCTTCAGTATGTTATTTCCCAAAAACACGGGGCTCTTTCTTACGGAGCCACGTAACAATAATGGCATCAGAAAGTTAATATTGTTGGAAAGACATTATCTAATCTACAAAATCTATTCAAATGAAGGCAGTGACAGAATTGAAGTTCTTTACAGCAGAAGGAAAGTGAAATGCTCCCATCCAAGATCCAATTCGGGAGCTAATGCTGTGTTTTAAACCCCACGTTTCTGCAAACTCATTTCATCGAGAAAGGTTCTCCAGCCCCACTTCAGCCCTTTGCAACCTCGACACCTTTCAGGATTGATTACAGGCTTAGTTATTTGCTGGACTGTCCCTAGCTGTGTCTCATGCTTCCCACGGTCGGCTCCGGTGGGCACATCCGTGTCAAGAACATCGCAGAAGCGTCACCCTGTCCTTCTCGGGGCCTCTCGTTGTACCACGCTTCATTGTGTCATTAGTGGTGATATGCACCCGGCTCTTCTGGGGTGCTATTAGCCACACTATATTAACTGATTATTTTAATTTATAATTAGTAAATGTCTCCTCAGGATATTTCTAGACTGTACAAATATCTTGGGTCTTTTCATCTTTCTCCTCCCTCGTTCCAGCCTTCATTGATCATTTTTGCCCTGTTTTACTGTCATGGTTGTCTAATGGTGATCTTACAATTTCTTGGTTCTTTCTGCATTGATAAGTTGGCATTTTCTTACAAGGAAGAGCTTTTCCTTCTCCCACCTTTATTGATCTATTGTTTTCAAGGCAGTTAGAAGGTTAAGTACATTTTTCCAATTTTTCTTGAAAATGTAGTCTCTTTCTGAATTAAGCAGCTTTTTAAAATTAAATGTATTTTATTATCTTTAAGTAGTTGTACAAAGGAGCTGCCGTTGAACAAAGCAGATGATGAACACACTGCATTTTCATCAACGCCACCCTTTCAGCATGGCAATCCACAAAATTATTAACTTCGGTTTATATTTTGCGATTAAATTGGAATCGTCTCAGGAATTCCTTTATTCGGCAGGGTCTGTTATTTATGCTCAGACTCCCCGTTGCACATAATTTGGCCAGGGGGAAGGACTAGCATGCAGTTTTTATACCCAACATCCTAGCGCTCCAATTTCTATTACTACTTAAAAACGGGCCGTCTTCCATCTTCCTGTCCTTTATTGAGAAAATTTATTCTTCGAGCGAGCCTCAGACCGACGGTCCAGTCACTCTCTGTTCTTGCTGACGGACTCTTGAAGTCACATTTAAGAAATAACTTGAGAGCAGAAAAGAGGGGAGGTAAATAGCCCTTCTTCTGGGAAGCTATCCACTCCGCCCTGCCAGCTGCTAGGGGGGAAGAGAAAAACTTCCCTCCACATCTCTAACCTTTTCATTCCTCTCTACTTTTAGACTCACACTATTCCAACTCCCTTTGTTAGCCTGAAAATATGGATTAAAACTCCAAGACCATCTCTTCTGTGAACTCCCCCCCGCCCCCCCCCCCCCCCCGCCCCAGGCAGAACTAATTATTTATTTTTTCTTGGCAGCTCCATACGCCCTCAGTGTTGGCTTTTATTATAGCATCAGTCATATGGTCTGATAATTATTTTTGACACTCTGTTCCCCTCCATAGGCTGTGAGCTTTTCACACATGGGCTCTTGTATGTAGCTGCAGCAAAGTAGGGAGAAGCACTTATCTGTTCAGTTCCACACCTACATCTTTGTCTAAACCAGAGGTCAATCATCTTTCCTACGAAGAGCCATGTAGGCTTGGTGGGGGATGTAGACTCCCCTGAAACTTTGCAATCCTGCCATCAGATGGAAAAAGCCCTCATCAACATGGACAAGAATGTATTTGGCTGTGTTTCAATAAAACTTTATTTACACAAGTAGGCCTACCCACTGATTGTTTTTTTTTCCTCCAGGGTCTTTCTCTTATCCCCAGTTCTTCCCAGTTCCTTGAATGGCTTTCCTTAGGAAACACTTTATTTTCCCTGGCTAATTCCTGCTATCCCTGAGGCCCAGCTAAACCTCTGTTTCGAATGGGTTAGGATCCAAAGTTATACTTCTCATAAACACCGCTGGCCTTGTTTCCCTGGTACTCTTAATTACCAACTACAAATATTTGTTTTGTCTTTGCGGCTTTAATGAACATATCACGGGAAGAGGCCCTAACTTCCTACTTCTGAGGTCTCTATATGCACTCTCTAAATACTGGTGGAAGGTTCAAATAAATAACAGAAAGCTCTCACAGAGAACAGCTGGCGGACTCTGTACCTGACCCGGGCCCCTGCTGGCATACCTGTTCCTCCTCATTCCAAGGCCCGCTGGCCTGCTTGTGCTACTGGGCAGCAAATGCACCTGAGGGAGGCCCTCAACCAGCGGCCAGCAGGAACAAGGGTATAATACTCCAATGCCCTCTCTTCTTGGCTCCCATCACTCTGAGTCTCTTCTATGACAGTGGCTTCTGAAATTCCCCAGCGAGGGATTCAGCTCTAGCTTCTTTGCAGGACACTGCGTTTGATGATGCCACTTGCTGGTTGCTCTTCTTACTCTAAGTAAATATTGTCTTTCCCTCCCAAGTAAAGAATATGCACTTGGGTCCTTGCTTCAGGGTCAAGTTCTAGAGGACCAAACCCTAATGTCCTCAGCAGGCCTGTCTATCACCTTATTTAGGAAAAAGTAAAAGAGTTAATTGTAAGGCAAAGGGATAAAAAGCACGCAGCATGTACGCAGGAGAGTTAGAACCCAAACGACAGGGATCTGACTCCAAAACCTGGACAGAACCAGGATCTCCATGCTATTTCTAGCTGGAATAATTAGTGAGTGACGAATAAATGGAGGGCTAAATGTAATTCTGACGTAAGCCCACCTCCCCTGATTCAACCCTGAGCTGAAATGGCTTCTTTGTAGGCAGAATGTGGTGCCGACTCAATCCATCGGTGTCGATAAGCATGAAATGTGAAAAGCACAAATATGTAAGTCAGCTGGATTACTTCCCCTGAACTTCCAGGGCCCCTGGGGCACCCTCTCTCCCTGATCCTATTTGAACAAGGACATACCTTCCAAATCCCCGGCTTGCAGCAATTGATTCAGCCTAGCCGTTCGTCTTGTTTGCCATGATCTCTCGGCTCAGATGAGGGAGGCCCTATGGGGAGCTTCTTAGTCTACAGAAACCATGAACCCTGTTTCACAGAAAGCCCTGTATGGCTGCACCTGCCCTGGACTTCAGTTGCATATCACATAGCAACTTAGAACCATGTACCGAGAGATGGGTTGACGGAGCTTAAACAGAAGGAGATCTGCCCAGGGATGGAGTAGTGGGGAGTAAGGTTTAGATCCTAACACAGGAACTCTCGGGGCTGACTAGATGTAGGGTAGGACCAGGGTCTACAACCATGTGTCGAAATACACCAATACAAGGGAAAATAAAACCACAGGGAGCTGGGGTCGAGGAGTGGACTGGAAAGACCATGGCAGCCATCCAATGCTACAGTGGGGAAGACAGGCAGGATTTCCTTCTGACCAGCCCATTTCTACAACGACTTCCCCCTCACCCCAGCTCTCTATTTGCACTAACTGATTTCTGATGTTTACTTCAACAGTGTGGTACGCTGGGCTATCTCAGCCTGTGCAGCCTGCTGTTTTGCTAGCGTGCACCTGGGGAAGTTATTTCCCCTTTAATCAAATGCAAGGTGGGGTGATAATAGCTCCTTCTCTCCGTTGAGATGTTGCAGGGGGAAATGGCAGACTCCGTGTAAATTACCAAGGTTAGTACCTGCCACTTGGTAAACACTCAGAACGCGTCAGCTCCTTCTCATATTTTGGGTGGTAGAATTCCAGAAATATCCATTGAGATCGGCATCATCCTGTGAGTCATGATCGCTTGGGTTTGATCCGCCATGTCTTCACAACCACTAAGAAAAGGCCTCGCCCAATCATTGCTGAAATCCCTTTGAAATAGACAGGTCTGGTTCTCTTTCCCATTTGATGTCCTTGAAGGAAACCGGGTCACCTATGCGCAACTTGATTTTAATGAACCCTTGCAGGCTTTCTAAAGATCACCATTTTCTTTTCTTTTGAAGTGTTCAAAACGATTGTCATAATGACCAGTTGTGGAGTCTTGACCCAGAACAATGTCAGTCTCATTATGGAATCTCAGAACCCACCGCTACCTTTTGAAGTATGGGGAGATAGCTTTTCTGTCTCCTGTCTCTGCATCGCTTCCATTCTTCTGGGCTGAATTCGTTTATGGAGCCAAGGTGCTGTCCTCCAATCTCTCTACCCAACTTGCGAGGGTTCTTTCTCACCATGCTACTTGCTTTTCTTTCTGATGCTCGTTTTTCTTGGCATCTGTTTTGAGAAGTGGAGGCAAAAGCAGATACTCCAGGGTCCCCTCCTTCCTTCTCTGCTCACCTGCAAGAAACAGGCTTTGTGATTCGATGTTCCATTCTAAACATAGCCTTAAAGCCCATCTGGGTGTCCTTAGAAAATTTCCTAAGTGTCAGCTCATGTGAGACTCCACTCCAGATGTCTTGTTTATGCACGGTTGTCTCTTCTGTTTATCAAAACACGTACTAGGCCCCTACTGTGAGGCAGGCCTAGTACTGTGCTTGAAAGGTACAAGGCAAAACAAGATCCAGACCCCACACTCAAGGAGCTCATGGTAGTGAGAAATGCGAACACTTGTCAGTCAGTATGCAAGGACAGTTAAGTATCTGCAAAATGTGGGCTGGTGTGGTGGTTCACCCCTGTAATCCCAGCTATGAGGGAAATGGGGAGAAAGAGGAGTGGAGGTCTTCATGGTACAAGGCAAAAGCGTGAGACCCTATGTGACAAGTGAACTAGGACTGGAGGTGTGGCAGAGTGCCTGCCTGGCAAGCACAGGCCCCTGAGTACGGCTCCAAGCCTTGTGGATAAAGAGAGCAAGGAAGGAGGGAGGGAGGGAGGAGGGAGGAGGGAGGGAGGGAGGAGGGAGGGAGGGAGGCGTGGCAGAGTGCCTGCCTGGCACGCACAGGCCCCTGAGTACGGCTCCAAGCCTTGCGGATAAAGAGAGCAAGGAAGGAAGGAGGGAGGGAGGGAGGGAGGGAGGAGGGAGGGAAGGAAGGAAGGAAGGAAGGAAGGAGGGAGGGAGGGAGGGAGGAGGGAGGGAGGGAGGCGTGGCAGAGTGCCTGCCTGGCAAGCACAGGCCCCTGAGTACGGCTCCAAGCCTTGCGGATAAAGAGAGCAAGGAAGGAAGGAGGGAGGGAGGGAGGGAGGGAGGAGGGAGGGAGGGAGGGAGGGATTGAGGGAGGGAAGGAAGGAAGGAAGGAAGGAGGGAGGGAGGGAGGAGGGAGGGAGGGAGGGAGAGAAGGAGGGAGGGAGGGAGGGAGGGAAGGAAGGAAGGAAGGAAGGAAGGAAGGAGGGAGGGAGGAAGGGACGGATGGAGGGAGGGAAGGAAGGAAGGAAGGAATATTTTAAAATAAACGGAAATGACAAGGTCTAAGGGCATGGCTCAAGTGGTAGAGAGCTTACCTGGAAAATGCAAGGCCCTGGCCTCAAACTCCAGAGCCACCCAAAAATATTAAATGAAAGAAGAAAGGGAGAAGGAGATGGAGAAAGAGGGGAAGAGGGAGGGAAGAGAAAGGGAAAGGAAGAAGAGGGGAGGGGAGGGGGGAAAGGGAAGGGAGAAGGGAAGAGGGAAGGGAAGGGAAGGGAAGGGAAGGGAAGGAATCTGCACCACCCAGCTGGCACTCTACCTGCGGCTCGGCTGTGGAAAGTCAGCAATGGACTCCTAGAGGAGGTGTTACTTGAATGAATCTCACCCACAGCTGCTCACAGGACATGCGAATATGCCCTTTTCCTTATATAGTATTCATGCAAAATTCATATTGTTATTTTGTGTACACGTATTTAGTTTTGTAATTGATGTAAATGATCCTGTGCTAAATACCCTGTTCTATTTTTTACTTTTTCTCCCTAAGCACTTCATTAAAGATACATTCACACCGCACGTGGGTGTTTCTCTAATTGCTGCATGAGATAGCTTGGGCTGAGCGTCCCCCACACCCTCCCATTGTCTCCTCTGGGAGCCCTCACTCCCCCCCCACCCCAGAAAACCACAGCAGCTTGCTGTGCAGGGGCGTGGGAAGCCCCTGGGGGCATTCGGGCCCAGGAATAGAATCTCTAAGTCATAGATTACAGAGGGACCAAGATGCCTGTGTTCTAATCCCTTTAGTCATGTGGCCTGATCAGGCAAAAGGAACTTCCTAGATGCCATGAGAGCCATGGACTAATCCCCCCGGTTCATCCAAGCCGACCTAGTGCAGTCTCCGGGTTCTTACGAGAGAAGGACAGGCAGAAGAGTCTGTCGGAGTGCTCTGAAGATGCTGTGCTGCTAGCTGTCTGGCTTTGGAGACGCGTGGAGGCAAAGCTGGGGGCGGCGGTGTACGACCATCATCCCAGCACTCAGAGGCTGAGGCGGGAGGAGTGAGAGCATCGTGCCAGATTGAGTTTCCTAGGTAGACTCTGTCCTAAAAGAAATCCAAGGGCTGGGGCTGGGGCTCAGTGGAGCGTGATCACCTAGCAAGCTTACCTAGGTTGGAGTTCCAGCACAGGAAAGAAGGAAGGAAGGAAGGAAGGAAGGATATGGGGAGAGGAGGGGATGGACGGGAGTGCTCATCTGTAAGAATAGTTTTGGAAGGCTCGCCCAGGACCTATGCCCAGACTTACTTAGCTTTGCTGGTGCAGTCTGCTCTCAGAAGGGCTCTGCTCTTCTACACTCTGCGGAAGGCCCAGATGCAGAGCCACCAGTGTCCCTGGCATCCCTCCTCCTCACTCAGTCTGGCTTCTGGCACTCGGATGGGTAGGAAGCACCAGTCCATCTTACACAGTGAATCCTGATGTTGGATACGGGGCGCGGCCTGGAGCCCCTGGTTGCAGCAGCTGAATAGGCTGCTCTGGGGTGGAAGGCCTGTAAACACCCCACCCAGATGGAGCTCTCTGTACCCCGAGGACTGGTGGAGAGGAAGTGGAGACAGAGGGCTCCTCATGAGGACTCGGAGCTCCGCAGAGCCCGTGGAGGAAAACACCAACCATGGAGAGCAGTGCAGGGGAGCAGGTAGTGGCTGCTGTTGGGGTGTTGGTCCTAGCTGGACACATTATCGGCCCTCCCTGTCCCATGTGACCGCCCAGCTCCTAGGGCTGCTGGCAGAGTCACCTTTGTCCGTGCGTGTGAAACTGGCCAAGCACTGACTGGTAGGGAGTTAGCGTCTACTAGATCACAACGCAATGATTCCCATCATCACACCAGCTATAATAATTATGACGGCTTCTTATAGGCCTTATGTTGGGAGAGAATGTGTGATTTTCCTTCCTGGCGTATGGTATCTTCGCTCTCCTCCAGAGAGCACCATGCATTGCCATCGGCCCGCACTTATTTACCTGCAGATGCCTTTATTCATTGTGTTCAAGTAGATCCCGCCCCTGTCCTGCGCTGGCCCCTCCCCTCCCCTGCATCCTTCATCCCTGAAGAATGAGTAGATGTCCTTTTCAGGGCTGCTTTCCATGCGACGCCACTAAACACAGCCCGCTTCGCTGCCCTCTGCCTGGCAGTACCCCCCCCCCCCCGCCCCGATACTTTCCAGGACTAAATAATTCAGGAGAGAAGCGAATGGCAGGGACAGCCTGGAGATAGACAGGGTCCTGTGTTGTGAGACATGAAAGCCCGGGTCAGAAGGCCAGCAGCCAGGCAGAGGAGACACGCAAGGCCTCGGCGAGGGAGACAAGAAAAGCACTTTTCAAGATAAGACACGCAGATGGCTCTGGAGACAGCGGAAGGCAGTCTTCATTAGACAGGAGCTTAGAAAGAGGTGCTCCGGGGTGAGGTGGGGGGGTGTGGACCCAGCTTCTGAAGGATGAGAGAACCAAGCAGCACCAGCTCCCACGTCCCGGCCCCTGAAGCCTTCCCCCGCATCAGGGTCTTTGCTCCTCTACAGACGGATGACCTTTCACAACCGTTGCGAGTTCAGAGGCCTCTTCACTGTGCATAGGACTTAGATCACTGTCCTAGGGATGAGCTAACAGCTGGCCACATACCGTGTCCCCAGGCTGACCACCCTGCACGTGTTACCTAAAACATGGCTCCATTTTATAACTCATTCCACCGTAGCCAGGTGCTAAGCTTGTAAACAAAATACCTTTAACTTCTCCCTCTAATCCATGATCCTAAGACACACGATGTCTATCTTCTCTGGAAGAGCGGGTGAGACTTAAAAGGACCTAGTGACTTTGGGAGAAGGTAAGTCCCTCGTACCCCCAAGCCTCATCAAAGTCTCCTTGGCTACCCTTCTCATCGTGAACCTCCTTGTGTTCTCTGGGCCTCACCTTTCAGCAGTCAAGATTTTATAAGTGACAGGGACATGTGTGTTGGTTTCCTGGCTGGTCGTTTATTAGAGGAACAGGACACAGGGGTTCACCGAAGTTCTGTGTTGGAAGTCTCTCTGTGGCCTGGCCTGCGTTCACTGGGCATCCTAAAGCCCTTGTGAAGCTGTACAAAGCTTAGGGATCCAGGGCAAAGCAGGGCTGCTGCTTTGTTCTTCTCCTCCCTGGTCTGGATGCCTCTGCCCCCTGCGACGGCCCCACACAGACAATGTCTGCCAGAGGCAGATTTTAAAAAGGGCTTGCGTCTCTACAGAGGTATTCTCCACCGAGCTGGTTGCTAACTTTCACTTAGCCATTTAAAAATGATTCACGTGGAGAGAAATCATAATAAACTTCCATTTTTGCCTTTCACTCCCCTATCTCCAAACTAAATTAGTTCTCAACCTCTGTGAATACAGCTTGTGTCCTGATAAATGCATTCCCTCAGGAGGGATTTCTCTCTCCCACGTTCCCCAGCTTACAGCAAAGCGCAGTCTCAACCCCAGATCCTTCCCTAGACATGACTGTCTAATCTCCAGGCGTCTTCCTGGCTCCCGTCCTTGCTGGCAAATGGAGTCAGCTCTCCTGTTCCCCGATCATGTCCTTCCTTCTCTCCTATCCTTTCCGAGTCTGAACCCCTTATTAAGGTAATGTCCTCGCTGGTCCATGAGAGCCTCTTCCAACATTTGTTCCTTTTCTCCTCATCCTCCCAAGGCACCTTCTCTTTTTTTAGTCCTATTTTGTCAGTGTCTGTTTCTAATCTTTCTACTGATAACCTTACGTCTGAACGTCTGTCCCACACAAGGCTCACAGTCGGCCCTCGCTAAAACTCTGTGCCTGCTTTTCTCAATGTCCCATCCTACTTTCTCCCTTAAGCCCATCGCCAAGGCTGCTGGTAGCTTCTGGTGGCCATTTCTCAGCCCGTGGGCCTTTGTCACTGAGACACCAGCCCTGATGTCTCTCTTCATGTCTTACCTCAGCCTGGAAATTGGCCCTCTCCGACTGTCATGCTGTGGAGTTGGGGCTCTGCTCTACCTAGCTGTCAGGCCTCTGTTCCTACTCTGGAACACGTCATCCTTCTTTCGATTAACGCATGGTCTGTGAAGCCATATTTCCTTGGCTTTGCTTCCAGCTGTAGACCTCAGTGGTGTGTAATCTTCGGCGAGTTATTGGATATCTTAGTCTCACTGTCCTTGTTTGCAGTGAGGATGAATCTGCTTCACAGGGTGGCGAGCAACATGAATAACCTTTAGAAGCGTTCTCAGAGATGAAAATCGATACCAGTAATGTCTGTAAGTTTCCCCCTTTCCAATAGGACAACAGTTGAACTGTGTGAATTTTCTATTTCTGTGTTAACGAACTATCCCAGAGCATAATGGCTTCTTAAGCATAAGAAGTTATTTTTCTATCCTGAAAGTCAGAAATCATAGGTAAGTCTCACTGGGTTAACCATCAAACTCAAAATGTCAGTAGGACTGGAGAGGAAAATACCATGGTTGTGGACTGTTCCTGAACACACTGGCCCAGACCCTACACCTCCCAAGCCAGAAGCACAGCATCTGTAAACGTTTCTTTGACTCTTCTGTCTCCCTTTCACAAGAACATTTGTACTTACAGTGGACCTAACTGGATAATCTAGGATTATTTTCCTATTTCAAGGTCACTTGGTTAGCAACCTGTATTCTATTTGGAACTTAATTTCCTTTCCATGGTCACATACTACAAGAATTGGACAGCTTCTTTTTAAGCAGGTTCTTATATTCTTATTACTTCAACTAGTTCTTTACATGATACGTTTGACCATGAGCTGATGAGCTGAATCCCTGCATCCCTCTTTAATGAATACTTCAGTGTACACTTCAACCCAGTCTCCAGCTTCACACCTTCTTGGCCCCACCACTAACTGGGACCATCTCTTCCTGGCTGTATTCTATACAAGCACCGTCACTAGAATCCAATAACCAATTCTGTCCCCTCTCCAGATAAACCTCATTTAACAACTAGCCCAGGAACCCCCGCCAGGTCTCTCGATATTTATTAAAGAATGAACTTTCAGAGAGCAAAAATAAGTAAAGCATTGGCTGAACCCTCTCTCAACCTAAGCGCAAAGGCCGCTCCTTTAATTACGATCGCATTTGCTGAATGTAGCAGTTGTGAGAGTCTGCCTCTCAGACCCCAAGCCCAGGGGGTGTCATTGACTGTGGACCCCAGTGCAGTCCATGGAGGGTGTGCCCGAGACTGGCTTCTTGCTCTCACCCATGACGCAGGGACTCGGGGATAGGAAGGCAGATCTATTCTGGGAATCTTGAAATGTATGTGACAGTTGGCTTCGGTCTCGGACTCCCGAGTGGTCTCGCAGGATCTCACTGAGACTGCAGGGTGGTCTACTGTGCTGCCACGGTGTCGTCTGCATCCGGCCAGACTCATCTGGGCGTGATGGCTCTCCTAGGCCCTCCCGGTTTCTTTTCATTTCCTCTAATGAAATAATCGGGCCTTAATTCCATCTTGCACGGCTTCTCCAGGGATCTGGACTTATGGCTTACACATTGGAGGGTTGGAGGGTCAGCCCTGATGATGAAGCTCCCTTCCCTTGGGTTCCAGGAAGACGCGGAGAATTTACTGTTTCCAATAAGGGAGTAATCAGACAAAGCCAACTTCCTGGCACCAGGAGAAGAAAGTGGGAGGAAAATGAGATGTTGTAGAAACAACAAAGGGATCAGTGAGACAGACCTGCTGTGAGGTGATGCACTCTCGGCATCCATCGACAGTTCATTGACTGGAAACTTGGGAGCAGTTCAGTGGTGGGGGGGGCATGGGAGAGGGAACACACACACTCTGAACCTTGAGGACGGATGTATATGCTCCCTTCAGTGTGTCGCTCTGATTGAATGTACCCTTGTCCAGGTGTACCAGTAACCCCCCCCCCCCATGTGGTGGTATCCGCAAGAGGAAGTCGATTTGCCCATGGAGCTTCAGTGACAGGAACAGCGGGTGGAGGCTGGCAGGCTGCAGCTTTAGTTGATGAGAGTTTTTCCCACAGAGCCCACGTCCTGGGTAGCTGGAACATAGCTGTGGCAGGTACAATGTTCCATTCCAGCAGATTCCCAAGCATGGCAGTCATCTGAACCACACAGGAAGCTGTTAACAAGATAAACATTGGGGATAGTCTACATATGGATCTCAAAGAAAGGGCTTGAAGAAGACCAGGAACCTAGGTTATACTTCAACAATTTCTTTCCGTTGCAGTTCTCTTGGCTACCAGCCCTGTTTACAAAGCACTTCAGGAAACTGCCCCTTACTTTGGACATACTGTATCCAGGTCTTCACATTGGAAATCCGTTGTGCTATCAGAAGTTTCTGTATTTGTTTCCATGTGCTTGAGGAGATGCCATCATACTCTAACAGGATTATGTCTCAGTTCTTACCATACTCCTTGCCCTTCTAAGTGATCTTAGAAGATAAGACTTGGCTTTTCAGAATCTCAGTTTTCCTAGATGTGTAATGATGGTAACAGTATTTCCTAGGTTTATGAAAATGATTAGATAGGATAATGAGAATTGCCGACACTCTAATTCAACTTGCTCTCCACTTGCCAAACTCATTGAATCGTTCATTCGTTTCTAACAACTCTGAGTTTGGTTCAACCATGATTCCCATTTTATTGATGAGAAACGAGTCATCATGAGGTTAAATAACTTACTAGAGGTTGTGCAATTTATAGATGATAGAGCTGAGATTTAGACCTAGGCAATTTATCCCAAATCTTTTCTTTTCTCTTTAAGGGCTCTGTTATCCTGATGTTTTCCCAGAACCTGGGACAGAGTGCTACTAGATAACTATTAGCTAATGTCACAATCACTGCTTCTACTCTGGGTTCAGAGAGCAATTGCCACAACTTTTAGCCTCTGCAATGTCCTCCTTATGTGAAGCTAGAAAAACGGTGACGTCATCATGTGCTAAGGCCCATCTGGGTGAAGAAAAGGCAACTTACATTGAGATCATTCCTGTAGACTAGGAACGTCCAATTTGGAACCTGTTTGTGTTGAATAGGGTCGTTAACTAGTATTATTTGCTGTATTTCTTATAAGGTTGGAGAGTAATCCTTACAGAAATAAAATGTGAGCTCTTTTATCCTGGTGTTCTTTGGCACATAGGTGCTCTGAGAACTCTGGTGTCGAGGAGAATGCTGTTGGAATATGAAGGAAGCAGGGAGTTGAAAGACATTCTCTATTATAGGAAGAAAGAAAGAAAATTGTGTGGGAGCTGATTCATCCTGTTCTTCAGGGAAAGCAGAACTCAGAGATCTTGAAATATGTAAGACTGGGTAGGTAGTTTTGGAGGGGAAAAAAGTACTATCAAATTTATAATGTGATGAATCCATTGAGGAAGATAAATGGTTCTGTGATGGCCATTAGGCAATTTCCCGGCTCTCTGCCCCATTTCCTTTTCAGAAAATCTCTCACCAGGCCCTTCAGAGACCAATGAGTAAGTTTTAGAGACAGGTAGATCTGGGTTAGAGATTAGTTTTGCTACTTCCCATTTATGAGGAATTGGGCAAGACCCTTATCCTCTGAACCTCACCCAACCCTTCCTGAAATGGGGAGAATATTCTTCCATCAGCTACGGAGAATGCTAGGGGACAAAATGAGAGAAAGTGCAATGAGTGCTCAGGCTAGGACTGAGTTCCACGCTGTCCCTGTCAGTGACGTTTACCCGACAAGTGGCTCTTGAGCTTCAGCAGCACTTGGGAACCAGAATGACCCTAGAGTTGACGTCCACTGAGGCAGGTCAGTGACAAACCTTTGACATTTGATTCAGAGAAATCAAGAACAGTTTGTTGGAAGAGCGTATTAAATAGCATCCACATCATAAATCTACAAAATTCACAGTGAATACCACCTAAACCAGAGCCTTTAGCCCACCAGTCTGCTCAGACTCAGATTACCACGTGTCAAAACTACCTCCAGATAGTAGGGCTTTACCACAGCAAGCATTCATTTCTTGCTCATACAACTGAATGTCACCCAGAATGCACTAGCTCTAAGCTGGTGCTCAGGTGGATTTAGCTGTATACTACCAGTTCAGCTTATGATTGCTCTCTTGCTTGCTGATTCTTCTAGCAATTGCGAGAAATGCCTACCCTACAAATATACCTTAAGTTTTTGCTTAAGCTACCTCCAAGAGCACCAGCGTGTCTTCAGCAAGCTACAAGGCTAAGTAAGGCCAGTTAAGAGACCAAGACAAGTGTACAGATACTACAAGATAGACCCTTCATCCCAGGGTGTCTAAAGCCTTTATTAGTTCAGCCCTTTTGAGTTATAGAGGAGAGATTCAAGCGGCGTGAGTGATTTCCATCCGTGGTCAGGTCACATAGATCTTGTAAAGAAACACTGGATACCATGTGAGCATGGTGGAATCTCAATTTCACAACTCACTGTAGAAATCAAAAGTGCTTCTTGAAAGGGTACATGAGCTACCCGGAAGCCCCGTCAGGGGCCAACCAGCTGTGCATTTTCCCAGCCTCCATCGCTCTTCCTCTGTGGTCACCAACATACTCAGCATTTGTCTTCTCTGTCTCTGTTCTTCCTGGGCTTTTTTTTTTGCCTTTTTTTTTTTTTCAATCACTGCTATAGCTCTTAAATTCCCCCAAGAGGAAGGAACCTATTGAATTAATTAACTAACCTTCAGTCTACTGGGCGGAACTGTCCAGTATGATATGCTGCCTCATTGGCATGAATCAACCAATAAATAAAGGTTTCTTTCCAAGTTACCCATTATGGGTTCAATCACACAGAAGGGAAGGTACATGCAAGGATTTCTTCCTGCCACATTCACAGTAGGGACCTCTGGTTTTCGCTGTGTTCATTTCCCTCATTGCTCCATCCATGGGACCACAACCTGTGATTTGGAAAGATAACCTACTCTAGCATAGAGAAGTCCTTCTCCTTCGGAGGTGTCAACCACATTCTGATGAGCTAGAAACCCCTCACCTTATCATGTTCTCCCCTGACTGATGAGGACGCCAGACTACCCAGCAGAGCTCCCCTCGTCAGAACATAACATTGCCGCTGCCTTGGAGCAGAGCTGGTTTTTGACATGTTGTCATGGTAACCCTTATCCCTAAATCATTAAAGACCTAGGGGACCCAAGACATCCGGGCCAAAGCTGAAATAATTATGTAGTGTGTGTGGGTGGGTGGGTGGGTGGCATACACATACACATGTGTGTGCACACATGTGCTTGGGGAGTGGTATGGGGGTGCTTATGTGGTTGCTTGTTTTAATATAAAGAAATCCTGCTGGAGAATGATACCTGTGAGGGTACTGGGTAGGGAGAGTAGGGGAGAATGGTTGTGTTTTTTTCTTGGCAGATCAGTGGAAGATGGGAAGGTAAGGGGTGTGACGTGATGTAAGGTTGAAAAAATGTGGGAAGCTGGAGCTCTACAGGCAGAGCATAAATAGCACGATAAGCTGGAAAAGTCAGTGAAAAAGGGCAAATAAGCACAGACAAATTCAAAGCTGAGGCAGTGTTCACTGAGCAGAACGGTAAGACAAGAGGTAGGTGCTGGATGGACTCGAGGCGACAGAAACCACAGCGGATCTCGACGACGCCTGCTAGACTCTAAGCCCCTGGAAACCCCCGCCTCTCCTTCATCTTCGCATCTTCAGTGCAGACAACACCTGAGGGAGCGCTGTGGATGCTCACGAAGGAATTAACTATGCGTGGTTGACTGAAACAGCGAGCTGCTGAATTAGTTTGAAGTTGAAAATGTGAGCCTTGAACTTATTCAGGAAAAAAATCAGCTTTCACAGATGCACTAAGTTGACAGAAGGGAAAGAGAGTGAGGAAAGGATAAACATCTAGCCTGTACCTCAAACAATGGCGGAAGAGTTCCTCAGGAAAGAAGAAGCCCCAGGCAACGGGGCTCAATACAACGTTTGTGTCAAAGACACACACACACACACAGGAGTTTGCATCCTGTGTCTCCTCTGACAAGGTAAAGTTGGAGACTTTCGTGTTCACAATCACTGGCTTTGCAGCGTAGTTGACGGTGGAGTTGCTGCTCTGCCTTTGACGAGGTAGTGGCATGGAGACACCGCATGTCCCTATAAACGTACACAGGATGGGTTGATCTCAAGGTTGGACCGTGTTCCCCATGCAGATTTCCCATCAGGCACTCCTCCTCGGCCAGCTCCCTTCAGTGGCCATTTCTTATCTCCAGGTTTTGAAGTCTAAATTCTCCATCCTTCATTGTCTTTATGCCAGCCTACCTAGAGACAAGTCTGTCCACGGATCACACTTGGATGAAGTTTGTCTTTCTCTGCATCCACTTCTGTCCCTGCCCCACAATCAGTCCGTCTCTCTGATCCATTATGGCTAGAAGTAGAGGAGCCAACTGCCAGTCACTCTTTTTTTAATTTCAATACAATCTATATTATCTTATGGCAATCACTCTTTCACTTTGGTATGTATAGCTCTGTGGAAAATCAAAGATTGAAGAAAAAACACATTATCAACGGCAAAGCTGTTCCCTTGCAAAAACTCAGCAGTGCTACCCACTTGCCGAAGCCCACCAACCTGCTGTCTCTCTAGGACCTACCTATCTATGTCTGTCCCTCTTGGACTTACTGTTCAGGAGTTCAAATAACTTGGGTGATTTGACTCCAAGCAAAGGAATCCAAGAAGGTCCCATGTCTGTTTTATTATGGCTTTAGGTCATTGTCATCAGCTGGGCTTTCTTTTTTTTCTCTTTCTTGCCCCTCTTGAGTATAATTTAGCACTTACAAAACAACAGTGAGCTCCACTCCTCATCCCATCCCCACCTACAGGACAGAATTTATAGAACCCTTCCCCTGGCACGTGGGCGGCTGAAATAAGCTACCAAGGTCAAGCCAAGTCTGAGGGCACAGCAATTTGCACCAAGTGCTGATGTGGACATTGCACATGGCACAGTGTAACCTACGCCGTGTACCTGCTGATGTCAGCAGCGAAAGGAAGCTTGCCCAAGAGCAGCGGGAACGACACAACTGAGCACAGCTAACATCAGCCTCGAACATACTAGAAGAGGGAGGAGAAGCTGAAGATTTTAATTTTGTCGGTTTAATAAACCCACTTCATGTCATTATCTAGGATACAAGTGGAAGCTAAACAAGTTTACCAGGATAAAAGAGGTTCCATTAATCAGAAAGAGAGCCTAAGCGCTAGAGGACCAATCATGTCAAAAATATTAGAAAAGGTCGAGGAAACCATTTCCAGCTGATCATGCAATAAGAGAACCTTCTCACTGAATGAGCCACTGAAAAATGGGGGGGAAACGTCTCTTAGAAGCAACACTGCTCTGGTTGCTCACAGAGGTCCCAGCTCCTTCCTGCTGCAGGAGGCAAGGATGAACTTTGGGGTGATGTCAGCCAGGGCAAGCAGGTCTATCTGAGTAGTAATGCCCTTACTTGTGAAACAGGGAGGTTAGCTTGTTACCCACCGTTCCAAGCTTCTGTGAGATGAAGAATACCTAGCATTCTTACTTTTTCTAAGTCCATTATTGAGATTCCATTTAGTAGAGCTCCGTGTGTGTGTGTGTGTGTGAGAGAGAGAGAGACAGACAGACACAGAGACAGAGACAGAGAGAGAAACAGACAGAGAGACAGAGAGAGAAAGAATCACCAGGGTTAAGTATAGTATAAGTCAAAACATCTTTAGGTTAGTCTCATAAATGGAACTTTGGTGTCATGCTTGGCGAAAGTCTTGTGGTCTTTTCTGCCTAGGCTGATCTGGTGCCATGATCCTCCTATTCTTAGCCTCCCAAGTAGCCAGGATTCCAGTGCGTGTCACTGGGATCTGGCTAGTTCAAGGAGTAAGCATGAACACAAAAACACACCGATTTAGATTCCTCTCGGTCACGGACCAATTATGTCCCTTGGGTAAGTTTCTGAACTTGAAGCATCACAAAATGTGGTAGAGAACCCGGAGCGACTGTGCTATTCATCCTGTAGGATTATCAGGAAGGTGAGGTGCATCATGTTTATAAAGCACTGAGTGCAGAGCCACAAAAACAGCAAGAAGTCGCTGAGCAACATTGAACTACCGTCCTTGCTTCCTCATCCATCCTCAACACGGCCCAGTGGGCTGGCTGGCACCCCAGCCATTCTCTCCCCTGGGCATGCAGCCAGGTCACAGCCAATGGTACAGGGGTGGGCACAAGGTCGTACGTTAAGCCTTGCCCTTAAAAAGATTTTTTCCAAGGAAAGTTCTCCTTTCCGATTTTCTTCCTCTTCTCCCGTTGCCGCTGAGCTACGGTGGCACGTCGTCTCTGCCCCACACCGGAGGTGGCATGGTGAGATGACTCCAGTACCAATAAATGACCCTTGCAGTTCTGGACTGCCACCCTGGGTCACTGCACGAGAGAGCAAGCAGTTCCCTTGTTGCTTTAAACCACTGCTGCTCAGAAATCACTTATTACAATAGCAAGGCGTATTCAAAAACATTCCAGGTGACTGTTTCCACAACCTGAGTGGTGTGGGTGCCTGTTTAGACCACTTCCTGAAGTCCCAAACCACAACGCTAGCCCTGCCTGTCATGTGGGCTTCAGGTTAGATGACCACAGGAACCCAGAAGCACCATCTCCCCGCCCCCGCGTGGGCCTCTGGGAAATCAGTCCCTTTGAATTATGAGAAAGCACACACACTGTGTTTACATCTCTCCGGGGTGGGGGTGAGGAAGGTCGAATCAGAAACCTCACAGCCTTCGTCAAAATCCTGCGTGGTGATGTTGGTCCAGCAGGATTCCACAGCCGAGGAGCCGGGGAATTTTTGTCTTCCTATTTCCTCCCTCGTCTGTTTATATGGCCGTGCTACGCGAGGTGAAAAGACTCGCAGAGCAAAAGCACAGCTCAGGGCGACCAGCCCTTTGGGCAGATGAAATACGTCTTCCATTTTAGGCGGGCAAAGACGGGGAGGTTATTATAGTCCTTTCCTGTAGCACATCTCAAGTCATATTAAAAATAATCAAAATTGTAAGCAGTAATAACAAAAAAGAGCCAGTTCCTTTCCCCTCAGCTCTGCCTCCGCTCCATGACTCATCAGCTTTCTGAACTGAGGTGACATCGAGCATTAAGGATGGAAATGTCAGCTCTCCAAGCACCCTCTGCTGCCTCTCACGCGCAGCTGGCGGTCTACCAGTTGAGCCTCAGCTCCACTTCTGGCTTTCTACTGGTTAATTGGAGATAAGAGTTTTGGATTTGTCTTTCTGGCTTTGCACCGCCAGCCTCAGATCTCAGCCTCCCAAGGAGCTAGGATTACAGTCATCAGCCACCATTACCCAGCCATTGAAATAGGACTTTAAGAAAACCATAAGATACAAGAATAAGCCAATCAGAGAAGTTTTTTTTAAAATCCTGTAATAAGGTAGACTTTAAGAATGTCATGAAAGTCAAAACTATAAGCTGAAAAATGGATATAGTTGACTAGCTAAGTTGTCAGCGGTCTGCTCAGTAGACAGGCTGTGTGAGTGTGTCCTGACATATTGTTCTGACATATGGAAGAAACCTTTGCACCGTGTGTCCCAAGAGCAAGGTTCTCTTCCACAGCAAGCCTGTGCTCCAGCACAGACTTTACCCTTGGCATGTCTTGCTTTCCCTGCTAGTACTCAGAGCCCATGCCCCTCCACACGAGTCTCCTAAGAAGCAGATAGGCTAGAGGAATATCTGAGGGGGGGCAGTGTGCCTGGACCACAGATAATTTTGTCCTCCATGAATATTAGCGATGTCTAGTGACATTGTTGGTTGTTCCAACTAGGGTTTGCTACTGGTATCTTATGGGTAGAAGTCAGAGGTCCTCTTAAACAGTATGTAATGTAAGAATTATCCTCACAAACATCAGTTTTGTCGTATGTAGTAAGGGCTCAGCCAGTGTTGGTTATTGCGTCCTTCTTTTCCCTGCTTTTGTGGTATTGGTTTGAACTCGGGGCCTTGAGCCTGCTCAACTTACTTGCTCATCGGTGTAGCAGCATTTGAGCCACATCTCCAGCTCTGCCTATTACTGGTTCTTTTGGAGATGCATTTTCATAGACCTTTCTATGCCTCAGACTATCATCCTTTAGGGCTCAGCCTCCTAAGTAGCTAGGACTTCAGGCCAGAAGCTCATGGTGTTCATGACTGCATCCTTCCTTATTCTCCTCAGTATACGTCCCCCACAAACTTGCCTTCTAAGGATGAAACATGACTTGAAGAGGCTCTTATTCACTTGGTGCCTACATTCTTCTGTCTCCTCGGTGCCTTTCTCCCCCAGCTTCCCCTCTCTGTTCCTCTACTGATTGTACCCCCATCCCATTGTACCACATTTTTCCTTCAAAGTCAGAAGTTTCCTTTTTGAATCTTCCTGCTCTCAGTCTCTGCTCCTAATCCGATGATGTGAATCCTTGTCCCAGTCTTCTAGTAGACACCAATGCCTTTGAGAGCGAAGATGGGTTTACATTCACTCTTAAAATCCCCGATTCTGCTGGGCTCTCAGTATCGAATCTGCACAGAGAAAGCCGGCCACTTTTACTTGTTCCTTTAAACCACTCAAGGCAATTCCAGGTTCTGCTCATTCGTGCAACTTAGAACACGCTCTTTGGGCCACTTGGCACAAGCATCTCGCATGGGTGTGAATTCCGCCAGTCCATTTAAAATAGCTTATTGCTTATGCAAGGGAAAGTTATATTCAGTATTTTCAAGCAAATAGTGACCATTGCTGATAATGGAGACTTTTTCATCTCTTCCTGCTCCAGTGGACCAGAATTCAAAGCTTCAATGCATGTGTGAATATGCAGTCACCAGACCGTGGCCAAGGCTGGAGCCGTGCGGCTGCTGGTTTCATTTTAAGAAAAAACAGAAATTGACTGGGAGGTATCCATGTAAATGAGGCAGGTTCTAAGAACTATCTGGCAACAGCATTCAAGGAGGTGCCACCCTAAGAAGCCAGTCTCACGCTCTGTTTCTCCAGTCGGGGGGGTCTGGGTGGCCGCTTGTACCTGGGGATGATTGGATCTGGCTAAGGGACACGACACAGAGTGCTTCCTGCATGGCAGCAAGTGCTGTCCAGTCCTTGGGCCCCCCAAGCCACAATGGGAAGATTGCTCCTCATGGGGGAGACCTGAGGGGCAAGGACCGACTTTCAGGAGGACAGAATATGCATTGCATTCCTCAGGAGAGCCCCTCACAACCGTTAAGGAATAAAGGTTAATTCTTTAATACTCCTTATAGGACTCTGTTGTCTGAAGTCACAGAGTGTGGGTTCATTTGTTGATGGAAGCCACAGCCACAGCCAAGAAAATCTCTGCTCTTGTACCTTTTTACTTCAGGTAGATACAGACAGATGAGGAAAAACTGACATTTCATGTTGAATTGGGACCGGTGTGATATTGTAGAGTGCTGAGATGTGTAAGAGGTTCAAGTAAGGGCCTTGAGCAAGACCTTTCCCATAAGAGGCATTCAAAGAGAGACTGGAAGAGGATGAGGAGTTATACCATGTAGAAAGGAAGGAAAGTTGTCTAGATAGAGGGAAATGGACTTGCAAGGGCCCTAAGACTGCGATGAGCTATGGAGAGAGCTTCAGAAAGCAAGGAGAACAACAGAACTTGTCCAAGCTTGACCTATATTTACCCATTTATTTAATATGTGTGTGTGTGTGTGTGTGTATTTGTTGAACTTGTAGACATTGTTGTATTGTTGGATGGCATTTTACAGCCTCCAACAGAAGCAGCTAGGAAATTTTCACTTTCTAGAGGAAAATGGGGATAATAGGATCAGTGTGATTCCCCCAACAACAGAATGGAGATCTAAAGTTGATAACCTTTCCCCAACACCAGAATGACATATGTAAACATTTACCTTATTTAAAACGTATCTGCAAGAACTCAGGGTCTCACAACACACTTAGTAAGCCCAGCTCGGCCTCTGTGTTGAGGGTTAATAGTCATTCCCGGGTAGGAAGAAGAGAGGGGCTGTGATGTACTGTGGGAACGGCCAAGGCTTCTGATCCTGTCTTCAGAAGGCAGCAGCCCTTTGGTTGACTCCAGGTAGCACCAGACTGACCATGTATCTCTTAAAATGGCTTGAAATTTTTTTCCATTTGATGTCTTTAAAAGCCAGATGAATAAACAGGAAGAAAATGCGGAAGGGTGTGTAGCAAGAATAAATAAATGTAAAATCGAGATAGTGACATGATCATGGATAAAGCCATTGAACATGGGAGAAAACAGATGGCCTGAGCGGCGTGGTGGCTCACGTCAGGCAGCATCCTGCAAGGTTACAGAAAGAAGCAAGCGGCACGGGCAAAGGGACCAAGGGAGCCTAGAAAGATTACTCCATTCCATAGGTGCCTCAGCCACTCTGCTCAAAGGAGCCTCTGACTGTGTGGTAGAAGTAAAGATCTGAGACCCATATTTCACCGGCATGTTCCATCTCCCAAGTAAGTCCGTATAAACAGAAATGCCTCTCTGAACTTCTTTCGTGCTGCTCCTTTGGTTTGCTTGTGAGTGAATTCTCTTCATGTGAATACTCTACTTCCTCGTCATGGTGACAGAGGAAGAGGAAGAGGAACAATCCAATGAGCCAGCCTGACATAGACCGTCAATAAATGCTCTTTGAAAAAGTGATCTGGGTGAAGGAGAGGTCGGTGGGCTTTGATGGAGTGTCTGGGGCGAATGATTGGAAAGGGCAGGCTACAGAGCTTCAGCAACAACATTCTACCAGGGTATGTGCGATTCCTTCCTGATCCAGTAGGTCTCAGTTCTCTCCTGTAGATTCTTGCAAATGACAAAGACACACACTGGGGGAGAGGGGAGGGATAAGGAAGGCTACAGAAGGTTCTAGAGACTCAAAAGGATGTGTGTCCAAAAAAAAAAAAAACTCAACACACCATGCCCACTCAGACCTGGACATCTGAATTAGTTTTTAAAACCTTGGCAAGTAGTCTTAAGAAAGAAATGCTCAAAGAGCTGAAGCATGAACCAATAGAAATACGGATTCTGTTTCTGCATAAGTTGATCCTGGGAAAGTATCACTCAGAGAACCATGTTTGGAAAAGGTCCCAGGCTTTAGGTTGTCACCTCTCACCATGGTGTTAGCAAATCGTAGTCACTTTTCATGCCCCAAGTTGCATGGACTGACAATCCGTCAGATCTGTCCTGTCATCCACCACGCTGCTCTCTCCATCACTGCTAGGCCTGGAGAAGTCCCATGGCTTCCGGAAGGGGACATTCATGAAGAGACTAGAAGCTTCCTTATGAAGGAACAAAGACTAGAAGTGCTGCCTTTACTTTCCCTTCATTCCCCATTGGTCAGATTGAAGTCACCTGACCATACCAGCTACAGTGGGGGCTAGGAGAGCTGAGGAGCTTCTGGGCAAGCAGCTACGGTGCCCAGATCAGACCCAGAGGGTGGAGGGGAGATTCACTTACGATAGGAAGACGGCTTCTGCCGGAGCCCTAATGAGAGCCACCCTCCACTGCCGGAGCCCTAATGAGAGCCACCCTCCACTGCCGGACACTGCCGGGTTTGGGATGAATAGTTTGCTGTCACCATTAAAGATGGTTAGAAGAGAGGATTTCTCCACCCTAAGCCTAGGAGCGGCAGGCTGTAGCCCCTCTCCACTGGTTTTCTTCCTTCATTCTCATCTCTTCCTGGTTTCCAGCCTTCTGCCACTCACAGGCAGACTAACGTGCATGGTTGGCTGAACGGTAGGCAAAGGGCCTTATGCCTAAGTGCCTTCCTCACCGTGAGCATCAGGCCTTCCAATGTTCCATTTCCAGGTGAACCGCTGCATAATGGTTTCCAATTGTGAAGGACAAAAGAGAATCTCCAATTACTTCTGCATTCATCTTTGCCTCCTCGATAAGCAGGAGTTGCCTTGCAAATATAGTTTATTTCAGAACTAAGGTTCACTTCTCAGCACAGCCTCAGTACACACTCTCACCAGGAGCTCCCTAATTGGCTTTCCAGCTCAGATAGGAGGACTGGGTTTTGCATAATTTGCTTTGTTTTACTTCAGTGTACTTCCTTTTTAAAAAGCATTGATGGAGGAGTTTAATCCTTGAAACCACCTCCTAGCCTGGCATTTGAGATGTCACAGGAATTATGTGAGGTTATTGGAGTATCTTTATTGAGATTCAAAGTGAGTGGTGTTCCCACGGCTTCATCCTCACATTAGTATTTCCTTTCATGTATTTGCTTTCAACGTGACAAAATCATTTGTTTGAGATTGATATTGTAATTAGCATTACTGTAGAATGGCCTTGGTCCACGGTCCATCAGCCTCCTTGAGGTCAGTAGTTTACCTGGGCTTGTGTTTCAGTTGCCCAATACTGAAGTCTGCTGTCCTTTAACTTGAAGCGTTAAGGTAATTTCCATCTTCTGAAATCTCTGTGGGGACGCTTTCAAGTCTCAATCACATCTGTACTATAAAAAAGAAAAGAAAAGAAAAAAGAAAAGGCCCCAACACAACAGTTAATTACCATGAAAGAGTTTATTGCCAGGCTAGGGGTATGTGTTTGGATCCAAGTGATAATAAAACCTTTTGTTAATACAGAGAGAGGGAAAAAAATCTGATCTGAGATGCCTTCTCCCAGGTGCATAAGGAAACAAAATTCAGACACGTCTCATAAATGGTTTTGACTGACACAACTTACTTTCCCCCCAAGGCAGCTCCTTTGTAAAAAAAATGCCAAAGCTTGCTTTTCTGGGGCAAATCAAAGAGGAAACACAGAAGATGGGGCGGGGGTGGGAGCCTGGCCAGGCTTGACTGTGAGCAGGTGTGGGAACACCGGTCTCTGCGGGGACATTTGCACGGTCTTTGTTGACAGCCCAGATCCAAATGAGGATTATTCACTTGCATAATCACTGGTTTGCCTCTAATAGTAGCTAAACAAGAAAATAAGGAAGAGAAGTGTGGCCTGGGCAGAGTGCTTAGGAAACCAGGGGTCTGGCCATGGGGTTTTTGGGCACCGGTTCCTCCCAATCACACTGTTGGGTGAAGTAGAATAAAATAACTCTAGTTCCTGTCATTCAAATAGGAATGATTGAATTTACCAGAAAAAAAAACAAACTTCAGGAAGCTGTGTCCCTTACTCTGCAGATCATCCACACGTGGGGGTTGAAAGTCCGATGAGAACGGTGTGGCCCTGGTGGGCGCATTCATTCGGAGCATCCTCTGTACCAGGCACCATGGCCATGAGCTATGAGCCTCCCTCCCTTCGTTTAGCTCTGCTTCCACAAACTGTCTGTAGCAAGGAGAAGCCCGTTTTGTAGCTGAGGAAACTGGAGTCCAAAGCGTGGGTTCGTTTGTCCAAGCTAATATAACTTGTCAAGTTTTATCCAGGATCAGATCTGAGCCCTAATTCTAGAGCGTTCCACGCTACACTCCACTGCTTCCCCGAGACACTTTTCCTAGGAGACTGAAAAATATCTTGTCAGAAAAATGCCTTAACATCAATAGACGTTCGACTGCTTTTTCTTTTTTCCGTAGCCATACCTGGCTGGAAGAGAATACGAAGTCACATTATCTTTGGCCTTTGTCTCCATTGTTCCTCCCTGCCTGCCTACTTACCTACTGTGCTTTGTAGAATTCCTCATTAAGTGATTGGTGGCTGATGGTAGCCAGAGCGAGGAATGCAAATGGAGGAAGTTAATCCAGACCTTCGTGGACACACTTGGTACCAAGAGCCACCAGCCTTCAGACTCTTGAGACACCATGAGTTTACATCCAGTGACAGGCAGATTGTCAATAGTCAATAAATATGATGGGATCTACAACTTGATCATGGAATGTGCTAAGGAGAAACAAAACAAAGGCAGAGAAATGTCAGGGCGAGGATGTTTGGAAATGTGACGTCACACGTCTGTCCTGCATGCCTGTCTCACTCAAGAGTGTGAGTAGTTGAAGAACACTTCAGGAGAAATTTGGGTATTAGTTTCCATTACGTGTCATCTTCTGAGAAGAATCTGCCTCTGGTAGCAGCACTGGGGAACATCTCGATTTGCACAGAGTGGGTAGATAAGAGCTAGCTTTCATTTGCTTAGATTATGACGGTTATTAAAGGAGAGGGCAGTGAACGGCCTTGGATGAGTCACACACTGAGCCTATTTTTGGTGTCTTTATAAACTACAAAAGTTCTTGTGACTCTTGTTTCTTTTTCCCCTTTATTCTTGAGACAATTCTAGGCAACAAGTATCATCATCTCCATTTTACTGAACAGGAAATTGAGGGTCAGGGCTTTCATGCAAACTTTTGCACAGCTACGAGAGAGCATTCTTCACAAAAGATGATATTTAATGGGTATTCTTTCTTTCCTTTTTTTTTTAGAGGATCAAATAGCGCACGTTGAACATTGGATAATGGGCATCTGGTGGATTCACTGAGTCACGTAGCTTTAGGAGATTCTCCAGAGCTGTTTATCTTTGCTAGTAGGAGATTATCTGTTACAGGCTGACTATCCCTATCTGAAATGCGTAGGACCAGAAGTGCTTCTGGTTATAGACATTTTCAGATTATGGAATATCCACATATCTGAGACATCTTGGGGGTGAGACCCAAGTCGAAATCAGAAATTCATTTATATGCTATAAACACCTTCCACACAGATCCAGGAGGTAATTTTATCCAGCACTTTTCCCCCATGCCTGCACGTTGACGGCCACGCATCATGTGCGGTCAGATGCAGAATTTTCCACCATGTGGGGGCCATGTCAGCCTCCACACAATGTGGGTGGTGGAGCGTTTCCAATTCTCACATCAGAGATGCTCTTCCTGTGTCAAGGTGTGGTCACATCTTGGCATTGTCACATTGTCACCCTTGGGCATGAACAAGCATGTGTGGCTGGGTTTCAGGCACAGAACTTCTGATTTAGAACAACGCAGGTAAGACTGGAGAATCGGAATGTCTGACAAGCCCTGAGGATGTTCCTGCTCTCAGTCCTCAGACCACGCTGCGAAGATCCCTGCTTTATGCCAGTCCCGAACAGTTTATAAAGGAAACATTGAGGCTGGATAAAGAATGCTGTTATTAGCTATCAGCACGAAAGCCTCCTCTCGCCTACATTCACTGTGAGAAAGTTCTCAGCGATCAAGATACATAACTGAATCTCTGAAACAAAAATTGGGGGCAATTGTTTTAATCTTGTTTTAATCAATCGGAATCATACCTTTGTTAACCACATTTTCTTCTTGTACGATTTTTATATTTTTTTATTGTAAAAATGCTGTACAGAGGGGTTACAGTTACATGAGCAAGGTAATGAGTACATTTCCTATTGGGCATGATTTTTGATGACTTTATTTCCTTTTGAAAATGTAAATAAGAGACGTCTCCACCCCTCTCACACACAGTTCATGTCTCCTGTCGACCATTCTGCCTTTCTTTGTAGTTTTACAGTACTGACATTATTTTCAAACACATCACTTCATGAGTAGAATGGCTGTGAAGGAGGCCAATGAAGGCTCCTGGTGTCCAGCCGGAGCCATGCTGACTCAGTTGCTCTTTTTTGAAGCGTTAGGAGTGGTTAGGTTAAACACGTCCCATAGTGAAATCTATCTGCTGTTTTTCTCCTCTTCACTGCTGGAGCTCAAACCCCGGGCCTTGGGCATACTAGTCACGTGTCTCTTCTGAGCTGTCCTATCTGCACATCTCCCTCCAGCTCCGTCCACCTGTTCTTTCTTTAACGATCCCTTGCCAATGGCAGCGCTCCCGTGGGTCACCTGTGGCAAACAATGCTGATTCTTCTGGTTTTTAAGATGACACAAACACTTCCTCTTCTGTGGCTCAGACTCAAGCTAGACAGCTTCTTGTTTGTCCCCCAGAATACTTGGTTGGCACTTCTGCTGTGTTTCCCATTGTGTGGCACTGTTGCTCTAAACGGATGACTGGCTGACCATGCTCTCTCTCCTGACAGACAGGGATAGAACTTGTTTCTGTTTTATGCATATGGAACCCAACACAGTTGTTGAAACTGAATTTGCTCAATTAATGAGACAATTAATTCATTTAATGAAGCTAGCCAGAGCAGATTGGAAGCAAGGTCTGTTGTGTTGTGTTTTGTTTTTCTAAAACATGTTACCCTGCATCCCCCTCGAGGCTCAGTGTCTTCATCTGTAAATGAGGAAGTTCTAGTATCATCCTTTGTGGTGAAAAACTAGTATGATAATGAGATGTTATGTTCAGGATATTCACACAATGAGTGGCTAAATAAAGATAATTAGATGTCCACCAGCCCAGTTTAATCTCCAGAGCATTGGTTATAATAAAGTTGAACCACCAGCTTTTTTTTTGCCAGTCCTGGGACTTGAACTCAAGGCCTAGGTGCTGTCCTTGAGCCTCTTTTGTGCTCAAAGCTAGAGCTCTACCACTTGAGCCACAGCTCCACTTCCAGCTTTCTCTGAGTAGTTCATTTGGAGAGAAGAGTCTCGTGGACTTTCCTGCTTCCAACCACAATTCTCAGATCTCAGCCTCCTGAGTAGATAGGATTATAGATGTGAGACACTAGTACCCCTCCCCAGATTTTTTTAAGTTGAGGAAATTCAAAGCTCTATTGGTAAGAAAAGAACAGACCAAAAAGGCAAACAGCAGACTAACAGGTTTTCTTTGGAATGGAAATCTGGGAAGGACAGCAAGTCTCCTTCAGCCCAGCTGAAGAGAAAAGGGCACAGTGCCCTTACAGCTAGGGCCTCTCGTGAAGTCAAGCAGGAAGCCAGGAGGTTTGTTTTACACAGTGGGAGGGGCAGGGTAGGAACAGGGGAAGGGGCTCTTTGTGCAAAAATGGGGGTGGGGTGAAAGAGTAATCTTATCTTGAGTAACAGGATAGGGAGTTTAAACAGCATCTGTGTTGAGCAGATGCATCAGCCCGGAGGTCCCAGGCTACCTCCTTTAAAGCTCCCGGGTATGTTTGGAGGAGGCAGAAAGGGAGGGGAGATGATTCGGCGGAGAGGTCAGCGCCCAGGACAGTTCTGACATTCTTTTCCGGATGTGGCAGTCAGGGAGGAGATGGGTGTTTCTAGTTCCGGTTATTTTACATCACAACCTCTCTCATGGATACCAGTCTCTGAGGCCCTATGGTCCTCCTGGCCTCTGAGTCCTGTGTTGCGGAGATTCTCTTTCTAACCTGGGCCAGTCAGACAGTAAAACACGGTCCCTGCGCCAAGGCATTTAATAAACACACACAAGGGCCCACACATGTGCATATGCACATACACAGGCACGCAAACACACACAAAGTCACTGAGGGCTTGGGGATATGGGTATCACACCTATGTTCTTCCATCATCTTCCTGAACTTCTCTTACTCGCTCTCCATTACCCATTCTGTTCCCTCTCTCATCCTGGCCTGAATTGGTGTTCTCCTCCTCCTTTCCTCATGCAGAACTCTTCAGCATTTTCAGCACCCCCAAACTTCTCTACCCAAACCCAGCCAGACACTCAGAAGAAAAAGGGTCTCGCCTTGAGCTGGGCCTGACTTCTCCAGAGAGAAGTCGGGGATGAACCCTAGCAAACGCTTCACCCGCATGGCACTACGAATGTTTCCAGAGTTGTTGTCTGTGCGACTCTTTCACGCTTCTCCTCCTCCCACCCATTCTCCCTCGTTTCAGATTACCAGATTTTATTTCTTGTGCCCTTCTCCTACCCAGAACTTCATACTTGGTCCTCAGGGCCCTTGGAACATGGAAGGAAGATTGAGGAAGAACACAGGAAGCCAGCAACCATGAACACATCCAGTTGCAAAGGGAATTTGTGTCATAGTTTAAGCAGGCTGTTTTCCCGAGTTCATTGGGTTTAAGTACTTGAAATGCACAGTGACTTTTCGGTGTTCCAGTATAGCACCTCAATTATAAAGAGACATCAAGGCAGTCTGAGCACTTTTTTTTTTTGGATTCCTGACTTTCATTTTCTGTTGCTCAAAGAAATGATACTTTGCCTTTTTGCTGACAAACCTGGTCCTCATCAGAGGGAGAATATTTTTTTAAGTCAACATTTCTCTCATCTTTGAGCTGGATTATTCCCATTATGTATTCAAAGAGGCTAAATTTCCAAATAGTTTCCCTTGGAGAATGCAGAATACAAAATCAGACATCCTGGTCATTTGGGGGAGATAATGACAGACACCCTATAAGACAAGAATCACAAGCTGATGGCCAAAAGACACTAAAAGATGACAAGATGACTTTAAGTGTAGGAAACAAATCTTGAAGAAAAACATTTTTGTGTGTGAACTTGATCCAAAGTAGGAGGCAGCTAATTTTTCAGCTCTAAATGAAATTATTGCCTTAGTTACATAAAAATATAGATATACACAATACTCTCCTGCCCTTTGGGGTATATCTATCTTCTCTGTGAGTGCTTGTCCATATACTTAATGACTGATAATGGATTTTTAAAGGAGTGTTTAAAAATCTAGGCCTCTTGAGATTCTATTTAGAATGGAATATTTCTCCCGGTAGACTGGATTTTAGAAAATTACAAGCAGCATACAAGCATTGAGGTAACATTTAGGGAAATGTGTATGAGTCATGTGCCCATCCTGTTGATTCTCTTTGTGGTTAATCATGAAACCCAGAGTATAAAACACAATTTTGATGAGTTTACTTGCTTGAACCCTAAAGTGGCTTAGAATAGATCTCTTGTAAAATGTGAGAGGGGAAAAAACACAACCTTGGACTATAGCAAGACTCAACAAACTTTTTTTTATACAAAAAGCCTGATAGAAAATATTTCTGACTATGAACTAGACCGTCTCTCCTACAGCTATCCAAATCTACTAATACAGTGTGAAACTAAACATGGATAATGTGTAAATGAATACTATGGTTGTTTTTCAATAAAACTTTATTTGCAGAAACAGGTATAGGCGTTAGATTCCTGACTTCTAGGAGTGAGATGGCAATTGAGTGTATTTCCTATTTCGCTCCAGTTGACATTTTTTTTTGTATTTAAAAACTATCACATAGTATATGTCATAGGATGGGAGTATAGTAAAAGGATAATTATGTAAGCTTACTCATAATTCCAAACAAGACTTCAATTCAGTTTCCAATTGAATAACTGAGTTTAGGTTATTCCATTCACTTGGCTGCTTTGAACACTGTTTCCTTAAAGAGAGGGGGAAAAACATTTTCTTTAATCTTCTAGGATGTATAAAGTCATAATCTTAGGAATAGCATCTGAAATCAATGTAATCCAAAGGTCCTCACTTGATAGTGTTTGCAGTAAGATCCCAGCGTCTTAGCACTTAAGTGTGTTCAGATTACATCCATTTAAACATCTGTGATTCATTATCATAAATATCACAGTTGTATGGGACCATATGTTTCAGCTTGAAGTGTGTGTGTGTGTGTGTGTGTGTGCATATTGTGAGCAATAAATCTCAGGAACCTTAGGCTTACGATGGGTATGTGCAAAAGAGAATATTTCAGGCACATGGGGCCTCCTGTAATCACAGTATTATACTCAGGATCCCATACAAGAATCCTTCAACTGCAAAAGCTGACACTTTGGATGGAAAGCTATGATTTACACTGGGCTCATGCATTTCCCATGATAGTTCACGTGAGGAAAAAATAGCACAGAACGCGTTCACTGTGTTAGCTTAGACTTCCTGGGGAAATGTATGAGGGCTACTGTTGTCAAGTGAAGAAATCACAGGGAAGTAGGGTACCTGTAACAAGTGACCAGATACTCTTGGCGCCCATCCTTCTCCATTCCCAAGGGGCTGAAGACAGAGACAATGCCATATGGCATAAGGGATGCAATAAAAATCTCTCACCATTGGAGGCTGAACAAGTATGACCGAAGAATGTCTCTTTGCTTACATCAGAAAGCCTATAAAGGCGTACAAGAATTAATTGTGCTTTGTGTACTATGAGCCAAATCATTGTATTTTAAATTTCCTGATAAGGTCTTGCCAACTGGATAGAACCAATCCATAATCACAGCTGATGAGCCTCTCATCACTTAAACAGGGCATGACAAACTACGTGATTATAACCAGAAAGACTCTACTAATAGGTTTTGATTGCCAACTCTGTTTCAGAGCTGGCACTGAGAAGACCCAGAGACCCAAGAAATTATGTTGCAGGTAGCTTTTGCCCTTATAGAGTTCTCTGGTTATAAAAGGGTGAGACAGAAGAAAAATTTCAAAAACTAAGTTGGCATTCTGTAGGCTCTTACAGCTGGACGGGCACATCCAATGTCCTTTATGACACTGTCAATGTTACCAATACTTTGGCTTTATGGTTTATGAAAAAGACCCACTGTTGCTTAAGTGGTTCACTTGAGCCCCAGAACACCAGATACTCTTCTGCAAGTATCACTAGACCGGCTCTGGAATGTGCATAAACTTGTTTCTGCACAGAACCATTTCTGTATCACCAGGGAACAAAAGGTAGAATGTTCAAACTATGTCCAGGTTTTTATACAAAAGATATGTGTACCCACACACCAGCTATAGATTACCTCTGACTTTGATGAGATTCAGACTTTACATTTGAAGATTGTGGATCAAACTTTTTTGCTATTTTTGATCTGAGAACCGGTGATGACTTTGTAGTGGAATAGCAAGATCTGCAGTCAGCCCAAATCTCAAGAGTTCATTGATGAAAGCTACAGTTACATCAATGGTAGTGTGTTGCACACTTCTCCTTTCCTCTTACCTGTAAAGATGCTAATTTACATAAAAGATCTTGACTGCAGCTCTGGGCTGCAGAAAGTTGAGTCTGTACCCCATTCTTGTGTCCCCCACTTCAGAGTTAAAGTTTCTAGCAAGCTTTGACTCATAGGTTCTTCTAGCTTTTACTATGTATCTTTAACCACCTACTTTGATATTCTACTTGATTTCATTTTTTGATGGCTCTTTTGTAGAATAATTTTCAACATGTACTATATATTTTACCATCATAGAAGAAATAAGACCCTCAGCTCCTGGGACAAGATTCCATAATCTTTGTAGAAAGTAATTCCAGGTTTACTCATTATGCATGTGTGACCTTAAGGAATTTTCACCTCCCAGCCTCAGGTTACCTCCTCTCTAACTTCATGGGACAGTCAGAGATATGATCAAGCATCTGACCCACTGCCTGGTCAATACAGAATGCCCTATCTATGGTAACTATTTAGAAGACAGATTGTAGAGTGAAAAAGCATCCTTAGAAGACAGATTGTAGAGTGAAAAAGCATCCTTCTATGTTTCATAGGATGACTTGGTCATGTAGAAAATAATTCTGGGTGACTGGCCCCTGGATACATTCATATGAACCAACACCCTTTTATAATACAAATACTAACACTAACTGAACTGGCATGGACCCCAAAACCAGGTCAGACACCAAAATTGGATGTTTTATGTGATTTTCATACCCAACTAATTTATCCACTCTTGTGGATAAAGTTTCTTGGGAAGCATACCAATCAATGATTGGTTGTATTAAATTTTATGTGGAAAACTCAATTTCATGAAAAAACATGTAAGGTCAATTACCGAGAAGAGTGCCTCTAGTTCCATAATGAGATATATGAAAATCAGATGGAAATTTGCAATTTTTTGTGAGCTCAGCTCTTCAGGAAGGTGAAGTGTACTTCTTGGGAATTGCTCTTAATGGATATCCCAGAGAATACCCATGGTTGACTTTCTCTCACTGCTAGAAAGAATTGATTACATGGAATTATGATCTGCCTGCTTATAATTTCTACCATATGGTGCTTATTGGATCTTTTCATATGATGATGAACTGGAACATCAGTTCTTTAACATGTGAAATCATATATACTCTAAATATTATGAAGGTAGCAAATATACCTTATTCAACTTTCGGTTGGCATTTATCCTTTGTTGTTCACTATCTTCCACTTTGTGAGTGAACAAATGCTAGTTTTAGTGGGTTGCTGTATAAATATACCAAGATTTAGAATGGTAGAATTTCCTAATCATAAGAGACCTCACCAAATGTTTGACTCTTTCCCCCAACATCCCTGACCAAAAGTCAGAAAAGTTCCACTTGAAAGTATCCAGTGACAAGTACATTATTTCATCCAGAAGAAAACATTCTGTATTTCCATAGGGTTTTCCAGTATTTGAAAAAAATCGGATATCAAACAAATATTGATTCTTTGCATTGCATTGGCTTATAGTCTCCCACCAGCATGCTAGAACCTCCACCTCCTTCTCCTAGGCTTTTATTCCATTTCTAAAAGTCTTGGAGCATCTTTCAGTTGAACTCACAGGTGTTTTCTTGTTCTCCTTGCCTGACTCTCCTGGAAAGCTCTTGGAGAAGTACCCACATGGGAACAGTCCTTCCCTAGGACCCCAGAGCCAAACCCCCTCATGCCTGGCCACCCCACTGCTTCGTTTGCCTTTCCCACATGAGAGCCAAGCCAAGCTACTTTCAGCTCAGAGAGGAGCTCAGGCTGACCCTCAGCCAGTGATTAGTATGAACAGTCTATTCCTTGGAATTAAAGTGTTAGTTAGTGAGAATATTGAAGTTGTTTATGGCTTGTGAGTCTTAGAGAGCTGGTGTGTAACTTTCTCCCTGAGTTGAAGGTGCCCAGGGGCAGCCAGAAAGCCACCACTGTGTTCTTCTCCTCACCTTCCAGCTGGTTCTGTACCTCGCACCAGGCGGTCATGCAGAAGTTGTTCTTCTCTTGAGATCCTTCTGCTCCAGGTATATCTTCTGTACGATGGTCAGGGCATCAAACATGGCAGGCTTTGAATCCCTAGGTGGAGCCAAGACACTAGGCTGCAAGTGTGCAAGAGACTACAGCTGTGAAGTCGTGTACCTTTGCAGTTCTGATGGAGCCAATTTGTCCTTCCATTAGCCCCAGAGATGCCCACGGGGAAGGAGAGAAGTTGCATTAGACATGCCAGCTACATCACCCACTAAGGGTTTTGTGAGAGACATATGTGAGGTACAGGAAAACATCTCTCTAAACGCAAGTGTAACTCTCAGATGCTGATTCCACGATTTCTGTTTCGCTGAGAAGGTGACTTTGAGATCGACTCACTCAAATCTTCATTTGAGTCTGCACTCTCATTGTCACTTATGCTTGGGGACACGGTTTTAAATTTATGTAGCTGCCAAGTTACGGTTCTCCTGTTCATTCAGCAAAGAGAGTTGAGTGTGTACTGAGGTGGATTCAATGCTATCTACAAGGTAATCCAATTCAAAATACAAATTCATCGTTATTATAACCACCATGGGCTAGAGACTGTTCATCATCTTATCAGAAAACAATTTGCCATGTTTTAAAGAATCAGTAGTGGGCAGGGAATGTAGGACCTTGGCAGGAGAAAACAGATTCAGAGTGAACGATTTAGTTTTTAATGGTAGACAGAAAAAATACATACACACACACATATAAATTCTGAAAGCAGACGTGAAGTCTGTCTTTTTCCAAGCCTTTGAGGGTTCACATGGCAAAAAAACAGGTTTCTGCTGAGGATCATTTGACTGAATCATCCCTTACATCTTGCCCTGACATGATAGAATTGAAACTCTATTTTATTGAAGTTGGAATTGGTGCATGAGATGGTATTAAGACAATTTTATGTGTCCCGTGCACCTATCAAAACTATACAGTGTCAAAATCCTCTCCTGGGTCGATCAGCCATGGGGCAGGCTCTCTAAGAACCTCCTAGAAGCTCTATGGATGTCAGTACTGGCTCTGCACCGACTCTAGGCCACTGTGAGGCCCAGGATGCAGCCCAGGGCATTCTGGAAGCAGAAGCGTACTGCATGTAGAGGCTGGGAGGACTGGGCCTGCTGAATAACCACAGAACTGATCCAACATGGGTAGAGGGGCACATTTGTGAGCAAAAATTCCATTGAGCAGAATGCCTGGGGAACGAGAGGGCTCAGAGACGCTGGGGGGCAGGTCCAAATTGCCTCGGGGCTCTTCCAAAGGAAGTGGGTGCTGTTGCATGCCAGTGGGATACTGAAGGATGGAAAAAGCAATTAAGTGCTGCCCTGAATCCTGGAGAGAGTCCATCTGATGTTTCTGAACTGGATGCACTAAAGCAAGTCCTCAGACAGGCATCGCATGCCAGCCCCACAAAGACTCTGCAGATCTACCAACACGCAGCTCCTTCTTGCTGATGGAACAGTTGAATTCTGTATTCCTAAGTAGGCCAGGGTAGCTGAGATAGCTGGTCTACTCCAGTCTAGGGGAGAATAAATAAATAGGCTGTAGTTTACATTCTGCACAGAGCAGTGCCTAGGCTCCGGAAATGGCCAGGAGAGGTGCTCCTGTGAGCTGAGGAAGATTTTTCAGAGAATTTGCAAGGCAATTGGAAGGCAAGTTGGACCCTTGAAGTCAACAACATGTATTCATTAACTGTGACAAACACTACATCAGGGCTTTCCTATTACCTGACAACATTCAAACTATCATCCTCGCACATCAAGAGGATTGCGATCCATACTCATCTCTCTGTGGGAGGTGTTCCTGCGTATACAAGCATAGTAATTCATACACATCTGTTTGTGGGATGACCGGCTCAGAGCTGATGGTCCTGATTCACACATATCCTTGCACAAGTATACAAGCAGAGTCTGAACATGGGCTGCACCTCAAGTGCTTACCCATTTATAAATCTCAGCAAATGTGCACAACCTGGAGGACCGTATTCTCATCTTAAGACAGAAGTGTATGGCTCAAAGATGGAATCAAACATGCTTAGGAAGATAACACAAAAGTCATGTATTAGTTCATACATATCTCTTTAAGCAGAACTGTTCCATATTTTTCAGATAAAATTAAATCCATCTGCATGTTAATATTTCCTGGGATCATAATGCAGCTTAATTTGCTCCTTCACATATTTCAAGATGGTAACAGATCTAACGCTTTTTGGATTTTCATCCCTAAGAACCACATTCAAAAGAAAAGAAAACTAGAAAGACATAATAAAATCAAGGTCGGGAAGATGAAGCCCCCTTAATTCATGTGCCAAACTTCCCATTTCCAGTGTGGTTTTGTCTCCCAGCTAAAGTTTGTCTTTTTGTGACATTTGCATTAAGCCCAGAGGACATTTTGAGTGGAGACACGCTGAAAGCATAATTGAAACGCTGAGTGGTGCCGTTTGCCTAATTTGCATTTTCCCCCAGGTAGGGGGGGTCACATCTCCCCTCTCTTCTCCTGGGGTGCTCTAAGATTATCTCAAAGAATGATGTTATGCGACCGATTCAATAAATTCCCACGTAGGGTTTATTATATGTATAACTTTCTTTTCTTTCTAGAAGCAATTTTAAATGCCACCACGATAAAGTACGTGGAGAAGTTAATAGTAGGTTCAGAATAGCCTGGACAGTCCATTGTCCCCTCAAGTGGAGGTTTCAAATATTTGTCTACAAATTTAAATGTTTATAAGAATTTTTTTTGTTTTGGTTATCCACAGTGTCCTCTCCAGCTATGTACAAGGTTGTCTCTATAGAAACAAGCATTTTTTAAAAAATAGTCAGAAGCTATTCAATTTTACCTTTAAATATATTCTTTGAACCCTATGCCTCCAAACACACACTGTCTGGGGCTATCAACAAAGCTAATGAGATCATGATGCAGGGGTGGTCCCTCCATTTGCTCCTCTTAACCAGTAATATAAGGTAAGATTGTCAAGCATGGTGATTCTGCTCTGATGAACTACTCTTCCTGCATGTCCAGTCAATCATTTAGATAGTGCCAAAGTTGCTAGCCTAAGTGCTTTGCTGGGACTTGTGTCTTTGACTAGTCTTCACCATTGATGCTACATGCATTTCATGACAGATGTCTGGCTGTCATTATAAACTGCTTAGGGTGGGGGCCATGTATGGATTGTTCTAGATGAGAGATGAGCAGAGAGGAGCATAGTCCCAAAGCCAGCCCTTTCTAGGATGCAACAAATAAATGTTACTCCAAAGGTTTAAGTAGATCCAAGGACCTAGTTTTTACTAATAGAACTCAATTTATTTTGACACATATTAGACAATTGCATTTGGAGTGCCAGGCACTAGTGGCTCATACTATAATACCAGCCAATCAGGAGGCTGGGGATGAGAGGGTCAGGTAGACGGTGTCCACTGTGAATGGCTGTGAGGGCCACGGTGGGAGGAGCCATGCAAATGTGACTTAAGGCTCATCACAACTGTCAGCATTTCAGAAGAGAAAAAGAATCATAGCCTGCATTTCCATGAAGCTGTCTTTGCCAACAATCCATGTGGAAATTGTTCAGAACACCTTTTTTGAATCTTTAACTTCCCTCCGTTGAGGTCTTTTTTCTGTCGTAGCTGCCCATGTGAGGAAGGAAGTTAGAATTTCACCTAGGGACGCGAAGAGATTCACAGGTGGACAAGGCTGACCCGGAGTCCGCCGAGCCTGGCTTCCTCTAGTGCCATCTCCATGGTAGCGGCACAGGCGGCAGCCCTGAGCAAGCATGCCCGCCTAGAAACAAGGAGAAGGGCATGGAGCAGGCAGAAAGCCAGCCGGAAGCAGACTGCCACACGGGGAAAAGGAAGAGGCAGCCCTCCTAGTGTTGGGGATCGCAAGAACATCAATAATCACGCACATTTGTGGAACTTAGCTCTGTCCCGAGGGTTTGGCCCGTGGAGGCCCATGTAGCATTCTCTTCTGCCTCTGGAGGGCGCTGTTCTCTAAGGAAGGCTGTGTTACTAGCCTTGGCAGTAGAAGGAACTGGGTACAGAGGTAGAGCTTGTCTGAGCAAGGACCAGAGAAGGCCTTCAGAACTAGCATCTGACATCCTGCCTGCCTTCCCAAGCGTGCAGAACAGCAGCTCCTGGCGTGCCAGGCCCCAGGACTCCACTCCCTTTCAGTCGTAGCTGAACAACATGGAGTCCTGGCACTCTGAAAGTGTATTGTCTAAGGTCCTGGTGCTTAGCATGTTATGCGTTTGGTTCATCTGTGGCGCTTCTGTGGGATGCTGGTGCTCAGACTCCAACCCAGCCTGAGTTGGTCACAATCTCCAGAGAGAGGGGGCAGGTATCACTTTCCTTTTAAGTACTCCCCTGAGGATGTCATAGATATCAGCCTTGAGAAGAACATTTCCCGTGTAAAGCATCTGCTTCTGAGCTGGGGGGAGGCACAGAGCTCGAGGGAAAAACAGTGAACAGGTGCGGCAGTGGGGCTCACTACACCCAGTGTTGAAGGTGAACTGGACGACCTGCGTTGCGGGTAGAGATGGGGGAGTGGGCCTGGGAGAGAATGAGGGAAGGGATGACACCATGCAAGAGGAATTGTAAGTGAGGCGCCAGTGGCTCACGCCTGTCATCCCAGTTACTCAGGAGGCTGAGATCTGAGGATCACGGTTCAAAGCCAGCTTGGACAGGAAAGTCTATGAGACTCTTATCTCCAATAAACCACCAGAAAACCAGAAGTGGCACTGTGGCTCAAGTGGTAGAGTGTTAGCCTTGGGCTGAAGAGCTGAGGGACAGCACCCAGGCCCAGAGTTCAAGCCCCATGACCAACAACAACAACAACGAAGGAATTGTACTCATGACCTGACGTATGTAACTGTAATCCCTCTGCATATCACCTTTGTAATAATAATAAAGGCATTTTTGGAAAGGAGAAGCAAGGACCCTTGGAGCTGTCAGCTAGTTGGTATGGGTGGGACGGGGGCTGGGGTGTACTGTCTGAGGGCCTGTGACTCTGAACAGAAATAGGGTCTCAGCCTGGCACCTCTTGTGCCCACTAAGGATTTGTGAGATGCCAAATGGAGTTGAGACGAAGAAACCACTCCTTTTCTTCTTGCTCATCGGTGCCTAGGAAATGGAGCGCCCAGAACTCAGGTTTACCGAGGCAGCAGATCGGATCGGGGGCATTCTCTCGCTCTCTCCTTGTGCAGTCGGCAGTGCTCTGTTGTAACCGGAGGGGGTGGAATCAGTTCTTATGGAGAGGAGAAACGGTGTACATAAAGGAACAAAGTACGATATGCGTGCAATGGGCAGGCAGACATGAGTACAACTGTGATGTAAGATTCCATAAGTTCATCTGTGATCTTAAGACCTTAGAAGAGGGTGGTGATTATGAAAACAAAATGTCTGACGAGGCTTCTTAGGGGCATAGGTAGTGGAAAAACAAAAGCCCAGAGGAGCTGCTGAAAATGAGGCTCGCTGGGAGGCTGGGAGGCAGGAGGCAATGCGCAGCCCTGGACACAGAGCTGGGCACCTGGAACCACTCAGTGAATGGCAGGCATTCGTCCAAGCATCTTTCCTTCAGCGCACACACAGGTTCCAATTATGCTGTGGGCTCTGCTAAACTTTAATGGGATTATGGAGAAAGATTAACAGACGTGGCTGAGCACCGAGTCCAAGCCGCGTGCTGTTTAGAGAATGGAACAGGGCCAGGTGCTCAAGGTCAAGTTCTCCATCCCTTATCCATCTCTACGACTGGGCTTAACCGAGTCAGGAGGTCACGGAAGGTCTTCATCTCAGTGCTCAGCCTCACCTGCAGCCTCTCCTGCGCACAGCTCCCCCGAAGTCCCCTACCACACAGCATCGTTTTGCTTGCAGAGTGGTTTTGGATGGGATCATTATCGATGGCCTTCCGCATGCACGTAAAAATGTGTCACATTTATTACTGGAGATGTAGAGATAAGTGAAAAAAAAAATCAGATGCCACTTCTGCCCCTGACTCTGGTGAGGAAGACACATAAATTAGACATATTTATGCAATGCTATATTTGTACAAGAAGCTGCGGAGCATGGGGCATCTTGGAGCTGAATGGTGCAGAATGATGAAGACTTACCCTGGGAAAGATGGCGGTGAGAGGTCCCTGTGACTGGCCAGAGCCAGTGATCAAAGCCACGGAGTGGAAAGGTTGTGTCTTTCCTGAATTCTCCTAGCACAGAGCCACTGAGTGTAAGTGGCTCAGTAGGGGATGAAGGGCAGTTCTGGGGTTAGGAGTAGTGAAGTGTCCATGTATAACAGCTGTCCAGCTTACCCTCGCTCTTTGTGTCTCCTTTTTCCCAGTGACCTTCAGTGACTGTCAGGGAAACGCCAAGCTGCGCTATGAGGTCTCCAGTCCCCACTTCAAGGTGAATGCGGATGGCGGCTTAGTGCCGCTGAGGAACGTCAGCGCGGTGGGTCGGACCCTGTTCGTCCATGCCAGGACTCCCCACGCCGAGGACATGGCCGAGCTCGTGATTGTCGGAGGGAGGGACATCCAGGGCTCCTGGCAGGTAAGGATTTGGCTAAGCTGCATCTGTGAGGAAATCACCTTGTCTGTCTCATGTGGAAATGGGTCTTTATTGCGTTGGCCAACGCGCTTTTGATTATCGTGACTACAAATGACTGAAGTACAACTCCCCCAAAAAATGGCGAGAGGAGGGACAACAGGAACTTACCAGTTCATAGATGATCGCTTGCCAGCATTGTTCACGGCTTCACACTGGTGCCCACAGGACGGCGTAGCTCTGATTTGTATCTATCCCGTGGCTCTGTATTCCCTGAGAGAATCTCTTCCCGAGAAGGTCAGAAAAGGCTGGATACTGATTCGCGTTGGCTCTCCTTGGATTCCATGCCCGTCTCTGAGCTAAGTGCCCTGTCCCCCGTGACACTCTCTCTAGCTGGACACACCTGGGTTATGTGTCTTTCCCTGAAGTCAGGGCTGAGGTAGTCCCCTTCACCTAAACACCCGACCGGGAGCCAAAGATGGGTGGTTCTTCCAGGCACACCACTTGCCAGAGCTGGGGGAGCAGGTTCGGGGCAGCTGTCAGGCGGGGCCTCGCAGAGCTGGGTGAGGCCAGGCAGTCACTGCACAGGCCGCTGGCCCTGCGGCACAGCAGGGCCCGTTCTCTTGCAGATGCCCACGTTGCTCATCTTCTCACTCCCCAGGGTGGGCGCACACTTTAGGAGTGCCACCGACTGCCATCCGGGCCCCTAGAGACCTTTTGCCTGAGCCGCTCTAGGTCTTTTGCCTTTGATGATAGGAAGTTTCCAAAAGACTCTTAAAAAAGAATAGCCCTGATAACAGTAGGTGCCCCGCTTGGCATTTCTCGCCTGCTCTCCTGCCTGCCACCCTGATCTTTGGAAGCCCCTGGTTCTCATGACCTTTCTCCATCTGCCACAACGCTGGCTGATTTGTAACCTGGTCTGGTGGTAGACGAAGCAGGACGCCACAGTTAAGGGCAGGGTGACAGACAACGTGAGTACAGGCTTCTGCCAACACTGTGATCTCGAGAAAGACATCCTGCTTCACAGGCCCCGGGGGCACCAGGTGGCCTGGGTGTAGTTCCCCCATCACTGGGCTCGTGGCTGAGGTGGCCTGCTCTGAGCATCCTTCCCAGTGCAGGCAGAACTGTCCGTGGATCAGGGAGAGAGGTTTCTAAGGCCAGAAAGTCGTTGCTATGAAGAGGCTAGACCCATTCCATAACCCCACAGTTCCCTTTCCCATCTGTGACTCTGTGAGTGAAGGGCAGCCCGAGGCCTCGAGGCTCGGCTCGGCATGGCCCTGATAGTTTCACAGAAAATAGGCTATTGGTGAGTACACGGAGACCGGTGTGGACGCCGATGGACTCCATAAAGGCAAGTGTTCCTCTTATTTAGCCACCGCGGTTTTCTCAGCATCTCACCAACTTGTGACCTAAATGACGCGGCAAATAACCAAAAGAACACAGGTGCTGATATACATGGTACCAGCGCTGCTCTGGAACAGAGAAATGCTGCGGAGGGCCGAGGAGAGGGGCGGCGAGGGGCTGAGCGTGTGCGCAGGGCCCTCAGTCAGCACGGCTCAGGGTTCATCTTTGTGTCAGGAAAGATGAGGTCAGATCGTGTTGCTTGGACGAGAGCCAGAGGGGTTCTGAGCACTTGTCGGGACAAATGCCGCTGTGCGGGACAAGAAGAGTAGGCTCTGTGGCTTGGCTCCCTCCAGTCTCCCAGTCTGTCCCCTGCTCTTGAGGCCAGGCAGGATGCTTTGCCGCAGCAGAGCTCCTTCCGGCTGTTTCTCCTTTGCCGCTGTCTGGACACACTGTGGACACAACTTGGCTGTGATTGTTTGCTTGCTCCCTGCGAAGCACAGAGAGGCGGCCAAGCTGTGCTGTGGGCCAGCTTCCGGCAGGACCGGACGCTCTTCTGCCTTGGTGATTTTGTGTGGTTTGGAAACAGCCCTTGTGCAGATGCCCAGATGAGCACATGATTGAGAGAGAGAGAGAGAGAGAATAAGAAAAATAGCAAAAAGAGCCCCTCCAAAGAGAGTAGACTTTGGTTAGACATATGTCCTCGGTACTCTGTATGGTCCTATTGTGTGTAACCAAGCAGGTTGCAGCCTTAAAGAGGAAGATTGGTGGGAGTGTGGGGCGTGGGCTCAGAGCCTTCGGACATGCGCAGGTGGTTAACGTACTAGGCCGGGGGCGGGGGCGGGGAATGGCAGGAGCTCTGCGCCCGTGGATGCGGGAGGAGCTCAGGGAGAACTGCGCCACCCGTGTACCTGGTTCTACTCCTGTGCGCATCTATTGTTGGCTCTGGTAACCTGCCGGCAACCATGGGGTGCACGTCTCTGTGTACTGAGGCAGCGAGAGGCGGGGGCCTTGCCCCGGGTGACACAGTGACAAGGAACAGGGTCCTTGCCTCTTCTTGATGCCACGCCACCCTTCCCTGGTCTTCGGGATGGGGGGTGAGAATGCCCCATGGGGGCGATATGCCGTTGCCTGCAGGAAAGGATCTCCCACACTCTACGGCCTTGGGCGGGTAGCTGTTCCACTGGGACCGTCCTTGGTGTGGGGATTTGTCATCCATAGAGAGGGGGTGGTAATAGACATCCCGGGGCCTCCAGGAGGATTGGATGGAACAACACACGCAGCACTCAGCCGATGCTGCAGCGGTGAACTTCAGTAATGACCAGAGCCGGCGCGGACATGGTGCTCGCTCCGAGTCCAGTGCTCTCTGCTGCTTCCCTGTCTCCTCATCCCCCCCCTCCCCGCATGCTGTTAGCTTCAGCATCTCTCCGGAGAGGACAGAGATGCCATGGCACCTCCTGCACCTGGGCCGTGTATCGAGAGGGCGTCAGGGCTGAGGGCTCAGACCCGGCAGCGTGGCTCCACAGCTCCTCCTCTTGACACAGATGCCCCGTTGTTGCCTGGCCCTGAAATGTGGGGCGGAGCGCAAAGGCCATTCCTACAAACGTGACAGCCATCCCAAGCGGGGCCCGAGACCCGGACGAGAAGATGCTGGGCGCCCTTGTAGGACTCTTCCAGCTTCTTCTCTTCCCACGGTAGAAGCTAGCCGAGCATCCCCTGGCCGAGCATCCTGGCTCCAGGTTTCCATTTCTCTTTCTTGAGCCGTGCACCCTCCTCCGCCCAGGCTTTTGGGGCTAAGGATGCAGCTTTGCATTGTGGGTATAAAGCATCTCACTGGCAGCGAGGAGCACAGCATCGCTTGGCTGCCCTCGGGTGTTGGTGAGCACATCCCCTACCTACCCCCGAAGAAGCCGGGGCTCAGAATCCCAGGAGAGGCCGGCGGGGAGATGCTGAGCGGAAGCAGGCGGGTAGCGGGCGGGAAGAGGACACGTTGATGGGCTGGACCACAGGAGCCACCGAGTTCCTAAGTGGGGAAACAGGCAGGATGCAAACAGCCACTGGAGGTATTCCACTGGGGACGGAAGTACCCAGAGCGACAGGCAAGGCTTCCAATAGCGGCCACCGCTGGTTTCCTTCATTTAAGGGACACTTTGTGTGATACTTCAGACCGTGGACATCTCCATGTGCGCTGTAACGTACATGAGTTCTAACCCCCACAGTGTCTTGTGGGGTGTCACCCACCCCCTCCCTGCAGCCTGGAGACCTCGGCCTCCACTTGACCGTTGAGGGACAGAAAATGGACTGCCTGCTCGCCTCTCTGTCCAGACACTCATCACTGTGCTGACCCTGTGGAGAAAAGAGCTCATGAATAGAGCTGCAGGGTAGCCATGGAGGAAAACAAGAAGTATAAGGTGTGCACTGACTGGAGAGAGAGCCCAGGTGTGGCGTCTAGATAATTCTACATTGTGTAGCCTACAAGGTGGATGTGAATGGGACCAGGAAAGAAAGGAGTTGGGTGGTAAGGATGTCTAGTGAGATGTGTGTGTGGGAGTACACACACACCCTGGGGCTGCTGGGATATCTTGATAGAGATGGGATTAGCGGGCATTGTGGGCTTTTAGGGTGTGTTTGGAGGAACACCTGAGGACTTACGAAGAACACCTAACACTCTACTTTGGTATTGGCATGAAGAAGTCCACCTTCCCAAGACACCACTTACCCACGTGTGACTTTGGTGGATCACTCAGTGCTCTGAGATCCTCGGCTCTGAAGCAGGAATACAAGTAGAGGCCACGCCACTGCCCATTCCACCGGGCAGAGCACAGAACAGCGTGCCACAGCCACTGAGGGTCTCTGAGAGAGGCAGGAAGAGGAAGTGCGGGTTGAGTGCCCGCACTGAGACCATGAGGCCAAAGCGGAGACCCGGGCCAGGAGAGGGCGAGCAGTCAAGGAAGGGGAGAGAAGGCATCTGTGAACATGGGGGCGGGTGGTGCCCCAGAGCCAAGCCAACTGCAGTCTGATTTCACATCACCGTGCGTCCTCGGGGAGACACGGCAGTGACCGCACAGTCGCGTGCCACCCGCAGGCCCCCGGTGCCTCTTTTCTTTGTGTCACCTGGAAAGTCTATAGCCTGAGCCTGGAAGTCCATTGTTAATGGCTTAATTATACTCTCGAGTGATTTCTGCATTTTTAATGAGCTGCCCAGCATCTCGCGCTGCTTCTGTCTGGGGAGGTGTACAATCCCTGTAGATCTGAGCGAGCCAGGGTGTAGTTTAATGCTTGGCTTTTGCCAGGCTGAGTGATTGGTATGGAGGCAGCAGCGTTACCCATCCATCCCATGCACAAAGGGTCTTGGAGCCGCAGAACATGGTCATGACCCGAGCACACAAAGGCGATCTGCCTTCTCCCGGCAGAGTGAGGATGCCTTCCACCATTCGACAAGCAAAATGTGTGTGTGCGCGCACACGCACGCATGTGTGTGTGTGTGTGTATGTGTGTGCATGCACGTGTGCGTGTGCATGTGTGTGTGTGTTTCCCTGTGCTCCATTCCTGGCGCCAAGATGTCTTTACCTACCTGTAAACCAGATTTATCCTTTTGAAGCCTGCCTTTGCCTCCCCAAACCCACTGGTAATTAATCAACTGGCTTATCTATCAATTTATTTATCTTCCTAAATACAGACGATGTCATGGAGCTGTGACATCAATTAAAGAGCCCGATGAAGTCAGGCTGGGAAGGAATATCAGGGAACTTGTAGGAATCGCTCTTGACCTCCTGTGTAAGAACCGAAGCAGCCATACTGAGTTTGGTTTGAATTTGGAAGCCCTGGCTCTTGGCACTTGTAGAATTTACATGCTTTGAGCCAGGCAGGGAATTCAAATGGCTCATTGTTCTGAGATGTCATTCCCCCCACCCAGAGCCTCCCTGTCCTCCCATTCCAAGGCAAGACTCCCTCTCCCACCCCCTTCAAAACAAACCAACCAACCCAGCCTCCCTCTGTGCCTGACACAGGGTCAGAACTCAGTCAATGCTTTTGACGAATGAATGAGTGGACAAGGACCCCACTTCCTGTTCAGAGCTCCGCCTCCTTCAGCACCAGCCCCGAGGCCCCTTAGGGGAGCCGGGCCTGCCTGCCCCCTCTCGCTGGTCACTCTTTAGTCTGGACCACATCCCCTCCACTGGGCCCCCACCGCCCGGCAGCCAGCACCAGCTGACCTGGCCAGCTCCAATGATACGCAGGACTAGCGGAGAATTCCCTTCTTCGGGAACACCTGTCTGTCCCTGGCCAAGAGGTCTTTCCCTTCAAGCTCCTCTAAGAAGGACCAGGCTTTCCCCCATGGCAGCCATGTGTGGCTGGGCCCGTCTTCTAGCAGAGCACCCAGGCAGGCTGCCGTGGCGGAAGTCACAGTGCCGCCCTGGCCTCTTCTCCAGCTCCTCGGCGGTGACGTGGGCCCGCCGGGTGTCATCCTCTCAGGAGTGCTCTGGGGCTTCAGCGTTGACACCTGCGCAGCTCTTCACCGGTGACCAGCATGCTTAAGTGCCCTGGGAAGGGCCGTTGTTCCTCGGGATTAGCCTGTCAAAGCCAGGTCCGTAACGCGCGTTCCGCAAATGAATGAGGAAAGCTGAGATGGCCCCCTCCTCACCCCACACCAAGTGTGATCCGTTCTTCTGCACCCCGGTGAGGATTCAGGGTCACGGGCGACTCTGCTTTGCACTGTCCCCATGCCAACCTGCCTATTCTATTCAATTCGATGACTCAACTTCCTGGAGAGGAGACTCTTATTTCTCTGAGTCCACTTAATAAACACCAGAAGACTTGGCAGTATTTAAAAGTTAATTAAGAGCAATTTGCACATCTTTACTGGAAGTCGATTGCAGGTAAAACTGGATCCAATAAAGGAAGATGGACTCCTAGTCAAGATGCTCAAATTAAATGCAGAATAATAATAATGGCTGTGATCCATTCTGGTCATTAGAAGAATCCTTGAAAAAGTCAAAACAGAGGTTATGATGGCAACGGAAAAGGTTAAATTTAAGGCTTGTTTATCTCAGTTGTTTATCATCACTGCAAACATGCAATTTTAAAAGACATAATTTTTGGCCCCTAATATAATCTCAAGCATCAGGACGGGAAGAGTTCCAAACTCAAATAAAGTAAAACAAGAAGAGTAGCAGAGAAGCAACCACTCGCAGAAACTGCTGCTTCTGTTTTAAGTTTTTAAATAAAAATATGAAATACGTTACCAACTGCCTAGAAGCCCACAGTGATGAAGTGTGGCTCACACAGCGCTGCGGGTGAGGTGTGGTGCTCATCCCCACAATCGGCCGGAACCTCGGATCTCATCGGCTAGCACCCTGAAGACATCCCTTAGCCCCTCGTCACCAAGCCCTAAAGCAGAGGCCCAGGGCACCCATTACTACTGACATACATTCTGAGGGTATTTATCCAAACCTTCAGACACTGTTAACCTGGAATCATCCCAGACTCCCTCCAGATCACACATTTCCTATGCACTGGCTGCATAGAGCACCACATCTATATAAGAAATGGGTACCATGGCACTGTGGGGTGCCATAATCAGATGTACACAATAAAAAAGTGCCATGTTGGGCTGGGCAGGTGGCTCAGTGGTAGAGCTTGCCTTGCATGCCTAAGGCCCTTGTTTCAATTCCTCAGCACCACATAAGCAGAAAAGGCTCTGTGGCTCAAGTGGTAGAGCACTAGCCTTGAGCTGAAGAGCTGAGGGACAGCGCCCAGAGTTCAAGCCCCACCACCAAAAAAAAAAATGTCAAGCCAGGTGCCCAGTAACCAATGATTCTATCATATCTATTAGAATACACTTTCTAGACCAAAATGCGTCTGTACACTTGTTACTGAGCTAGACTTTAGCTGAGCATTTGCCTCCTGTTCGTTTTGGTTGTACTCCAGCTACTCTGAGACGCCGTACGTAGCTTGACTTGGTGTCTATACGCTATCCCAGGTAGAGGAGAATAGCCAGCTAAGCAAAATGAATTAGCTTGTCTCAAGTCCTTATCAGGCTGACTGGGAGTGATGTGGAGTCTGTAGCACTGGTCAATTATATTGATCTTGCTTGCATGAAATATGTTTTACAAACATCCCAGCAGAGGACCTGTCTGCGCATTTACTGTGACTGTAAAGAAGTAATGAGTTAAAGAAGCAGAAACTTAATAGGTGCTGATTTAACAAGTGCAATCACTTTAAAAAACCTGTGAATTATTGCTCTGCATAGCCAAGCCTCCTCAGTCACTTTTAAAGAAAATTAGTATCCATTTAACTGTCATCCAAATTGGAAAAAATATACAGCTTGAAAATTATTATACCAATCTAAGAATTGGGTCTTAAATAGGGTATTAGGCTGTTTTTTTTGACACATGCCTTAATTGTCATGTTTATAGCTCTTAGCTTTGGGGTGCTATTCAGATATAGATAAAAAAAAAGACATCCTTCGATTCATTAATTTAAGTAGATAACAGATTGCTTTGTGGATCTGAATCTACAAAAACTATATTCTGAAGATTAATTTTAATTGAAATGCTTGGGGAAAAATAACTGATCTAACAGAAAGTATAGATAACTGGAGCTGGCTTCCCTTTGGCTTGGGAAAACTGTGAATTTCATTTTGTACAGCAATATGGTCCAACCAGTACCCTGTGAGCCACATTTGGCATTTGAAACTTTCTCAGGCACGTTGAAAGGAACAGGGGAAGTCAATTTTAAAGGCATATTGACTTAACGCTATAGGTATAGATGTTCCATTTATATGGCTAACATACCATTTGTCACGTAATCAACGTGAACATTATTAACGATGTACTTTCGTTTCCTTTTTTATTCTTGTCCTCTTTGAAACCCAGCGTGAGTTTTAGGTTCACAGAACACCTCAGCCCAAGCAATGTAGACCAGCTGGTGATCATAGTGCTCCCTGATATCCCTGGTCACAGCCAGCATCTGGCTGCCTGTTGGTCAGGGCTGCTCCAAGTTCTACAGGAAGTTTTGTATGGGGACTGTAGCACCCAGCATACACCAGCAATGGCCTTAGTCAGTCTCCTGCATGTACCTGCTCCTCTGGTCCATGTGGTTCCTCCATGCCAGGGGTGGAGGAAGACCGTTCTACCCATTTCACAGACATGGAAGAAGCCCAGGGGAAGGAAGGCTAAGCCTCTTCTAGTAAGAGGTGGAATTCAGAATAGAGCTGAGCCTTCTCATTGGACATTGTCCCATCAATAATCCAATTGCAGTCCACCTAGTCCCATCAGCCATCCAATCACAGTCCATACAATCCCATCAGCCATCCACAGTCCAAATACAGCCCTGCCATAGTTCCTCTGCTGTCTACCATAGACTAGGAGAGCAGAAAAAAATATTAAAGTTGTTAGAAACAAAAATGAATCCAGAATTAAACCAAGAAAATGAGGTAGGTGGACAAACCTGCTATTATCATGACACTTAAAAGAAAAAAATAATCCCCCTGGATGGAGTCTTTGGAACAAAGAGCCTCACAGGAGAGAAACAGTGCAAGTCTTCTGTTTCCAAGCCAGGAGTCTTGTCGTCTTCATAATCCCAAGCCTAAGGGAGATGTCTTGCCTTTATATGTGATGAGTGATGATCTCCCATTTTGTTTCCATGTGCATTATCTGACGCATGCCTCATCCCAGTGCCTAGAAGAGGTGGTGCTATTCTGGTTTTGTAAGTCAGGATGCACAGACTCACAGACACAGGTGGTAGGTCCATGGAAGTGGTTACAGAGAGGCCCAGGACTGAAACCCATGTTCTCCCTGTCCATTGTGAGGGCTGCAGCCAGGCCCACCATAGGCATGTGCGGCTTGCTGGTATTGTCAATCAGGCTGTCCCAGCTGTCTGTGGGAGAATACAGTCGATGGGATGACACATACATTTTCTAGGCTCTTGGCTGTGCTTCTACCTTTTTATAATCCTCATAAGTCAAATCCTAGTGGATTCTAGATGTAAATAAAGGGATGATGACGTGTTTTAGAGAATTTTGAGGGCCAGTCCTATGGAACTCTTGGCTGCCATGAGTCCTGCAGAGAGCCTGGTTGCTCTTGTCTGAGCTGAAGGGATGAAGCGTGCTCAGAGTGGCTAGCAAAAGCAGCCTTCCTGAGGAAAACTTGAAGTAGTGGACAAGCCCCACGGTGTCAGGACACTTTAGCAAGCCTTTCTTCCTGAACAGAATCTTTGAAAATAGACTATCCGGGCGACAGCACTATGTGTCTCCTAGGGCTGTGAGAGTGTCTGGGTCTTATTTCTCGGGAGGAAGGAGCTGGCGAGAAGTACTCAGAGACCAGGAACTTCACCGCTGCATTCTCTGGCGTCCATGCACAACAATCAGGCAGAAAATGAGAAGGGAAAGTGCGTCATGTATTCAACTTTGGCCAACCCAGCATTCGGGGCATTCGTATCTCCTCCAACCACGTGTAAAGGGTTCACATCTGTGGGCCTTTGCCTCTCCTCCTGGGCCATTCCATAGACATTGCTCCATTCTCAATTCAATTGCTTATTCAGACAGAGCCTCTGGTCTCAAGATACTCCAAGAACATGCAGGAAGCACTCTTTCTTTTTTTTTTTAATCTCAGCAAGGCAAAATTTACTTCTGCAGAAGGATGCACCATCAACCAAACATCTGGCAAGCAATGACACAGAACAGGCAGGCTGCTCTCTATAAATCCCTAAGGCAAAAGGCCCCACCCCTCTGCTCAGATTGGTTGAGTTTAGATTCACAATTTGTCCTTGATTGGCTAGTTTGAATAGGGTAAGATGTGTTTACACACAGGGACTCTGCCATATGATTAACAGTTATGCAGTTCCAAAATATACCCACACCCTCTGCTATTCTTGAATAGTCTGAGATGAATCTTAATTCCATCTTGAAAGAAACCAATTTAAGACAAGGCCTTACTTTTCAAAAACTCTTCTTTATCCCAAAGCAGTTCCTCTTTGCAGCGAGCACTTTGAACCCATCCCAGGGCCTGATATTATTGTAGTTGATTCCTCTTTTTTCCTAGCTATTAAAAAAGTAACACTCTCTTCCCTTCTAATACATAAGCCTCAGGGGTGCTACCTGAAAAGCCAATAGTAACATTGTCTAGATCCTAGGTAGGCCCACAGCTGGAACTCTTGCTTGCTGAATTGTTTGTGTGTTTCCAAATAAGGCCAGAAGTAGCAAAGCAAATAGCAACTATTATATGTACATGATCAGCACAATGTAAGAGTTGCTTTTATTTTTAGCAGAAAACAAATTTTGCCACCACTCATTATTTTTTTCTCTATCATATGAAGAAAGATCAATTTTTAATAAAAGTGGGGAAACCTTTGATTAGAACCCATGTACATCATGTTATATACATCATTTGACCTAACTATGAGCAGAGAAATTGCAAATGTGTGAAGATGGTGTCTAAAGCTCTTGGTAGTCTGGTTTTCTACAGACAGGAGAGGATAGCAGTGTCTGGAGCTATGAGCAGCAGGAACTCCCCAAGTACAGTTTGGGGACCCAACAGTTCTTCCAGCACCATTCCACACCCAGGAGGCTCCAAAGTTGGGAACATTTTTCAAGCAACAATTCTAAAGCACCCTGCTTAATCTCCAGGTAGCCTTCAGTTAGTAGAGCTCATTTTATCTTTCCCTCCCACAATGGCTTCAGTCGTGAGCTCTGCCTGTTAGCCTTTAGAGGGAAGTTTGTGGAACCTTCCAGTAGGGGACTACAGATATCGGAGTAGATGGAGCCTGAGATCCAAAAAGGAGCTCCTTTTCTGTGGGCTGCAGTTTCTCTGGCTTCCCAGGTCTTTGTGGAAATCAGACAGTCCATCCCGCTTTCCATCTTCCTGCGGCAGATTCCGTTGACAAGACATGTACGCTGTCAACCGAACCCTTCATCCCATCGACCACAACTTGCTGCAACTTCTTCTCCTTGCAGACCTGGAGCCACAAACACTCTGCTTCTCCAAGAGACGGGCGGAGTGATACAACAGCGCTAAGCAGACTTTTTCTGAGGGCCACCTGCTGCCCTCCATTCCCACGTGGGGCGCCTGTGTATACCGCTTTGGATTTTTATTTATCTATTCTCTGCGACCTCCACTGTGAAGGGTGAGCCAGCTAATCAGGATGTATTATTTTCCTCCTCCCATGTTCTTTCTCATAAACCCTGATTAACACAGATAATTGAGACATGACTGCCATTCTATTCCATGACCCTGGTTAGCAAGGCAGAGCTCCTAAGAGTGCAATCTTACCTTGTTATCTGTGCTTTCCTCTTTCATGCAAGCATTTGGATATTATTTTCTCTAAAGAAGTGTGTGGGTGTTTGTGTGTGTGTGAGTGTGCGCAAGTGCATGTGTTGTTTGGGAGAGTGTAAGAAAGAAGTCTCAGAACCTGAATCAAAGAAAAATAAATGCAAAATAATTCGTTCTATAGTTCTTAGTTCTTATGTAAATGTCATGATTTTGTTATTGGTCTTATTAGAAAGAGAAAAATGGATGCCTGGAGGTTCATGGATTGGTTTGTTGTTACAAAGTGAGCACTTAACATAGTATCTGGCACTGAGTCAATAACTTAATGACTAAACTAATGCCACAGATGGACTGAATATTGCCCTTCATAATGTGGATCTCTAGCCAACATTTATTAAGCTCTCTCTGGGCCTGGGGCCACTCTGTGGTCTCCTATGAAGTCATCAGATCTTGCCACAATTCTACAAAATAGGTATGGTTACCTTCATTTTACAGCTGAATGGACTCCGTGGATGTGTGACCTCTCCAAGGTCATACAGAGCTAGAAGGTTTTTTCAACCATGCTTTGTCCTCAGACTCTGAAAAAGCATTTAAAGAACATTGCATCCTTACTGTCAAAATAGAGAAAGACGAGCTGAAGGCATTATGACAGTTGGGTAGACTCAGACTGGCCGAATAGTCGCATGTGAAATGTCTGCATACCAACCAGTCTTAGGCTGGATAATAGGATCTGCACACACAGTGCACCCCCCCGAAGCGGCCACTTTCTTCTCTGTAATGTTGATAGTGTTGTGTGGTGATTTGTAACTTTCCCAGCTCTGGGATCCCTGTGTGAGAGACCTGAGATTCCAAAAATCAGCTCAGGTATCTTCAATGATAACTGAATGAGGCCAGCTTCAGTAAGCGTAAGTAGAGAGTTCCAAGTACAAGTGAGGGTTTCTGGGGACCAGAGCGGAGGAGGCATGGCTCACAGGGTGAGCACCAGCCTTGAGCAAAACAATCCGAACCAGAGCCGCAGTATTAGCACCAAAACAAAGAGAAGGGAGGAGGCATGAGGAAGATGACAGATACATCTGTGCTCATGAAACTGTGTCAACTCCCTCTTTCCTCTGTACAGGTTTTTGCCCTTTTTGTTAATTACTTATCCTCAATTTATTGCTTCTCACATGGAACACCATTCTAAAAATGTTCCACGTGCCTTAAGCAATCCCTGCCCAGCTACCCACAATTCCCCGTCGCCTACAACAAGTCTCTGACCAGTTTGTAACATCTGTCTTGAGCTTTGTCCACCTGCTCTTCTACCACGGCTTACCTCATTCTCCAAGTTTGTTTAGAATGATCTGGACCCTTCCACCTCTCTGTCTTGAGATGGTATAAGTGGCTTACAGGAATGAGGACCAGGCTTAGAACTGTGATGTAAATGGAGCCAACTCTTGACTTAATGTATATTTTTTTGCCAAAGGAATACTGTATGAATCTATTTCTTTCTCTTTCTTTTCTTTTCTTGTTCAAAGTGTAATTAACCGTAGTGAAAACAATGCTGCAGAAATATGATGTACTTTCGGGTCTGAATCCCATTACAGTGCTAATGTGCGTTGTAATGTGTTAGGTTGCTATGAAGTGAGGCTGCACCGCAGAGCTTTGCTTCCTGGCCACTTGTATTGGATCTGAGCCTCCATCTCTCTGTGGCCAGATGTAGCTGTAGCGCCTAGTAACTGCTGCTTTATTTATGTCCCCATTACAGAGGATGTTTTCAAATCCCCGAGGGAAAACTAAGATCAAAACTAAAATGACTGTTTCCCCTGAGAGATACATCCCTCTTTTCTAGAAATGCCTTCTTTGTGTGATTTATTTTGACCAAGCCTCCTTTGGTCAGCCATTTAATTGTTTTGGAGGAGGTTGACTTTGTCCTTGTTGAGGCCTGTTGTGTCGAAATGAGAATAATTCAGGTATTAGAAGGGAAGCCAAATGGCTAGATAAATTAGAAGCATGAATAATTAATAGGGGAATAATTCACACAGCTAACTATATCATGCATTCTCCGCTTATTTCATGAATGATCCATACGCCAAGTACACACAAGTTAATGTTTATTTCTAGAAACCTTTACCGAAATGAGCAAGAACTAGTAAATGCCTCATTATCCTCTCTCACTGCCTAATGATACATTATTTTCCGTTATAAAACTTCAAGGTTTCTGGATGCATTGTTATAAATCCAAACTGTCAACATCTCTTTGGTAAGAAAAAGCACTGCACCCTGTAGAAACAAGATGTGAGATTAACAGTTCAGGGTCATACATTTTCATCTCTTCCTGAATACTGCCACACACGGAAGAAAGCTGCAATCCATATTTTTTATAGAAAATATGCTACAAAGACTCATAAAACATTTAAGAACATTTAGGAAAGTGAAAATGGAACTTTCAGAAATAAAATCTTAAATAAGAAAATAGAAAGGACAGGCCATCAGCAATGATTAATAAAAAAGACATTTTATAAAATGCTATTTGGGGAAGGAAATTGGTTGTGTAGATTGGCCTACAGTCTAAAGATACCTGATGGTTCTTTCCACATGGGAAGACGGGGGAGGGGTGTGAACGAGGGGCACCCACAGCCCAGCCACCCCGTCAGACTCGCTGCTTGTCACTCTCGGCTCTGAACCTGGGACAGATCTTTTTAGTTTTTAAGCCTTAACTGTTTCTGTCAGCGAAATGGGAATAAAAATGGTGCTAACCTACTAGAGGTTTTATGAGAGTTGAATGAGAAACGGTATACAAGAGTCTTAGGATGCTCCCAACAAGTAAAACTGAATGATATTGTCTAATAAAGACAGACTGGCTGGGAGACCATGTCTTGTGTCATTAAAACGTCCAGTGGTGGCGATTTCTGGCTTGGTCTGTAACTTGATATAGGAACTCAAAGTGTGTCATTAGCTTAATACAGGGTCTCCACGGGTGTTAAAAGGATTCAGTTTTTCTTACTCCATTGCTTCTTTTCTTGTACTTTCTATGCATTCTCGCTTTAGACAGTGTCTCTGTTATCAGAAGATGTACTGACTTTAGGATGGTGTGCATAGGATTTGTTAGTAATGAGATGATTTACCCAGGTAAGGGGAAGTACATAAGAACCCAGGAATGCAGCGTTCAAATACTCTGTTTAAAAGCAAAATTCGTCAGGTTGGATTTGAAATCAATGTAGAGATGTGTAGGTGTGACCTAAAAACGCAAAGACTGAAAGTTAAAGGATTTCAAGAAATATATTATGTAAATATTAACCAAAAATAAGTCAATATGGCCATGGTAGTATCAAAAATAAACTAGAGTCTAAGGAACAAGTATTATCACAAAGAGAGATGTTTCACTATTGTAAAACCATGCAAGGCTTAGAATGTGGCTCAGTGGTAGAGTGCTTACCTAGCATGCATGAAACCCTGGGTTCGATTCCTCAGTACCACATAAACAAAAATAATAATTAAAACCAAACCATGCAAAAGTCAGATCTAATCATCTTAAATTGAAATGTATCCAATAATGTGTATAAAAAATAATGAATATAAAAGTAGTACGAACACAAAATGCTTGAATCATAGATGAAAGTTTTAACACACCTCTCAACAACTGATATAACAAATAGTTTAAATAAAAATAATGAAAATCTCAGTAACACATACAGCAGTGTACCTAAAACCTTCAGGATGTACTGTTTCTAAATGCATGTGAAATTGTGACCAATGTATGCCATGCCGTCATAAACCCATCTCAACAAATTCCCAAAGACAGAAATCATGACAGAGCATATGTCCCACCAGTCTGGATGTAAACTAGGAATCGGTAGCAAAATGAGCCAAGGATCCATGCATGCTTAGAAACCAAGCAGTGTACTGGGAAATGGTCTGTGGTTAAAATCAGAAATCATAGCAAAAAGCAGAAAATACATTTGAATGGGACATAATGACAATATGACATAAAGCTTATAGAAGAGAGACAATGGAAAGGAAATGTTCATAACCTTGAATGCACATGTAAATCAGAGAATAGCAGATTATCTCTAAGAAAATTAAAGGAAGGAGATAATGAAGTCAACAACATAGGAATATATATATATATATATGCATATATATATATATGGGAAATAATCAATAAGCTGTAATTTGGTTATTTGAAAGACTCATAACTATAAACCCCAAGAAAGGGCAACCAAGGAAAGAAAGGGAGAAGGCACAGTTAGCCATGGAATGTGAACGAAACTTGCCAGCGATCTTCCAAGTATAGAAAGTACAAAAGGGTCTTGTGAAAACATTTATAAAAATCATTGTAAGTGAAAATTGACAAATCCTCTAGAAGATATAAGAACTCAATGTCCCAACACATACAAAAGATGTAGACGATTTGAATAGTCTTACATCTATTAAATAAAAACTCCGCAGCCTAGAAACATCCCAAGGCCAGATGGTTCACTGTGAATTCTAACAAACTTTTAAAGAAAATGAACCCCAAGTTATATAATGTCTGTCAGGAAAAGTGAAGTCCTTTCCAACTCCTTTCTGAAGGCCAGAACCACCTTTCTGTTCATGTCACAACAGAGCTGACATAAACATTGAAAGAAAGAGACTTTACATAGCATCTCTCTTAGAAACGTATGAAAACATGAAGAAATGAGACTTCACAGGAAGAGAAAACCTACATTCATCAGACCATGGCAACAAGAAAGGGAAAGAAAATATTATATATATATACACATGGCAGAGAAAACTAGTTAGAATGAGGAAGGGAATTTTAGCACTCCCTTTCCCATGAGGACCTGTACAAGAATCCTAAACATATAAGATGTTTTAACTTCATTTGGTTCTCAAGGATGGAAATTAAAACCATATGGAGATTATACAGATATATTAATCACACACACACACACACACACACACACACACACACATACACACACACCAAAAAGATTTAGGAAAAACACGCCAGAGAACACCACCAAGTGTCAGAGTTGCAGAAACCAGAGCTCATGCCCTCCAAAGCGGAGGCCTACCTCTGGATATATACTTAAAAACAAATGTACATATGCACACACCTAAAGATACACAAAGATATACAAACGAGCCAATACGAATGATACCTAAGACAGACAGGAGTAAGGAAAGAAATGGTGTTGGGCTCCAGTGCATGGCGGAAATCTACAGACATGGCACTGGGTAGAAGAAGCCAAACACAAAGAAGGACAATGTCCGGGTAGATGAAGGACAGCAATACGCAGAGGTCACCTCTGGAAATCTCTAGAAAGGTAGAGAATTTGAGGGACTTCATGGGTTGCCGGGTGCTGGTGGCTCACACCTGTCATCCTAGCGACTCAGGAGGCTGAGATCTTGAGGATCGCAGTTCAAAGCCAGCCCAGGCAGAAAAGTCCCCATGAGACTCTTATCTCCAATGACCCTCAAAAACCGGAAACGGTGCTGAGGTTCAAGGGGTAGATTGCTAGCCGTGAACACAAAGAAGCTCAGACACGGCACCCAGGACAAGCCCCACAACCAACAATACATATGTACATACATACATACATATATACATACATACATACATGGACCTGGTGGCCGTCTTCCGGGTGATGACCGTGTGAATCCTCACCTCCCTGCTGATGGTGCTGTGTGCTCACTGGACACATTCACCAGCCTGTACACTTGGTCTGCCGCCCCCTAGTGGCCAGGCCAGCAGTGCCTCCCTGGGACCCAGCAGCTGTGGCCTTCACCCTACATTTGGAAAGAGCAACACGGGGTAGAGGGCGTGTCCTGCATTTTTTAAGTGTGTTTTAGATTGTCATTGTTCGCAGGCAACTTTATCTGTAAAAATAAGAACGCTTTTATTCCTTACGTAGTTTGTGCCGGGGCTGAGGCTTGAACTCGGTGCTTCCCACGCTCCAGGTGCTCCTGAGCCCCATTTTCAGTTCTGTCTTTTTGCTGGCTCCTTGGAGATGAAATTCTCACAGATCTGGCTGCCTGGGCTGGCTTTATAATCGAGGTCCTCAGATCTCAGCCTTCTGAGTAGCTAGGGTTGTAGCTGTGAGCCACTCATACCTGCCCCCGCAAAAAATACTCATGAGCCCATGAAATACTTATTGCCTTAAAAATGCAAACGTACTATGTTGAAATGTGTCCGTTGAGGGCTGTGTGTTGGGTTTAGAGAGACGTGGGCCTCCTCCACTTTGTGAGACAAAACTACAGAACTCTGAAACCCCCTGCCCACCATCTTCGCTGTAGTAGCCCAGAAAGCTGGGGATTCACTTCACGCGTTAGGTGAAGAGGTCTGGGAGCCAAAGCCTCTGCACAAGTTTGAGTTTTCCTGTGTGCCACCGGAAGTTTCTTCTAGCACGGTGTTTTGTCCTGTGATGGTTTTCTGTTCCAACACACAGATGTCTGATAGTCTTCCCCAGAGACTGTGTTCTCTGGGTCTCGCTCATTGCACAGTGCTTCTTAGGCAGTGCTCTGGCCGGGGCTCCTGCCACGGTGGATGGGGGACATCAGTGGAGCCAGCCCCTCCCCGGAGCCTCCCCTCCACGCAGGGAGAAGCAGTAACGATGCTCTCATAATCATGTTCTTCCAGCACGTGTCTCTCCAGAATGGAACTAGACATGTAGGAAAGAGAAGAAAGGGCCTTGTGTCACACATGGCAAATGAGAAAATGGCTGAAGTTAGCATCCGGGCCCGTCCTAAAAACAAACAGGCAGTCAGAGGAAAGGATTGCTGCCGAGGCGCGCCGACCTCCCAGGAGCTGTCTGCTGAGAGTCCAGCTCCCCGCTTCTCACACCAGCCTGTGCTAGCAAATGCTCTTGCTTTGCTCTGTTGTTTTGTTTCCCTCTGCCTGAACTGAGCCTCCCGCTCTGTGTTAATCCATTTTCGCCGAAGGATAGATGCACCGGGGGCTGCAGCCCCCTCCTCGGAGTTCCCTGGAAAGCAGAACCTGAGACCGAGACTTGGGCACAGGCCCTTCCTGCCGGAGGTTGTCTGCCACACGGAAGGAAATGAGGGGAGAGAGAGACCAGAAAGGGGCAAAAACCAGCCAGAGCAAGTGTGTTATTGAGGTTGCTCCTGCATGCAGTGGGATGTATTCCTTCCATTTGTCAGGACTTCAGAGCAAGCTCCGGAATGCCTGCTGGAGTCACACCCCGCCAGCCTCCTGAAAGACAGGAAGAGCCTTTCTCCCAGGCGTTGAGAGGCGCCCCAGGCTGTGTTGAGACCGGGTTCCTCCATGCGTCAGGGGAGGCCCGGGAAGAAGGACCTGCTCAGGAAAGCGCAAGGTAGGCTCTTCCTAGAGCCAGGGTGAGCACGCACGTGCCTCATGAAGAACTGTCCAGCGCCATGGCTGCTGAAATTGGAAGTGGCTGAGAGTCCACCGCCACCCAGGTCACCACAGGGAGGTGCAGCTCTTCAGAGATGACATCACTCAGAGCAGGTGTGGGCACACACACCGGCCAGGGTGTCATGCACCGGGCAGTCCCAGGGCAAGCCGGTCAGAGGGCAACACAGGCTGGCCAGAAGGCCTCTCGAGATGCATAACGTACAGCGCACCTCCGGCAGAACTGGGAGACAGGATGCTCATCCTTTGTGGAGTGAGCAGCTATTTAACTCACTTGAAACTTGAATCCAAGAATCAGATGCCCACAAATTCCAAAGGAGCTATGGCTTTAGAACTTCCGGAATCCTCACCAACAAGTCAGCTTCCTATGTTATCATGACCCTTTAATCATGAATACTTCTAATATAAGAGGGATGTTGAGCTGATGAATTCTGTCACAAATTCGTTGGGCAGAATTAAAGAAAACTAGCCATATTACCCAGACAGTGGATCCTTCTGAAAAGATGGCCCATCAACAAATGTATAGCTCTGCCATCTTGAAAATCTAGTTGTTTTTACCAAAGACTCAAATCTAGGTTGAATTACAGGTTGAATCACTTCTTCAAGATGAAAGAGATAGGGAAGAGCGGTATGGAGACGTCTCCCAACCTCTGACTCAGAGACAGGTGCTGTGCTGATATTCCCTGCCCGGGATTAGATCTAGTATCTAATTTACAGAGAGGCAAGAGACAGCGCAAGTGATGGGCGTGGTATCTCACAACTTGCAGAGAAAGCAACTGCCAGGGGAAACCGAGCTTGGGTCTGAGCCTCACTCTTAGCTCCCCTCTCCGCTGGCCTTATTCTGTGGTATCAGCTCATCACACCTCAGGGTCAGGCACACGTTTCTAGCTAAAATGATTGAAGTAGATAACCAACGCCTCTCTTGGGCCTTCTGTTTCCACAGCTTGTTATGAACACTTAGGTTCAACTGGGACATTCACGTCCTCCATCACACCACAGGCAGGCCCAATTACCTCTACTAAAATAGCCGCCCTAACTTCCCTAAACAACCTTTCCCAGACCACTCCACTTGCCCAGTACTTTCTCCTTCCTGTCAGCAGGATGCCCCTGGCACCCCGGCGCTGAGGCCCAGTAGCTAACGACCCTGACTCCCACAGCTTGGCAGGGGGTCTGCCACAGGGTGGGTGCTGAGTAACCGAGTAAATGCAGATGTGGACGGACGGAGGATTAGTGCTTGGGCGGCTCCGTTTCATAGACCGTGAATCTAGCCTTGGTCTTTCTGTTCTCTGTCTTGCACAAAATCACAGGTGCAGTACAGAGATCTGAGGCTAGAGCTCAGATTTCCCATCTCTGCTCTGATGTAGTTTCAGCCTCTAAAGAGCTGTGCTCCATTCGCATAGATGTGAATGATTTCATGATGTCTCCAGAGATCATGACAGAGGTGACTCTTGTGGTAGACAATTAAGGGAGCAAAGATTCATTGGGGTGGAATCTTCCATGCTCCCTAAGTTACGTCTTTTGGATTCCAGAATCCCAGTTTATGCAAATACTCCCTCCTAAACCATTTCCCATTGGCCTTCTCCTATGCCAGTTCCCAGATAGAGTGGGGGAGGGCTGGTCAGGTCTAGGTGCGGCCCGCCTTCCATGGTGTGTGAGCAGGCTCTTCTCCCACAAACTATCCAGGAACCTGTCCCACGGTTGACCAAATGACTTGGGCACTGGAGTCCAGTCTGCTCTTTCCACCACAGCTGAGGGAAAACAGACACCTCTTCATTCAGCTGGGTGGGAACCAATTGACAGGAGTTCTATAAAACGAGTAGAAAAAACAAAAATCAATGAACCCCTCCAACGTTGATACCGGGTCACGACCTCTGCCCCATTGCCCCAGTGGGAATGAAAAGTGGTTAGACATTGGGTTTGCCAATGTTCACTGTTCAAACCCAAGCTTGGGCTGGTACCAGGGAGTCATGGTCAGCCACTGGATGATTGTCTGGAAGAAACGCAACCTAGCGGGCTGGGGCTGAAGGCTGGAAACAGCAACAGTGAGTCTGGGTAGGAAGACAAGTTATGGAGAATAGGGAGAACAAAGAAGTATTTTAGCAAAATAGAGGAGAGTAAGGTGGCTATGGCTTTAGGACCAGATAGTAGTTCTGGATGTTCTTTATCTGCAAGAATAGAACCTGGTTTAGGAATAATGCTGTGGACATATTTCCCTTCTAAGTAATGAATTCAACATCACCTCTTCAAAGAAGCCTTCCCTGGACCTGCCGGCTAATTATCTATCACACTGTGTGTGTGTGTGTGTGTGTGTGTGTGTGTGTGTGTGTGTGTGTGTGTGTGTGTGTGTGTGTGTGTGTGTGTGTGTGTGTGTGTGTGTGTGTGTGTGTGGTTGTGAGCTTTTTTACCATGCTCAGCATTTGTCATAATTTGGATTTTTTTTTAGAATACCGTTTCTTTTCTGACTCTGTGCCTTTTCTCCCAGTCCTGTGGGATTTCCATTGTGTCCTCCACCCAGAGCTGAGTCCCTGGCACCAGATCAGGGTACCATAAAGAGGTATTGAATTAATAAACGCATTTCTAATTGAATAGCTGTTAGGTCATAAATGCACGGTGACTCTTCTGATCGCCAATGGCCAGGTTCCAGGATGAACAGGAAGAATGACAGAGGATGGAGTTTCAAGGTTCCTCTCTGAACGAGGAGACCCTCCACATAACAAAGATGAGCATGCCGGCTGCTGAGTAACAGGTGCCCACCGCAGCCACCGGCAGGGAGGGCGCTTTAGAACAGATCAGGCCAAACGAAGGGGCTTCAAACACGTTCTATCTGCTCACGTGTCCATAGATCAAGAACTTCAGGCCGTTGTAAGCTGGGTCATTTTACTCAGTTATTTTCCCCTGGAAATTTGGCCAGGCTGTAAGATCCAAGAAAGCTGCACGCACGCATCTGGCTCATTGGCGTGTATCACGTGGCCCTTTCCATATGCTCTCTTGGGCTGCCTCATCGCCAATCAGATGTCTCTCATGGGGGTTGGCTTCCAAAGGGAGCAGTCCAAGCGCGTCATACCTCTCCTGAAGCCCACCCCTGGCAGCTACCCACCGTCGCTTCCACCGCCTTCCAATGATCAAAGCAACGAAGGCCGGTTTCAAATCTAAAGGGAAGAGAAATAGGCTACATCTTTTGTAGGGAAGATGAGGAAAGAAATGGCCACCACTTTTTTTTAACCCATCCCAAGGAAAAACCAGTTAGGACGATGTTGTTCCAGTGAACCCAGCCTGTGGCTGCAGCAGCGGAGGGGGCGGGTGGGGGAGGGGGAGAGGGGGCTTGGCTCTAGCACCGGCAGGAGACATGGCAGGTTGAGAGCGGTGGTCTTGACAAGACAGGAATCCTTTCTCTCTGCTGGTCCCCTGTTCGGTGGCGAAAAGAAAACCATGACAAACATTATGGCATAGGCAAAAATATTTCTTACAATTTTAAAGCAATTCAAAATGAGTCTCATGAGTGGGAAACCAAGGCAGAAGAGGCGCTGGAGTCTCCAGGGGAAGAGGCACTCCTGGCTCTTCTGTTTCTAGAAGCTACTCGTGGCCCTTTCCTCTGTGTTCAAGGCCAGGGTGTAGCATCTTTTTGGGTCCCAAGAAGAGTAAGGTATAGAGGAGAAGCAGGCTGAAAGAATGAAGAAAAAAAATTGATTGGGCAAAGTATGAGAAATTTGTAAAATTTCCAAGAGGAGATGCCAGCAAAGTCGTCTGGAAGTAGGAGTCTTGCATACAAATTCAATCTACTTAGTCTAAATATAAACTTTGGGTTAATCAACACGACACTAGGAGAAGATTGTTGCAGCCATGTAGGAAAAAAATGTAACATCATTGTCTGATATAAATATCCAAGTCACATATGTACAGTTACATTTTAAAAAAAAGTAAAAAGAAACAGGAAAACAAATTTCAGTAATATTTCCTGTGGCTCAATGTATGATGCAATCATTAGTCCTCCAGCCAATGAATAGAAAGCAATGACACATCCCAGTAAGACGTATAAATCCAGTAACTTCAATGAGCCATGGTCCCGTGGCTGATGGTCACAGGTGGCTCTGATTGTGAGCATCGTGGTTATACGTGGGATGGTAGGGGTTTAGAGAGAGATGCCAGGAACTCGCCCCACAGAATCCCAGGAATGCGTAACCAAAGGCTGGAAAGGAAGACATGGCCAGCGATGCTGAACACTCCCACATGGGCAGGGTGGACAAGGAGACGTGCTACTAATTAACAGACACAGAGGAAAGAGACTGCTCGTAGGCTCTGCCCTTTGCACACGTCACCTCTCCTGAGTTGTCTCCCTGGGCCCCTTGGGTGGTAGAGAGGAGCCCACAGCAACCGTGCAGCTGGGATCTGCCCTCCAAAGCCTCTGCCTGACCCTGCCTTGTGGCCTGTGCCATCTTCAGCCGGCAAGACGTAAGGTATAAAGCAGCCATCTCTACTCCTGTGTGTTAGTGTAAAGCTTGCCTTCTATGACACGTCTTATGGAGGAGAGCAATACAATAAAATACTCATGGGTTATATTGTCATTTCACAGCTGGAAGGCATACGGCATTGACTCCAAGACGCTTCTCAAACTAGATGCAAAGGTGGAAATTGGCACCTATGTGTAGTTAGTTGCTAAAGCGCTCGGTTTCTCTCGGTACGTGGTGGTGTTAGTTTTCCCCCAATGAGTGGGTCTGCTGCGGGGGAGGCAGGGGATCAGCAGGGATCAGCCATCCCTACGTGCACAGTGCACACACGCCAGAGGCCTTCCTGACACAGGAGTCATTCTTAAAGCACAGGTCCTGGTTTTCCTGAGATCAGCATCCTGAGACGTAGGACCCTCGGCGCCAGGATTAACGAAAGTCTGGACAATACGTGACAAGTGAGGGGTGAAAGGCCTCTTACCAAGGACCCCGAGAGTGCCAGCACCCCGCCCCCCACAGGAAGAGCCTCCTCTTAGGGCTGTGATGATAAGACCCAACGCCAAGTTATTAATTTGCAAAGAGAGGCGAGTGTGCCCAGAACCGGAAAACTCAAAAGTCCGTGTGATCAGCATTTTTCTCCCTCCGTGAAGCCAATCCATTAATTGAAGGGGGAGAGAACGGCAGGCACGTGCACTGACAGGCACCCAGTCCAAGCGCTCAGCAAATCCTCTCCCGGCACAAAGCCTGTCTATTAATTTCCAAAGAGGAATATCTGTCGCCCGCTCTGAGAGGCTCAAAGTCCACACGCTGGCACACGTCCTGTGCTTCGGCGCCACGCTGCGTGGAGAGGAGAGAGGTAATCCTCGGGCTTCGTGGTGGGCAGCACAGATCGGGAGAATGGGAGGGTGGGAGCCTGGACCTCACAAAGCCTGCCCACTGGTGCCACCCCTGGGTCCGGACCAGCTTCGCCTGGGACCTCAAAGAAGCCTTTGCTTCTACATCCTTTTCTGCCTCCAGGACCAGTGCTACCATGGAAGGATCCACAGGGCATTCTGTTCCTCAGGCCACCTTTGGGGACTCATCTCTTAGACCTGGCTGAGGTGTTCGATGTGCTACCACCTTCAAATAGGCAGCTGCTGCGTTTCATATGGCCAGGAGCTATGTCATCTTGCTTACGTTTACCTTTGTTCTCATTCCTTCCTTTGTTCTCCCGCCTCCATCCCTTTCCTACCAACGCCTAGCAGCCGCAGAAGGTAGCTGGCGGTTTCCCTCCTAATCCAAGGGAAGATGCTGTGTAGTAGTGTCGTGTTTAATCACACAGCCGTGCAGCTGAGAAAGATCCCCGTCTTCTGCTCTGTCATCACAGAGAACGTGGATATCATACCGTATCCCTTTGGTCCTCTGTTTCCTCATCCGGAAAGTTGGGATCATCCAAATTCACCTGTCCTAAGTAGGAATCCCAGCAAACCTGTAAAAAGGCTCGTGTGGTGCTGGAGAAAAACAAACTCTTAATAAATGGTAGCAAATAACCAGACTTGTGACAGCCATTTTACGGTAGAGCATTGAAATGTTAACTTTTTGTATGACCTAGACAAACCAAAAGTAAGGATCCAAGAGCCTGATTGACATTTAACTTTGGGGATCAAATCCACACCTTATAATATTTCCCCTGCTATTGATTTATTACAGTCACAGGAAGCATGGTTGAATAAGGAAACTGTGTAAGGAAAGTATCGAACAGGACCAGATAAAGAAAAATCCTTTTGGTGAAAAAAGACAAGACTGAGCTTCCACCTTCCTCGACCCCTTCCTTCCCGGCCGGCCATCCTCAGTCTGCTGTGCTTGCTTCTTTTCTCCCACCTCGAATTCCTTATCTCAGGCCTCACAATCCCCAACCATGTGCTCTGGCCAGCGTTCCTGAAGGAAGACCTAGGCTCTGACTACATTCCCAGCCTGCTCCTCACCTTTGCTCCATCTTCTGGGCCTAGCAAAGCACACCAGCCCATTCTCTCACTAACTTACCAGTCACTCTATGGGATGGGGTAGCACTGCTCTTTTGTAGAAGATAAAGCCAGGCCTCGCAGCAAGGAGAGCTCCAGCCAAAATCAACAGCTAAGGAGGTTGTTGAGAGACAGATACTCCTGGCCACACTTCACAGGTTGACTCATGGCTAGCTGAAGCCAGCTGCCAGTGGCCAATACTAGTATTTTCCTGCATTTTCTTAAGTGTCGGATCTTGTGCTGGTCAGCAGAAGCATTCTTTCCCGAGGCCTCCAATGCCCTCAGACATTGCCACCATGATTTCACTCCTCCTGTGCAGACAGACATCGAGGCCACTGCATGAAAACTGGCTGACACCATGTGGTTTAATGCTGTTCGTGGAGCTGCCAGGATTCCCGGCAGCACGAAGCGGTGCACGGCCCTTGTCACCCAGTGCTGTTAGACCCTCACGAGAGTGGCAGCAGGATTCTCTCATTCATGGTTCCATTGGGTAGCAGACAGCCTCTTCCTCTCTCAAGGTGGAGTCCTGAGCCAGCCTCTGGCAGTCCACGTGACTTGCAACTTTGCTGCAGTCCTCCTTCATCGTTAATGGTCTTATTCTGAACGGACTCATGGTTCTGCTCACCAGGCAGTTGTTGCGGGAAGGTTTGAAAGCTTCCATAACCCCACAGCAACACGTGGCTGTTCACAGGCTGCAGGCTCACTGAGAATTTTAAAAAAAAAGTCTGTGTCCTGCTCACCTCTTTTTCCTCCATTTCCTCCCCCTGGTTTTCTTACACTTCTACCTGGGGTCTATATTTCCCAAGGGAAACGCGATCTTTGCATCATGACACACGATTGCCACCCACTGGTAAGAATGCTTTTGCTGCAAAGACTTCTGAGGTTTGGGTTGCAAGAAGAGCAGTCCATTTCCCATGATCGGGTACACGAGTCCAGGGAGCGTTAACCACTTTAGTTGAAGGTAGGTTTTCCTCATCCTAGCTGCAGATTTGTAAGGAATCCTGCAAATCACCACATTATATGATTCCCTGGTTTCATGTCTTACATTCTGTGGTTTAATGAGCATCTCCCACTAACGGGTTAATGGGTAGTTTTGACTCGTTTTGATGAGGCCACTTACACTTTTCAGAGTTCTGAGAAGAACATTGTTCCCTACAGGAACAACGATGCCAAAGAGGAACTTCAGGTTTCTGATTAATAAGAGTAATTTGCACATAGGATCATATCACTGGAACATCATCTCCTTTTAAAGAACTGTTTGAAGAAGAGGCTAGGGGGGTAGGTAGCCTCTTCTGTATTCCGGCTACCATCCCCATAAGGTAGAGACCATCACCACCACTCTTACTTTGAAGAGGAGAAACTACAGCGTGAAGCGGTGAAGTCAGCATGCAAACTCATGCAGGTCGACTCTGCAGACCCAAGTCCGACTGAAACCCAGGAGCTCTAGCACCAGAATCTCATGTAGGAGGCTGTGCTGTTCCTCAGAAACACTATCCCTGAGCACTCCTGCTTCACTGTGCTGTCTCTTCCTGGCATGGGGCCATCTCCACCCTGATCAGTTTTTCCCAGATGCTCACTCTGACCAACAGATCCAAAGATAACTGGTCCCAGCAGACCCAGCCTGTGCCGCCACTGACTAGCCTGCCGGGCAGCGGCCCTGGGCTCTGTCTCTCCTAAGGCAAGCAGCCAGCATGCATCTTCCAGAGGGAACTGAAGCTCTGAACTAAATGTTGATGCCTGCCCTCTCTCCTGAGACCCAGGCAGAAATCGGCAAGCAGCACCGTTGCAGGGAACAGATAAGCACATGAGAGGAAGGGAAAGAGGAGAAATTGGGCCAGTGGTGCTTGGAAAATCCCCCAGAATCTTTGAGAACAATTTCAGATGCTTCTTTAGATAAAAAACGTTGGTTCTCACCTAAAATATCATACCAGTTGGCCTCTTGCTTCGTGGCATGCTTACGAAGAAAGTCAGTTCCTGCTGCAACAAAAATCTCAGCTCTCTTAGCTTCCGGAGAAGTGTAAAGTCATTAATGATCCTTTTAAAATGCATTATTACATGGTCTCCATCTCTATATCTCAAATCTAAACACTGTGCCACAAGCCTTTATGAAACCAAGGCTAACAGCTTGGGAGTGTTAGATATGATGACTTTTGGGGTCCCTCATAGCTATAAGTAATCATTTGTGAACCTGGATTAAAAAATATAAAAATATATGGGAATTTCTCTTTATCTTCCTTTGTTATTAAAGAATAAGTTAACATATATTGATTTTTATTATGCAACTTGCCCAGAAATGAGTGATTCACTGCTGACATTTTTATGATGTGCGGTTTCCATTCTTTTTAATAGTGTTGGTGCAGTATTTTTTTTTTTTTTATAAAAAGTGTCTTGGTCATAAAAGAAGCAAAGGTTGCTTCAGAAAACCCAATAGGCCTTACATAATCCACTTTCTCCAAAGGAAATCTTGGTGGGAAACCTTATAGGTTGAACAGAAAGATGAGACTCCTAAGATAATAACCGACTTACATTGCATTTTGAAGAATGACCAAACTATTCATATTTATCTGTGGAAGATTACAAATCAGGAGCCATGGAGAGACTTAGAAGTTTGACATATCTTAAATTGAGCAAAGGTATTATCTAAAACCATGCTAGAGGGTCAGACAAAGTTAGATTATGCTGCTGTAACAAACAGTCCCCCAAAGATAAATCACTTAAGCAAAAGAAGATGGTTTACTTTGATGACAGTTAACTGATGTAAGTTAGGATCCACATGGTCTGCTACGTAAGTTCATGATAGCAATACCTTAACATGATATTTTAACATGATATCCTGATGTTCATGGCAGAGAAAGGAAACATTCCAGATTTTTCCTTACTGAGAATGCTCTCCTAGCTGGGTATCAGGGCCTCACACCTGTAATCCTAGCTGCTCAGGAAGCTGAGATCTGAAGATCGCAGGCAGGAAGGTGTGTGACACATCCTACATCTTACCATCATCCATGGATCACATTCAATGACAAAGGTCAACACTAAAGGAGACCGGACTACCCCCAGACTCAGGGAGCATCACCCACTACCGATGGACCACAACAGTCTTCAGTCTTTCCACAACCATGGAAGGCATGGAGGCACAGTCCCCTTTCTTCCGAGGAGGCTAGGGAGGGTGGAGGTTAATCTGTCTGATGGGCTGTCCCCTCTAGAAAGAGCCAATTGGACTATTGCACAGAGATCCTCCGTGTGGGCAGAGCCCCAGAACGTTGACTGGTCTCCAAGCAGATGCAGGGGTGAGGGGGAGCGGGCACTTCCTGGGGCTGCGGCCACACTCCCCTGCCGTTAGCAACCTACAAGTACAAACAGATCTCCCTGCAGCCAGTGTGGGAGGACGTTCTGTCAGGAGCTAGCTTGTCTGTGTCTCTTTGTCACTACCTGGAGCCAAAACACCCAGATCCGAGACACACATTCTCTTAGACAAGACCTTCAGCAACACCAGTAGGGTGCTTGCGTGTGGGAGCGGAGGGCTTGGGCCCTGCAGGAGCGTGACCCATGACCCAGCAGCGGTGTCGGGCACTGCTAGAGATTCAGAACCCCAGGCTCCTCCGCTGCGTCAAAATCCACCAAAATCCTGCTCAAAGTGTACCTGTGCGCACGCACGTGTGTGTGTGTGGGGGGGGGGTGTGTGCACGCACACACACATGAGCTTGGGCACAGTCTCTCTTAACTGCCACACTCCCCTATCTCCCTTTTGCTTTAAGCAGTGTTGGAACTTCGGCCTTCCCTGTATACTTAATTACCTGCTGTTACTTAATTACCCTGCCACAAAAGTTGGGCAGGCAGCCACCCACAAGGCGACGGGCATTCTCCAGATCTTTCTCCCCTAAAATTCCCTAACATCTCCTGCACCCCAGCTCCATTTAAAGAAGTTGCTCTCAGAAAGTCCGCACTGTAGATCTTCCATGTAGAGACACTGTGTTGATCTTGGGCAGGCAGGGGACGCATGTCTTGCCTGGTGATGAAGAGGATCCTAGAGAGGTTATTGTGCCATGAGAGCTCTCCACAGCCACCCAGAGTATAGTACTATAGTCAGTGTAACATGCTAGGATAGCATAGCATTATCTGCCATATGCATACTCCAGCAGCGTGTATATATCACGGATACACAGAATGCATAGCACAGTGTAATATTCACCTGCTGCTGACGGTGTAGCCCACGCGGGAGACTGCAGGACACTCCTTCCCAGCCCTCACCTCATGCCGTCCTTGCTGCAGCTATTATTAGCCCCATCTGCTTGTGAGGACACTGGTGCTAAAAGCTCAAGTGAGTGTCTGCCACTGGAGTCAGCGTGCCAACCTAGATCTGCCCATTCCACCTGCTGGGAACTTCAGAAGGCCTTCAGGAAGACAGGCCAGAGGGACCTTGTGGCACCTGTTGATGTCCTGCTCCTATGCTCATGCTCACCAGACTTTACCTGCAGCCTATAGCACGGCAGACTGAGCCAGGAAGTGCCCTGGGGCTCCTGTGGATGAACTCTGCATTGTCTTTGTCCTTTGGTGGGCAACACTGGGAAGTGTTCCACACTGTGTCTCACAGGGTCCCGGGGCGCTGAGCTCCAGTGCCTGCAATGGGAACCTTCCCGGTGATGCACCTGCTAAGCCTCGGCTCCACCCCGGCTCTCTTCCTCACTTGCATTCGCTGTCATTGCCTCCAAAGCAATTTCTTTAAAAGCACAGAGATGCTGGGAAGGTGGCTCAGTGGTAGAGCGCTTGCCTTGCATGCATGAGGCCCTGGGTTCAATTCCTCAGCACCACAAAAGAAAAAAGCCGGAAGTGGCGCTGTGGCTCAAGTGGTAGAGTGCTAGCCTTGAGCTGAAGAGCTGAGGGACAGTGCCCAGGCCCCACCACCAGACCCAAAAAATAAATAACAGCACAGAGATGAAGACAGGAAGATGGGGGAGAATGCAAGCCTAACATTTAGTGCATAGCCTACAAAACTAAGAAGTTGAGAGCAGGGGTAAGGTTGGGAGGGCTGTTGAGAATGAGGAAAGGGATGACATTGATCAACGTGCATCATATTCATAAACTGCTTTGTTAAATGGCAGCTCCTTTGGACAACTAAAAAAATAATTTAAGGGGGAAAAAACCCCACACTTTCACACAAGTCCTTATCTCAGGGTCTTCTTTGAGCTATCCCAAAGAGAAGAGTCCATGGCCAGGGGCTTCCTCCCTTTCAGCAAGAAGTTAATGCACTGCGCACACTCAGACACAGTCTCTGGTGTGACCTTGGATTGAAGGACAATGACCTTGAGCTGGGATGGCCCAGCACCGTTGGAGGAGATGGTTGTGGGTGTGCAGGGAGCAGGGCTGTGGCTGCCGGGCGTTTGCCCAGGCCTCTGCTCTGCTCTGCTCCATGGCTGCACTCTCAGAGCTCTGATTCCCATTAGCTTTGAAGCTCTCCCTGCAAGGCAGACGTCAGCATGGGGCTGTATTGAATCACAAAGGAGGTGCTGGAAAAACTGATTGCAAGAAAATGCTATATTTTTGGATTTTCTGTGTTTTTCCAATAGAGACATATCCATCTTTCTTGGGAGGATTTTCTCTTTTCCTTTGTGATCAGGCTTCTCTGCCTTTTGAGCAAAGGTTACAGATTTATGAATTAGCTCTGCAAAGGGAGGCTGTGTGCTGGAAGTCAAATCGGTTAAAGCTCTTTGATAGTGAATATATTCCAGGGCAGAATTGTTGCAAAAAAAAAAGAAATCCCCCAAATGCAGACACAGAACTAGCTTTTTACCTGTAAGTGACAGGATCTGCTTTGTGACAAAAACTAAACCCTGAGAAACGGCCTCGATGCGTTACGGGAAGTATGCAAAATGGCAGAAAGCTGACAAATGGCAGCGCCAGGAGTCAGGTCTGCGCATTTCAGAAATCCTGCCTGGTGAACATGAAACTGGAAGGGGAAAAAAAGCCAGCGTAAGAGCTGTGAGGAGACCAAGGGGCCCATCTGGGCATCAAACTCAACAGAATGGCATGGCCAGACATTTTTTCTTCTGGCGCAAAGAGCTTTTGAGTATTGTTTGATAATATTCCAACATGAAAATGTGGGTGCCAAGTTTCCTAAATGTTTTATAGAAGACCTGAAAATGGCTAAAGCATTTATCCTGGCTTCCACAAACTGCCAGTGTCTGGATAGGAACCTGTTGCTGTATCTTGTTCACTTAGAGCTTATTGTTTGTCAGAGCCACACCACCAGCATATCATCTTAGCAGGCACAGATCCAATCAGAGCCTTTGTAAACTCATAAAGCAGGTTCCCGCTGGGTATGGTGGTACATATCTCCTGTCTGTAGTCCCATCCTGTGGGAGGCTGAGATCCGAGGACAAGTTCAAGACCAGCCTGAGTTGCCTGTGGAGACTCTGTCTCAAGAATAAACCACCACCAATACAACAAAAACAAAGTCGTTTCTGAGCTCCAGTGGTGCAATCGGTTAGTGCGTGGTACTTATACAAAGTCGTTTCTAAACAATCATTTCTCCTGCCTTTCGTATGAATATTTCCAGACCTAAAACTGGGAAGAACTTTATACTGAAAGTCATATCCCCATCACCTACGTACTACAATGCTAGCTCTATCACCTTTTAAAGTTGATTGGTTGTCTCTCTATCATTGACTTACTAAGAGTTCTTTACATATCCTGGGTACTAGTCCTTTGCCAGTAGTCTTTTACCAATATTGTATTCCAGTCTGCTCTTACCTATTCATTTTCTTGATGGTGGTTTTTGAGGAACAAAACATTTCAATATTAATATTTAATTTTTAAGGTTTTGCATGTATGGTAGCTTTTAAAGTCTAGTCTATAAAATGCATGCCTATACCCATAGTAGAAAATAGATTCCCCTATATTTTTCTTTAAAAGCAGTATATTTTTAGCCTTTACGCTTAGGTTATGTTTCAATTGATTTATGAATGGTGTGAGATAGGACTCAGGGTTCATTTTGTCGCTTTTATGGATGTAGTGGGTGCAGCACTATCTGTTTTCTGGTTTCAAAAAGCATCTATTATTGTCTTCATTGAGTAACTAGTACCCGAATCAGGAGTCAGGTCCACATGATAGAAATGTGTTACCAGGCTGCGTACTCCGCAGGGCTGACAGTCCTATACCAGTACTGCGTGATCTCGATGATGAGTGTGGTGGGTACTGAAATAACGTGTCTAAGGCCTTCAACATGGTTCTTTTGTGAGATGAATCGGCTATTCTTTGCATTTTCATATAAATTATATAATCAGTTTGCCAGTTTCTACAAAAACCCAGAGGGAATGCTGTTGAGAATGCATTGAGTCTATGCACCAACCTGGAGGGGATGAACACATGAACCGAGTCCATGAACATGGTATACCTGGGTATTTACATATCTTCTCTTCAATTTCTCCCAGCAATACAATTCAATGTGACAATTCTAAGCATCGTTTGTTATTTATTTTTTAGGTGTTTTATATGTTTAAAATGTTTCCTGAGTTTTAAAATGTTTTTAAAATGTTTTCTCCTGCTGTCTAAAACAATTAAGTGAGCTGGGCGATGGTGGCTTACACCTGTAATCCTAGATACTTAGGAGGCTGAGATCTAAGGATGATGGTTCAAAGCCAGCCTGGGCAGGAAAGTCCGTGAGACTCTTATCTCCAATAAACCACCAGAAAACTGGAAATGGCACTGTGGTTCAAGCGTAGAGTGCTCGCCTTGAGCTGAAGAGCACAGGGACAGCGCTCAAGCACAGAGTTCAAGGCCCACAACCAACAAGAAAAAAAACATTAATGAATGCAATCTCTGTTACTTGGTTTAATTTGCTTTTTTGTTCCAGGAACATATAGTTGAGAACAAAAAAAAACATGTTTTTGATCTTGCTAATTTAAGATTTTTCTTTTTAAACAAGGATGTCACTTTTCAGTAGAGGTAGTTTTAGCTCTTTATACTACTGATTGTTTTAAATGGTTTTGCTGGCCTGTAGTGCAGTGCTGAAAGAATGTGAGTGAACTGCCCACACCTGCTTTTTCTACTAGAGGAAATGCTCTCCGCATCTCATGGATAACGCTCTGTGAGCTAGGGATAGTTCACAGAGGTGCTAGCTTGTTTTAATTCTCACCAACCTTGAAGTCGTTTTTCATTTCCCCAGTAATTGTTTCTTTGACTCATAGATTATTTGTGAATGCATACCTAAAACTTTCAAATACTTGAGAGTTCTCTTTATACCATTATTACTGATCTTGGTTGCCTTTGATAGCAATTAAGGAATATACAGGTATGATGTTGCTAGAGCCTGTCATATGGTCTGTCTGGTGAAGGTCTCATGTGAGCCTGAATATGATATCATGTAGGTTTTAGCTTCAACTGTTAACTAGAAAACATGTGGTTGAGAATATTGTCCAGATCTTTTTATATATGAGGGCTCAATAACCTAGTTTTTCCATCATTAAACGGTGTTAATGGAATTATCTGGTCTTCTTATTAACGGCATTTTCCCTTTCCCATAGTAGAAGCCACATTTAGATGCATAAACGGTTGTGGCTATTCTTGATGAATCAGCATTAAGAAGGTCATTTTGCCATTACTAAGTATCTTCCTTCATCTCTAGTAATAGACTGCCTTCAAGCAAACTTTATCTGCCCTTATCTGTCATTTCTACTCTTCCTGAGCTTGCTGTCTGAAAGCGATGCCTTTGTCCATCCATTTACTTTCAACTTGACAGTCTCTAACTTTGTGGCAGACTTCCTGTGAATGACATTCATTGGTTGCTGCTTTTATCTGTTCTGATCACCTTCATTTTGCTGGTACACCAGCACTTCATAGATCATAGATCTGGCTGGATTTAGATATACCTTTGTACTATTTTGTTTCCAATTTGTCCTGTCTTTTTTTTTTTTTAACATTTGGAGGTACAATTAATTGAGGTCCTAGATACCATAAACCTTGAGCTCATTCTTTTGTTTTGGTGTATACTGCTATCAATATGCATGAAACAATTTAACCAAACTGTCTCTCTCTCTCTCTCTCTCTCTCTCTCTCTCTCTCTATATATATATATATATATATATATATATATATATGTATATATATAGCATATATATATATATACATATATATATATGTATAAAGCACCTAGGACAACTGGCATATATCATGAAATCAAATTAAGTGCCAATTTCTCTTTACGTTGTCCTTGATGCTGTTGCTATCATGGTTACCCTCGCTCACCCATGCACAAAGACAGGATTGGAAAACAACTGGGATGCATGCTGATGGTTCCTCATTAATATAGAAATAAATATGTCATGAGGATTTTCTTATGTTAGATTGTTTAAGAGAACACAGTTTTAATGGCTACATACTACTCTACAAAATAATTCACACTTTGGATGTTCCACAGTTTCTGGAGGGAAAATAAAGCAAGTTACATATTCAAATTATGTAAATTTCTCTAGGAGAAAGATCCTACAAAGCAATCTCATTTCTAATGGAAGCCTAGTGCTTACTGGATAATGTCAACTAGATAAAGTTAAGTAGCGCATTTCAGAAGCTGGAATGCTCATTAAAAGTGCTTTCATATTTGGACTAATAAAAATGACATATCTGCCTCGCCTCTTGAGGAAGTTGGAGTGCTTCATCAACTTTATTTCATTAGGACCCACGGCGATCCTGTGGCCTGGATGAAGGGCAAGGAGAGGCTCTGCCTTGGGCAGACCAGCGTCAAGTGTCAGGATGATAAAGCGCTCTCCGGCCGTCCACAGCAGGGGGAGCACTTTGCCTCCGTCCCTAAGTTTCTCCACCCTGGAGATGGCTCAGGGCAGCCACAGTTCTCAGACTAGGGGAAGACAGCCAGCTACAGGGTCCCAACGAGCTAAGGCAAGGAATTCACACCCGGGAAAATCTAGGTGCTCGTGTAAGAAAATTTGCTTGCCTTGTTCCCCTACCACATGTTAATTCATGGATAGATGAAGGGGCGCAGAATTCAACACCATAGCCCTCCCCCTCTGCCCATAACTTCCTGTGTGCTCAACGTGCCACGAAACCTTTGCACACACCACGATTATCACACGTGACCCATCACGCGATAATACTTGATGGTTGGGAAGAAAAAAATATCACCAAGATTCATGAGTGGCCTAAGTATCTATATACATTGGCTGGAAGTCTTGTGCTATAATATATATATATATATATATATATATATATATAGTTGTGTTTTCCCTAGGAGCCCTGCTTTGGATCACAAACTGTGGCCTTCCTGCCGTATCTTCCTGTGCTAGAGGGGGAAATATTCGCATGCCCATCTGTCTGTGTCCTTTGGAGGGCGCTGCTACCACCAAAGGACTTAATCTCATCTGAGCCTCCTGGCCACCCGAGGGCCCTGCCTCCGGGTGCCACCACCCAGGAGCAGCGCTTCATTCAACCAGTGCCTTTGTGGAGACAAATCTTCAGTGTGCAGCCTTCCGCTCTCAAATGTGTGTCTTTCTCTCATACAAAAATGCGCTCATCCAACAGGTTGAAAGCACCATTCCAACATCAAATCACAAGCCAATTCACACAGGGGCTTGAGCTATTTGGAGACTTGAGCTAAGAGAGAACCAAACCCAGGTCCCATTGCTGGAGCAAAGGACTAATAGGAGGGTGGCATTGCATCCTAGAATAAGGATGTCAGAGGGTACGGAGCCAGGAGATTCGGCATAAGAACAAGCTAAGTGGGGTAACATAGACAATGTTCCAAAGCCACAGGGTCAATACGCATTAGCAAAGCACTCAACGCGACTGTTTTAACTGCAACGAGGACTTCACACACTTGTTTGATAAAGCATGCAAAAGAAGCAGAATGCTTCACATGTATTCCCAGATGGTGTGTTTTGAATGGTGTCTTCCCTTTCAACAGAGTTTTGTGGTAAGATTTTCTTTTAATGGGGAAATGAGTAATAACTTTGGGAGCAATTAACTTGATTCTTAATAAGAATGATTCAGAACCACAACAGAAGCCGATATCCTTTCATCTTCTCTAAATATCCTCACTAAATATGTAGTAATTGGATATTTATATGAGTTCAGACTCTCCCCTAACAAAAGCAGTAATGACTATTTGTCAGCCTGGGACACACAGTTTTAAATACAGTATCTTGAGTCTCAAAATATCCTTTAGAGAAAAGCCCAATGGGGAGGGGATGGGGGGGTTAAAATGTCGTCACTGTCTGTTTCAGTGAAGAATAAAGTAAGTGTATGTAACACCATGACGGCCAGCAGTGGGATTCGAAAGGGGGTGAGAAGGATGGGGGGGGGGGGAGCAGGGGGCCACACCATTGTCACCTGTACGGCCTCACCTTCCGGAAGGCGAACAAGGTCACCTCCCTCAGGCTGAGGATGCAGGAGATGAGATTCAGAGCAACCACGGACACACCCAACATCACAGAGTATGGTGGGGAGCCCCAGCCAGGCCACCTCTGCACCCTGAAATTCTGCTGTCACACACCCATCCCTCAGGACCACATCCAACAGTACGAAAAATGAGGTCGGTATCGAGAACCGTGTCAACTCCACCGTTCTTCCCACGGCGAGCAGCACGCTGTGAATGGAAGGGACTTCCGCTCTCTTGATGCTTGGGACTCGTTTTAATGAGTGTATATTACCTGGACAACATGAGCGACTTCATTGTGACGCGTGTATGCATGCGTACCATGGAGACCGTTGTTAATCCCCGAAGCTCGCTCGCGGCTGTAACATGCGTGACAGCCACCATGGACTCAGGGAGCAGTAGAACGGAGGGCATCACGCGTGATGCTATTGCAACACTCCTCGGTCTCAAGTTGTGCTTTCTCAGGTGGGCTTGTCAATATTAAGTCATCAAGAAAGATGGCCCTAGGTAAACCTCCCCTTCTCATCAATAACATTCTACCAACTGCAGCTCTTGGGCTGGGATTTACAGCACGTTTAGCATGCCGCTCTGGACCCGTCATCATTTTTACAACACTTTGTAGTTGTGCCCACCGCTAGAATGAGGCTGTCCTAAAATTTTAACGTGATGAAAATCAATTTTCAGATGTTAATTCAGGTGCCATAGGTGACATTCCCCCCCCCCCCATATCCCATAAATCGCTTTTCTCTAGTTTTGAACTAATGATCACATAAGCAGAAGGTTAGAACCAACCTATGGCACCATTGGCTGGGGAAAATGTCTACAGCTGGGCCCCTGTAGCAAGGAGTAGAGAAGGAAAAGACCGCGGCCTTGAACAAGCCTGTGTTGATGTGGAATCTGAGGAGCTGCTGGCTCTCTCTGCCTTTCTTACTCTTGAGTCTCTCGGAAAGTGTAGACGTTTTCTTTGAGACCCACGTGTCTATGACTTCCTACTTCCGTACCTTTGTGGAGAACTCATCTCTAGAAGGCAGTGTCTCTAACTTCCAAGGTTGTGGAAGGAAAATGCGATGCTCTGTTTAACAGAAGAGCGTGACTATCAGTCGGGGCTGCCTTTGGCTGCAAGTAATAAATGACGTTTTTCTTGGTTAGCCTGGAGCTGGGGCTTGGTGAATCCCAATGGGCTCAGCAGCTCGACACTGCTATGAGGAAGTCGAGTCCTGACGTCCTGACTGTCTGGCCTTGAACCCTCCTCCTTGTCCTCCTTGTGCTCATATTAGCATGACTGGGAGACAGGGAGAACCAGCCTGGTTTATTCTCTGTGCGTTGGAGGGAGTTCTACCAGAACCCAGTAGAAGTCTACTTCTGAGTTTTCACAAGCCAGAACCTTGTCACACAGCTCCCCCTAGCTGCAAAGGAGGTTGAAACAGCAAGCATTTGAAGAATCCATTAGTGCCCTAAACCAGCCTAATTCTACAGCAAGAATTAGCTGTGAGAGAAGAAATAAATTGGGGAGACGTCTAACCAAGTCACGTGGGTTATATGGTCAGGTATTACATACTTGGGGACCCTTTGGTTTATTTTCTTGCTAATAGGACTCCCTGTCTCAAGCTATTTGTATGTGAAGCTATCTAGGCCCCTGGGTGTATTCAGAATTTCACCAGAGTAAGCACAGAACCCTTATTGTTTCCTTGGAATAATGGATCCCAGAATGCTGTCAGTGTCACTCTGAAATACTTACGTGCTCTACCTGGACAGTTAACACCTTTGTCCCCAATCATTACAGCCATTCACACTTGAGGCAGGTGTCTGGCCACTGTCATGGAGAAAAGTCAAAGCCGTAGGGCCTTTGCATATGCCCCACAATGGATAGATGGTGGCATCCGTGAAAAAATAAGTCATAAAATACCAAACTTAGATAGACCGTGAAGACTCCAAGCTCATGTCAAGTTTAAGGCCAAATTAAGAGAGGTTTTTCTCAGACATGGTCTTTTCCACTGAAGCAAATGCAGACAATTGACAAGTCTAAAGAATCAAGAACATTCGAGTGGCAGCAAGCTGCAGGGGTCAGCTCTCAGCGCTGTCATTCATAATCAGCTGTGTGATGCTTCACGAAGCCAACCACCCAAGGACTGGCTTCCTCACCTGTAACATGGGCACGGCTCCGTAAGGGGATTATTATCAGGTACTCATTGTAGTGAGGGGTGGAGGAGGGGGCTGTTTAAGTTGCATCCTTTATCAAGAGTGAGCTCCGTGGAACCCCTAGCTTTTCTCGTTCTCCAAGTCCTGTATGTTTATCTTTCTAGCTCCTGGTTTTCAAAGCAATATATTTTGTCACTGCCATCTTGACCTTGACATTTGGGCTATTCTTTGAAATCAGGATTTGTATCTGCCCTCTTGAGAGCATTTGCTCCAAGAAATAAACATACAGCACCACTGGTCTCGAATCTTGCCAGTAGGAATAATATAGACAAAATAAAACAGCACAGAAATATCTGTTGAGGAAGGAAAAATCGAGAGCTCAGCTATGGTTGGCATTGTTGGGGGTGGGGGGAAATCACCAAAACAAAATTCCCAAAAAAACTAGACATAGTAGAAAGAAAGAAAGAAAAGAAAACAAAGTGCCAATGCCAAGGTTTCACTAGTGACTAAAAACTGATACCAGAGTCAAAAGTTCTTGCCCAAGAGATAAAACAACAAAATTAAACCTGATAGAATCAAGCAACAGAAAAGAGTTGACAACTCAGAAGTTGTCATGGATAAAATTTAATTGGACAAAAAAAATCAGTAAATCCAATAATTGGCGTGAAATTTTGTATATAGCCCAACTAATCCCAAAAAAATAATTTCAACCAAGTAAAATTGAATTTTTTTTAATTCGACATTATTTAACTAGGCTGTGAAGAAAACTGATCAGTGACTTAATTTGGCCTAATAGAGCTTGCATTGAGAAATATTCCTGGAATATAAATTGTTGATGCAATTCTGATTCACCGTAATTGCTTTGAAACATGTATAAGAGCCAGCTGAGTCCAAATAATAGAATTGAAGCTATGTGCAGTTATTGTTAGTATATATAGTTAGTGTAGAATGCTTAACCAGCCACCCACAGCATTCATGGGTTAGTTCTCATACCTGTCTGAGGATGCTCATGTTTAAACACCTGCCTCGATTATTGAATACAAAAGGCACTCCAGTGTTTTTTGCCTACCATGGCGCATTGACCCCAGGCTGATTTCAGTGTGTTTGCAACGAACAGATCACAAGCAGGACGAAGCGTGCCGTCATCTTGGGTGGATACAGAAGTATTTAGGGATTGCCCTCTTGCAGGGCTCAGCCCCAACCCCGATATGCACACATCTTCTGGCTCTGGGCAGCCAGGCCCGGACGAGATCTCTGCCTCTTTAGCTCGTGCTAACACATTCTGGTTCAGCTCTGGCGTATGATTTCCTTATGCCAAGGGTGTCTTGTTGATTCCGTGGGTTTTGTGTTTCCCTGCTGCCCGTTATAACTCACAGAGCTCCGGCTTTAAATGTCAGGGTTGTCATCACGGTCATGTAGCAAAAAGCAGGCTGTTGACATTCTTGGGACACAATTTGCAACAGTCTTTCTTTTCCTATAACATTTTCATGTTTCCAGGTGACATGTGGCCACCCAGCCACATTACAGAGCCTAGAGTTTTATGGTAGAAAGTCAGCCATAAGTTAAGAGGCTGAGCTGGAGTACAAGGACTAGAGTTCAGGCCTCAGTATTAGCCTCAATACATACATATATACATACATATATGCATACATACATGTATATATATATATATATATATATATATATATGTTAACAAATAAAGCCCAGAATTTTAGTAAAATGTGTTCTGATCCAGGATCAGCAGTGGTGTCCTGGTGGCTCACACCTGTAATCCTGGCTACTCAGGAGGCTGAGATCTGAGGACCATGGTTTGGAGCCTGCCCCTCCCCCCCAACAGGAATATCTATGAGACTTCTATCTTTAACCACAAAAAGGCAAAAGAGTAAAGGGACAGTTCCCAGGCCACATGTTCAAGCTCCAGTACCAGCACAAAAATAAAAAATAAAATAGAAAGCATTGCTATTGCTACTTCACAGAACAAAGTACTAAAATGCAAAAATGTGTAATCCTTTACATGATCCAACATATTTAAAGCTCTCAGTGTATTCTTGGTCATCTTTTTGAAATCTTGTAGACTAGAAAATACTTTCAATAAGCAGTATGGAGGATCCTCAAAAGACTACAGATAGAACTCCCCTATGACCAGCAATCCTACTCCCGGGCATTTACACAAACAACCACAGACAAGGCCACACTAAAGCTACCAGCACAGCTATGTTCATTGCAGCGTTATTTATGTTACCAAAATATGGAATTAGTCCAGATGCCTGTCAGTGGATAAATGGAGCAGGAAAATGTGGTATATATACACAATGGAATTCCATGCTTCCATCGGAAAGAATGGCATTGCCCCATTCATAAGGAGTAAGTAAGGTAGACCCAAAGAAATGCAGAGTGCCTGTTTTCCCTCATTTGTAATAATTAGAATATGTCTAGGATAGTTCTAGCAGAGGATCCCAGTAGCTCAATAGCTATGTACATATGTTCTTATAAAATGATGCTAACCGAAATGAATTACAAACATGGAAACAAGAGGTTTTTCTTTTTCTCTTCGTGTACTGTATGCAGTTATCTCGTTCTTTCATTTTCTTTCCTTTGGTTTACCTCCTGTTGTCACTGTTTTTGATTTCGGTACCCTTTGTATTATATATAAGTTTATCTGATTTGGGGATGGGAGGTGGAATCACAGAAGTGGAGAGACAAAGGACAAAGGGCGAATCAATGCAACATTGATACTCACAAGACACGATGTTGGAAGTGAAATTTACTTGGGGGGAGAGGAGCCAGAGGGGAGGGGAGTTGGAAGGGAGGGATAGCGGGAGCAAACAAGGGGGGGTAACAATGTTGGACAAGAATTATACTCATTTCCTTACTTACGTAACTGTAACCCCTCTGAACATCACCTTTACAATAAAAATACTTTTAGCAAGTTCAAGTGCTCCGGCCAGTCTCTTGCCAGCATTTACAGACTGGTGGGAAACAATGACCAGCCTGTACAAGGTTTTGGATTGGAGATTATCTGATTATAGTCCACAGGCTAGATGTGTGCTTTTATCGATAATGCTTTATTGGGAGGCAGCCCTGTCCACTCATTATGTATTATCAGTAGCTTCGTTCGCTGGGGGCGAGGGAGGCGAGTTACCACAGAGGCAGTATACTAACCTGTTGGTGTTATACAGCCAAAATTAGCTGACCCCTTGGCGTGGCTTTACCCATTACTGTCCATGTCTATGCATCACATCTCAATGCGTGTTTGTTTGTGTATGGCAAGGATCTGAGAAGAGCTGCTAGCTGTTCCGGAAGTGTGTGGCCTAAGAGAGCTCATGAAAAGCCAGGCCAAGGATTAATTAACGACAGCCCATGACATAACACCCCATCTTTGATCATTTACTTATATCCTTTAAGTGCTCCACGCAGTTTCCTTTATAAAGATGTTTTCCCATTGTATGATTAAGGCTGTACTTTTTTGATGGTCTATTTATTAATTGAATATGCCTAGCAACATCCTCAAATTTGCAAAGGAGTTGTTAGCGTATTAATTGCACACAGGGGGTTTACTGTGATATTTGCATGCGTTCCTATGCTGTGCTTTGATCATGTTCACCCCTTCCTTACTCTTATCCACCCAAATTTATAAATTTAATGGGTTTTATTATGCTATCTTCACATATACATAAAATATACTTCAGTCTTTTTGTTCTTTGTTGGTCGTGGGGCTTGAACTCAGGGCCTAGATGCTGTCTTTGAGCTTTTTGTGCTTTTTTGCTCAAGGGTGGTTCTATCGCTTTGAACCACAATACTACTTTCAGTTTTCTCACAGTTAATTGGAGATAAGGGTCTCATAGACCTTCCTGCCTGGGCTGCTTTCAAACCATGATCCTGATATCTCAGCCTCCTGAGTAGCTAGGATTATAGACATGAGCCACCCTCGCCTGGCCTATACTTCAGACTTATTCACCCTGTATGCCCTCTTTTCCAATTTCCAGTTTTCCTTTTATATTCACACACACACACACACACACACACACACACACACACACACACACACAGAGTGTTGACAGGCCAGCTCTGATGGTCCATGTCAACTCAAGGCTTTGGTTAATCAATGTCCCCTCTCTACCCATTTCTAAAGCTCCCTCCTCCCCTACTACCCAGCGCTCTCTCTCTCTCTCTCTCTCTCTCTCTCTTCCTCTCTCTCTTTCACCCCCTCTTTACCTTAATTTCAAGTTCTTCTTCAACTCTCACCTATCCCATAGCAGGTTCTGTGTTCTGTGGTTGGGACTACCACAGATAGACTCCTGGTGGGTGTGATGCCCTTTACTCTCTGCTCAAGGTCAAGTGTGGACAGCATCCTGGCACAGCCTCTCCACTCTCAATAATTCTGTCAGATCCACTTGAGAGCTTTCCCCACACCGTCGGCCCGGACTGCACAATCTGGTGATTAAAACTTAGAACTACATTTTATTTCCAAAGCAAATTTGGTTTCCAGGGCAGCCTTCAACATGCATTACAATGCAGGCTAATAAAAACAAATCTGGGAGCACAAGCTTTTTTTTAAGCTTTTGTGTTATAAAATCTATAACAACATTAAAATCATTTGGGGGGAAATATCCACGAATCCTAAGCACAGCACTCAGTGAACATCTCCCTCTAGTTCTCCATCCATGTGTGTGGCTCTGATAGAAACACATATGTAAGCAACTTGGAATTTTTCAAGTGTTAGAGGAGGAACACTGTCTACACGGTTCCATGATCTTTGCTTTTCATTATTTTTAAAGACTGCACAAGATTTCTTTTATTGACAAGCCATAAGGTTTTATATTCATAGACATACATCCTTTGTTTCATGTCAGTGGATGTGTGTGTGTGTGTGTGCGTGTGTACTAGGACTCGAACTCTTGGTCTTGTGTTCTTTCTTAGCCTTATTTGCTCAAGGCGAGTGCTCTACAACCTAAGCCACATCTCCACTTATAGCTTTTTGGGTGGTTTAGTGGAGAAAAGTCTTACAGACTTCCCTGCCTGGGCTGGCTTTGAACCATTATCCTCAGATCTCAGCCTCCTGAGTAACTAGGATTATAGATGTGAGCCCCTGGCTCTGATCCCACTCCCTCTTTTTTTGGGAGGGGGCAATTCTAGGAGGTAAACTCAGAGCCTCATGCTTGGTAAACAAGCATACTATCTGAGCTGAGCCCCTGCTCTATGCCTCCTTAGTAGCTGAGATTATAGGCATGTGCTCCCATACTGAGCTCCTTCCTCTCTCCCTTTTTCCCTCCCTCCCTCCCTCCCTACTCCCTCCTTCCCTCCCTCTCTTCTTTCCTTCCTTCCTTTTTCTTTTCTTTCTGCCTTCCTCTCTTTCTCTTTCTCTTTCTTTCTTCTTTCTTCTACTCCTTCCTCTCCTTCCCCTCCTTCCCACCCTGCTATCCTCTTTACTCCTTGCTTGGCCTCTTCATCCCTCTCCCCGGTCACTCTTTCTCCATCTTTCTCTGCTCTTAGGGGGAAAAGTGCTCCATGAGCACTTGATAACCTCTTCAAACTTTTGAATATGTCCTTAGGTTAAATTCTCACTCAGCAATACAAGGAGCATGTTGAGAAATCCAATCACCATGTCGGTATGGTGCTGATATTCTCTTTGAATATCTCTAAGGGCGACTCTTTACACACATTCTGTGGATATAAATTCTAGTCCCTCCCAAAGGCATTCCTTCCTGGGAGCTCTTGAACTGAAAACAATGTTGGCCAACAAACCAGGTAACCTTGGTTAGCTCATCCACTAAGGCATAGGAGCCTGGTAACACATTACCTTCAATGCACAGAATTCTCCAAATAAACAACTTAGCTATTGTTACCTTACAATGTAAAGTAGTGTTAAAGTAATGTTAGCTTCTCAAAAAAGACTTGATTTGTGTTTTTCACCCCTGTATTCTAGCATCTGTTGTTCCTGGCACCTGCTGGTGTTTAATAAACAGTTTTTTTTTGTATTTTACAAACAAGTTAAGGATTATGATATCATAATACAAAAGGTCTTTGCCCTCCCCAAAAAATTGAAAACAGTGCTTCTTACTCTTTCAGCGAATTGATGTGTCTGTCATATTTATGCTTCTGAAAATATTTACAAACAATTCCCAGAGGTCCAAAGAAAATTTCAATTTTCCTGTGGTCACCAGGGAATGCTAACATTATGAATCTCTGGTGGGAAAGAACGTCTAGGTTCTGACACACTTGACTTCATCCTACAAGTAGAAGATCTGTTAAATTTAGAAAGTAGCCCATAGACCACTTGGCATCTTACGTTTCGGGGTCCATTTTTCTTTCTCTCCTCTTGTTGGCTTTGTGTGGTACTTGGAATTGAACTTTGAGCCACACACAGGGCCAAGCAAGCCCCGCATTGATTGCAGTCAGGCCTCCAACCCTGTTGTAACCCGTCACCATTGTGGGCTGTCAAAATGGGCACCATTATTCCCACCTCACAGTGGCAAATGTTAGACTCAAACACCTCAAAGAGTTGCCTACAATGACACAATTATTCAATGGAGGGACTAGCACCTGGGTCTCCGATTAGAGTTCAGCGTGGCTTGTGTTAAAGCCAGCCATTCCCACAGGATGGATTTGCTCAGCCTTTGCCTGCTTAGCATTTGGCTGATGGTTATTGTTAACACAGATCATTTGGGTCCCTTGTAATGATCCAGACGTTTTTCTCAAAGCCGGGTCTCAGATGATGAGGATGAGGCCAGGGTTAAGGCCATTCTCAGCTTCATCTGGAAAATTCTAACTAGAGTTCATTAACTTTTCAGCCCTGGTTTCTTTTGAGCACTAAGCTGATATAATAAAATAGTTGAAATCATTTTTTAAGTATTAAACAAGCGTCATCCATTTTCTTTTGTTACTCCATTTTCCCCCTTTCCTCTTTTTTTTTTTTTTTTTTGGTTGTGGGGCTTGAACTCTGGGCCTGAGCACTGTCCCTCAGCTCTTCAACTCAAGGCTAGCGCCCTACCACTTGAGCTATAGCACCACTTCTGGTTTTCTGGTGGTTTATTGGAGGTAAGAGTTTCATGGACTTTTCTTGCCCGGGCTGGCTTTGAACCATGATCCTCAGATCTCAGCCTCCTGAGTAGCTCGGATGACAGGCGTGAGCCACCGGCACCCAGCTCCCCCTTTCTTCTTTTATTACTACTGTTTCTTTCTCTGTCATTTTAAAAGTAAAACTTCTGACCCTCTGAGTGGCTGTACAATCATGTTTTCCTTGTATACTTGAAGTTATTGAAATCCAAATACATTGAACCTTCTTCAAACACATCAATTGTTGCCCCAAAGATCAGGAAAATCACCTCTGACTCACTCACAAGACTGCGTGTCTAGCAAGTACATCTTTCTAAAATGCCATCTTGCTCAGTAAATATGTGAGCAAATATCCAAAAGTGTTTCTGAACTATTCCCCCTCTGAAAATAATGGTGATAGTACATTTGTCCAAACTTTGTACAGCAGCCAAAAACAACAAACCAAAATCTCTTGAGTTAGTGGGGAAGGAGCTAATACTGGGCATGTGAAGATGATGAGGGTGATCACGAAGCACCTTCCTTTGTAGATTATTTGGGCACATTTTGGGGACGGTGCCTGAGCTTACCACTTGGGGCCTTGTGGTGGTGAGGCCAAGGGTCTACGGCTTGAGCCATGCCCCCAGTGCTGCTCTTTCTCTTAGTGGTGTCCACTCAGTCTTATTAGAAGCTTCTGGACTCATTCAACCCTCACTCCTGGCCTGCACCTGTGAGGTGCGCGTCTCCTGCGCCGTTTCTGGCAAGTCTCTGTCGTCTCTGCTATTCATGACGACCCTGGGAGAGCTGTGAGGTAGATTTCCCCAGCTGGGCACACTCAGCTCTGTCCTGAGGAAACTCCATAGCTATGTCGTGGTGCTGATTTCTTTCTAGCCAAGCAGAAATCGGCAGGAAGCACACAGCCCCCCTTATGCAATTCCTTGTCCGTGAATGTTCCAAGTGGGTAACTCATGCCTTCTTCTCAAGACCTTTTGAGGGAACTTCAAATCAAGAAGATGATACACCACAGGGAAAGGAATGGCCACCAAAAAGTCTCGAGTGAAAGAAATATGCAGAGCCCTTGCAGGAATATATGATGAGAAATGGGAGCAGAATGAGAGATGCTAAAGAAAAGAAGACTAAAACGGATAAAGCAAGACAACCACTGCTCCTAGAAAGAAGAATGGCAGAAATCCTTCATAGGAGACAAATCCTTTGAGCTGGGCTTTTAAGAACAGACAGCCTTTGAGCCAAACAATTGGTCTGTTTTTAAGGCCCAGACATTTCAAGACTCAGGATACACGAGCAGGAATTAATCTTCATTACTCCTGCAAGTGATTGTAAAATTCCAGTCACATGGCTCCAACCAAACTACAAAGGAAGCTGGGAAACGGAGAAGCGCTTTGGGAGGAGGCTGGTACCTCGGGGCTCTGCCACCCACAGACATCTGATTGCTTCTGGAGGCGGCTTGGCCTCCTCCATCTCTGTCGTGGGATTGCCAGGACATTGTCTCACAGGTGGTGGTCAGTGGCTTGTATAAAACCTTAGGAAACATTCTCAGGAATAACCCCTGCCATTCTCGTGTATGGAAGGTGCACGGTTGGGTTTGGGGAGAGGTTTTGAGTTACAGCAGAGCCCTGGGATGACCTTTCCCTGTTATGAATTGTGTCAATGAAGACACGGGTCATTGGAATCAGGCTGTACCCGAAAGGAGGTCCTGTTGGCCAAGGTGGATTTTGTTTTTCAGCAAAGAGCAAGTTGGGTCTTAGCTGCGAAGGTGGCTGGAGTTGCAGGAATGGACGTGGCAGGCCTCGGTGGGGGGCGGGGGGGGGCGCTCACTGTAGTCACGTTATACAATAGCAACCCTCCTCCTTCCATGGGATGAGGGCAGCAGCTTCACTCATTGAAATCATAAATCATTTCACTGGTAGCTCCCATCGCCATAAGATACGTTTAGAGCTAAAGCTGGTGCTTTCCTTCTGACTTACCAAACACGAGGCATTCAAAAATCATTTTCTTAATGACTGCTGGTTCCAAATGGTCGTCTGTGCACAAACACTATTTAGGACAATTAAATTCTGAACATAGTTAATTCTATAAGTTATTGAAAACTAATTAAATAGTTAAGGTCCTCTGTGTACTCTCCCATAATCTTGAGTTCCTTTTGTAGACTCCATCAATCATCAGGGCAGTGTCTGTAATCTGAAGTGCAGGCTTCCTTTCCTTGTTTGGAGAAGTCCCCCTCTTTCTCCCAAAATGAGCTTCACTGTCAGCTTGAGAAGCTCCTGATAATATGCTAATAAATATTTAACCACCAGCTGTCTAGTAAGAAATGAGGGTAAAACTATGGCTCACACACAATCGGCCAATTACTGGGGTACAGATAATCACACTGCGGCGTTTTTCAAGGTACCAGCATGACACTGCAGAGTTCCGAAGAGACAGTATATGTCATCTCATTTGCCCGATCCCCCAGTCCTGCCTTCAACTCTCATCCCAATAACCATGTCCAGTAAACCATCAACACGGTGCTTATATAGGAATGATCCACACCAGATACAGACAAAAAAAAATTAAAGCACCAGTAAAACTGACTATAAAAGGCAGACAGATGTTACCTGCTTGTACTGGTGGTGATGTCCATGGGGAAGTGTGACCCCCCCCCCCCCGGGGAGGACCATGTCACCCCCAGCCATGTTGGTATCACGGATACATCCTGCCATAGGGGATCCTTTACAATGTTAAAATTACAACTGTGGCATTTTATCATGCTGGAAATCTCATTGCTCTTCTCCCCCAGAAGATTGACTTCCTCAAGCTATATATTTTGCTTGGACAATACAACACTTAGCCAGAATCCTTAGCCTATGATAGATGCCACCCAGGATTATTAACTTGTTCGTGGAAATGACAGGTATAACCCGGCTCACTGAGGCATGAATCGGGGAGCAGGGTGGCTTGGGCTTCTGTGGAGCAGTGTGTTATGCCTACAACTCTGGTTGGCAAGCTCCTCTCACAGGCCCTGGGGGTTTGCAGTGGCAACATACACCACCCCGAGGGAGGGTCCCCGCAGATGTACAGAGAAAGGACACAAGGACCACACCTTCTGGGATCTATTGGAGTTCGCCAGAAGCCAGGGCATGTGAGCTATCCTGTGAAGGTTGAACACATGTTTAAGGAACAGCAAGAGAGGGAATGACACAGTGGAGAAGTAGACAGTCACATCACATTCAACTTCACAAATCGAGGACTCTGTGTGTGAATGTCAGTGGAAATGGGCACAGGTAAGCATATAGCTCCTGGAGGCACCAGCCGTACCGGCGCTCAGGGCAGCCCAGGGGAGCGCACTGAGCCTGCTGTGTCTGCCGTCCGTTCTCAGGAATCCAGGAGCCATCTTGAGCTGTCACATGGGTCCACACATCTCCCGGGGAGTACCCAGAAACCAAATTTGAATACATCCGACATCATCCCTGGCAGGAGGCTTGGTTGGGGATGAGGTAGGTCAGTGCCGGCTTTGGCAATTTCCCCATCCCTGGAGAAGTTCTCCAGCAGCTCCTGCGAGAGGAGATGGAAAGGCATTCTCTGGGTACCACAGCTAAAGGACTGATCACAGAAATGAAAGTGCAATTACAGAAAAATTATCCCTGGGCTATGACCACATTTCATGAGTATTTTATTGCCTCTACGACTCATGATTTCAATTTTCAGGACGGAGAGTCTCGGCTGAAGCCTAATTTAAATTCGTGCTATGAGAGCGCATGCTTTACAGGCATGTGTCAATGCGGAGGGAGGCGATTTGGGCTTAATTCCTTCGCGTTGACCACAGTTGTGTGCTGGGAGAGGACCAATGAGGACCCCTATGCAAATGAGACCGGGTTTGTGCTATGCCGCCTTCCTGCTTTTACTTCTCATCCACCACAAGAACGGATTCGAGCCTTTTATTCAGCTCATACTTGAAAATGATGATTTTTTGACATCAGGATTTTTGTTTAAAGGAAACATTCTCTGTGCTCTTGAAAGTTAGAGGCATGGCAGAGCACTTTTCAAGTCTCATAAAATAATCCTCTGACCACTTTTGAATTTTTTTTAAAAAAAGAGAATCTTCATCCTGTCCTTTGATCATGTCAAGATTGCGTGTGCTTCTGGAGAAGTATTGATACAGACTCAGATCGACGGTAGTTCTCTCTCGCCACTATTTCTCCCTCTGTGTGCTTTGGAAAAGCCACCTTGCCTTGGTAGGGCTGGTTTTGTCCTGTTATGATAAAGGTGATGCAGAGTGACGTAAGTCGGGTAATGAGGGCATTCCTTTTGGTGCCATGTCACCCGCATCCTGCGGTTTTTCAGTTGTCCCCTCCCGTCCCCTCCCACAAGTTGTAGGGTTCCGTTTCAGCATGCGCCGTAGCGAGTGCCACTGCTGCATGTGTTCACCCCTTGACCCTCCGTGTCTGCGCCCCCTCCCTTGCTCTCAAAGGCTAAAACTGTTTTGCCCAATGAAAATGATGTTAGCACGGGGGAGGCGGCCTCTCCTTGTCTTCATTTTATCACTACTCAGCACGGATCTGTGTCTCAGCGGGACCAGAGGAAGAAAGACAGGAACATGAAATACCATGCTTAATCTCTCTGCCCTAGCCATCACCCTGCTAATGGCAGATTCTTTAATAAGAACCATCTACCGGCTAAGTGTTATGCTCAGACGTAATCTAATCCTCGGGATAACAGCCCACACAGCCGCTCTTCCAGACCTTGCTTTCTTTTAGCTTTAAACCACTCTGAAAATATCTTCAGTCACCTGACTCAGCTTCTTCCTCTCCTTCGTGGCCACCACTGGACTGCGGTTCTGAGTCCTGGCTGAGGTGGTTCTGTTAGGAGGAGCCTGGGGTTGCGTCTGCCGTGCAGGGAGCGTGTGGGTGGTGGAGTGGGTGCGTGGACCTGCAGCATGGTGGCTCTGTGATCTGGGTGGATTTCCTCTACCTGGCCAGCAGTCCCTCTCCACAGTCCTGCAAAGCCGAGTTAGTATTCAGCCGCCAGCCACATCCCTCAGTCACAATTTCTGTTTCGGCTAATCACCATTAAACACAATTTAGCATCTCGATGGAGTTTACGGCTCACATAGGCGCATTCCGCCGTCTCAACCAGATCAATTCATCATTCATTCAACTCGTGTGTTGTATGAGCTCAAACCAGGGGCCAAGGTCTGCGCTGGTTTATTGGGTTTAGGATGCTAAATGAGGAAGATAAAAACCAGATACCTGCCTTATGGCTCTTATGTCTTGGTTGGGGCTGGGGTGGTCGACAGGGATAAAATAATGAAAGTAAACAACGCTGCATGTAGATGTTCATGGACAATATTGATATAAAAACAAGAGGGCCACTGGAGGCAACATCCAATTTTGGGTATTGAAGTCAGGCAAGACTTCACTGTGAGGACAGGAAGGGACCGCTCACTTCAGAAGAGAGGAGGCCCATGCTCACAGAAGGAAAACGATTTCTTAATGCCGCCCAGCACCCATCCCAAACAGGGAGAAATCACAATTCTCCACTCAAACATCCCCCTACAGCAGGCAGAGCCTGAGCGGAGCACAGTGCTTAGCTTGGGACCCCTGGTGCTGTGGTCCTCCTCACTCCCCGCAGTGATTTCTTAATGCTGCCCAGCACCCATCCCAAACAGGGAGAAATCACAATTCTCCACTCAAACATCTCCCTACAGCAGGCAGAGCCTGAGCGGAGCACAGTGCTTAGCTTGGAACCCCGGTGCTGTGGTCCTCCTCACTCCCCGCCATGTATGAATTCGCCCAGCTCCTCCGGCCCTCTCTCCTCCATGACTCAGACTTGGTGTGTCTGACGAGCGCTATGGCCCCACTGGACTAAGAACTTAGGGCCAGGACGGAGGGGGGTATGCAGCCATCCCACTGTGGGCTCAGCCCTGAGACATGTGGTAAATGGTGAGCTTCACCCCTCACCCATCTCCTCCAAGGACTTCCGGCAGCACACCCCTTACCACAAACATGTGGCCTGATCTCTCCTCGGGCACAATTTTGTATTTCACATGCTATTTAACTCATGGAAGAAGTCACATCATAGCTACTAAGTGAATCATGGTGGGTCAAGTTCTTTCTCATCTGGCATGCCTTAATATAATTAAGATCCTTTCTCTTTCAGCTCATGGTGAAGGGCAGACCTCAAAGTTATTCTACAAAGCAGTGTTTCTTAAACACCTACCTGTATGCCAAGCACTGAACTGGGTACAGGGGCTCCTGCTATGGAAAGCAGATGCAAATCCCTCCATTGGTGGAGTACACATTCTGGAAGAGCCAAGCAATAATTATATACATATAATTATTAGTATATCACTACTGTTATCATCATACATATATATATAATATGGAATATCTTATTATATGTATATATATATATATATGGCATGTTAGATTGCTAGGGGCATAGAGCAGAAACATACAGCCTAGAAGTGGGTATCAAGTTTTATGAATAGAAATGCAAGTCCAGTGGTAGACCACATAGAGTATAATACTTCCTTAGCAGCAATCTGAATAAATAGAAAGAGGCCCCCAAATGCCCTCAGCATACTCCTTGGGGGAAGAAAAGCCAACTTTTTTTTCAAGGCAAAAAAAAAAAAGTGATTAAGTTGAGGACTTTGAAATTAGGAGAGCATCCTGGTCATGCCAGGGGCTGAGTGTAAGCACCAGAATCTTCCTTTACGAGAGAACAAGCGAGGAGCCAGAGGCAGCGAGACCGGAAGATGGCTCCCTGCTGCCTCTGAAGATGGCAGAGGTGGCCATTAGCCCAGGAAATAGGCTCCTACAACCCTGCTGACCGCTAGAAGCAGGGAAGGCTCCATTGTTCCCAGGAGGAAGAAGCCTTGTTCCCACCTTACTTCTACCCCAATGAGAGAGAGAGAGCTGTTTGGGAGATTCGAACCTCATGATCATCATCCAGTTGTGTTGTTTGTGGACGCTGTCCGTTATAATTGTGACGGTAGACATAAGTAGGAAACTGGTTGAGTATCTAGGAACAGACGTTCCAGGCAAGAAGACCAGCAGCTGCCAAGGCCCCGAAGTGAGAATGGATCTGATGTACCCCAGGACGCCAGGGCAGATCCACTGAGACAGAGTTGGGGGGATGGGGGTCACGGGAGAAGGGTGCGGCTCACACACAAGGACACTGGTTTTACTCTGAGTGCTAGGAGGCCCCACTGGCAGCCACGGAGAACAGCAACGGTGTCACTGCTGAGAGGAGGAGGGAGGACCTGAGGGCCTACGCACACAAGCCAGGACCCCACGAACGGGACTGTGCTGTGACCCCAGACAAAAAGCCAGGACCCCACGAACGGGACTGTGCTGTGACCCCAGACAAAAAGCCAGGACCCCACGAACGGGACTGTGCTGTGACCCCAGACAAAAAGCCAGGACCCCACGAACGGGACTGTGCTGTGACCCCAGGCAAAAATGACGTTGGCTTGGACCAGGGTCGTAGCAATTGAACAAGACAAGACAGGTTAATTCTCATGATGTTTTGATGATAAAAACTCCTTAGCCACATCAAGGATAAATGTGATGCCTGCCTGTTTAATGGGAAAATTCTTCCAGTTTGACTGAAGTTCCCTCCAGAAATGAACGGTTTTTTTTAATGTGGAAAGATAGCCGACGCAGGAGGCCAGAGCTGGAGGGGGAACGTTATCCACTCGAAGGGCGTGGGTTCAAGTCCAGGTGCCTCTCTGCACCAGAAGTGTGTCCCTCCGCAGAGAACTGAGCCTTTCCGGGCCTCACTTTCCTCATCTGGGGAGCAGGGCTGTAAGGACACTGCGCGACACAGGACCATCGGAGCCTCAAGGCATTGGTGAGACCTGGCCCTCCGTCCCGGGAAGGGCTCAGAAGATGTCCTCGCTCAGGCTTCAGAAATCACTGGTAAAACACTTGTGGACTTCAACATGAAGAAGAATCAGAAACCAAAATGAAGTAGAATCATTCCCTTCCCGTGGGTCAAGTTCCCAGAACCACCAGCATGCCGACCTAGAGCTCTTTTGGTCCCCGTGTGGATTCGCTGAGCTCCGTTATCAAATGGTTGCTGGATGGCCGCGCCTGGCCTGGTCTGGAAGAGAGGAGGCTGAGCCTTGCTGCCGCCTCTCCAGGAAGAAGCGGCACTACACTGCAATGAAATATTTATCACACGCCGCTCTTCTTGCGGCAGTTGTTTTACTGTCATAACTTCAAAACCACCAGGCCCAGGGAATCCTCAGACAGTGGGGCCAATCAAATGTGATTTTTTTTCTCTTTTTTTTTCCTCCCCTTTTTCATGGTAGATCTGACACACCTTTGAACCTTCAAAGGACGCAGTAATCAATGGCGTGAGGAGACAGGCGACACTGCATTCGTGATTGTGAAGGAGAACTTATTAATGTAAACTGCATAGCGTGGAAGAGAGGCTGGGGCTGAATTAAAACGTGAGGCTCTGTAATCTGCGCCGCAAACACACTGAAAAGAGCCTGTGAAAGAGAGATTATCACTGAACCAGGTTACCACAACCCTGCTGTCTTAATTAAGATGGAGAGAAATGGTAGTGGGGCTTTGCAGGGAGTGTCCGTGAGAAGGAAGAACGTTGCAAGGGAAGAAAGGAATTGTTCAGGGTAAATATTGAGAACAAGTCCCTCAACAAAACAGTTTTGAGTTTCAGTCACAGAGCGCATTTCCAAATTAGTTAGACAAGTGTCTGGGGCGCTTGTCATTAGCAGCTGACGTGAAGAATGGCTCTCTAATTGTACAGCCATAACATCAAGAAAAAACTCCTCACCAAAAACAAGGAACGCAGACAAAAACAAATTAAAAAATATGGGAAGAGCAAGTCGGGCACCGTGGCTCACACCTGTCATCCTAGCTACTCAGGAGGCTGAGATCCGAGGATCAGGGCTTGAAGCCAAAAGCTCCCTTTAGACTCTTACCTCCAATTAACCCTTCAAAAACCAGAAATGTTGCTGTGGCTCCAAGTGGTAGAGTGCTGGCCTCAAGAACTCAGGGATAGCACCTAGGCCCTGAGTTCAAGCTCCGCCCCCCATGACTGACAAAAAAAAAAAAAAAACTGGGAAGAGCAAGGACCTTGAAAATAGACTGAATACAGAGGATGAATCTGGCACCAGCCCCTGAGACAGAGCAGGGCACCCAGTTTCCTCCCTGTTACTGAGAAAGGGGCGTGCCCTGCTGGGGGGAGGGTGCTTACCCAGGCTGCTGGGGAAGCTTGCTTTGGCACCCTAGGAGTCTGCTTAGGAGCTGAATTCTCCTCAGGGTACTGAGTAAAGAAGCACCTAGTCTTACACCTGACAGACTGCACACGCCGTCTTTCTCCAAGTCCTTCCTGGAATAAGCAGGTGCAGACACCCGCTGGTGTCTGACTTTCTCCCTGAGCTGGCACACGTGATGTGCTGCCTCACTGAAGGGTGGCCGTGTCCTCATCCGCGGCCGCCGCTGTCCCCTGCTCGCGGACGAGGCGACCCAGCCGCAGGGAAGAGGAGGGGCGGCGTCCGCCCTGTTCTCCTTCCACTCTAGTGCTGAAACCCATCAGGTGCAGGTTCATGAAAACACCTCCCTGCGATCACTCCGAAGAAGGCCACCAGAGTCCACGAGAAGGCCCCTCTGTAAGACAAAGACATGATGTCAGCTTGTCATGCTATATTAGCATTTATTACAGAGATGCTCTTTATTAAAGTTAAAAAAATGAAGCCTGACCCCCATGTTTGAATGGAACCTAGCAGATGAATCTAGAAGCTAATAGAAATGATCTTGAAGCCACCACCTAAGCTGAGCTAGAAAATGACACATGTAAAGTATAATAAGTACCTGGTGTGTGTATGTGTGTGTGTGTGTGTACGTGCATACATTGTCCAGGTGATAGAGAAGGCAGGGTTAAGAGAGGAATGGGCAGGGAAAGGGCATTTTAGTTAGAACAACACACAAATGGAAGTATAAAACACGATGGAGTGTGTCACCTCAGCCAGCTCCAATGTGGCTGGCTGGTAGGCTGGCCACTGCGGTCAGACCACCCAGGATGCCCTGCGTGTGCAGGATTGCATCTCATGCCGCTGGTGACTTGGTAGCGTCTCAGAGCCTGGAGAGTCTTCATATCCTGATAATTACACCTTTGCTAAGCCATTGTAAGAAATCCTCTCCAGAGAAAAGCAAGCAAGCAAATAAAACTCTATCTACGGTGCCATTCCATTTGTATGACATTTATCTTAACAAATAACCAGAAACACCTAAACATAGGAGCATAATCAGAGGAACGGTGGAGCGCAAGTCGAGGCACCCACGGGCAGCGCACAGCGATCTAGGCGGTGAGTGCAGCATTTGCAGCCTGAGCGGAAGGAAAGCTGGGGTGCATCATGAGGTCCAACATGCAGAATCCCGGTGTTCAGACACTTTCCGGCTGAGCAGAATGCGTGCAAACCCAGAGGAGTGCATCTCGGTGCTGTCTCATACAGGATTAAGAATGAGCGTGCCTTTTTTCTCTGTACACCAATATGTTTTCTAAATGCACTGTATGAAGTATTATAGTAAGTATTAAAGCTTCTATACTGAACCTGTTCTGTTCAGAGTCAGGTAAGATGAAGTTATAACATATGGGTGCAGTCTGACATGACAGTGGGAACCCACTGGTCCAGCCCTCCTCAGACTGAGCTCTCTGGACACACACATATCACACCTGCATCTGCTCATATGTGCGCATGCATGTACACACAGCTACACATACAGGAGCCTATGCAGGTGCATGTATACACATGCACAATAAACCAATGCAGATGGACAGATGGATTGTGGAGGTGAGAATCGAAACATGGAGAAGTGAAACCGCAGTGAGAAGATTCTCTCGTCAGGTTTAATTTTCCTTCTCTGTCTCCGCCTGGGACTGGGCTTCCAGTCCCGCAGCAGACAAGTGGCCATGCAGGTAGCTAAGACTTCCCTAGAAGCTCACAGAACCCAGGTCAACAGGCCCCTGTGAGGGAATCCTATAAAGAAGACTTCCTAGCTCCTCGAAATGGCACAAGAGTATGTGCCCAATAAATATCTGTCCACTGAAACAGTGAAGATAGAAGAAGGCTCTGGAGACAGGGCCACTTGCATGTGAAAAACAATGCATCGAGCCTTCTCTCCGGCAGGGGACAAATTCTCTTCCACCCCAAGACAACGCAGGATAGTTTGCATCTCAGAACCTTTCAGCATGAAAATACGGAAGCTCAGGTAGCAGGTGTCTCCGACTCCCAGTGCGTGTTGATTCTGGGGCATCTGCTTTTGTGGGTGGAATTGTGGGAGGCGTTGACCCACCCTTACCTGACTGGCTCTCGCAGCCACCCTGCCCCTCTCACTTTTTCTGTGTCATTACCTCTCCCCTTCCTTTCCCTGGTTATGAGGTCTGAATATGGTGCTGTTCTTTCCTGTGTACATCAAAGGCCAGGAAGATAAGACCCTTAAATAGAACAGCAGGCTTTGCACCCGACTCTCAGTGGGAAGCCTGGAGCCAAGTCCTGACCTGTGGTCCAGTCTCTCCCGACACCCCCGGTGAACCTTCAATAACTGCCCCCCAACTCGCTCCCCTCGGCATCCTGTGCGGTACGACGGCTTGCAGCCATGTGATGCCGAGGCCGTAACGCACATAAGCTCCTGAATCCTCCACCGCGGCCTTGCTTCCCCTCCCCGCTGGAAGTTTCCAAGGTTCACCACAGAACTGCTTGCTCTCAAACCTTACCTCAGGGTTGGCCTGTGGGGAGCCTGGGTATTGAGGCCCGGCTTGTTGTGCTTCTGCTGTCCCGTGGGCTCAGGTGTGGAGGAGAGCCGCGGTCCCGCGGGTCCCCAGGTAAACGTGACGCGAAGTTAGCAGAAGCGGGTTTGAGGTAGAATCTGAGGAGCTTGGCAGTGCCTTGGGGAAGCAGGATGGTGGAACCCAAGGAACCAGTCCTTCGATATGTTTAACCTGCAAACAGCCAAACAAAAGGGAGGTGGGGAACGTTACGGCTTTGGTGGGAACGGGTGGGAAGGAGAGGATTTGGGGCTCAGCTGAGGGCACGAAGAGTTTGAGGTGCTGTGGTTCGCATGCGTCATTCACTGTGGAACTCCCACAGGGGAAAGCCCGGAGCCATCGCCTCCCACATATCCACTGAGTCACGAAGAATTGCTCTTCCACGTGGTGGTGGGGGGGGGGTAGTTTCCTCCCGAGGCTGGCTGCACACGGATGAGCTCAGGAAGAGGAGGGAAGCCTGGGTCCTGGGGTCCACTCTCGCCTCTGCCGACAGACTCACTTCAATCCAGCTGTGGGGCGGGAGGACGCGGGTCCCTCAGGAGGACCAGCCCAGCTGTGAGGCCGAGCAGGCTGCCGCCAGGTGTTCCAAGTCACTGTTTAACATGAGTGTTTCATCCCTGCTAGACTGGGTGGAGGGAGGTTGTGTCATTACATCTCCGGCGCGGCCACACGTGGCTGGGCGGACTTCTGACTCAAGGAGCCGAACATGTTTAAAACATTGTGCACCTCCAGCGAGACTCGGGAGCTCTGATTTGTGTTGTTCTTGCTCCCACGTAGCTTTTGTGAAATATTTCAGAGGCAATTGTGTCTTGGACATGTCATTTGGCAAATTTTCTTTCAAAGCGCGTGCCTTGGGCTTATTTCTTAACCAGCAATTGAAACGTGGAAAAGCCGACGTCTCAGGAAAGATCAGAGAACCTGTGGGGTCATTATACGGTGCTGTTGTACTTGCGTCTTATTTTTAAGATCAGCTTCCCAAAGGTGGGGCTGGGGCAGGAGTCAAAAGTAGCAGAAAACAAGCTCTACAAGACGATGTGTTCTCCAGGGCCGGCTCCCCAGCCCCGAGGCAAGCAGCTCAAAGATGAGGGCAGACCCAGGATTCTGCTTAAGACCGGGCAGAGGCCTCGTGTGGTCCTGGGGTGCAGAATATCAGGGAGGAAGAAGGCATCTGGTCTCCAGAATATCGGGAAACTAGGTAGCGGAAAAGAATCGAGCATCCAGGCTCTCCAACCTCTTAAGTTTGCTGCGGAACGTCTGGTTTCTTTGTGGATGGCTCCTTCCTTGAGTCGGCAAACTTCAGCCCCAGGAGGAAATGGAGCAAAGTTTACATCTCACCTCAGGCCCGGCAAAGCTGGCTAAACCATACGTTTGATGGCAGGCAAAATGTAAACACAGTGGCCCAGAGCCCTCCTCTGAGTGACTTCTGAGCACAACAAACAAACTCAGCCGCCAGAATGGAACACACTGCAGATTGGCTTTCGCCACTCCATCAATTTGAAGAAATTTCTAGAGAGTGAAGCCACCCCCTCCCCCCGCCTCTACCCCCACACCTCCTGCAGCACGGAGCACTACTTTACTGTCTTTCTCCCAAGCTGTTTGAATCATGCTCCTTCTGATGCACTCAGAAGGAGCTGAGCCCTGGGCACCGGCCGAGCCCAACGCTCACAGCTGAGGACCCGGCTAAGTCTCTTCTCTCCTGGAGCCTCAGGAAAGCAGCCATTCTTAAGTGTTGTTGAATGGATGCAGCAGGATGTCATGATGCACCCAGCACTGTGCCCGACAACAGGGTAAATAAGTGTTTCTCATGACACACCCCGGTAGGTCTTCGGGTCAAGGTAGCCAGTTATGTCTTTGTGACTCTTACGGCTGGAACCTGAGCTTCAGACTCACCAAAGGAAATCTCTTCAGTGACTTCACGTCGAGCTCAAAGCAGCCCAACCCGCTCACGGAAGCAGCAGGCACAGGCTGGGGCCTGCATCCGCCAGCCTAGAAGCACAGCAGCGGGGCTGGGCAGTGTCCCGCCACCCCCCCCCCCCCCCCCGCCCCATCCCAGGATCCCACCTCCCTCCGGATAGACAGGAATGCCTTAGCGTCTCTCCCAAAACCTCGGGAGGGCAGAATGGGATGGATTCCAGGCAGCTCTAGAGCTTGAACACAGAGCCTTTTGATGTGCTATTATGCTTTTTCACTCAAGACGGGTGTTCTACTGTTTGAACCACGACCGGTGGAGATTCGGCCCTTCCGCTGGAAATGAGTCCGCCCTCCTCCTCAGGTGTCTGTGATGAGTCAGCCCCTCCCCTCCAGGTGTCTGCTGTGAGTGGACCTCCCCCTGCTCCAGGCACCAGTGGGGGTGGAGCTGACTATAGCCAAGGTCTTCCGCACGCCAGTGAAGCTTCATTGTCTACACCTGCCTTTGGGAAATGGTTCTCAGTCAGATCAGACAGGATGGCCCCCTCCTGACCCAGTCCCACGGCCACCTGGCTTCAGATGCATTAGTTCAGAACTGATCCCAGGTGGAAATGCCACACGCTGGGGTGTAGATCTTTGCCAACAAACACGAGGCCATAGGTAGGTCTAAGCATACCTCTCAAAGACAGAAACCACAGACCTACGTAGCCAAGGTCATGGACACATCCTGGCTGAGGTCCCTCCTGGTCGGTGTGAGGCAGAAAGCCACGAGTATGAGGAAGAAGGCTGCCATACCGCGGTGGGCACAGAGTCACGGACACAGGACAGCACCACCATGAATGTCTCTACCGCACCAACTTGCAGACGCTGCTTCCGGGGCTCCCAGTCCCCTGCTGCTTCCCTAGATGCCTTGGATCCAGGTTGGCACTCCAGGGCTTGTCACAGCACACATCGGGGGGCTGTGAGGGCTGGCGGGGCAGGGGGGGACTGGCACTGCGGGCTTCGGTACTGGTGAGCCCAGAGGGCACCAGGACAGCATGGGATTCAGGGACGTGCCCACGCTGGTACTCCCAGGGACACATAAACAAGCCCTTTTGTCACAAACAACAGGAAGCTTATCATGAAGAGCACAAGGAGCCTGTTCATCACCCTGAACACCTCACACTCAGAAGGTCATAGTGAACGGAGGCCTTCGGTGGCTGCACCCCAGAACCAGATCCCCAACTCCGCCCATTTGCAGAGACCTTAGATCTCCCCAGAGCTCGCTCGCAGGCCCTCACGCGTTGGATGTGCTCGCTTGTTATTTTTTTAAAAAAACTGTAAATGAGATTTGTGCAGGTATTTTCCGTGGTTTCCGTTCTTTTGCTGTCTTAATAAATGCACTGAATCTTCAAAGAGGTTCTATATCAGTTTTGTACAAATAGAACCCACTCTTATTTTCTTGTTTTCTGTTCTAGCCTCTTGCTGTGCTGGGTTTTGTTTTTATGGGAGTGTTTTGCACGGCTTTGTTTTGGTTGGTTGTATTTTTGCTTAGTTTCTTTGGGTATTTTTTTTTCTTCCTCCTTGCTCTTTCTTTCACTATCTTGTATAGTTTTCTGTCTTCACTTTCATATTTAGTCTATTGTCTTTCTAGAGATCTTTTCCTGAGTATCTCTAATTAAAATCTTTATATTCTTCTGTATTCAATATAGTGCATGTAAAATAGAATGAGTCCAATAGGCTATTTCTATATTTCCCTAGTCCTTTTTCCTGTATGTTCCTCTCTGCTAGCTCAGTGAATCAATCAGAGCACCTCTGATTCCAGCTGTCTGAAATGTCTTCACTGTTTAAGGAGGACAATGGTTGTTTTGGGAGTTAGTTACAAATATCATAGTAATGGACACCTGTAAGATCACACCACCCCAGCCAACATGGGCTCAAAACCTGGCTGTGATGCCTACCTGTGGAAGCATGGCTGGCAAGTACAGAGCTTGGAACATGTTCTTCCCAACTGCTGTTTGGTAATGGCCTCAGAATCCTCTCCCCCCCACCGCAAGAGCCTATATTTGACCTCATCCTTCCTATTGAACGTTCTGAACACATTGCACCGTCTGTCACTGCTGCCCCTTCTACATCGTGTCTCAGTACGCATCTTCCTGCTTACGGTTTGACTCTTCTGTGTGTAGGATTCAGATGTGTTCCTAGAGTGAAATCATGGAGCGATGGGGTGTGCGCATTTGTGAGACTCTTGATAAATCAACAGGGCCAATTGATTTCCACAAGGGGGTTATCCATTTAGATGCCTAGAAAAATCAAGAGAATAGCTATTTATAAAAGGGCTCAGAGCTTTGACTGGCCTTGTTTACCGTTTGGCTTTCCTTTATGTATGTCTTCCTTTAAAAGCTATCCTGTATTTTCTCTCTCTTCTTCCTTCCCTCCCTCCCTTCTTTCTTTCCTCTCTCTCTCCTCCTCCTCCCCCCTCTGTCTCTCTCCCTCCCTCCTTCTCTGGTTTTATGGTGCCAGGAGATGGCATGATGTTATTGTTTACCACATGATTTTGATAGGTGTTCTTGTTGTCAAAAGATTGAGATACTCACTGCAGATGGTATAGATCAGTGTAGATGGTATTAATCAGTGTGCGGTATTGATTTACATATTGAAAGTGATTTGTAATTCTTTTTCAGTATCCTAATTGGATCAAGGAATAAATCTCACCTCAACCTGGGGCTAATTCCCCTTTAGTGACTCCCTACCACCAGCCCCTCTATCACCTCTCGTTATAAAACAACAACAACAACAACAGGAATTATCATCCCCAGGCAACAGTTTCTAGCATGAATTTTAATAGTATGGTTTAGTCTCCAGTATTGTTATATTTTATTTCCTTCTGTCTATGTAATGTGAAAGGAGCATTTTATATGAAACCAGAATAGCACAGTTCCTCTGTTGCACACTGTTACTTAGTTCAGGTGAGTTATAGATAGTGGTTGAAATTGGGAGCTGCTGGCTGGGACATGCATCCATGGCCCCCCTTAACAGTGCATTTCCATTGGGAGACACGGACTCCCACTCTCCACGGATCCCTGGCAGAGCTCAGAGCTATGTGACTGTGCTGTCATCCCTGCCCATTTGTGAGTCTTAAGGACCTTGGCATTAGCCATGCATATAGGGGCATTATCCTGTTCACAAGTTCTCTGGGTTCTAACCAGGTGCTTACTTGGCAGATTAACAATGGTAGCACAGTGCATTTAAGGATGTATAAATCCAGAGTGACACTGTGTATAGACTTGACTCAGAAGTTGGAATTAAATCGCTTGATGGCAGTCATCGTGAATCACGATGTCAGATTTAGTAGGATGCTAACGGTGCAGGTGGTAAAGCTAATGAGGGCAGATGGAGTAAACTTGACAGTGTCCAAACAGCTGTTTTCTTTTACACCAAGGGAGCTGGCCACACCCTTTCTGTGGGAAGATCCTAACCAGCTGGCTTTGTTTTCTCTTTTAGGATATATTTAAATTTGCAAGAACCTCTCCTGTCCCGAGACAAAAGAGGTCCATCGTGGTATCTCCCATTTTAATTCCGGAGAATCAGAGACAACCCTTCCCCAGAGATGTTGGCAAGGTAAGCCGGACAAATGACAAAAGCACGGTTTCATGAAGGGACAAGCCTGCGCAGGGCGAGCTGATGGGCGAGCTGGTTTGGAAGGCTTGTCTGCTAAGAGGGCACCATGATCTGGAGAGGAGGAGGACTTCAAAGCCTCATGAAACACAGAAATAGGAAAAAGAGAACAAAAGCACCAGCCTTGCATAGTACTGTTTGGGGGTGCACATGGTAGAAAAGGCAGCTGGAGTTGTGTTTCGGGGGTCATCCGTAAAGAACGGATGCTTGGGGCAGTAGCTATAGCACATTGATGGTTATCTTTATTATTTCCTCTTGCTCAAATGTGTGCAGCCCGTGAGCTCTGACTGTCTGAAACCCAAGCTTGATTATGTGCACAAGCCAGATTACCCAATCAGAATAGTAACTTTTGCAGGAAGTGATGGGTGCCAGCCACTGTCTTGACACTGTGATGTTGATGTAAAGACAAGAAATCAACACACTGTTCTTAATGATCTAATTGGCTGTGACTAGAGAGTCGTGAGTCAGGTGGTATCCCGTCTATGAATGGAAGGATGATCTGCTGAGTTGAGCGGATGGGGTTGACATCTTTCACAGAAGATGCTGACTAAGGAGTAACCCGCTGATTGGTCATCCCACAGTGGCTTACCTTCTGGAGTTAGCTCAGAGGGGATGTATGTCCTTGACTTGTTGGCTCAGGCAAATTAGCCCCCCTCAGATTGTCCTGTTTTTTGGGAAAACTGACCCATTTTAAATCGCTTTGATCACATGGCCCTTGGTCATGCAACCCCACGCCGGTTTGGTCTGTTGTGGTCTGTGGAGCAAATGCTTAGTCCAAAACAATGGCTGCCTGGAAACGTTCTGTAACACTTGTTCACACATTCTGTCCCTAGAGGAGGGCAATATGGAGACTCAAGTTTCAACTGGTTTGTTATTTTTCATTGAACCTAAAACTTGAACATTGGCCATTAGTTGAGTGAGTGATCTTGATGCCGGCTACTATCGGTCTATTAATTCATTCATTAAGCAAACATGGAACGTGCATTCTATGCGTGTTATAACCCTCAGACTGGTAAATAATAGCTGTAACAAGTAGACAATAGAACCCGATGAGGAGTTGTATTTTCTCTAATGTGTTCTAATGAGGAGACAGATTATTTCCATAAGTAAATAAACAAGGAAATTACAGAGTGTGGCAAATGCCAGGGGAAAACAGAAAGACAGCGATGTGAGGGAAAGAGCAAATGGCAGAACTGGGGGCCAGGGTGAAGAAGGGGGTTTTATGCTGATGGCTGATGGCGGTCTGGAGTCTGGGGTAATCGAGGGGACACCGGAGGATGAAGAGGGACATCTGGGGGAGATGTGGGTGCGAAGGCTGGTGGGAATGGGGAAGGATGAGGTGCATCTGTGAAGCAGCCCACTGAGGGCTGCAGGAAGGAGGCAGGGAGAGTGTAGGAAGAGGCTGTCTGGACGTGGCCCACCTACAAGGTAGGTGAGGAGTTGGGATTTGATTGTGTTTGCAGCAAGAAGGTCTAGGCGCAGGGCCACTAGGAGAGCCTCTGACTGCCTCACAGAGACGTAGAAACAGAGTGGGAGCAAAGAGATTCTGTACGAAGAGCAGGTTTTGTGGCAGCCTCAATGACATGAAGAGTGACTTGGCCTATGGGAGATCTATTTCTACTGGAAATTAGAAGCAATGATAAACCAGTATCCTGCTAATCGCTATACTTAGTATTTTAAGCTACCACTGTGTCAAAGATCTCTTACGTAGGCAAACAGAATCTTCCTGGGAGTCCAACCGTAACAGAGAAAAACAACGCTGCTCCAAAGGGGTGGAGGCAGGCCGGGCAAGCTCAGCCCCCGGGACAGCCAGTCCTGGCGGCACCACACCTTTGGTCTGTTTGTCCCTAGAGACGAGGGTTTGTCTTGCCAGGCCCAGGAGTCAATGTGTCCTCAAAATAGACTTTGAACCCAGCGTTGGTCAGTTTTCCATTCCTGTGATGACCTACCTGAGGCAGGCTACCTTATAAACAAAAGACGGGCGGTTTGGTTTCTGGAGGTGGAAGCTATGCCCTCTGGTGGCAGGGAGGCCTAGGGCAGCGTGTGCACACATGAGACAGGGCGATGCCCAGCGGCAGAACGAGTCTGTGGCATGCCGTGCACAGGTGAGGGCCAGCACAGGTCAGGCTCAGTCAGGTTCTGCCCCCACCACCAGGCTTCACAGAAACCCTTTTGTGTAATGATCCGCGTCTTTGTCTCTGTCATCCTCTGCTCCCATCTCATTTCCTGAATTCGTTTTCTTTCGTCCTGGGACTTGGAAGGCCACTCTACCTGTCTCTCCCCACCAGGACATGCCCACTGCTTCACAGGAGGGGCGGAGCTCTGCAATTCAACCCGGTTCTTGTCAACAGCGTAGATAGAGCACTTGAGGCCAGCGCTGAGAGAGGAACTGGGGCAGTCAGAGGCCAGAGCAGCCGACAGAGTCTTTGACAGGATTACAGATGAAGGGAACAGACCAGGCTCCATGCACCATTTGTCCAGCACTGTGCTAAGCACTTTCCATTTCTTCCTATGAATTCTCAGGACTACAGCCCCACAGCATTGGAAGCCGATGAGACCCAAAGGGGCACAGTGCCCATGTGCATCATGCTGATGACAAATGTTAGGGAGGAGCCGGGCACCCCTCCCCGAGGCTCCAGAGTGCAGATGTCCAACCAGCACGTGCAGGGGCTGTGGAGGGTTCGGTCCGTAGCTAGATGATAGGGATGTGATCTAGGATAAAGGACATTTATTAACACGTGAATGGCAGCCTCTACCAGTTAGTCCTATCCATGGGTCTTTCCTGCAAAATTCTTGCAATGTTCCTTTGCATCTGTAAATTTTCTAATAAATGGTCAGAGAAAAACTCACCTCAACTGAATCGAAGATTGCCGTACATGTCACCAGAGTTAGCATGCTGGCACACACACACACACACACACACACACACACACACACACACACACACACATTTTGTCTTACATGTCACAAGGGTGACGGGAGAATAAGTGTTTGCTCTTGGTTTTCTTTCTTTCTGTCATACTTGATCACAATCAGAATGCCTTTAGAGAAAGGTATTCCATCTACTGGAGGATATAAACACAGAAAGCAGGGAAGGCACTGGGAGAGGAAGGACCCCCCTCCCTCCCCTGTCAAGGCCTCGTAAGCAGAATCTGCTGTCCACAGGAAAGCCAAGAAGCCAGCTCCGGGATTAGATAAAGTTGTGGCTGATGCATAATTCATATGCCTGCCCAATAATTAATTAGGCAGTAAATAGCCAGATAACTAGAATATGGGGCACCTTCCTATCCCGAGAGAGAATTGCGTTAGAACCCTGATGTTCTATTTTACTTGCATGCTTGCTTAGGCAGCCGATGGGGAGCATGCGGGCAGCGTGAACCCACAAACTTGTGGGATGACCCCAAGGACAGCCAACCACAGGAACATGAGTTTGCACGCATGTTTGTGGCTCTGGTCTGGGAAACGTCTCCCCTCCTAAGAAAGGGTGGAAAGGGTGTCATGAGCACGCCTTGAATTCTGGACAGAAAGGAAGCGTGGAGTCCTGTGTCCTGAAGGTGCTGTTCCCACCATGTCCACTCCCCATCCCCTGCTCAAAGTGCAATGATTTCAGGATTGGGGCCATAAATAATTACTCAGTTGTTCCAACTTCTGCTGATAAATATTTCACGGCATCTTTAGAGATTTGTGAGTTCTTGGGCCCGATTGACTGAGAAGGGGGGGATTGAAGTCGGGGAAGCAGCGCAGAGGTCTTTGGGAGATGTATTTTATTCTGTTTTATATTAAGTTTGAAAGACAAGTCATTTATGAAATGCTTATTAGAGATTCTGCGTTCATCACAAACCCTTTTCATCAAAACCAATGAGAGCACATTTTACTGAAAATCCTGTTTTTATGCCCCCATAAATTGGCAGAATGGGCATTTGCAAGGACATCTTTAACTCGGGATGGAAGAAATATGTAATTGGACCATGTGCTGCTCCTAAAGGGAATCAACATAGATCATTAGACCAAATCATGAAAATCACTCAGCCAGGACCGACTGGGCTTTGATTGTGTCATGCGTGTGAGTCAGACTGGGGACAATTACAGCAGTTCCAAAATATGCCGCCGAGGTCTGGGCATATGGTTTATCAGAGCCAGCCCCACATCCAGGGACCTCCCTCATTTATGCCCTCAGCGAGGCACATAGGTACCAGGGAGTCTGCTGGCCTCGGAGTTGACTTTATTTGGTTCCATCGAATAGTCATTTGCTCCCCGTGGAGAACTCACTCACATGTCCAGCTGACTCCTCGGGAGCTAGACAAAGATCTGATCCTCAGTCCCCAGCACTTCCCTCCCAACCCTCCTGCGGACGTGCCCAAGGCCTGGCTGGATCCTTCCCGCCGCCTGATCTACATAATCCCAATCAGCCTTTTGCCCCCTTGAAACACGTTGCCCCGTGCCCTCCTTTCAAACCCACGTGCATGCTTCTCCAAGATTTACATCTATTTAATTCCCTCCTTTTTAGGCAACTAGTTGTTCCATTCAATGAGTAAAATTTACCACCCTCGGCTAGAGAATAGGACAGAAATTAGAATACAGGGGATAGAAGATGCCCTGAGGCTCAATGTTCAAAAATTCTCCTTGAAATGAACATCAGAGTTTGTTTCTACATGCAGGTTATACATACGCCTTTCTTATTTCCATGTCTTTGAATTCTTCCCTCTGCCTGGGCACACCCTCTTCATCCTTGCTCCTCAGAGCTGCTGTGCTCGCAATCCACCGTGCTCAATGGAACACTGAAACCATTCAGGAAGTTCTGTTCCCACTAACCACTTGTGCCCAGAGCGCCTAGGAAACCACCCGAACTGTACATTTACTTTCATTTGAACTTGAAAACCAAGGCATGGTTCAGTCAATCACTGGGGGGCAACCAAGCAGGCAAACCTGCCTTTTTTCACTGTAATTGGGCTGTTGTGGTTTTGTTTCAGTTTCTTTTATCAGCATGCATTAGTGTACGGGTGGTGGTGTCATTGTGACGCACGTACCCCATCAACGCCATCCCCTCTACCATCGTTCCATTTCAATAGATTTCATCGGTTCGCAATCCTAAACGAATTTCAACAGGCTCCATCTTCTGCTTTCATATATTCAAACAAAGTCGCTGGCCGGCATCCATCCTCATTCACGCTCTCCGTTCCCACCCCTACCCACTTCCAAAACAGAACCTGTTTGACTTTCCTAACATTCTTCTTATGCTTTAGTGTGTATTCATGGCCCCCAGGAGAATATTTGACATCTCAGAGTCATCCTCTCCAGCTTTCTCTTTCTCCACACCCCCCCGACACACACACAGAGCAGCAGCTTTCATTGAAACATTCTACCACCAATAGCCGACCTGTGAGACCAGCCAGGAGCCCACCAACAGAGGAATAAAGAAAATACGACACATACATACGGTAGACTGTTCCTCAGTTCTGATAGTGAACTCCTGTCATTTACAGGAAAATGGTTGGGACTGCAGATCACCTTGTGAAGTGAGATAAGTCACGTTCCAAAAGCCAAGCAGGGTGTGTTTTCACTCATCCGTGAAAGATAGGCCTAAAGGACATGCATATTCATGAACGTGGACATATGTATTCAGCTTTAATTTAAATGTAGGGCATATCTTTTTAATGAAAAAAAAAAGAGGATCGCACTTCAAAGCCAATCCAGGCAGACAAGTTCCTGAGAACTTTTTTTTTTTTTTTAATTTAATTTTATTTTATTTGAGAACATACTGTACAGAGGGGTTACAATTACATGGGCAGGATAATGCATACATTTCTTACCAAGCATTGCAGCCTCCTCCTTTGTTTACCCTTCACCTCCTTTCCCAGCCTCCCCCCTCCCCCCCACCCAATCATACCCCCCCTCCCCCCCCACCGACATTGTAAAGCTGGTTTTGACATGACATTTTGTACTTCTCATTGTTGCAACAGGTCCACCTGAATCCTTAAACGACTTGTTTGTCCCCGTCTCCACCACATGTTATACTGACATCAAATATAGTGAAAGCGGGGGTTACACTGTGGGGGAGGGACATACAAAGCAACAAAGAAATAATCTTATAAATGCATTAGAAACACATGCATGAAAGAAACCAAAACATTAAAATACATATTTGAGGGTTCGTTTTCCTAACATCACATTCTCTGACTTTTTCCGCTTGACTCATACCTATACTAGATACTGCAAATAAGGGAAACCATGGGACCTATGTTTCTTTGGGCCTGGCTTACTTCACTTAATATAATTTTTTCCAAGCCTTTCCATTTCAAACTCTACTATAAAGCCATAGTAATCAAAACAGCTTGGTATTGGCATAAGAACAGACCTCAGGACCAATGGAATAGAATTGAAAACCCAGAAATGAACCTACAGACCTATAGCCATCTAATCTTCGATAAGGGAGCTAAAACAATAGAATGGAAGACAGACAGCCTCTTCAGTAAATGGTGCTGGCAAAACTGGTTAACTACATGTAGAAAACTAAAGCTAGATCCTTATATATCACCCTGCACCAGAATCAACTCCAAATGGATCAAAGACCTTGAACTCAAAGCAGACACTCTGAAAACATTACAGGATGGAATAGGAGAAACCCTGGGTCTCCTTGGCTCAGGACGAAATTTTCTGAATAGAGACCCGGAAACACAACAAATCAAAGAAAGGTTGGACAAATGGGATTGTATAAGGTTGCAGAGCTTCTGCAGGGCAAATGACATAGCTAGCAAGATCAATAGAAAGCCCACGGACTGGGAGAAGATCTTTACTAGCCATACAATGGACAAGGGTCTCATATCTAAAATATACTTGGAACTCAAAAAATTAAACCACCCAACAACAAATCCTCAAAGAAACAACTGCCCAATAAGTAAGTGGGCGAAAGACTTAAAGAGAAGCTTCTCTGAAGAAGAAAGAAGGATGGCCAATAGACACATGAAGAAATGTTCAACCTCCCTAGCCATAAAAGAAATGCAAATCAAAACAACATTGAGATATCACCTCACTCCAGTTAGAACAGCAAAAATCAAGAACTCTAACAACAACAGATGCTGGAGGGGATGTGGACAGAAAGGAACCTTACTTCATTGTTGGTGGGAATGTAAACTTGTTCAACCACTTTGGAAAGCAGTATGGAGGTTCCTCAAAAGACTCCACATAGAGCTCCCCAATGACCCTGAGAACTTTTTAACCTATGGTTAGGCACAGTGACACATGCCTGTCATCCTAAACTACAGAAGCGACTGGGAATGGAAGGGTCCTTCTAACCTCAGTTTCCTGGTTAGCTTGGATTACAGGAAGGAGCCATCAGGAGCAGCTGAGAGCCTATTTCTGATAAAATCCCCTTCGTGAATTTTTGTTGAATCTCTTTTATACGTTATTTATTCCTCAGTTGCTCACATTTTGAGCAGCTCTATGGTCCCTTCTCTACTTTTCTTACCTCCCTCTGACCTGGAACTTATCAAATACAGCGGTTTGATGCTACCACCCATGGTGCCTGTCACACAGTGAGGACTGTGACTATCCTTTGCCTTGAATTCTGGCCATATTTATGGCTGCTTGGGTAAGCATTCATTGGTTCCTGATTAATTTAAGTGATCATAGTCTGGTTTGTTGTTAGAATGGAATTAACAGACCGTTATATGATCAGTCTGGATATTTCCAACAAATTGTAATTTTCTACAGTGGCAGCGAGGCCACCAGTTAAATTGCTTGGCAGTCAACCATTATGTCGGATCATATGGGCATCCTCGCAGATTGTGATAGATTTGGTGTGATGGACTGAGTATGTGTGTGAGAGAGAGACAGACAGACAGAGACAGAGACATCGAGAGAATCAGATTCACCAAGGGAAAGATCAGGCTCACCATTCCTGTGTTTCTATATTTAATCATACTTGGGATGATATTTTAATTCCAATTAAATGAAACATTCCAAACTTTCACAACTCAACAGAGTCGATTCTCATCTATTTTTGCTGTCTAATAAAAGCTGTCTTCACCATTAGCAAGTGTTACCCTCCTTCTGCAAAGTTTAATTAATGATAGAATATAATTGAGTTGTTTTGGTTTTCTGCCAATACTTATACGTGCAAAAGTGCCCTCCGTGATGTACATCCAGCAAAGAAAGGCGTCTGAGCCCACGGAGGAAGCCGTGGTTTTCACCCTGAGCGTATCACCCTTTCCCTTCTCAATTTGAAAGTTTCCCAGGCATTATTGCTATGCACATTTGGCCTCAGCCTCAATTTATATTTAATTATTTGAGCATTACAGGAGCTGGCATAGCAGCTTAAGTTAGCAGCATAGATTCAAGGCTGTTGAGCAATTTTTCAAAATTGACTACAGTCTCTCAAACCTAATGAAGGTAGGGCTTGGGCTGAACTTGGCTGTTGCTCTGTGTGGTTCTCTAGAAAGCGGGCTGTGTTACACCCATTTCCAGATGAGGAAGCTGAGATCCAGAGACTGAGTCACTTTGACAAGCCAGCCCAGTTAAAGAGGGGCAAAGGGAGATGCAGGGCCAAGTCTCTCTAAACAGTGATGGAGACGCTGAAGCTCAAGCGAATGTTCTGAGATGTGTGCTCAGCATGCTCACGTGGGCCGAGGCAGACCCTCACAGTTCCCACACCAGCCAATGCATGTCCCCATCACTCCGTGGAAGACACTGGAGCTCAGAAGTGTAATGCACAGGGTCTATAATGCTTGCCTGCCTCCCTGGCATTTCAAACCAGCATGGCACGGATTAAAAAAAAGGCTTTACTAGAGGAGGGGACATAGACACCAGGGGTGAGCGAAGAGGAGAGGTGTGTCTCCCTGCCACCATCACCAGGGGGTGCACAGGGGAGACCGCTCCCATGCCCAACTCTTTTCAGTGAATGGCAAAACGAATTCCAGGGGCAAATCAAATTCCAGCCTGGACACAGGCGTTGCCTGAGGTCCCACAGCTCAGAGCTGCATGCCCGCCCGGGCAGTGGTCCCCTACGAAACTCTGCCTGCCTCTTGCCACTTTCTTGGTGTAAATATCCCAGCATGGGCAACTTAAAGCTCCCTATTAAAAAAAAATCCCAGAATATTTAGCAGTTGACCCTCACGTAGGAGTAGGAGTTGGCCCCCAGGACAGCACTGGCCTTAGGGGTCATAAAATATAGCCCTTCCGGGTCAGAGGGCACTGCGTGCCCAGGAAGCTATGCTTGAGCTAAGCCTCCAGCTCAGAGCAGGGCCTGGCCTTCTCCTCTGCTCACCTGTGTCTTGGCTTCCGTCCTGTCCAGGTGAGCCCGAAGGTTATTTGGGGGCCACTCCACTCCTTACGGCACACTGTGCCGGTTCCCACGGCGATGCAAAGTAGAGACGGGACTCCATTCCTCGCTCCCTCAGCTCCGCCTGCTTCTCCTTTGCACAAAAGCCCCTGTGTTAGTGTCCCGGGGCTGTCAATCACTGTACCAGTTATCCCAGTTCTTCCTGGAAAGTGAGTAAAGGAAAAGATAAAATTATCTGCGAAGCGCGGAGAAACGAGGTTAACTGCACAAACACGTGTTTGCTGGGCACGTTCTGCGCGCTGTCATGTCAAGGCCAGAGGCCGCGTCTTAGTTTAGTGAATCGACTGAGCGTGGACGAAGCAGCTGGCCCGGCCTGGTGGGGGAAGCCAAAGCCTCACGGAGGTGCCACGTTTTTGTCGGAACCTCCACTGTCCGTGTTGTTCAAAGGGAACGAGGAAGAGCTAGATTGAAAGCAGCGATGGCCAACTTCGGGGCCATGAAGCACAACTGTCCCCACGCTGAGGCTGCAGATGACTCCACAGCGTAAGGGCTGTGGAGGAGCGAGGCCCGGGTGCCGTGGGGACGGAGAGGCCCTTGTGTGGTCAGAGTTCCGTCCCACTGTAAAAGAGGATCGAGACGGCCGCGTGGCAGCAGGCACAGGGCCGTGGAGAGTCCCGTGAAGAGGGGAGCGGACGAGGGCAGAACCCCTTTATGTGTAGTTCCTTTTCCAGCAAGGAACTAGGTCTGGCCCTCACGTGGGACTCATCAAGGGCAGAGACGCCATGTGGCTGGGTCTCCCAGGAACGAGCACATGGAGGTAACTGGGCCTCATCCACTATAGAAACAGCAGAGGAGGAGACACAGAGGCCTCTGTCCCAGGTTCCATCTTCCCACCAGTGGGCGTCTCGTGGCCAACGCTGAGTTTCCTGTCACACCGTGGATTTCACATGAAAAGGGGAGGAAAGAGTTAGCCGGATGTTCTTTCTCCTAAGCAGAAAGATGGACTCCTCACATGAAGTCAGGCGAGAGCTGCCAGGTGTGCGAAGATGAAGAGTCATAAAACCTACTTGAGGGAGGTGGGTCTTCCCCTGCAGAGGATGGACGGAGTGCTGTCGACCTGGACAGGCAAGGCGATTGGGTCCACATGCGAGGAAGATCAGCCTGGTCACCATGGGTACCACTGGAGGGATGGGAACTTTCCCCAAGCAGAGGTGCTGAGGATGAACGCTATCCCTGGGCCTCGTGGGTAACGCGGGGCTCCTGAGAGGCCGAGGTGGGGACTGGAGAGAAGATAGCCAGGTGCGTGCGTGGGTGGGCGAGGGGTGGTGGGAGAGAGGAAGCAGAGGCAGGGTCCCTCTACCGGGGCCATCTGGAAGCCCGAGAGCGTCCTCAGAGGTGCCCTCGGCACAGGGGGTTTGTGGGTAATTGGACCATGAAACTGAACGTCTGTATTTTATCCATCGCCCGAAGGTCCTCTCCATAGCAGCTGCTGCGCTGCTCTTTTGGAAATAAAGATCGAAGCAGACGGGGTGAGGTTCAGCTTGGCTGCGGAGAGCTGTGTTTTAGGGAGCTGGTTCCCAGGGCGTCGGCAGCAGGGTCTTCCTCGGTTTGAGCACTCACCTCGACCGAGGCCGGGCTAAAGGAATTTACTTGAGTTCTTTCTTGCTGGGAGATTGGGTTTTTTCCTTTCTTCCTTTCTTCCAGCTCAGAAATGCATAACAGCCGTGTTCACCGGTGGCCTTCTAGCCTAGCTCGCGTTCATTCGAAGTGTACCTCTTCTTAGCAATTTCTTCTTTGAGTATTACGTGTGGTGAGGCATTGGTCCACACTGCTCAGTGCTCCGTGTCCTTCAAATTTTAGTTCATTTATTTGACAACTTGAAATTTGCTCACAAGTGTTGCTTGTTATTTGCAGCTGAAAATTATTCCTAACATGCTGTGGAACAAATCTATCTTCACTTTATTCTTTAAATGACTTTTCTTTTCCTTATTGTAAGAATGATACACATACATTGTAGAAAATGCAATTTTACAAAAAAAAAACCCACATACATTTTAAAAGAATAATATAAAAATCCCCCTACATTTCCTCCACTTGAGGTAACAAGGGCTGTCAGCTCCTGGATTTTATTTCTCAGCTTGTGACTTGTGTATAAATCTGTGCAGGCACAGATCCACAGACCCGCTGGTGAGGTTTGTATCCTGTAAGGGCAGGTCCGGGACCTGAGCCTTAAGCTGCCAGCAAGCCAGCAATTGTACGGCCACCGGTGGTTTGGTGGTCTGCATTTGGGGAAATTCTATCTGTCCTAAGCGTACACATGTGGCCATCTGATAAATGTTGGTATTTTTTTGCTCACTCTGTCTCAGAGTTATCTCTTCTATCCTCCAGCATTTTCTCTACTGCCATCCTAGAAGGTTTGTGGCCTGGAAAGACACTGGTTTGATTCTCATTGAGTTCCAGGGTTTCTCAATGTGGGGGGTTTAGATCCTGTAGGAGTGCATGCATTGATCTGTCTCCTTTGACATCCAAAGACTGTCTTACTGTGCACACTTAAATACTTGGAGAAGGATATCCACTCAATTCACCAGTGTCGGCGCAGTTTATATAAATGCGTGTGTGTGCATGTATGCATGCATGCATATATACATACAGAGGTATAAGTGTGTGTGTGTGTGTGTGGTGCCTTTATAAAACATCAGCTCACATGCAAGCGGTCATGAGCTGTGTAACAGCAAAGCAGGAAGCTGACTCCTGTCCTCTGCAGCCTGTCTGATGAGATTCTTGTCTGTTTTCACTCTGGCCGGCTTCTGTCTGACTCTGCCAGCTCGCCCCTCCCCACACCTGTCCCCAGACCCCCTTCTCCTCCTCCTCCTGCTGTGCCACGCCCATCCAGGCCTATACACTCTCAGGCCTGTTAAAGGCAAAAATTCACGGCTACTTGGACACAAACCTTCCATCCATTCCTGAGAATGTTTAAGAAGCACACCCAAAGCCTTCTAGCACTTTCCATACATTCCTGAGGATGTTTAAGAAGCATACCGGAAGTCTTCTAGCACTTTCCATCCATTCTTGAGAAAGGTTGAGGAATGCACGTGAAAACTTCCACCGAGTTCTCCCCACGGTTCCTCCACCGTTCTCACATACGTTCTTCTCCATGAACGCGGAGTCTGCGCCAGCGCCTCCTTCCGACGTGAAGCCCTGGCCCCTGTGCAGTGGGCACTGCGGCCGGTTCTCCCACCGCCAAACCAGGGTCTTCCGTGGCCTTTTCACTGAGAAAATGGAGTGATTCACAGACTTCCCTGGTGCCCCACAGGGGGGAAGCAGCTACGTGACAACTTCTTCATTGACACGCAACACACAGATACGCCGCTGTGAAAGCAGAAGCGCACGGCCCAACCAACACTTTTTGCAGACAGAATTCACCCATGACACTCCGTATCCAGGATGCAGGGATATAGTAGAAGGTGTCCTACGTGGCCAGACCATCGGGTCTCCTGGAGAGCAAGCAGCCTCCTTCTGCCCGCCGTGACCGTACTGCATTGGATGTGTGCTCACCCGGACTCTCCATCCAGGCCTTTCTGGCCAACCTGTCTCCTGCTTCTCTTTTTTTTTTTTTTTGGGGGGGGGGGGGGTCCAGTCGCGGGGCCTGAACTCTGGGCCTGGGCGCTGTCCCTCAGCTCTTCAGCTCGAGGCACAGCGCCACTTCTGGCTTTTTTCTTTTTTCTTATGTGGTGCTGAGGAATCGAACCCAGGGCCTCAGGCATACAAGGCAAGCACTCTACCACTGAGCCACCTTCCCAACCTCCTGCTTCTCTTTTGAATTCCAGCTGGGATGGCGCTGCTTTGGAGAAGGGTTCCTTGACTCCCCAAACTAGACCAAGTCTTTCTTCCTGTGCTGCCATTGCATCTTCAGAATTCCGAGACCACACTGGGGATGAAATAGGCTCAGTGGATTGTCTTGAGCCTCTCTGTATTGCAGACCCCACCACCTTATCCTGAGCGTCCCGTGGGTATCTGTCGATTGGACTCTCACTATATACTCTCAGTGAGTATATAGATAAAGAAATGAAGGAAGCTCAGTGGTAAAGTACTTGCCTTGAATGCATGAGGTCCTGGGTTCTATTCCTCAGCACCACTTTATGCAGAAAAAGCCAGAAGTAGAGCTGTGGCTCAAGTGGTAGAGCGCTAGCTTTGAGCTGAAGAGCTGAGGGACAGCGCCCAGGCCCAAAGTTCAAGCCCCACGACCAACAAAAAAAAAAAAAAAGAAATGAGTAGTCAAAACAGGCCAACTCCCGTAGTCTCCATACAATGTGGTAAGTTAGCAGCAAAACGTTCTGGGTGCACCTTTACCTCTGTCTACAAGTGGAAATGCTTTCATATGCTATTCTACATGTAAAGGTGGTTCTAATCTATTAATTTGGTGATTAATAAAATATTTTTCCATTATTGTATTACCGTTAAATAGAGGGACATGGTTGAGAAAGTCTCAGAAATTCAAAAAGGGTAAACATGAATCTATGCCCATCTTATGTGACATATAATGCAAAGCCCGCCTTATGTTCTCTGGTGAACTTTCTGTCTTTAGCCTGTGGTGAGAGGAGGCTCCTTGTAGATAAATAGTACAGGTAACGGGGAACTGAAGCAGAAATGTTTCAATGAAGTTAATGATTTACATGCCAATATTTTTATAGAGACACTTTGCACACTAGTTCCCTGTCTTTTGAAGTAAACTGAAATTAATGTACTTATTTATGATTCAAAGGCAGCAATTTGTCATGACCACCATCCGCAAGGATGGTCAGCTAACTAGGATGCGAGGCAAGATCTTCTGCTCCCTTCTCGCCGCCTCGTTCTCCCGGCTGGTTCTGTGTGTCCTTGATGTGCTTGGCTCCTCGCCTTCATTTCCAGACTTCTCAGCTGCCGTTTGCCCTTGACTTTTCTCTCCCTGCCTCTGAGGAGATGAGCTCATCCCTGGGACTTGCGGCCCTGAGGTTGCTGTGGGCCGGGAAGTTCTTAGACATGACTATCTTATGGCAGGGACTCCAAATGATGGGAGGAAACAGAATTGCATTTGGTTTCTGGTCTGCTTGTCTCACTGGCTCTTTAACTGTCCGACAGACCCCCTGAACCCCTGAATCATGCTTCTTGTTACACAATAGGCTCAGGGAAGGCTGAGTGGAAACGGCTGGGCGCGCGGGCCTGACCTGTGACTCAGTCAGAGTGCCTGATTGCTTCCTCTCCCTTCCAGGCCATCTCAGCTCCAAGAAGGCTGTTCCCTGTACATAGACGTACATGCGGTTAGGTGCTCTGGGCCTCTGCTGTTCCCGCAGTAACAAGATGCTAGTGTGTTTGCAAAGGATGCTGGTCTAACCCAGCACGGCCCCAGCAGAATGCTTAAAAGAATTAAAATGCTCCAACTGCAGTAGGCCAGGCGCCTCATTTTCCCGTCTGCCATGTTCCAGCAGAGAGAGAGGACACAGCGCTCAATGCATTAGAAAGCCAGCACCTCCGGAGGGGCGTGCTGGTGCTGTACCCTCGAGGCCCACAAGCATGAGAGACACACTACACATTTGTTGACTGAATAAAAGTCTCTAATTCTGAAGATGGTGAATTTGTTATACTGTGTTGTGTCCAGATCCTGCTGATAGAGAAGGGGGGGAGGGGGGGAAGGCAGAGAGATAAAGAGAGAGAGAGAGAGAGAGAGATACATACATTCAGACCGCCCATTTGTCTCTGTTTTTACCTACTCACTGCTAAATTTAACAACAAAAACAGAAGTCACAGATGTTTCTAGCCACCAGGATGAGTTCATTACCTGGCATTCAGCAGCTGTAAGTAGAAGGCTCCATCTACCTGGATGTCTTTTTTATTAAACAACATCCTATTTTGCAAAGCCTGAGTGGAAATAACCTTCCTTCCTCACTGCCAGAAGCTCCTAAGCCCGCTCTCCTCTCTCTGCATCCCCAGACTCGGGCAGTGGGTCTGGGAGATCCACCACAAGGCAGGCTTCCACCTGCTGTGGTCCGCGATGCACACAGCAAGCGGAGACCTGGCGTCCGCGGCCCTCCTACGCGTGCAGGCCCAGGGATGTGACGTTCGGTGCTGAGCTTCCTTCCGTCTGCTCTGCCTCCAGTTTGTCCACAGGAAGGGAGGTGAAGCCCACAGCAGCGGGGAGGCGGGTTTAATTACTACGATGAGCTGTTTGTCGGGGTGCCGCGAGCTGCCAAGCTGCCTTGTTCCCCCACAAACTCAGCGCGCTGCCGGCGCCGCTCCCCTGTTGACCACCGACGACCCACTAATGGGGCCTTGGGGCCGTGGCAGCATTCTGTTTGATATTTATTGTTTGAAAATCTAACTGTTAAGACTCCGCCAAGCCTAATGCGAAGGAGGAAATCATTATCAGAGAAGGCATGTGATATTGAAGACCAGGGGGCCACGGGGCGGGGGGGGGGGGGGGGGGCGGTGCCTTTCCACAAAGTTTCTATGCTGAGAGCTGGCCTGGCCTGGCCTGGGGGTGTTGTGGTTATTAGGGTAATGATGAGGCAGCTGTTGGATTTGGGCCGCTCTGATTGTTCAGCCAGCACCGAGGGCGGCATTCACACAGCTTGGCCACCAGAAACAAACACATCCTCGTGCTGGCCTTGTGTGGTGACTGCTGCTTGTCCCTTGCTTTGTTTTGTCCCCTGGGTGGGAGAGGTCAGTCCAGACCTCTAGCTCCTTCTAGATGCCGTCCCCTCCTTCATTCTTCCCCTTGGTCCGTCACTGAGAGATTCCTCAGTCTGGTCTCAGGAGCACTGAGACTCACGGGCCCACTGTGTTCTCTCTGATAGCGCTCAGGGCCTGCGTGAGGTCCCACGGGCAGGGAGTGAGAAATCCCCCCAGGGACATGAACTATAAACAGCCCCAGGAGGAGAAGGTGCCCCTGAGGATGCCCAGGTAGAGGGGCAGCGGCTCAGTGGCCTTTGTAATGTACCAGTCAAACGGGCTCTGAACCCTTGGCAAGTTTATGTCCCAGAGCAAGAAGCCTGGCGGTAGACATCTACGGCCTGCATACCCATGTCCTGTCTGTCGCCTCTGCACTGTCTTCCTTTATGATCTTGAAATGCCTGCGGCAGCTCAGGCCCTCGCAGGCCAAGCCGATGGCACGAGGAAAGGGAAGGTCGTTAGCCAACTGTATTTGTCCTTAAAAAAAATTGTGCAGGTGCTGGGGCTTGAACGTAGGGCATGGGATTGTCTCTTTTTAGCTCAAGGCTCGGAACTCTACCACTTGAGTCGCGGCTCCACTTCTGGCTTTTTGTTTTGTTTTGTGGTCGTGGTTAAGTGGAGATCAAGGGGTCTCCTGCACTTTCCCTGGCTGAGCTGGCTTCCCGCCGCGATTCTCAGATCTCAGCCTCCTCTGTAGCTAGGCTCACATTCCTGACGTGCCAGTGCCCTGCCCAGTTTTGACAACACTGAGGTTTGAACTCAGGCCCTCAAGTTTCCTAAGAAGGTGCTCATCTACTTGAGCCATACCCCCCCCAGCTCTGTTCTTTTTGTTAATGTAAAAAATACAGTGGTTTCTTCAGCAACTCCTCTTAGGTATGTCTTCATGTCAGATTAACCAGCGTCGTATTCCATGGGAGCCTCTGGCTGCCAAGGCAGCTAGAGAAGCAAGGTAGAACTTCTGGCAACTCAAACACAACCAGGCTTGGCGTTGCCAAGGGGAAACAGAGAGCATGGGTTCGTTTTTTTAATGGCATGCTCACAATTGCTTTAAAAAAAAAAGAAAAGAAAAGAAACAGCAGGTCTGAACTCCAGTGATGGAGAGGTCACATTGTGTAGGATGACATTTGAGACCTGGGAGGTGACAAGCCCCACGGAGCCCGAGGGCCACGTGAGCCACCTCTGCCTGGTCAGCGTTGCTCCAGCTTCTCCATGTCCCTCTCATCCACCTGCCTCCCGTGCCTGTCCCTCTGAGGCTCCTATCCACGAGCAGTTCTGTCTTGCTTGGACTGTTGCAGTGGTTTTCCTACTGGCCTCTTCTGGCTCCGTTTCTGCCTGTTCTGTTCTATCTCCTGTCTGTGGCTGTTAAATCAAGGGTCACATCCATCCTGGGTGGCTCGTAGTCCATGCATGTCCATGTCTGACCTGAATATCTGCCCTCCCTCAAGTCCTTTCCTTCTGGTAAGTTCTAGAGTCAGAGCAGGAGCCTCTTCTCTGTCAGCCCCGTCTACTCTCTTCTCTTCCCTCAAGAAGGTCCACACCGGAGGTTGATGTAAACCCTGGGCATCTGCTGCCTCTGGCCGCTGAGGTCTTGGGAAGCTGAGACCACTGCAGCTCATCTCGTCGGCTGAGTGCACATACAGCCCCTGGGCCTGAGCCGGGGCCTGAGCCGGGGCCTGGCCTCCACCATAACCAGTGGAACTAGTACGGAGATCGGGAGCCGGTAGACACTGGTCACTCTACCTTTGACTTTCAGGAACACGACAGACAAGGAGAGGACAGGGCTAAGAGACCCCCTCCGCACCCCGTGACCTTTGGGACCAAGCACAGTTGGAGCAGTTAGCAAAACTTGGGCTGAAGGGCTAGACTACAAGGGTTCGAACCGTATCCCTACCCCAGGTGGAGGTGTGTGGTCTTCTACACCTCACTTTCCACAGCTGCAGAACACAGGCAGTGACAACACCCAGCTCATGACGCTTTTCAGAGGTCCTGGGCATATTCGGCGCCTAACAACTGAAACTATATTAACTGTCTAGGTGGAGTGCTCTTGCTATTCTTCTGAGCACCTGTCATACTTCATATCTTCATGTGTATGGGTTTTAGAATGCCCTTTGTGAAGACTCAGAGAGAGAATTTTTTAGTCTTAAACTCTTCCATTTATCCTCAAAGACACTATTTGGCATGCTCAAAAATATTTACTCATTTTAAAGGCCCTCTCCAGCTTCCTTTTATAGCAGAAAAGAAGCTCCCCATTCTAACAACAATGGCCTGAAGAAAATCTTATTACACTCGTCATCTTAAATTACGGTAATTGAAAACCACTGTTGAAGAGTGGACCCTAAATGTATCAGAAAATTAATTCAATTATAAATAACAAGAATCGACTATTCCTGAATGTGCATGAAGTACAGCATCATAGTTAAACATTTAAGGAATATGTCCTTATCTTGTTACTATGGCTACAGGTTACTCTAAGACACCGTGGCTCTGTGGTAACAATGGAACTACATTATTTCCTCTCTATATTGAAATATTCAGCAACTAATTTCCTGCAGCTTCATAATAAATCATGTTAATGACCTGAGAGCTAGAAATCAAGGTGGTGAGCCTGCCTCCGTGCTTTGGGGTTATTCCATTGAATGAAACAGAGAGTACATATTTGTACTCATTTGCCCAGAAAGTATGAGGTCACTGAATGAGAAAGAAAGATGACAATAAGGAGGAGCCAACTGTAGGCTCCAGTGTGGGTCTATAATAGAAGCTTGACTGTGAAAAAAAGCCATAGATCACTATAGGTAAGGATTGAGAGGGACTACGGTAGCCTTCAGTTCCATGCCGAGTAATTCACGGTTACCTATCATGTGCTTGGCGCATAGTAGGCATCTTTGCCTACTAAAATTATTGTAGCTTTTGTGCCCCATCAAACCATTCCAAGCCGAATTAATAATGAAGACTCAGTGTCAGCAGCTTCTACAATCACCATCCTCGGTCCCCCTTTCTCAAAAGCTCAGAAAGACCTAGAGAGACAAAAGGATTAGAAGCGAGGCGAGTTCGGGCTGGGTCACGCCATGCACAGCTGACACCCGTCCTGTCTGGGCCGGGAGTTCGGTGGTGCCATGTCCGTGGCTTCATCAGCTGTGATGGGTCTATTCATGCGGCGGTGGTGAAGAATACCACACAGCAGCTCCTCCCACCCAAGGCTGGCTGTTAACATTCACCAGTACTCCACAGATGGCAAGAAGCGATTTGAGATTGCATCTTCATATTTCACACGCCGCTCTCTCTTCTTTATGTGCCTGTTTCCCTCTCCAAACCACTTCCACACATAACCTGGGAGATTGACTTTGCCTTTGTAGATGGAAGAGGCCGTTTAGATAAGAGCTGTTGGTGGGCTCCTTTCTACTTTTCTTGCCCTGAGTCTAGCCCCAAGCTCCTCCTGTGCAGCCTCGGTAGCTTCCTGACCCCTCCATCCGTCCACTCCCACTCCTCGGCCTGCCCAGTGGCCGCACAGCCGCCAGTGCTGCCTTCTGAACGTTACAGTTCACGTGAATGAAACTGAACGCAAGAACGTCAGGCAGGTTTGGAATCACAAACATTAACAACAGTGACACACTATCAAAATGAACAAAACCAAGATCTACATCGTAGGAAAGAACATTAATAAAACTAGCCAAGAAAAAAAGAGAAAAGACACGAATTTGAGTATTTGAGATGAAAGATATGTTCTCGGCACTGGCTCCATGGACATTAAAAATCAATCAGGAAGGACTAGTATAAATAATACCACAGACCCAATATTAGCTGAGTTAGATAAAGGGACTAATTCCTTGAAAGATAAACTAACAAAACTCACTTGAGAAGAGACAGAGTCTTAAATAGCTCTTTATTTAATACGTTAAATAAATTATTTATAGCATTAAAAGAAAGCACCAAGTCCACAGAGTGTCACAGATGATTTGTGGAATAAGTGATTTTAATTATTCACAATATATTCCAGAAAATAGCAGAGAGACTATCCCGAAACTATGGAACTAGCACCACCCCAATACTAGAACTCTGTAACAGCATGACAGGAAACACACGCCCCGATACCTACACGAAGGTGGATGGACATGTTCTTAAAATATTGGCAAATCAAACAACATTTACACATACTCATTCGGCCCAACTCAGTGGGACTTGTTGTAGGAATTTCAGGCTGGTGTAACATTTGAACAATGTGATCTGTTATATCAAAGTAAAACTTAAAGTCCTATGTTCAGATCAGTTGGCACAGAAAAAGCATTTGTCCAAATCAAATAGCAGTTCTTGGTTGAAGCTCTGGTAATCTCACAGTGGAGGAGAACCTTCTCCCCTCACATCTGCAGTCTTTCATCAACCACCGTACTTAGAGACAGAAGGCTGGAGGCCTCCACACTGAGACTGAGAAGATGAAGATGCCGGCCCCACACCCGTTCAACGCCATACTGTAAATTCCATGTGTCATTACAGAACTTCTGTCTCATTCAGCAAAACTCTAATGCATGTAAGAGAAATGTCCAAGGCGGGACAGGTCTTGCTGAGAGAAGGCTGGGACCGGGTTTCAGCCTTCTCTTCTCAAGTGTGTTGAGCTGTCAAGAACTTACACTGCAGGCCCCACCCCCTAAGCCATTCTCATTCTGGCCTACACTTTATTAGTACTCCTGACTTCCCCCACCTTTCTATTTTTATATTTTCAATATATTTCCAGTAAGCAGTACTTCAATGCTGATGGATGAGTGGACGGATGGATGGACAGATGGACAGACAGACAGATGGGTGGTTCGGTAGATGGATGGATATTCAAATCTATCAAAAAGCTTTCATTAGCTCTACCAGGTTGTGAACATCTTGTTGGTCTATAGTAGTGTTTCTACAGCTCCTCTCTTAAAACATCACTTCTGAAGTAAAAAGGTTTCCTTGCTGTTGTACCCACCCTAGACTAAGAGCCGTCCACTGTCTGCAATCATCTGCTCCTCATCCGATGCTCCATGTGGTGCAAGCATGTGGAGGTGTGTAGCTTTGCTCAAAATAAAGTGGAATAACTCCTATTCCCTTGCCACTCAACCTTGCCACACTTAGTTTCCCAGACACTGATCAAGCACTACCTCATTCCAGATGCTCAGAAAGCTCAGCAAGGCTCAGCGTATCCCTGTAGGAAATGCACAGGCCACCAGGGAAATAGATACAACACTGAACCGTGGCAGTGCAGTCTGGTCATGAACGGATGCGCAAGTCCCTGGGCCAGCTGTGCCAGAGCTCCTGGAGGTGTTTCAGCACAGGAGTTTTAGACCCTAGCACAGATCCAATGAGCTCAAGCCGCTGGAATGACTCTCACCCTCTGCACATCCTCTATACATCCTCTTCCTATACTCCCTTGGGTACTGTGGCCTCCAGCCAGGAGCAAGCCCACGGGGTGAGGGCTGGTGTTGCCTATGCCTAGAGATGGATGACATTAATCTAGCACATGTTAAACAAGGTAAGATCTGTATAGGAAATGTCAAAGGGTGTTTTCTCAGTGGTATCAAGGTATTTAAAAAGAAACACACACTTCTTCTCCCTTAGGATTGCTTTAAAATAATAAGTACATAAAAGCCCCAAGTACTCACCTTACTAGAAATAAAGTCAGTAAGAACGCTTGTTTTGCAAAACAGACCAGGACTCGGGGTTCTATGTGTGACTGTGTTTTGCCAGGTCTCTGTGAAGACGCAGATGCACTGTTGTTTGGAATTAAATTGTCTTGAGATAAAATACCTGAACCCTGGGAAATTCTTGCCACATCTTCCTAAAATTGCTGTTGGATGTTTTCCATGCCCCTGAATGACTCCATGAAATAACAGTCTCTCTTGGAAATCACCTGAATGACTCACAATAAGGAAATCATTATATGAATTGTGGTGTAGATACGATGGACTATTAGGTAGTCATTAAGAATCACACTCCCAAAGCATTTTAAGCATATAGAAAAAATACACAAAAAATAATATTAAGGGAAAATATAGGCTGTAAAGTGGTATTGTAGCATTATTCCCATTTTATTTTCAAAGGAACATGCCTGTACAAAAATGTTAACGGTAGAATTTCAAATGCACTAGTACTTAAAGTCAATTCCTTTCAATGATGCTACTTCAATGCTTCAATATTTCTTCCAATTTGTGTAGTGGATATGTTTTATTTTTATGGTAGTTCATTAATCATCTCATCTTGGAAAAGTTTGAGACTAATAGGAAATCTCTAGTAGCAATGTCACCAGAACAACCCGGTATGATTTGGAGGCAAATAGAGTGTATGTATGGCTTTTGTTAGGGTGACTTGTGTCCCCTCCAACGCACACATTACAGTTCTGACTCCGAATGCCACCTTCCTTGTAACTAGGGTTACTGCAGATGTCGTTAGTGAAAATAAATTCATACTGGAGTAGGTCAGGCTCCCATTCTAGCACAGTTAGTGTCTTCATCAGAAGAGGAAATCTGGACACAGACATGGATACACAGACAAAACTATGTGGTTGTGAAACCAGAGATTGGGGTGCCAGGACTGTGAGGTCAAGGGTCACCATAACTGCCCGGAGCTCGAGGTGGAAGGAGTACCCTCACCCCCAGCCCGCAGCCACGCCTTGATCCCAGACTTCTAGCCTCGAAAACGGAGCACATGCTTCCCACTTCATGGAACGTTGCTGTGATGACGCTGGGAGAGGAGAGAGGGTCTAAGGTGGTTTTGTATGTAGAAAACAAGGGAGATGAAGGTCTGGATTGGAGGGGAAGGGGAGCTAACACTCACTGCAGCAAAAGGAGCTGGTTTATAAATAATGGTATTGTTGTTCAGAAATATCTGAGCCATGCGCTGGTGGTTTACGCCCGTAATCCTAGCTACTCAGGAGACTGAGATCTGAGGATCACTGTTCAAAGCCAGCCGGGACAGACAAATCCAAGAGACTCTGATTTCAATCAGCCATCAAAAAGGCAGGAAGTGGAGGTGTGGCTCAAGTGGTAGAGCAACAGCCTTGAGAAAAGAAAGAAAAGGCTAAATGAGAACGTGAGGTGAGGCCCTGAGTTCACCCACTATCAACACACACACACACACACACACTCTCTCTCTCTCTCTCTCTCTCTCTCTCTCTCTCTCTCTCTCTCTCTCTCTCTCTCCCCTCACCCAGCTTTTCCCTAGGCAACCCAGTCTCTCTGGCCACTGTGATCTTGTCACTCTCTTTAGTCTATTTAGATCAAGAGCCTTAAAGACCATGCTATGGTCCATCATCCGCTCTCCCTTGCTGGGAGACTCCCCAATGTCGTAGAGTTGCTGTTTTTACAGCCTGGATGCTAGAAGGAAGGTACTCTGAACAGAACTAAAGCTCACCTGCAGAGCGGCCATAACGTGAGAGAGGATTGGATATATAATTGTGTATAATTCAATGAGCTTATGAGGTCATTTTTCTGCAGCAAAATTGAGCTGAAACTGACTGATAAAAACATTTACTGAGCAACTATCAGGTGCCATGCGGGAGTAAAATAACAAATTAGACACTGAACCTTCCAGCAGATGAGCTCACATTAAACTGCATTTTATTCGCCTTTAAAAGATGAAGATTTTTGGTCCCAGGTGTGTTCTATTTTTTTGTGTGACACCTGCAAGGAAATGTTAAACGATGTTATTCCAATTGGTTTTTCTGTAGCCAAAAAAAAAAAAAAAAATCTTTAAAAGCACTCATATTCAAAGCAGTTCTTGGAAACTCCAACTACATGTACAAGTTATAAAGTTTGCCAATTAAAATTTTATGGTTTAGGGGGGGAAAAAACTCCTCTGAAAAATAAACCTAAGTCAATTATTCAGTTATTTAATTCTCGTTTGGAAAATGGGGATGTTCAGAAACTATTAAGTTATATTAGAAGGCGAAAAAGCCACTTCTGCAGAAACAGTCAAATTTATTCCACTTACTGCTGGAGAATATTAATTCCCAAGTACAAGCTATGAAAGACACCCGCTTGGGCGAGGGGAAGCTGGTCCTCCCCAGACGCTGCCCCAAGGCTGCAGAGGACACGCGGAGAGGACAGGGGGACAGGAAGGGGACGCGGGGGACGTGTCCGAAGTGGGGTCACGGCGGAAGCGGGAGGGTCCTGTCCCAGAGTCAGCATGGAAAAGCACAAATTGCATGGTGTCAAAATTACCCTTGAAATTCTCCTAAATGGCCCTCAAATTGCCTGGACCTGAGCCCTTCACAAGCTCAAAAGCAGAGAGTTAATGTCTCTTCCCTCACCAGGGTGGTGAGGGCCGAGGTCTAATTTGAAAGGGGCAGAGAGCAATGGAGGACACCAAGGTCTTTGCCCTTCTCATCCATCCTTGAACTCCTGTGCATGTGCGCTCCCTCCCTCCCCCCTCCCTCCCTTCCTCCCTCCCTCCCCCTCTCTCTCCCTCTCTCACCCCCCCCCTGCAGCTCCCATCCTGTTTTCTTCTCCCACTCTTTCCATGAGCGGAAGTCAAGGCAGAGAGATCCACCCGTGCTGTTAAGCCCAGTGCTGACCAGAGAGGAGAAACGCTCTGGGATGTTATCAAGATCTGAGTCCTGGGCGATTCTGGTGGGGAGTTGGGGGGCGGGGGATGGAGGTGCTGCTGCCCTCACAGGAGTAGCAGACTGAAATGCAAACACATAATGTGAACACAGGGTGAATCTGGCTACACAAAAGGGTAAAGTACACACAGTGCGGTAGACAGCGTTTCCCAAGCCTTGGCTGTACCGTAGAATAACATGAGCTTTCAGAAGAAGCTTTCCTGGTGCCTAACATCCCCCCCCCCCCACACACACACACATCCGAGTTTTCAATGAGAATCTTCTGGCCCAGGCCCAGGGTAGCAGAGCTAAAAGCTTCTAGATGAGACCGCCTGCAGCCAAGGTTCAGAGAGGCCTTAGACCTGACCTGAGGGTCCAGGATGGGGGAAGCGTTAGCTATGTGGGACAGGTGAGCTTTCCAAGCTATGGGAACTCCAGGACTGACGTCCCCTTGTTCCCAGAAGGCTTTGTTGTTTGAACATGACACCCGCCTAATTAAAGGAAACCTCAGCTCCTCGTGTCCAATCGATACACACCCTGGTAAACACTGGAGCCCCATCACCCCGTCCCTAGCTTTCATCTGTGTGAGCACCCAGGTTGGTGAAAAGCACATGTATTAATGGATTCTCTCTGATGACAGCTCCCCCCAACCCCCAACCAGCATAATGCAGGCGCTTTCCTCTCAAAGGTCTCGGCCTGGCCTCGTGGCCCTCGGAGAGGCTGGAGGATGCGCGGGCTATACAAAGGCAACGTGTGCTCTTAGGAACAAAGTACTTTCTTCAGGGAGTGGCTGCCTGTGTGTCCTCTCTGATGAAGAGTGCTCCCTCTTTTAAGTTGGAGAAAATTGATTTTGCTGTGGTTGTTGCACAAAGGTTGATGTTTTCAAAGAGTTCGGATAAGAGGCGCCGCAGGTAGCTAACAAGCTCTTAATAAGCCTAGATCAAGTCTCCTTTGCTGTCTGCAGGTCTTGGCTTCAGCATCTTAGCGACATGAAACCAAGCCTCTGACAGCACTCTTATTTTTTTTTTTTTTGCTAGGGGAGCCTCTCCCAGCATCCTTCCATAAATCCTAGGTTACCTTTATTCCTTATTCATTCAGCGCAGATGTTTTTATGGCCATCATATATTTATACTAATTCAGAGACATACCATCAAATGAGACAGGTACGCCTTCTGATCCACGAGGCAGCTGATGTGGCCGATGAAAACCAGGCCCGTATTTCCCCCACAGTGCTCTTCAAAGGAGCAATTTTCTCAAATCTGAACGAAGGTGTCATAGTTAATAAGATGGAGTTTTCCATTCTTCTTTTTTTTTCTTATCATCTTTTCCAAATCAAGAATAGTGGATGTCTGGCCCGCCACTAGTTCCCTCCAAACACGGCTCTGTCGGCTTTCTGATTATCTGCCGCTAGTTTCGTGGATTGGTGAAATCTCTCTGCGTCTCTCTTCTTGTATCAGTTTCTAATAGCCGATTGTCAAGTCATTAACAGTATTGTGATTCTGATGGCCGCCGTGGGGGTGGCCCCCGATGACAGGCCAGCCTCACCAGCCAGCGCTCTTCTGAGGGACGGGAGCCACAGACCGGCAGACATAATGAGCCACGACCCTCCCGTGGAGCCGGGAGATTGAGGGTGTGACAATTTCAGATCAGTTCCACTCCGGCTGACTGGATGAGTCAGAGATTTTGGAGGCATCTTTAGACTAACCCAATTTACATCATAGTTACATTTTAATTGCATTTTAAAGTCTAAATGTAGTTGATTGTGAAAACGGTGTCATATCATTTAAGGGAACTCGAGAGGCTTTTTATGGAAATGTAGACGGGCCCAACAGGATAAAAGCACTTTGCCTACACAGTGAAGGAGAGAAAGCTGGTCTGTGTGTCCTCCGTTTCCCTCCCCTTGGGTTGTTTAAGGAGCTGATCCATGGTGTCCACTCTCTACACCTGGGAATTCATTGCACAAGACCCACACCTCTGCTCGCTGTGCTGCTGTGATCTCTGCTGCAGGCAGAGAGCTCAGTGACACTCGGGGATCTGACCCAGAAGAGATCTGTACCCCTCCTCCTGCCCCCCCGCCACCACACGCCCCTACATTATCTACAGCAGGGGCAATTCCAAGCATACATCTTTTTCATCTTTGAAGGAAAAAAAATTCTCTTTCCTGAGTCTTTGCTTTCTGTTTCTTCTACAATCCTTTTTCAAGCTCTCCCTGGCTCTTCTGATTCCCTCATCAACTTATTTTTTCTTTTTATTTCGTGTTCCTGGTTGTGCCTGGGCTCTGGAACAATCTAAAGCTGGCCTTCCTTTGCAGCCACCTTCTCCCTTCACTTTGCTCACATTTTTCTCTGACTCATTCTCCATTCTCAGGACCTCATTACAATCTGCATGCTCATCATTCCCAAGTCTGACTTGGTCCTTCACCTGCCCCTGAGTTCGGCATCTGTTTGCACACCCCATCCCTCGATAGGCACTACCTTGAGCTTGATGTGTTCCCCTTTTTAGTCCTCATCCTCCCTTTCCCATCTTGTAATCTATTTTTCTCTGTCTTGGTAAAAATCTCCCATTTGCCCAAAGTGGAGGACTGAAAATAATCTGACTTTTAAAAATACTCTGGAAAAAAAAAATAGACCATTCATTGGTTTGCTGATTCCATCTCTCTCCAGGCAGTGCTGTGAATTCCTCTGACAGAGGCAGAGTTAAATTTATTCTCAGCTTTTTAAAATACTGCCAGTGAAAAACACCAAAGCCATGATTACGAAGCCCGCATTCCTATGGAGCCGCTGAATCCACAGCTTTATTTTAGCAAATCACGTGCTCATAGTTCACAAATATTCTCCAAACTCTAGGTTCAGTGAGGTCAGGATTGTGGGGTTTGGGATTTTATACAAGTGGAAGTTTCCATGAGAAAAGGGATAGGTTAGTTGGAGAATCAAACTGATTAAAAGTTGAATCTTTTAAAAATAATTTTTAAAATCACCTTCAAGTAGTGGTACAGACTCGTAGTTTGCTGAACTAGTGGTCCAGCATGTCAATTTATGAGTATAATGCACCTTGACCTATGTCACTCAAATCATAATTCTTCCCAAAAGTTGAATCTTGATGCTTGAATTTCCCCTGGGTTGTTTTTTTTTTGAGCCAATGTTAACATAAAAGAATCATAATAGGAAAAAAAAAAAGACATTTCAAATATAGGGAAACAGTGGCCACTGAGAAGAATATACCTGTAGTTTCTAATTTGAACATGTGTGATATTGGTTTATTCAATTTATTGGCAGACTAGACAAGCTAGAGAAACCTCAGTGAGTTGGGCTGGAATGGCTCTAAAGTTCTTGCATAATACCCCTTAGCAGGTGATCGTAGATGTGCCAAGATGGAAACTCTGAAATTTTAAAAATCTGGGTGAAAACGTTGTATCACTACAGATTGACTAGTTACAACAAATGTAGCCCTCTGTTGGCAGTGTGGACAAAGGGGAAAGTTGGGGAGTCACGAGGTCTGGGGAAGATATCTCTGCCTTCCTACCTATCTGTGAACCTAAAACTACTACTTTATACAAAAGAGAGGGATCTAAAAAAAAAGTTTGATTTGTATGGTTTCCATGCAGGTAGCAATTAGTATTGTGGTTGCCATGGGGACGGAGCCGTGAAGGGGGTGGAGGCTGAGTGCTTGGCTTGATCAGAACGCCAGGTCTTCATTTTTTTATGAATGTCAGCAAATGAATTTGACCCGTGATGAGGGGACTGAGATCAAAGGCCACATTTAGCGTGTGGCCAATGTGGCACTTCTATTGCCTTTCAAAAGGCCAGTTCCACAGCCACCGCCACCACCCATAATCCCATAAATCTCTCCAGCTGCCTTCAGTTTTTGATCTAGAGGGAGGGGTGATATGATATAAATATCAATTTTCAAAAATCGCTGATCTGCTGGCATTAACTGATGAGCTCAGGGGCGCAGGAAAACCTCCCTCCCTGCACATCGGCGGTAGCCATGACAACCAGCACGTTGGAGGCTGTGGAAGGGGTTTTTAAACATAAGGTGAGAAAAACAGTTTCTACATAAATGTTTGCCTGAGATCGCGCGTCTAATTCCACGAGGACACTCTGTTCTCCTTCCCCGGGGTTTGATGGAAGGCCTGCAGGTTTCCTGATAGAGGAGCGGTCTCGGCAGCTCCGGACAGTCACCACGCTGAGATCACTCACATTGTGCAGCCAGTGATCCCAGCCAGTGATCCCTACTCTCCACAGCGGGGCCGGGTCAGCTTGCCAACTCTTTCTGAATGCATAGACACTTGGACAGTGTTTGTTCTGTGCTATTTTCTAGGGTTATGTTTAGCCATCTATATGTTCTAGAAAATCAATCAAGACCTCATGTTTCCAGGATGAGATGCTAATACCTCCACAAAGCGCTGGATTTGAGTAGAAGGCAGAAAATCAGCACTTTGTAGAGTCCAACATTTGAATATGCAGCTTTGATATCGCATTTACTTCATCGAGTGACCAAGGAAGGGTATACTGAACAGTACCCACTTTGTGAAGAGTCAAATGTTTCTTGACTGTTTTGTTTTTGTTTTTGTTTTCCAAATGGAGAACGTCTAATTCTATCTAAAGAAGGGGCGTTTGAGGAGGTGGATTGTAATCAAAGATTCTTGTTAGCTTCCTGTAGCTAGACGCACATACAGTTCAAATAATACACATCACAAATAGGAGTACTTGAGCATTACATTATGGGCCTTCCACTCATTGTTTATACTTCTTGTCTGGGCAGAGGATCACACCTTTGTCCTCACCGCTTTCTGTGTGGGTGTGCCTGTTCCTGGAGTTAAAGGGACCACCCACCACCATTTCTTCCTTCACTATATTCTTTATTTCATCCTTATTTATCTCCCTCACTCTCACAATAGAACTCTCCCCAGCTAATTACACTCATCAACAACAACACAAACCAGCTCTAAAACTCTGCCCTAGATAGGAGTTTCAAACACCTAAGGTGCTATGTCACAGCAAACCCACTGTGGTTGTTTGAGGACCCTGTAACTCAAAACCAGGTGGCAACTGAACCAAACAAATTGATCATTATTAACGAACTCTCTTCTATACTTAGGAATCCATTTTCTTTTCTAATGATTTCTCTCTTCATCTCCTTGGTTCTAATCTGGGAGTAAAGCTATCTAACCCTTTTGTTCAAGGATTAGGTCTGTTTTACCAAAGATTAAAGGAAAATAGATCAAAGGTGAACCACATTTCAGATGTAGCATTCACATGCCGAGGGCTTCCTTACCCAGCGTAGAGCAAAGGCCCAATCTTGATTTACAGATAACAGACAATAATCATTCTGTCCTGTGATATTTGTGAGGACCAGACACTAATGATGAAGCTGTTTGTCCATCTTGTCACCATTATTAGCATCCTCAGCACCATCTTGATTACTGCTATTGTCATCCTAGTGGTTTATTTTTTTTCATATGACATCACTAAATCCTTACAACAAAATGCCAGATCATTTTCTTGTGTACCAGCCACAGATGAGTTCGCTGAAGTTCGTAAGTATTGGGTGTTTGCCAAGAAAACACAGCAATTAGACGATCAAGCTGAAAATGGACTCTGTGTTGCCGGAAAGCTCAGTTCCCCTACCCAGCATGGAGGGCTGCGTGAGATGTTGAAAGAGCAACTGCATCCGACAGTCGGTGGGGCACGGTGGGGAATGAGGGAGGACGCGTCTACCTACGTGGTGTTCAAACTTTAGGTTTCCTAAGAGACGCTGGATGAGCTCGGAATGTATGCTGACAGAGCCTCCCTCCACCACCCTCCCCACACCTCGGTGGACGAACCCCAGCTCATTCCCCTGGAAGTGAAGTATGGCTTGCACTGGGAGACATGGTTTTATAATGGGTCAGGCAGGGCCTAAGAGCCTGAGAGCCCTGATTTCCCAAAGTCTGGTGCTAATGGGGACCTCACCAGGGTCCAGCACACTCCCTCTGCATCCGGGCAGATTCACCATGCAGCCAGCTCTTCCCTCTGAGATGTCCATCAGTCCCCGCCCATGATGTCGTGAAGGCTTGCACCCTACGTCACAGGGAAAAAAAAATAGCGCTGGCTGCTTTCTGCCACCTCCTGTTGTTGGCAAGGCTCAAATTTGTGTGCTCAGCACCTGGCCTTGTGGTCCTTCCCGTCGTTCTGGAAGGAGAGATGCTATGGCTCAGCCTCCACCCGCCCCACGCACCGCCTTCTACAGAAATCGCTGACTCTATTTCCCAGCCCCTTTGCAGGCAAGCGCAGCCCATTGACTAATTTTAGCCAATACACACCAGCACCCTGACGTCGTAACGTGAGAAGGGAGGAGATAACTTTGGATTTGGTGAAGCCACTGACACTCAGCTTTTGTTTGGCTCAGTATGATTTTTTCCCCCAGGTAACGTGGTCCAGCCTGAACTTCCAGACTCCTTTCTCTTTACCCTTATCTTCCTAGCAATGATTGCATTTATTAATTAGGATAAAAGCTTACCATGCAGTTACCCCTACACTACACAGTCTGCAAACCAGTATCTAATTTGTTAACCACACCAAAACTGCACCAAAGACGTGCCCCCTGCCCGTGTTTTAGAGCCACACGGTAATGGTTGGCAACAGAAACGAAAACCCAGCAATTTGATCCCGAAGTCCTTGTGTTTAACAAAACATGACGAAGCAGGCTACTTAAGTGCTGGGGTTACTGCTTTAGATTCTTATCACAGATAATCCTCTGCCGGCCCTGAGAAGCAGACATTGTTATCTTCACTTTGCACTGGAAAGCCGAGAGATTAGAGGCCTGGTTCAAGGCCACACACTCAATCGAGGTGGGGACGGGTCGCAGCCCCAGTCCCTGACTCTCCCACGCAGCATCACTGAAGTCTCAACATCAGAGCGTCTGGTGGAAGGTTTGTGTTCTCTGACCTTGCATCAGAAACATTGAGAGCTCACATGGGGTAGTTAGCTCAGGGGACCGAGACTCCAGGAGTCTGAGTTAGGATCCCCAAGGTGAAATAGCAGTTCCGCCATGCCTTCCTGTGTCACTTCCCATGAGTGACTGAGCCTCACTCTCTGCAAAATGGATTGAACCATGCAGTCCTGGGGCGGTGCCTAGCATAGCCCAACACTGGCAGAGGAGTACCGCCCCTCTCGATACCACAGAGGCTGGAGGCACAGAATGTTCTACCCAGATGGGTTTACCTTGGATCCCCACAGGTATCAACCCTGGCTGCCTGACAAGCCCTTGGGTGCTGCATACGTGCCTTTGATGTGAACTGCCACTCCGGTCCTGGAGCCTCTGTGAGACCAGCCCTTCTTCCCTGTTCTCCTGCTGTGCAGTCTACAGTGATGTAAGAGGGACCAGATCAAGACCTAGGCGGTTCCGGGGTTCTCCAGAAAGAGGACACATTCGAACTCAGGGCCTCACACTCTTGAACGTCCTGAGACATGGGCAGTGAGGCATCTTGTCCCGGTTGCTCTGAGCTACGGGAACCGCCATCTTTCCTTTCCTGTGGGGTACCTAGGCGGAAGTAGGATTGCTTTCCTCCTCCCGGAGGTGTGACAGAGTCTGCACTCCAGTCTAGGACTGAAAATCCTAACTGCTGCCGGTGACAGGACTGCCCCGAGCCATGCTGGGTACTGTAAGTGCACACCCATGGCCTCGGATGCGTGCCAGAGTGAACGTCCTCTTGAAGCAGCCGCTGCTATGCTTCCCACCTCCCAGACGGGAACTAGAGAGGCTCAGAGAGTGTGCCACACCGGCCCCAGGACACCCAGGCAAAGCCACAGTTGGGCGGGAGCTTGAACGCAGGCAGGCTGGCTGCAAAGCCCTGGGGTTGGTCAGCACCGCGCGGCCCTGGGCGGAGCCGGCAACAGAGCCAGGTTCTGAGGATCAAGAAGAGCTCTGCAATAGGTTCATGATGGTGGAGGGGAGCTCTGTGATGGGTTCTGATGATGGAGGGCAGCTCTGCGATGGGTTCTGATGATGGAGGGCAGCTCTGCGATGGGTTCTGATGATGGAGGGCAGCTCCGCGATGGGTTCTGATGATGGAGGGCAGCTCTGTGATGGGTTCTGATGATGGAGCTCTGATGAAGGAGCTGTGATGGGTTCTGATGATGGAGGGGAGCTCTATGATGGGTTCTGATGATGGAGGGCAGCTCTGTGATAGGTTCTGATGATGGTGGAGGGGAGCTCTGCGATGGGTTCTGATGATGGTGGAGGGCAGTTCTGTGATGGGTTCTGATGATGGAGGGCAGTTCTGTGATGGGTTCTGATGATGGAGGGCAGCTCTGCGATGGGTTCTGATGATGGAGGGCAGCTGTACGATGGGTTCTGATGATGGAGGGGAGCTCTGTGATAGGTTCTGATGATGATGGAGGGGAGCTCTGTGATGGGTTCTGATGATGGAGGGGAGCTCTGCGATGGGTTCTGATGATGGTGGAGGGCAGCTCTGTGATGCGTTCTGATGATGGAGGGCAACTCTGCGATGGGTTCTGATGATGGTGGAGGGCAGCTCTGCGATGGGTTCTGATGATGGTGGAGGGCAGCTCTGCGATGGGTTCTGATGATGGAAGGGAGCTCTGTGATAGGTTCTGATGATGATGGAGGGGAGCTCTGAGATGGGTTCTGATGGTGGAGGGCAGCTCTGCGATGGGTTCTGATGATGATGGAGGGGAGCTCTGCGATGGGTTCTGATGATGGAAGGGAGCTCTGTGATGGGTTCTGATGATGGAGGGGAGCTCTGCGATGGGTTCTGATGATGGAGGGCAGCTCTGTGATGGGTTCTGATGATGGAAGGGAACTCTGTGATGGGTTCTGATGATGAGGGCAGCACTGAGATGGGTTCTGATGATGGTGGAGGGCAGCTCTGTGATAGGTTCTGATGATGATGGAGGGGAGCTCTGCGATGGGTTCTGATGGTGGAGGGGAGCTCTGCGATGGGTTCTGATGGTGGAGGGGAGCTCTGCGATGGGTTCTGATGGTGGAGGGGAGCTCTGCGATGGGTTCTGATGGTGGAGAGGAGCTCTGCGATGGGTTCTGATGGTGGAGGGGAGCTCTGTGATGGGTTCTGATGATGGAGGGCAGTTCTGCGATGGGTTCTGATGGTGGAGGGGAGCTCTGCGATGGGTTCTGATGATGGTGGAGGGCAGCTCTGCGATGGGTTCTGATGATGGTGGAGGGGAGCTCTGTGATGGGTTCTGATGGTGGAGGGGAGCTCTGAGATGGGTTCTGATGGTGGAGAGGAGCTCTGCGATGGGTTCTGATGGTGGAGGGGAGCTCTGTGATGGGTTCTGATGATGAAGGGCAGCTCTGCGATGGGTTCTGATGATGGTGGAGGGCAGCTCTGTGATGGGTTCTGATGATGGAGGGCAGCTCTGTGATGGGTTCTGATGATGGAGGGCAGTTCTGCGATGGGTTCTGATGGTGGAGGGGAGCTCTGCGATGGGTTCTGATGATGGTGGAGGGCAGCTCTGCGATGGGTTCTGATGATGGAGGGGAGCTCTGTGATGGGTTCTGATGGTGGAGGGGAGCTCTGTGATGGGTTCTGATGGTGGAGAGGAGCTCTGCGATGGGTTCTGATGGTGGAGGGCAGCTCTGAGATGGGTTCTGATGGTGGAGGGGAGCTCTGCGATGGGTTCTGATGATGGTGGAGGGGAGCTCTGCGATGGGTTCTGATGATGGTGGAGGGCAGCTCTGCGATGGGTTCTGATGATGGTGGAGGGGAGCTCTGCGATGGGTTCTGATGATGGTGGAGGGGAGCTCTGTGATGGGTTCTGATGGTGGAGGGGAGCTCTGCGATGGGTTCTGATGATGGAGGGCAGCTCTGTGATGGGTTCTGATGATGGAGGGGAGCTCTGCGATGGGTTCTGATGATGGTGGAGGGGAGCTCTGTGATGGGTTCTGATGGTGGAGGGGAGCTCTGAGATGGGTTCTGATGATGGTGGAGGGCAGCTCTGCGATGGGTTCTGATGATGGTGGAGGGGAGCTCTGTGATGGGTTCTGATGATGGAGGGCAGCTCTGTGATGGGTTCTGATGATGGAAGGGAGCTCTGTGATGGGTTCTGATGATGGAGGGCAGCTCTGAGATGGGTTCTGATGATGGAGGGCAGCTCTGTGATGGGTTCTGATGATGGAGGGGAGCTCTGCGATGGGTTCTGATGATGGTGGAGGGGAGCTCTGTGATGGGTTCTGATGGTGGAGGGGAGCTCTGAGATGGGTTCTGATGATGGTGGAGGGGAGCTCTGTGATGGGTTCTGATGGTGGAGGGGAGCTCTGAGATGGGTTCTGATGATGGTGGAGGGCAGCTCTGCGATGGGTTCTGATGATGATGGAGGGCAGCTCTGTGATGGGTTCTGATGATGGAGGGCAGCTCTGTGATGGGTTCTGATGATGGAAGGGAGCTCTGTGATGGGTTCTGATGATGGAGGGCGGCTCTGAGATGGGTTCTGATGGTGGAGGGGAGCTCTGCGATGGGTTCTGATGATGGTGGAGGGCAGCTCTGCGATGGGTTCTGATGATGGTGGAGGGCAGCTCTGCGATGGGTTCTGATGATGGTGGAGGGGAGCTCTGCGATGGGTTCTGATGATGGAGGGCAGCTCTGTGATGGGTTCTGATGATGGAGGGGAGCTCTGCGATGGGTTCTGATGATGGTGGAGGGCAGCTCTGTGATGGGTTCTGATGATGGAGGGGAGCTCTGAGATGGGTTCTGATGATGGTGGAGGGCAGCTCTGCGATGGGTTCTGATGATGGTGGAGGGGAGCTCTGTGATGGGTTCTGATGATGGAGGGCAGCTCTGTGATGGGTTCTGATGATGGAAGGGAGCTCTGTGATGGGTTCTGATGATGAGGGCAGCTCTGAGATGGGTTCTGATGATGGAGGGCAGCTCTGTGATAGGTTCTGATGATGATGGAGGGGAGCTCTCCGATGGGTTCTGATGATGGAGGGGAGCTCTGAGATGGGTTCTGATGGTGGAGGGGAGCTCTGAGATGGGTTCTGATGATGGTGGAGGGCAGCTCTGCGATGGGTTCTGATGATGGAGGGGAGCTCTGTGATGGGTTCTGATGATGGAGGGGAGCTCTGTGATGGGTTCTGATGATGGAGGGCAGCTCTGCGATGGGTTCTGATGATGGTGGAGGGGAGCTCTGCGATGGGTTCTGATGGTGGAGGGGAGCTCTGCGATGGGTTCTGATGGTGGAGGGGAGCTCTGTGATAGGTTCTGATGATGATGGAGGGGAGCTCTGCGATGGGTTCTGATGATGGAGGGCAGCTCTGCAGCAGGTTCTGATGATGGAGGGCAGCTCTGCAGCAGGTTCTGATGATGGTGGAAAATTCTGTGGGTACCAGGTGGGAAGGAAATGATTTTAATGTGCAGAAGTAGGATTTGGCCTGGAGGAAAATAAGAAGTGAGGATCAGTGAGATGTACACACATTGAGAGGGGAAACGAGTAGGGGCACACATTTGCAAGTTGGAATCAAAACATGCATTACATACCAGCTTGATTTCAAAATACGTTAGAGAGACGTGGATTTCAGAAGAGAAGGCGCAGTTGGAAATGAGGATTTCCAGGCCACTGCTTTCTCCTCTTCCAGGACAGTAGGAAGGGGTGGCAGGAAGAGAAGATTGAAGAAGAGGGCTTTGGGAAGACCCATCATGGAGGTCTCTCTGCGGGAGGTCCAGCTTGACAGAGGCTGCCCTGGGGGGAGGTGAGAGGGCCCGCCAGCACCCCCAGGCTGGGGGGCGGGGGGAGCAGGGTGGCAGATGAACCACCTTGAACTGCATTTGGAGCAGGAAGAGGTCTCCAGGGAGCTAACTCACAGTGGCCAATCCCTGGCATGAGGGGAGAAAATTCTTAATACTGTAAATGAACAGCCATGCTGCCCAGCTATTCTTGGAAGTAAAATACCACACCTGGTTACTTCATGTAACTCTCTAAGGCCATATTTAAGCCCGATAAAGAGCAGGAGAGAGAAGGGGCCTCTGTGGAAATAGGTTGTGAGGACCTGTCAGCCTCAACTGGAAGAGTAATTGGGCCAAGATGTGAGAAGGCTAAACCGGGGCACATCTTCCAAGCTGGCCAAGTCAGTGGACAATTAACCTCTTGATTCCTCCCTCCCCTCCTTCCAAGATCAGATTTTTATTATCTCAGAAACATTTAAACTTCAAGAAACTGTGAGGAACACAGCCTTCCCGAGCTGGCTTCCACTGACATGCCATTTGATTAATTTATGTGCCTGGGAAGGCAGTTCAGAGAGAATATAGATGCTGCACCTACCTGCCTCATTTCCATATTTAATATATTCAGTTGTGATAGAGCAGCCCATGTTTAGACCCAAGTCTGTGGCTTTTGAAGTTCACATTTAACTTTGTGTTGATAAAACACCGTTTTCCAATTCAGATTTTGTAAAAATTACCTATTGGGTATCAAACCGTTTTTACAAAATAAGACATCTCTAGTCTTACCATGAAGCAGGAGCAAATGCACTTCACTGTCATTCACAGAAGTGTGTGTACGGTGTGGAAAAAAAAAAGCCTCCCAATTATATAGGAAACAAAATTAGAGCAATTGCCTCTCCTACCCCTTAATTAGCAGCCTAAGATTTTTGTAAATGAAGCGACTGAATTCTTATATTTGAAAATGCCTGCATATGCTGTAGTTTTGCTGCAAAAATTGAGAATTTACATGAATGTAGGATGTAAGGAAAGAAGGCAGACATCCCCTAGCATTCTGGTGGCCCCATTGGCTGATGGGTGTCTTAACTCAGATCTTGGCAACTATATTATCAATGATGCACCCTGCTAGTTAGTTAAGCTCTGACTGGGGGCTAGATTCTCTATCTGTGAGTTGGGGTCAAGTCTAAAGGAAAAGGAAACATTCACAGTTGGAGTGAGCCACGCTCTCACATGGGTTTTATTCCTAGGCTGTGTGCTTGTGGGAGTTTTGCTTAACCCCCCTGAGCTCTGCCCCCTCTCCTCCAGCTGTCCTACTAAATCCATCCCATCAGGCTAAACTTCATTTTCCCTGGCTATCCTTGGTTTTCAAAATTAATCTCCCTGCCTCTGGTTCCTATTCTCAAGTTGTTCTGCTGGATGTCACTAATAAACAATGTCATCCAAAAAATAAGCGAGAACTGGGGAGTGATTCCTGACACGGGGCCACAGCCTCCCTCTGCCCGCTGATGAACAGAGGAGCAGATCCCTGTGTCTCAGGGAGCCTTGCCCCTTCCCGAATGCTGACACCAGAGCAGTCCCACCCCACTTATCTGATTACAGAAGTAAAGACTGCTTATCATTACTAATGAATGAGTGAGTGAGTGAATGAAGAGAACTTGCTTGTAATTTTACCACTGCGTTGCAACCTCTGATAAACATCTTGATGTTTTTAACATCTAATACTTTTTTCTAACCATCTGAGTCTAATTATATGTATAAATGCATATGTGCACTTGCATATATGTACATATGAAGAATCAAATTCTATACTGGGACTTTACTACTGTACTGGAAACTCCTGTTATGAAATGTTAAGGAAATACCCTCTTCACTCTGAGTTTTTCCCAAGCCATGGTGCTTGGTCCACATCAAAAACAAATAAACAAAACACCTCTCATGATCTATTACTTCTTTCAGTTACTTGGTTTTCTGTGACAATGGCTCAGGAGCACACATGTATATCCACAGAGTCCCTGGTCCTTAGAACTGGAAGTTGAATAAATTTCTTTGGCAATGGGTACATAATGATCAAGACTCTGTGGAGAAATAATACTAAGCTTTATCCCCACCAACAGCATATGGAAGTCTCTGTTTCAGTGACACTGGCTAGCACTAAGTCCCTTGCGTCTACCCTTTGAACAGGGAAAATTAGGTGCTGTTACCGCGCGTGCATTTATGAAACACTGGTGATGCATCAACTCTTCCCCAGGTCTCGCGAAGCAGCTGCCTGCTCACACCTTCCTTCCTCTGTTTCACAGAGTTAATGCATTCCCTGTGGCTTTGTAAAGACACTTGGCTTAACAGTGGATATTAATCTCTTGCTTGTAATATGTTTGTTGTAATTTTCTGCCATGTTGTTATTTAATTAATTTTATTTGACGCATTGGGAGACTGAGTTTTTTTCATCTTTGGTCAAGCACGGTGCCATTTTTCTTCACGACGTATTCCCTTATCTATACAATTTACCAGAGTCGTGTTAATACATACCTGTTTTTCTAAACTCTTTTTCTAAATTGTGATGCTTTGCTTTTACATTTGATACCCATAATTTTTTTGATATTTTTGTTTAAAGTCCCCTTTGAGGTTTTTACCTCTGAAATTGGTTGTACTTCCAAATGTTTTCTTAACAACCTACTCTCTCTCTCTGGTTCTGTGATGGAGTCTTTGTGTAGCAGGTAGTTTACTTTGAGATCACCTTGTGCGTTGGATTTTGCAAAAATACTTTACTATCCCAACACTCATAGCTCTCTAATATTTTAATAGATGGCAGGATTGCAAACCTCCTTAAAAAATGACCTCTGTTTCCCCACACACCTGTCATTTTGCCTTCGTTTTTTCCCCTGGAAGTATACCTTGTCATCGTGTCATCCTCCGTGAGTATCTCTGGCTTTCTCAAATCTGAGGTCACATTTGATATGGACAGAAGGACAAAGATGACAAGCAATTAGAAGTACACGTGTTCTCTTGACTCTGTGAGACTCAATACCCGGAGTAAAAGGCAGGCCACAGCGGGTCCTCTCCCAGCTCTGTTTCACGAGCATTCTCGAGACACTCATGGACTTGTTTTTCTCCAGAGCCAAACCATCAGCCTTTGAAATTTTCCTTATATTTGTCAATCTTCGTACTTAAAATGGTTGGAGCTTTGAACACATTTACTCAAGCACATTCTACCGGGAAACATGGAATTCTGTGTGGGGAGGTAGGGGAGGTTGCTGGATAGACTCTCTTTTGAAAGAGAAGAATCATTTCTAAGCTTCTTTTCCTGCAATATGTCTAAATTCTAAAGACTTTACTGATGGTATGCAGAGCTGAAGAATTTACAACCTTGACAGGTAATGGTGTGGAGGCTGGGTAGGGGAGAGGTAGGTGGGTGTTCACTTCCTGATTAGACCAAATTTTCTGTTTTCTTAAAGATCCACTCCTCTTGATTCTGTGGCAGAGCCTCTGTGTGGTATGCTGCCCCTGTTTTTCAAAACCAGATCATGACAATGATCAATGACAACATTGACAAACCTTCCCTTTAACCCTCTCCCCTCCTTCCTATGCTCCCCTCTTTCCTCTTATGCCTATATATAATGAGTTCAAATTTTCTAATAAGATCGGCCATTGCATTGGAATAGGCTGCCTATAAATCATATCCATTTCCTAGACTGAGATTTGGTTGGGCCTGTGCCCACACAGAGGCTGGCACAAGATAATGCACCGTGAATGTTCACCTATCCGTGTCTCTGTCTTCATTTCCTTGTGCTCTCCCCACTTTCCTATATGCCACTGGGGAGTGTAGTGACCCTGCCCATAGCACACTCCTTTTCCAGGCCCACCTCTCCCATTCCCTCCGAATCTGTTTGTCTTTCTAAAGCGTGGACCCCCTGGCTATCTGTCATCATGTAAAGTTAGGGGAAGATTAGCCGTTTCTTGTACAAGTTCTGAATAGCCCTTCCAGTGCAGATCAGTGCATGAAATTAAATGTCTACCTTGAGGTTTTATGCTGCCATCAGATTTCTCACCATCTCTTGTACCACATTTTTTACTCAATGCTCATTGTAGTCCTGGTTTGATTCCACTGTGGAGTGAGGCAGCTGAGGGCTCCATTGTGCCCTTCAGAAATCCCTGTGTTGAAGCCCTAGCCCTCAGTACTGTAGCAGGTGATCTTATTTGGTGACAGATCCATATAGATGTCACCCAATTAGATCGAGGTCATTAGAAGGGGTCCTATGACAGGTGTCATAAAATTAGAAACATTTAGAAACAATTTACACTTCGTGAGAAAAATCCTGTGAAGACAATATGGCAACTAGAATAATATATCCATAAGAAACAACCAGTCTTGTCAACATCCGGAGCTCAGGCTCCGGGCCCCAGGACTGTGAGACTAAGCACTACTGTTGTTTGAACTGTCTGTTTTATAGAATGTTCTGTGGCAGCTCTAGCACACAAATACAATATCTAATGAAGAACAGGGGAGACTAAGTAGCTCTCTAGGACATATGATGAGCCAGTTCAGGGGTGGCTCGGTCCGCCGGTGACAAGCTCTCTCCTACTGTTCTAGACCAAGCCAGCCCTACCTTGGAGTACCTTCAACGGGTCCTGAATGACACGCACCAATTTCCCTGCGTGGTCACAGCCACTGCGGCAGGGAAAGCTCCCTGCCCCGGTGTCACTCTAAAGCTCATGTTCACGGAGCTGTCACCCTGTGTGTGGTGCACACTCCGTGCCTCGGGGACTCATGACCCCAGGCCCTGCTCACACTTTGTCCTCGTCTCTAAAGCCACCATGTTGTGGAGGCAGTATTCGAACCCAGATGGTCTGGCCCCAGAGCCGCATGGACTCTGTTGAATGGACTCCATACTCTCAAACTTCCGGGAAATGCTGCACGGAAGGGAGTGGCAATGTTTTCCATAGAAGTCTGCAGAGCTGTTATGCTATTATCTCGTGACTCTTTAACAGAGGCTGAAGAAACAACATTCCCAAGACATAGTGACCCATGGGGCCTTTTTTTTCTTTTTACCATAGAAGATCTCTTGGGACTGTTGTATCGTAAACAGACTTGACATTTCAGATAAACCACGTGACTCTGTCCTGAGTATTATTCACCAATACCTAACACATTCTTCTTATTATTTTTTGCTTGTTTATGTGGTGCTGAGGAATCGAACTCAGGGCCTCATGCGTACTAGGCAAGCACTGTGCCACTAAACTACATTCCCAGCCTTATAGCTAACATATTAGTCATAGTTTACCTGAAATTCTGACTGAATTAAGCATCTTGCATTTGAATTTTCCAACTCTGGCAAGCTATACAAATGAAGATGTTTTGGAAAACGTGAAATCAACAGCCTAAACTCCTTAAATCTCCCTGTCCTTTAGTGATGTGTTTCCTTAAAAGACAAAAAAAAAAAAAAAAAAAAAAAAACACCAAACCCTGCTCCAAACTGTACCTGTACTCCAGCAGGTACCTATTCCTGTTGCCTTCCCAACCGCCATCCTGTCCTTTGTCCTTCCATCAGTAGAGTTCCTTCTGCAGCTTTTGTGACCCACATGTTATCACCTGGGGACAGGTGCATCCTTGGCTGTCCCAAAATGAGCATTGCAGCTCAGAACACGGCCAGGCAGTTTCCATTAAGGAGATGCAGAGGAACTTGCCCGGGACAGGTGCTTCCCAGCCCTGAAGCTGTAAGGTTGGTCTGTAGGAAGCCTGTCCTGTGGTATTCCTGCTGCATTTCCCTTCCAAGGGAGGCTGATCAAGTTTAGTAGGAAATGGATTTCTAAAAAAGATCAGGTGAGCTCAGTGTCTGTCAAATCACTGGAGCATGTCTTGAATCCTGAGTCCTATCATCCACCTCACTCAGAATCCATCGCTTCCTGTTACCTCTGAGTCTAACCATACCACTCAAAAACACCCATAAGCTCCATCTTTTTACTTGGCATTCCCTTTACCAAAAGAAAACAACAACAACAACATTCACTTGTCTTTCTAATACGTTTCTGTTAACTTGACCGGTGTTTAAGTTAGTTGTTGCTTTATGGGTTGAAAGAAGAAACAAATGACCGCTTGTAAATTTGGAACATTTATGAGCCCAAGTTAACTTTCCATTTCTTCGTCAGGAAAAATGGCCCTTCCATGCTAGGTGTAGAAGCTCGATTCAGATTCCAGTCCTGCCTGGTCTAGAAAATAGTTACCAGTCACATAGGACTACTTACATTTCTACCTAAATTAATTAAAATGACATGAAATTAAAAGCTTATGATGGCATTGTGCCACATGCCTGTATTCCTAGTAGTCCCAAGTTAAAGCAGGAGGATCATCAGTTCAAGGCCAGCCTAGGCGACCTAGTGAGACTTGGTTCAAAAGAGCAAACATGACACCAAAACCCGCGTGCTTCTCCTTCAGGCTGGGCGCATTTCATGTGTGGAGTAACCATGTGTGGCTGGAGGCTCCTCTACTGGACCTTGCAGACAGAGAACACTTCCGCCATCAGAGAAAAAGTCTTATTAATCTTATTCTTGAACATGCCAAAGAATAGTGCATATGATTTGGGGCATGAAATACCAGTTATATTTGGCTCAGGACAGAAGCAATAAGGAGAAGTGTTTCTAAAACTGAGAGAGTGTGTAGATTGCTTTGCATTTTGGAGCTATTTACAGTTACTCTGGAGCTACTTACCATTCTTTTTATTAGTTCAGTGGCGGGGCCGAAGATGACCACCTTCTTGGCTCCCACTGTGGCCTGCTGGGGAAGGCAGAAGCTCACTCCCGCTATTAGTTTGGCTCAGCTTGATTGCACCAGCAAACCATGGGCCATGAAGATGGGTGGATCCAAAAACAGCTGTGCAGAGAGTTTGTCACTGTCGACCAAGCCAGGTTCCCTGACTTAAGCCAGGTGGTTACTGAGTGATTGAGCAAATCCCTGTCTCGCCCAGCCCTTAGAATTTTTGTTTTTTTTTGTGTGTGTTTGTTTTGTTTGGGGCAGTTACTGGGTTTGAACTCAAGGCCTTATACTTGTAAGGCAAACACTCTGCAACTTGGCCCTTATTACTGAAGCTAGCTTTAAGCAAGAAGACTTCCTCACTGAAAACAGATAAGAAAATGTAAGTAAAGGAAGAAGAAAAGACTGTGTATTCTTATCCCACGGCCAGATGGGTCGCCAAGCCATCAGCAGCGTCATAGCCCCTCCTGCTGGTGTATGAATACAATAAATGCACAGACGATGATCATACTATGCACACTGCCTTATAACACGCCTTTAAAATGACTATACTTCATCACATTTCCAGATCAAAGCGACTTGCACCACATTGCTCTCAGAGGCTCTGCATGTGTCTACCCTGTAGGAGTTTTAGCTGTCGTTAGGCTTTTGGTGGGTTTCTAGTAGATACCGACTTTAAATAATTTACTCCAGCCAACTAACTCAACCCCTCATGGAGGTCTGGAAATATGGTGGCAGCAGTACCTGCCCTGGGTTCTATGTTGAGGACATAGGCCAGTAAGTAGAGAGCATTACTTTTATCTCCAACCTGTAGCAAGGTCCTCTCCAGAGAGCGGTTACTTCTCAGAACCCACCGTAGTTACCCCAAACCTCCTTTCAGTGTATTTAAAGTCATGGTTGGTTATTCCATTGGGCTCATTGGCTTGAGAACAAGGGGGCGTCAGATCACACTGGGCACCCCTCCTCTGTTTTTATGTGGTGTTTATTGCAGTGTTAATTTCTTGTGTTCTGTGACAACCATCTGTGTTCTCACCATGCTATACACACCAAGGCATCTCATTCTGCTTTGATGGACCACTAACTAACGGGGGTCCAATGAAGACAGTCTTAACTTCTCCCTTATGTGAAGTAGGAAAAACAGTTGACCTAGCTTAGGGCTTTCTAGCCTCACTGCCATTGAGATTCTGGGCCAGTGAGTTCTGGGGTTGGGGGCTGTCTGCAGAGTCACAGGGGTTCAGCAGTACCCCAGCGCTGTTTCCTACAGCCCCCTGTTAGAGTGAGCAGAAGCTTCTCTAGACATTGACAAACAACCCTCACAGGGCAAAATAACCTCCAGTTAAGCTCCACTGATTTAGATCGTACCTGAAGACCCCTCCAGCACTAATAGTCTGAGATTCTACTCAGGACAGTGCTTCCCAAACTGGTGAATTTTCTGGCATTTTCTAGATCATTACGGAATTATAAGACTGTTTCTAGGGTCTCATGCAAATCACTGTAGCCTGATTATCCATTTAATATGTGGATCACTGGGCCATTAAAATGCTGATTTTTGAGATTCAATTTTTCTATTTTTTAAAATGATCGCTTTGTGAATTATATGTGTTATACATTGGTTTTATCTAAATGCATTGTATAATTTTACCCGCTCGGTGTTCATGAATAATGCTTTAGTGGTTGAATGTCAGAATGTTTGCTAATGACCCTAACAATCATAGCTCATGCCACCGAGTACCCATAGTCATTGACGAGTTAGCTTTGTTTTCATTCATTTCCACTTCTCCCTGAGTAAGGCCTTTAATTAGAGCTTAATAAGATACACAAATAGCCTGGCCTTGGATCCCCCATGTGTTCAGTTCAGTCCCCCTTAGCTTAATAAATCTGCTTGTAGAGGCCCCATAGAGGCACATGCTCATTCTCTGGAACAGCATATTCCTACAGCTTGTTGTACAAGGACAGCTAGTCCCTCGTCCAAAATGGAGGTGCACCATTGTAGACATGAGGGTCCCTCAGATCTGTGCACTACTAAACTGGACAAGTGGGGCTGGGAAGGTGGCTCAGTGGTAGAGCGCTTGCCTTGCATGCTCGAGGCCCTGGGTTCGATTCCTCAGCACCATATAAGCAAAAAGAAAAAAGCTGGAAGTGGCGCTGTGGCTCAAGTGGTAGAGCGCTAGCCTTGAGCTGAAGAGCTGAGGGACAGCGCCCAGGCCCAGAGTTCAGGCCCCACTACCAGACCCAAAAAAAAAAAAAAAAAAGAAGTGCTCTTGGCATTTCTAAACCTAAACTGGATAAGTGGTGATTCTTTTAATGACACGAAGATGGGAACTTCACTTCAGAGCTGGGTTGGGGACCTCATCTGGTTTTCAGTCCTCCTCACTGGAAGCTAGTCTTGGTAACCACCAAGAAATGTGGGATCTACAGGTCCCATTGATGTGAAATCAACATGTCCCACAAGATTGAAATACTTACTGTGTTTCAGGCAGCATCTGAACCTCCGAGTGCTACTTTCCCATCCATTCTCTCAGACCATGTTACCACCACCACTTACCAGCAAGATGAGAGACTCATACTGGACAGGTGGTAAATAGCCCCAGAGCCAGAGTGTCAACACAGCACTATAATTTCTGAAATCTATGGTCTTTTCTCTTATTCTGCTTTTAGGCTGAGGATAAATTATGCGCCACTTATTTTTTTCCCTCTTTTAACTGGTAAACTCTTCTTAGCACCAATCTAAGCATATTGAGTTGATTCAACATACATTTTTTTTTTAATTTTGCAAAGGCTTATAAACAGGAAATGATAGGAAAATAAATTTCCTTGTATGATTGCTTTGGCCACATTATTTTAATCCAGAGGTTTCCTGTAGTTTTAAGAACATGATTTTCCTCTCTTAAAAGTAAGCTTTATTTTCATTAGTGAGAAAACAGTGATTTCAGAGCCTGGCGATTATTGAATTTTCAAATCTTACTAGGCTCATTGTAGTTTCGAAATAAGATTGTTTTGGATATGAAAATATTCTCTTGTCACGTAGCATTAAATCAATCAGCATTCCTTAGAAGAACTGAAATAGTATTGAGATAAGTCTATTTTTCTTGTTAATATTCTTTGGGAGAAAGAAATACAAAAGGAAAAAAAATCAGTTAAAATCAGATCCTGCATGTATTCCTGTCAGTTCATTGCCTCTGCGATCGTGAGGCTAGAAACAAGCAAACAAAACCTCCTAGAAATTTTCCTAATAAGTATATAACATAATCAGTTTTCTTAAAAGAACCAAAGTACCAAGAAACAGAACCAAGTTCAGTGGTGTAGAGCATCAGATATAATCCGGGAGCCTTTGCGTTCCTGACTACACCCACGGTACCGAGTCCCCGTTGATCATTGGTGCAGATGAATGCCACTCAAGTCCTCCTCGGCTGGCATCTGACATAGATCCCATGGCTGAATATGTGCGTGGTAAATCCCACAGCAAGACCCCATCCCTCGTTATTTTGGAGCTGGACAGAGTCCGCATGAAACCCCAAAACACTGTGACCTATTTTCTCAAATGCATTAGTTAGATAATGTGTGCTGACTTTAATTCCACACAAGTGGTCGCTCTAGGTAATGGTTCCTCAAAATAAACAAAGGCCCCTTAATCCATCCGTGATGCCATGGTTTGTTTATTTTAATCCATAATTTGCCAGAAAATTACCTTTTTTTTTCCCTTCCAGAGTAAACACAGTCCTATTAGAAGCAGACTTTCTCCCTCAAATGAAGCTGTTACAATAGATTTAAATCCATACATTACAATTTTCACAATTTAGCAAATATCCTATTTGAGCACATTATTGGTTTAATGGAATAAATCACAAACATTTCATTTCCCACCAGCACTGGGTATTCCAAATCCATTTTCTCAACACAATGATGTGTTTCAATGAATTATTCTAATGTCTGCATCGTGATTACACTGTCCAGTGTTTGGGTTAGAACCGTTGCCTCTGTGAACTGGCTCAGCCGCAGACAAGAACTGAGACCTCGGGCACTAAGCACCTTCCTAGTCAAGACAAGATTGAACTACCATATGTCTGTGCTCCCTAGGCCTAGGAGCTCTTCCCATGTCCTCACGCGGCCTCCAGTAGGTTAGCAGTGGGGCCCAGCAGTCTGCTTGGGTCACAGCGCTCTGCGGCTCTGACCCCGGTGTCCAGCAGCCCCTCCAAGGACCCACGCTTAGTAGTAGCCGCCATGGAGCTTGACCACATGTTGGGCTATAATATTTGACACAATGCCTTTTTGCCAATGAAGCAAAACTGTGCACGTGTGCGCGCGCGTGCGTGTGTGCGCACACACACACACACACACACACACACACACACACACACACACAGCACACCCTATTGAATGTACCTGAGCCAGGTTCCCATGTCTGGCTAGTTTTATGGAATCACACTAGGAGAAATCATTTCAGGGATGGGAGGTGTCTAGCTCTGTTTTCCGCTGATCCAGGGATGGGAGGTGTCTAGCTCTGTTTTCCCCTGATCCGGGGCGCACTGTGGGAGATCCCTGGGTTTCTAAGAGGACAAACTGTGAATGTTGTACCTTTGTGTGTTTTGCGTATGGTATATGTTGTGTATGGCATATGTGTGTGGTGTGTGTATTGAGTGTGGTGTGTATGTGCTGTGTATTGTACATATGTGTGGTATACACGTGTATACATGTATTTATGGGGGGGTGCGTGGATGTTTCTAGCGAGAGAATGAGTACTCTTTGCATGGATTCCCTGTAGCAATGTTGACTGCAGAAGGGTCAGAACCGGCCGTGGTGTCCTGGGTGGTAAATAGAGCCTGTTGCGGCCTATTGGCTCTAACTTGAGCATTCTCTACCAGTATCTAGCACAGGATGGTTGGTCTACGTAAGAGCATGCAGAAAGGCCCTGTTGCCCAGTGCTTAGTAATTGCTCAACAGATACTCTCTACCACATCTAGTATGTTAGAAGGTCTTTAAACTGAGCAAGGCAATTATGTATAGTGCGTTCAGAAAGGAAGGGCTGACAGATCCCCTCCCTGCCTCCGCTGCTCCTCTTCTACTGGGTCTTTTGCCAAGGAAAGTTTGCTTTTGTCCCGATAGCTCTGGTCTCTCCCATCCAAGGTTGCAGGAAAAGATAAACATGTCTTCATGCCAAGGTCCAACCTGCCCCCCACCCCATCTGTTTCTCTGCCGCGGGTTTGCTGTGCTGCACTGAGAGGTCACAGGCCGACTCGGTTTCACCGAGTGTCCCTGGATGTTTACTCTGGCGATCAGTGAGTGAAGGGTGATGGTAGCTTCGCTGACCTCCGTACTCTGTCCTCACCCTGCAGGCTCTGGAAGCCCCATGGTCTGGCCACAGTGATGGACGGCTCAAGTTTAAGCGTCCATTCGCTGAGCGCTAGCTGTGGTAGCTAACATTCGTGGAGCAATTTGGGGGTTAGAGCACTTCTGTGTCCCCATTTAATCCCCACTTAGGGCTAAAATAGTTAGTGTTACTAATGGGAACAAATGAGCAGAAGCCAATTTCAGAGAGTGTAAATACAGCTTCAGAGAGAGTTAAATACACACAATTATCAAGTGAAATGAGACTGATTTCCTCTAGTCAGAGGAAAACATTCCTCTTTGCAATCTTTCTTCCTATATGTGAAGGTATCGCACACTCACATTTCTGAATTTTCTGCTTCTGGTTTGCTCTGTTCTTTTAGAGTGTTGTTCATATAAGTAACCAGTTGTGACAATTCCCTGCCTGATTGGAGACAGATCTTTGACCCATGATGTCCAAATGATTAAGATTAGCTTGGATTGCTCTGATGTTTCTTCTGTTTTGTTACAAACGTAGCCTCTATCTTAACTCAGTAAGAAAAAAAACAGAAGGAAACTGGCCATTTTATTTGTGTGTTTCAATCATTCAAAAAGGAAAAATACACTGAACTTTTTCAGTCACTCAGGAAGGTAATACTTTAGTTGAGATAACACAAAAGTTTTTTTTAAGTATCATTGATATTAGTCAAACATCGCATAACTGGTTATTGTCTGAAGAGCTCTCATCTGTTGAGGGGCAGACCTGTGACCTCCAGATAAAGTTTCAAAATGCAGAAAATATTTATCTTCTCTCCATGACCTTCCAGGCACAAGACGTGAGCCGTGGATTTGTTTCCTAGGGAACTAGTGAGTGAGGAAGATCTATAATTAAATCTGAGAGTTATATGCTACACATGGAACGGGGCTCCCACCAAGTCCTGTAGAAGGACTATGGCTGCAGCTAGTGGAACGAAAGCCAGCCCTTCCTGGGATGTTCTTAGCAGCACCATCTGGAATCTTCCATGGGAATGCTCTTAGGGTTCTTCCAAAAGTCGCTGTGGGCTGAGGCGTGCTTCCATTTCCTTTGGGCCCCATGTCCTGGCTGAGGCCAGGGGAGCCCCGGGCAGGGGAGGCCGCAGAGTGGCCAGGCTCAGTGCGTCAGAACCTCAGGGCCAGAAGAAACCCCAGCCAGCGTTCTCTTCAGTTTCCTGAGCTTCCAAATACATATTTCAAATCAAACCTTACCCCAGATTCAATAGGTTAGGCAAATACGGGTGAGTTGACTTTGAGTAGAAGGGAGGGAGGGAAGGAGGGAGGGAAGGAGAAAGGGAGGAGGGGAGGGAGGGGAAGACATAGAGGGAGGGAGGGAGGATGGAAAGAAGGTAGAGAGGGAGAAAGGGAGGGAGACAGAAAAAGGAAGGGAAGGAGGGAGGGAGAAAGAGAGGGACGGAGGGAGAAAGGAAGGAATGGAAAGAAGGAAGGAGAGACAGGGAAGAAGGGAAGGAGGGGGAGGGAGGGAAACAGGAAAGAAGGAAGGAAGGAAGGAAGGAGCAGAGGGAAGGAGGGAGGAAGGAGAGAGGGAGAAGAGAGAGGGAGGGAGGCAGAAGCAGAGCTCACCTTTGTTGGCCTTTCAACCACTTCTCCAGCTCCAAAGCCCAGGGCAACGTGTTTAAGGACCCCACGTCCCCAGGTGAATACAGGCATCAAGGTAGACTTAGAACAGAGCCAAGAGAACCCTCGCTCCTCATCATCAGCCATCACCTGTAGATCACCCACCGCCACCTCCAGATACAAGCACCAGTCAGAAGGGAGAGAATCTGCAAAACAAATTGCAGAGTTGTTTCCAGACCTGGCTCGGATACATTTCATAGTACGTTTCGGTGTCTGAGCCAAGTTTCCAGTGCACTGCTTCCACTTCTCAGCCATGGGATCCACTCATGGGCTTCTTCCTTTTACTCTGAAAAATAAAACTCTCTTGACTCCATTCTTTGCAATGGGGTTGTGGCCCTGTGTCACCCCTCAGTCAGCCAGAAGAAGAACCCCGCAAACGGGAAGGTCGATCCCAGGAGAGCTAGAGAGGAGACAGCTGGCAGATCTGAAGATGCGTGTGTGTGTGTGTGTGTGTGTGTGTGTGTGTGTGTGTGTGTGTGTGTGTGTGTGTGTGTAAGAGAGAGGGGGAGAGAGTTGGGGGAAGAGAAGTCTTTTTTAATGATTTGTTTTTGAATATGTCTACATGTAGAAGTGAATATGGGGGAACATATACCTGTCTTTCTGTCTCTTTCTATCTCTCGCTCTCTCTCTCTCTCAACCTCTATAACATAGAGCAAATCATTCAGCTGCTGTCATTTTTTTCCATGTAAAAATGAGATTAAATCAAGACCTCTGAGAGAGAGGCCACACACGGAGGCCCTGGCCTGCTGCACAGGCTAAATCCTCACTGTGTTCCTGAGTCACCAGCGGAGATAAGCTCACAGAGAGCTAGTTAGTTAGTTAGTTAAAGTCCTCTGTGCTTTATTTATTTTTTAATTTTACTTTATACCTTTACGTTGTCAAAAGGGGTTCCCATTCAAGATGTCAGTTTACATGGAGCATTTAAAACAAAAATCCTGAAACAGATCCAGGTGAAAAGACTTTAGGCATCCCGTGCTTAAATGAGATCATGAGCGCCATTTTCCTTGAGATGGTCGACTTGTTCGGGTAGTTGAATTTCTCAAGTTCTCGCGATGATGAGATGGTGGCCTGTGATGCGGCCTGAGGGATTTTCCTAAATACAACACGCTCCTCCCTGGCCCCTCGGAGGAGTTGCTAGAGCCATCTCTACCATGTACCTATGGCCCCAGTCTACGCCTGGAAGTGTTTTCATGTCATCACAACAAAAGGAGGAGTAATGAATGAGAGAAGCGCACAATCGCTTGGTCCAGTCACCAAGAACTCAGACCTCCATGGTGTCATGTTGGCCCTGTTGCTCTTCCCGCCACCCCCCCCAGGTGGAGGGACTAGCTGGGGCCGTGGAAATGTCTGTCCCTGAGTTCCACCATCCCTCCCAACACGACCAGGGCCTCTCCACGGAATATGTCTGGAAACCAATTATCTTCTCTCTTTTGTTCTTCCACTGTCTTGAAGAAGAAAAGAAATTGTATCTTTTTTCTCTTAAAAAAAAAAATGAGCATTTAGCCATGAAATTAGCACGGTTATGATGGCATTGTCCTGTTTTGAGAGGCGTCTGGCTCCGTGGCTTCTGGAGACAGAAAGGCCTGATCATTGGCCTCTGATGGTTGAGGCGCTTTTGGTTTTTCCTTGTGTTGTTTCTGTATCTGTCCCCGTATTCATTTTCTTTGTGTTTTTTCTTTAATCCGTCCTCACATCTGCTGAAGAGTGTGGTGTAGCATCAGGATTGAAACCCCAGGGTAAGTTACTGGGAGTTTAATCATCACTCCTTGTAACAGAGGAAGATCCAGAGCTTCGTTCCAATGAATGGCACAAGGCAGGAGTTTGGATGGAAGAGGAAGGTGAGGTGATAACCCCAGAGATGGAGCCCAGTGGAGGCAGAGAGGGACAGATGGGTAGGGAGACGAAGGGGGGTGTAGTGTGTGTGTGTGTGTGTGTGTGTGTGTGTGTGTGCGCGCACACGTGTGCGTGCCTGCATGCCTGAGTGTGCGTGTGTGTGTGTGTGTGTGTGTGTGTGCTGCTTCTAGAGCTCACATTCAGGGCCTGCACACTGTCCCTGAGCTTTTTTGCTCAAAGCTAATGCTCTACCCACTGGAGCCACATCTCCACTTCTGGCTTTGTGGTGCTTAATTGGAGACAAGAGTCTCACAGACATTCCTGTCCTGGCAGGCTTTGAGCCGAGATCCTCAGACCTCAGCCTGTTGAATGGCTAGGATTCCGGGCGTGAGCCACCAGCACCCAGCAAGATGGAGGTTTTTGACAAACACTGTCATCTGCTATTCACAGACAGGATTTCATTTCATGCTCACCACAACCACAGGAGCATCTTCATTTCATTTTCTTCTGCTGTTTCAAGTTCTGTTTTGTTTTGACTGGCACACAATAATTACACATGTTTATGGAGCCAGGTATAATGTCCCTTGCTCGGTGCCTTCCAGTGTTGGCTGAGAGTGGGTTGCAGTAGGCCCTTTGTCAATGGTGAAATGGTGGGTGAGATCAAAGGTGGCCATCCAGACGTGGGTGCACCGGGATTAGAGGGCTCGGAGGTGGTGATGGAGGAGAGGAGAGAGGTCTCTGGGTCCAGGGATGGTTCAGCTCTGCTTTCTCAGGCCCACAGCTTGTGCAGGTCTGTGCCTGCGTGCCATCCACCCTTCTGTCCTCGGCCTCAGCCCTGGCTCCTTAGGAAAACCCCACAGCTCTGAGAGACTCGTCACTCACCTCCTGCCCGTGCCCGGCTCTCAGCCCCGGGCTGGTTCCTAACCCTGTCCTCGTCCGGCTGTGAAAGGCTGCCTGCGCTCTACATCCTGCAGAAAAGCTCATTGCATCAGCATGGATATTATTAAATTTCACATAAACTCAACTTTTGTCTATTTTAGAAGACAATCAATCTTTCCTTTAAGAAATTGAGGTGGTGAGGATTAATGGCCAGCCATAAAATTTTATAAGCCATTATTCCAGTTTGCTGTGCCTCTTCCTTCTCTTCTTCCTCTTGTTTGTAAGAGTGGGTTTCTACCTCGCTGGCCAAGACCTTGGGCTGCAAGGAGGTGAGATTGGAATGGGCCCTTGGCCAACCTAGCCTTTTGACATTGGCCATAACGAAGGATCTCAAACATAGAAGTTCAATGCCATCTATCCATCCTGTACTAGTAATAGCAGCATGCTGCATTTGCCTTTCTCATCAACTCTGTTTGATTTCATAGAAGCCAGTCTTCTCTTTCAACAAGATATACACATACATATATACATAATTATATATGATCACACATATAACATTATATATACAAATATATTAAAACACATGTATATATGTGTGTATACGTATCGTGCTTATATTGATTTATTAGAGTAGGAAGATAATGTAAAACCTTTGACTCTTTTTCTGTGTGTGATATCTATCCTAATTTGGGGCTCCTTTTTTTATTTTAGAACTCAGTGGGTTCCTTACCTGACTATGATTTCCAGCCACCCCTGACACTCAGCTGCAAGCTAAATCAGAATTGCGTTGTTCATCTCTCTGGGATTTCCCAACGACTTGTTTCAGATTCTTCCACCTGTACAACCTACTACTCATCCTCATCCCAACTTATTGTCTTTTTCTGCTTGTCCTCAGTATTAAGCAATGGTGGGGAAATCGCTTCAGTGGCCGGGAAGCTGTTCTGTGGTCTGGGCTGTGGTCTTAAATGATGAAAACACATCTGCATAGAGGAAGCCAGCAGCAGGCATTGGCTTCTGCAATCAGGGAGTCTGGGGCGCATCGTCGAGGGGTAGATCTGGCTGTGGAACAGCTGGATCAGATCTTAGAGTTGTTCTCTTTGCAGAGTGGCTCAATTCTCTCCACCTTTCAGTCATGAGCAGCATCCTTCCAGCACTGTGCTCCTCAAAGCTCGCCAGCCGATTCCCACCAAAACACATGGCCCGGGGGAAATCCTGTGTGGTTTGACCTTTCTCAAATGCTCACTGCTGACTACTGCTTGAGGCTGACTGCTGCCAGTGAACGGGCTCAGTGTGGCCACCCGCCATGGGAGATGGGGCGGAGAGAGAGCGCGGGAGAGCATAGCACTGGAGCACTGTCTCCGGGTAGCTGAGAAAGCTGACAAGAAAGGGTGGAGAAGCCTGGTGTGCAAACACCCCTGTGCCTCGGCCAGGTTCCAGCAAAGTCAGATTCCATGGGCAACACCAGCCATTCACGTAAAGGGAACTCAAAGTCGGACCCAGAGCCCAGCATGTCTCCTCCGCTGTGCTGCAAGGTCACCATGGTGACCTCCAGGAGTTCCCACACCGCCCTGGGGACACAGGGATGGCCCCCTGAGGCCCAGACCGCAGCACTGTCCTCCAGGACACGGGCCATTAGGGCAAGGAGGTCTCCCCAAATCACAGGCACTGATGGATTCACATGCCTCTCCTTGATGCTAACTCAGAGAGAGAGAGAGAGAGAAAGAGATGGCCCTGTGTTAACACTGTCTCTGGAATTGAGTTATTTTTTCTAAGGCAATGCAATCTGAAGATTGCAATTAGTTAGCCATTATGAAGACAAATCTTCAACTATTTCTCTCACTGTGGTGACATTTAAAATGCTTCCTGCTCTACCAAACCGTCAATTGGATTTTTTCCCCTCCATCTTTTCATAATGGCTAATTGCTGAGCAATTGATGGAGTCCCCTTTGTTACGGTGTAATTACTAAAATGGCCAAAACAACCACCCTGATGGCTTTCTCAGCAGGCTCGGTGCGGCCACCTAAAGGGCGGGTTGGGGGTAGAAATGTTCTCACTTGGTTAAACTCCTTGGAAATGATCAGTCGAATTGCTTAATACAGTGGGCTCTGTGGACGTGGCGGTTTAACTGTTCCTTGGGAAAAGCTCCTCCCCCTGTCCCAGGCCCTGGCTTTGCCTGTTTTGTGGCGAGCAGACGAACTGACTTACGCAGTTTAAAGAAAGGCAGAAGAGTAATGCAACCATTCTTTTCGAGGGCTTGGCACCCGTAGGCTGCAGTGAGCTGGCAAGAAATCAGAGCTGACGTGCTCTCGGCCCCTGCTGAAGCCTGCTCGGGGGAGCTTGGACAAAGGGTTTCACCCCTAAGCCTCAGTTTTCCCATCTTTAGAATGGGCAGAATAAAGCCACACTAGGTTCATTTGGGGGCAAGTATAAAAGGCGACACAGCTGGCTTAGGAGATGGGGAGGGAGGGGCGTGGAAAGTCTTCCACTGGAGAACCTGTGCATGATCCCAGCCGTGGTCCCTCGCCATAGTAGAGGGAACTGAGGGACAGACAGATTTAGCAGCATTTCCTCCATCACACGGCTCATCAAGAGCTGCAGAAGAACTTGAACCCTAACACTCAGGCTTTGAGCCCCGCCTCCTGAAGACAAGGCCTGAACTGTTGTATTTCTCATGGCTCCAGGAGCAGAGGTCCAGCCCTTCAGAACAGAGCCCGGGTCTCTGCAGGGTAGAGGAGGACAGGGCCCCCCAAGGCCCTTCCTATGTTCTTCAAAGCCCATATGTGTGCCCAAGAGCGGGGTACTGAGCAGAGCGCCTTCGGCACCCTGCGGTGATTCACTGTTACATCTGCTCCCCAGCTTCCATCTTTCCCCTCCTGCCTCTCTCTGCCCGCACGCCCAGCAGTGGTAGCAAGAACAATTCAACCTGGCGTCTGTTCGGCAAGCCTCGACTTGATGGATTGATCCGATCAGAAAACCCACTCCCAACTACTCAATCTTCTACTTCCTTCTCTCTAGAGTGAGGTCCGCAATGTCCACTCAGATGATAAAAATCAATAGAAATATAGAAGACCAGCGCCTAGTGGGTTGTTTGTTACCTTCGGGCCGTCACCTTGTGCTTGCCTCTGACCTACGTATTTTTCTTCAGTGATGAGGATTAAGCCCAAGCTCCTGAAAACGTGAGGCACACGCCCTATCACTGAGCTACACCCCTTCCCCCCCCCACACACACACGGATTTCAAGGCACTGTTGAGAGCCTCTGCTTTCTAGAATGCAAGCCTCAGCCTTGAAGACTTTCAAGGCAGAGATGTTCGCGTTTGCTGTACGCGGTACAGACCTGGCCATTTTTTTCCAAAGCAAAACCTTTGTTTTCCTGTCTCTCTACAGAATGCTCCTTCCACCGGCAGGCGAGGGAGACACTGCATTAGGAAGGGCAGCACACAGCACAAATGGAGCCTGTGTCGGGCTCCTGAGCCTCATCCATTACTCACCCTGCTCAGCAGGTGTTTCTAACCTTCCGTGTGCGGACATCTCCCCTCACAAGCCGCTTCCGGTGCCCAAACAGGAAGAGGCTGGATGAGGCTGGTCACTTTGTCCCTTTCTCTTTCTTGGATAAAAAGAAAATGACTTAACTAAATCTCCCCTCCCCCCCCCCTTAGAATAAACGAGTCTTTAAAAAAAATGTTTTAGTAGCAAATAGTTCTCTTAAAATCTGTGAACTAGGAGTCAGTTTTGCTGGAGGAGTTTGGAGAATCACCTGAGAGGAGGTCCGGGCCTGGCCACTCACACCAGACACCAGACAACGTCCCGGGACACAGGGGCTAGGGGTATCTGCCTTTCCTCTCCCAGCCCCTCTGATGGCCATCCCTCCTGCTCAGCAGCCCCATTCCCTCCCCTCTAGGACTTTTAAAGCTAGTGGTACTATTTCTCGCCTATAGGTAAAAGTTCTGCTCACAAATATCCACAGAGAACTCACATGTACGCTCACCCACTCATTAGCTGCCTACAAATTTATACACTGTTCTCCATATTCACAGCTCAAGGTGGACACGTTGGGGATCGATAGACAGTAGGCTGCCATTATCCTGGGTGGAACCTTGGACCTGGGGAAGCCAACCTTTGACCTGGATGTCTTTTGTCTATCCTTCTACATGGTTATTACCATCCCAGTTCTAGTAGATTGAAGATGCATTGTGGCAGGTCCTTTTTAATAAGAAGTAAAGGGTTAGACAAAGACAATACTTGTGAGCCTATTGTAGCTTCTTCACCCCTGCATGGAAGACATAACCTGAGGAGTCCAGAGCACGGGAGAAAGTGAATATATTGTCTGTTGTTTGGGACCGGGCTCAGGAGCCGACAAAAGATTCAACTCTTGGTTTCCCCGTAGGAGAGGAACCCAACCAGTATGAATATTTTAGAAATACTAGAAGGTAGGAAAGGAGCCGTAATTCATCACTAGCACCTCCATGGTACTAAAATTAAATAATGGATTTTTTTTAAGATAGCACTGCAAGAGTTTTAGAACCACAAAAATTATTCCTCTCTTGAGAATGTTGCTTTTTTCTTTTTTTTCTTTTATCTGTTCTTCTCCTCTTGAGAATGTTTTGATTTACTTCTGTGGTAAGCCTAGGGCAGGTAGGAAGTTGGCAGGCCGTGGATCTAGGCTGGAGCAGGAAGGTTAGGCAGCCTACAGATAACATTGGAGAGCCGTGTTTGGCTTCAAAATGGAAAGGACTAGAGTTGAAGAATCTAGCAACCGAGAAGTGGGATGTGGCCAATGTCTCACCTAGATGTCTGAATTCATCTGGATGAACTCAGAAGTTTCCATACCTGGCCTTCTGGGGGTAGGTAGCTTCACCTGGCCAAATCTGCCTTCCATGATGGTGAAACCGCAATAGCTCCCGGGGAAAGTGCTCTCACAGCGTTAGAACAGCGCCTGGCAGCAGGCACAGGCCCCCGGTGAACACAGTTATTACCAGGGACTTCAAAGAAAAAAACGTAATGATGAAATGATTGCCATTGGTGTTAACATGTTGCTGAATCCTCATATCATCCACATGGATCGAGCGCCTACTGTGTGCATGCCACAGGTGTGTGTTTTATGTACTCAATTCCTTTCTGTCCTCCCCAGAGCCTCAGGAGCTCAGAGACTCCAAGAGCTCAAAAGATTTAAAGCCATGGGCATCCCAGATTCAAGTGAGCGGTGCAGAGGCTTGTGAGCTTGTCTGCTGCCGGGGCAGGAGTGATGGGTGTTACACGGCATGTGGAGAGGGAGGGCGTGGATGGAGCCTTTAACCGATAACCGATGGGTGGAAAGAAAGTCTCAGCCCAGGTCCCAGGACGGTGCCTCCTTCCTTGCTGTCCTATGCGATACTGATCAGATCTGCTTGGTGTCAGCCTTGGGATCCCGGTAGCCGTGAGGGTCAGAGGGGTGTGGAGAACCCTCCATGGCCTCGGGGTCCCTGCTACGAAGGACCTCTACATCTCTTGAAGACGGTGGTTTGAGCCTGGACATGGGGGCTGGGCACCATGTCTACCTCCTGGCCGTTGAGCCTCAGCTGAAGCTCTGATCTGTTTGTTCTGAAGCTTGCACTAAAGAAGGGCTTTTCCAAATCAACACTACATCAGCCTCCTCTTCCACGGCTCTTCACCAGATTCCTCAAAGTGCACCTCCCGCCCCATCTTTCCAAGTCTCCATCCACTTCCTAGCATTGCCTGTGTCACCTCGTGTAGACCGCCTCAGTTGTCTCTCAAAAGTGCTCACCTTGGGCTGGGAAGGTGGCTCAGTGGTAGAGCATTGCCTTGCATGCATGAGGCCCTGGGTTCGATTCCTCAGCACCACATAAGCAAAAAGTAAAAAAGCCGGAAGTGGCGCTGTGGTTCAAGTGGTAGAGCGCTAGCCTTGAGCTGAAGAGCTGAGGGACAGCGCCCAGGCCCAGAGTTCAGGCACCGTGATCCCCCCCCACACACACACACAAGTACCTTGCCTCCCTGGTCCTCAGTCTGCACGCAATGTCTACGTCCCTGTATCTGTGTGGGACAGAGCACACCGTGTGGCATGAGCTGCCCGGGAAGCCACTCGCACTGCACAGCAGATTCTGGGTGGTTCTTCTGATTCAGGGTTGTCTTGAGAGTCCCCGATGCCCATGGGACCACCCCACCAAGAGACTTCCATGTGTGGCACATCGTTTCTCTAGCACCTTTGTTCATGGTCTCTTGTTGAAATTTCCCTGAGGGAATGGGAAGGAGAAACAGATTTTAGGAGATCTTAGTTTCAAGGAAAGGTGATGCCCTGATGCCAACCCAAGATGATCTCACTGAGTCTGTGGATAGGCTCAGGCAAACTACTCTGTTTATAAAAGGGTGTGTGTGTGTGTGTGTGTGTGTGTGTGTGTGTGTGTGTGTGTGTGTGTGTGTGTGTGTGTGTAGAGATGAGAGAGACAGACACAGGTACAGAGAGAGACACACAGAGAAAGACACACAGGGAGAGAGAGAGAGAACGAGGTGGGGATTGCGAGATGGTTCAATTAGAATTGTTATTCAAAATACTCGATCTATATCTCAGAACTTCACCCTAAGAATGACAAGCCATTCACACACAGAGGCAGCCATTTCTGCTCATTGATATGTGCGTTCATTTCCTTTCCTTTCTGGACATATGGCCTTCCATTTCAGCTCCGCTTTACATAATTTATTTATTAGAAATATTTGAATGTCAGCCGTGGACCATGCATTCTTCACAGCAGGGAACGAAGCAGAAATCCATGCTGACATAGAGCGTATATTTGAATGGTAAATAGATACAGCAGACATAAAGTCACCAAGCACTGAAGAAGAAGACAGAAAAATAAAACAAACACATGGCCGTGGAGGCTGGCAATGGAAGGGAAAACACTGTTTTTCTCTCTCAAGAGGAAAATACGCAATGAAATTTGATGGCCAACAAAGTCATGAGCCATTCAAATGTCCGTTTGCTAAGATCCTGGTCATGTTGGTGTAAGAGCCCAACTTGGAGAACAATGCTAAGGAGTAAGATTAAGGAATATTGGAGAGAATTCTTTTCCACCAGCCGGGTGGTGAGTGATACCATGTTTGAATGTGACTGGCTTCGTACACACACATGTACTTCTCTTTCAATTTTCCTTATACAGTAATTATTTTTGGCCAGTGTCCCTCTTTGTGGCCCACTACATGGCAGACTCACCTTTCAAACTAAGGAGACATCATTCCTACCCATCCCAAGCCTGGATTTCCCAAAGCAATGGATGATGTGTCTTACTAGCCAGACTCTGTCTCTGGATAGGAGCTTCCAAGTCCTGTCCTGGAAGCAGAAGTTAATACAGGACTGAAACAGAGATCGGCCTGGACATACTTTCTGAGGAAAATGGCAGCAAAGGAGGGCAAGGGGAAGTGAGTGAGCGCAGCAGAAGTTGAGGCTGACGCCGTGGTGAGGGGCCGGGCTCTGAAGAGCCTGGAATGCATCACTGAGATCGGAATTTCTACTGACATCAAGGAGATGGGGGCCTTGGAAAGAGCAGATCACCTAGTCCCGTGAGACCGTCGCTACTGAGAGAAATGAGGTCTCTCTAAGCCTCCTGCGCATCCTGTTAGCCAAGGTGCACACAGGCCGGACCGAATGGCAGGCTCTCGAATGGAAATGCCTGACATTTTATTTATTTCTGACAATATCTATTTTTCAAGCATCAGTCTTTGCATTTAAATTTGTCTTGAACGATGAGGAGGAAGAGGAGGAGAAGGAGGAGGAAGAGGAGGAGGAGGAGGAGAAGGAGGAGGAGGAGGAGGAGGAGGAGGAGGAGAAGGAGGAGGAGGAGGAGGAGGCGGCTGAAACTGAAAACACAGCCACCATGAATGACCAGGGACAGACAGTTCCATTGTGAGTGATTCCTTCCAAATAGGAATCCCTCCAGATTCCTAATGCTGATTTTGTTAGGTTGCTTTCTCTGAACCGTGGTTTAAACGCGTGCATACATATTTGGCTTAACCTTTCTCTGGGAACTGTAAAACTCTGAACTGATGGGAGAGACAGGAGCAGAGCAGCCGCGGGAAAGAAAAGTTTGGCAAGTTGGAAAGCGACTAAGTGTACATATTTCAACACTGTCCAAGGGCCTGATTAATTTATTACCCTTTCAGATGGCAGAACACATGCAGAAACCTCCAAATTATGCCATTACTTTGACAAAGCTTGCGCGGGTGAAAGGCGTTAAAGATGTTTCTGCCAGGAATTTGATGTACGGAGAGAAGGGTGACCCCGTAGATACACATAAATCTGAGACACGAGACTTCGGAGTCCCTAATCCTGGCTGTGCCCCTGTTTCGGGCCTGAACAGAACGTTGCTGATTGGGCTAAATGGTGTGAATGGGCTGAGAGCTGGCCACCGGCGCCCGGCTCCGCTCCTGCCGATTCTCTTCCTGCACGTGTCCCTGTGCAGCCCAGCGCTTGCTACCCCATTGGCCGTAGGGAGCGCGGTTCTATACCGTGGCTCTGGATGGTTTGGTTTAGACTCAAAGTTCTTATCTAAGCTGGCTTTGGCGCCTTGGTTTCTCCCTCTATAAAGCAGGGAGTAATACCAGCACCTACCTTAAAAGCTGTTGTGAGAAATGAACGCTTAGAATGGTGTGTGCTGTCATGTACAATAAGGGATAGCCATGTCACCATCATCATCATCATCATCATCATCATCATCATCATCACCTAGTAATGGTTGTAAAAGGAACACCTTCTTTAGGTCCCTGAGCATGCCATGGCTCCAATCACGTGCTCACTGTACTCCTTTTAGGAAAAATGGGTTCCTATCTTACAGAGGATGGCCACGAGACTCAGCGAAGACACACCACTGCCCACCAGCCCTCACTGTGTACAAGTCTGTGTCCTAGAACGCCACCACAGGTTCACCCATCTTCTCCAGTCTCTGTGCATTTGTCAGGATAGGCCAGTCTCTGCTCTGGAGACAAACCACCAAGATTTCTGTCGTTCTTAGTAACCAGGTTTGAGTTGAGCTCCCTGTCCACTGAAGGTCAGGTGAGGGTCTCCTGTGGCCTTCATGCTCTCCCTGGACCGCACTCAGAGAAAGCACCACTATCTCAAGCGTTTCTGATCACAGGAAGACAAAGAGAACTCGGCTCTTAGAGATTATTTTTTCCTGGAATTATCAATGGGATTTATGTCTATTTTCCTCACGTTTCATTTCCAGAGCAAGTCAGATGACCACGGTCAGCCTTGAGTTGCCCAGGAAGTACAGACTTAGGTTTGCCGAAGGAGGGTCAGATAGTGGGGGTGGCCTAGAGACACGTCTCCACTGCTGTCATAAACCTGATATCTGAATGGAAAACACCCGCTGTAGAAGATCAAGAGCTTTCAGTGGAGACTTGAGGAGCCATCTTGATTTGTGGTAGAACAATAGGAGATAACACCACAGATTGCGTTTTGAAAGGCAGGCACGTGACAATCAGATGCTGTGAAGAACCCAGAAATTCAGGAAGTCACTCCCCAAGACGTTCAGTTATTCTACGGAACAAAAAGGGACGTGAAATGATGGCACTGGTTGGCAGAGGAAGGAAAGGCCCTTGGGCCCAGACAAGCGAAGCACGGGCCGGAGCCTCCCCACGGTGACTTCCTTTCTCACTGCACATGCGAGCGTCCGCCCGCTCATCTCCCGCGTCGCCTGCTGAACCATGGTGACCACCAGCCTCTGGGGGCGGCAGGGGCTGCGGAGGGCAGGAGGCATCAAGATGTATTCTGATGGGAGGAAAGGAAGCGAGCGGGGCTGGGAGGCCTGTGCGAGCTCAAGTTGTGCTTGAGAACAAAAACCGTCTTGCTAAACGTTCTAGAAGAAAAACTGACCTTCAGGCTATACATTATTGGCAAGGAGAAGCTCCTGCAATGTGAGCAGCATGTGCCAAGTACATTCTGGAACATGAGCAGGGCGAGAGGATCTCTTAAGAAGGACGGCCATGAGAGAGAAACTGGTTTACGTTGGGGAATCTGGGTGTCTCGGCAGCAGAAAGTCCTCTTGGCAAACAGCTTTACTCCTCTCCCTTTCTCTGCCTCTGAAGCTTGTCCTTAAACACAGTGACGGCTGCCCGTGCGGCCTTCCCTTCCTCACGCTGCCTTCCTGACGTTGGTTTTCTCTGGGTGCCATCTCATCTTGCACTCTGGTTGCTCCACAGCCCGCAGCTGCTCTGCCATCCCCAGCCCCAGATGCCGCATGCCACCAGTTCTCCTCAGAGAAGCATCGAGACGCATGCGTGCATTCAACAAATGTCTGAGCAATCACCTTGTGCCTTGTGCAGAGGTAAACTGGGTTTACCTCTGCAGGACAGCAGTGGGATTTACAGGCTAGCAGAAAAGATGGGCTTTCCATTCTAAACTTTATAGACCATTCCAACAGTTTCATGTGGTGAGGTAGACATTTCCAGAATACATCCTAGGGTACCCCTGGTGTATCAACCGTGAGGATTGGCTTCACCATAAACACTCGAGATGTTGACCAGAGTTGTCTACCGTGAACCTACTAGTCCCTACAGTGTAGAAAAGGGGCCCCACCTGCCCTGTGTAGCAGGACGGCTGAATAAAAGCCATTCTTAGTCATGTTACAGGGCCAGAAGTCTAAGTAATGCAACCAGTGAATATTTTCAGAGGTAGAGATGGATGGATAGATAGATAGATAGATAGATAGATGTAGAGATATAAAATCTGGACGTATGCCCCCCATGGAGAAGCTCGTTCTTTTCCACTGTGGTAAAATATACCAGTGGCCTGGAGTCCATTCACATTGTAGCCATCCCCACCTTCCAGCTCCAGAACTTTCTCTACCTCTTATACAATAATTCCCCCTGGCAAATTTTAATCTGTCTTCCATATCTATGAATCTCATAGATTCCTCATCCAAGTGGGAACCTGCAGTATTTACCCTAAGTCTTTTTGTAACTAGTCTCCTTGAGTTATATCCAAATTACACTTTCATTTTTAAGGCTGAATACTATTCCAGTATATATATAGATATGTATCTATATATATGTCTATCTATCTATCTATCTAAAACATTTCATTCGTCCATTCATCCATCGGTGGGCTTCCATATTTTTGCTACTCAAAGCAGAACTGTATAACACTTATTCTTTCCATGTGGTCTGCCTATGGATCTCTTGGTAAAGATAGTATTTTAGCTGACTAATAATATGTTTGGTTTTTTTGGTGGCACTGTCCCTGAGTTCCTTTTGCTCAAAGCTAGCACTCTACCACTGGTGTTATAGCATCACTTCCAGCTTTTTCTGTGATTAATTGGAGAGTTGAGTCTCATGGACATTCCTGTCTGAGCTGGCTTCAAACTGTGGTCTGCAGATCTCAGCCTCCTGAGTAGCTAGGATTATAGGTTTGAGCTAAGGGCACCCAGCTAATAATATATATACATACATATATACATTTACATATATGTATATATAGTTGGTCGTGGGGCTTGAGCTCTGGGCCTGGGTGCTTTCCCTGAGCTCTTCAGCTCAAGGTGAACATTCTACCACTTGAGCCACAGCACCACTTCCAATTTTCTAGTGGTTTATTGGAAATAAGTGTCTCACAGAGTTTCCTGCCCAGGCTGGCTTTGAACCATGATCTTCAGATCTCAGACTCCTGAGTAGCCAGGATGACAGGTGTGAGCCACTGGCACCTAGCAAGCTAATAATATTTTTTTAAAGTTCTCTAACGTTGAATTTTCACAAGTGACAGTGTTATATGAAAATGGGGAATCATTAAAGCCCTCTAAACACTTGGAAGTTAAGAAGCACCATCTTAAAAATGAGTAAAATCCTACACATTAACCTTACCCTCAAAAACAAGCATAAGCCATGACTCCCCATGAGAACATAACCAAGGAATTATAAAGTGTAAAAGAATGCAGAAGCAAATGACTATTGAATCCCACAGAGCTCAGGTTAGGTGGAGGCCTAATCTTAAGTCTGTTATGAAATAAGAAGGGAACCAAGTTGGCATGGTGCTGCTAAGCGACAAGGCCATGGATGGAAAACGCAGATCTCCCCTAACCTTGTGTTTCTGGAGTCCGTTTTTCCATGCCATGTTACCCATGATCACAGCGCCTTCCATGGGACAGTGGAAACCATTTGAAATAAGAGGCGAGCCCGGCCACTCTCAGTGGTGTGAGTGTCGACCCGGGCAGTGTGTGTCCAGCCCTGGCCCTACCCCATACTCCTCCCCAAGGACTCTTGGCACAGAGCGTCCTAATTCCTTGTGTTAATGGAAGCCAAGAGCTTGGAAGCAGGAACAGCGCAGGGGTGGGGAACAGCATGGGTGCAACACCTGCCCGGACTGGAGAACGGCTAAGTGTATTCAAGTTGGGAGCTTCGTGAAGGACTAGTGAGCTGCGGGGAAATTAACTCCCAGGAAAGACTGTGAGAGCCGATCTAGTGACAAACTCAGTTGCCTGCTCATAACTAGAGGCAAAGGCAGTACGTAAATTCTTTCCTTTTGAATATAAAGAAGAAACCATTCTAAATTAGTATGTGCATCAGGCTCTAATAATTCTTACCTGTTTACTTAATACCGCATTACTAATAGAGGCTCTTCCACCACACTGAAAACAGTATAGGGTAAGAAGACAATATCTCCTCCACCTTCCCACTGAAAGAACAATATTCTTCCCGCGTGGTTTAATTCTTTTGGTAACTACTTTTGGGGAAGTAGGGAATCTAATGACTATCTAGAACGAGGATCTATTTGAAGGGTCTCTTTGGAAACTGTGAAGACAGGAGGTCACGGAGTCCCTAGAGATTACACGATCCACACAGCTCACTTTGGGGAATTTTAACTGAGGAATGTTTAAATGATGTTGCCCATATCCTGGGAGGACATTTCCAAAAAGAGAGAGATTAGGACAACAGGCCTGATTTTTATTTTTTAATTTGTGAATTTATGAAGCATTTTATGACCGTATAAAAACATGCAAATAAAGTTGTACTTCTCTTAATGTGCCTTGGTTTCCAAGCACAGGAGGGAGTTAATAGCCCCCCGGGGCGCAGGGTGTGGTGGGATAGGAGGATGAATTGGGGGCAGTCAGCACTGCCCACTGCAAGGCCATCTGCCCTCTGTATCATGATACTAAGACTTGCCTGTTGCCTTTATCTTTGGGGAAGGCCTACAGACATCTCCATGTTTTAGACTACAGAGCAGCATCCACATTGGCCATCAGAACCATTGTCATAGGGTTGGGGGATGGGGAAGGAGGAGTTGCCGGACCACGTGACCACCGTGCATTCCTCCAGCTCAGAAAACAAAGGCAAAGACAACAGCCGCCATCTTGAGTGTTTAACTCCACTTCCTACAGGGGGAGCGGGAGGTGTTCCCCTTTCTATGTCTCCTAACCCTGCGAGATGAAATCCTTGCATGTGCATTCGCCTTACAAAACTCTCCTTTTCTGTAAGGGGCATCCTGACATGCTCCTCACGAGTGGATCTCCGCGGAGGACCTGTTGATGTCATGCGGAAATGGGGAAGCTGAGGGAAGCCCTAGTGCTAGATGATTAGACTTTGCCAGAGAACCGGGCAGAGAACAAAGGAAGGTAGATGGTCAGGAAAGGGGCCAGCGAGACCCCTTCTCACAGGGAGAGGCGAGAAGAAGTGCCAGCTATTGTCTGAGGTGACCTGTAGAACCCAGGAGGTCTAGGAGGGGCTGGAAGGGACTAGGAGGCGGGGACCCTGGTGTGGACGTAAGGACCAGGGGCTTCATCATGGTGGACAAGGATTTATGGCTGCTGCCCGAGTAGTAGATAAGGGTCCTGCAGCTGCCCTGGCCTGGAGGTCACTTCGAGGGTGGTGGCTGCCCCAGAGGAGTGCCATCCCAAGGTAAGGGGTCTGGAGGCTGATTGTTTACTGTCATTACTACGTGGGCCTAGTGCTGTCTAGGCAGGGAGCGTGCCAAGCTGTGGCGAGGGGAGGGAGCGCGCTAAGCTGTGGGAAGGGAGCTCATTTCGCTAATACCTACTTCATCCTCTCCTGACAAAAATGTGTTTTCCAAGCGGCCCTCGCTGGGCCCTGTGTGGCTACTGGTGGTACAGGTGCCGGCCTGGACTCTGCCCCTCCGTCCACCCCAGCTGCTTGCGGGGCCTGAGTGTCTCTGGCTGCCGCTGTGTGTAAGGAGCCAGTGAACGCCTCCGGCCGGCAGTGGCAGCTGCTCACACCCATTCATCCACATCGCAGGCTTCACAATTAGCAGGGCTTGCCTGTTACCCTTGTAATTCACCTCTCCTGCTCACAGTGGGACTTTCTTTTCCTGTCCTCTGAGTTGGAATGGGGATAAGAGCCAATAATGAGAAAGAGCGGGACTACAGGTGCCCGCTGCCAGAAGGGTGTGTAAATAGCACACCAGCTTCGCTGCCTGTCTGGTTCCAAAGGCTTCCTGGATGGCTGGACTGGTAGCCTGGCGCAGCCGGGACCAGGATCCTCAATGAAGAGCCGGGGCGGAAGGGTGAGGCTCCAAGCAGGACTCAACTGCTTGGCCTGGTTTCAAAGGGTGACATGATGTGGCAAAGCCAGCATCCCCTTTGATTTTCCCTCCTAGCTGTCTGGGTTTCAAGCACACTAGGAATGCATAGCTGTTCAGCTGCCATAGGAAACTACCATGGACACATCAGCGTGACTGAGGTCAGTACGTGTGCACATGGCACCGCTTTTCTCCTATTGCCCTTTTTCTCATCCCAGAGCGAACGCTGGACCCCCATTGCCTTTAGCCAACGTGCTTTATAATTGTATAGACTCATTCTTCCAGGTGACCTTTCTTAATTACCAAAAGGAAATGATATACTATACTGTAACCCCAACTCTGACCAGGGCAGGAACAGATTGAAACAAGCTATGAATGCCCTTTAATTCCTCCCCACCTCCCCTCCCCCCTGCATTCCCTCCCCCCCTTCTCCCCACTCCCTCCCCCTCCCACCAGCCTTCAGCCCAGGGCTCAGAGCCCTCCTCCTGGATGGTCTTGTCCCTTCTCCAGCCAGGAGCTGCGCACCTGAGCTCCACCCACTCTTGGCGGCCTGTGGCTTCCTGTGCTGCCTGCTGGGGACCCCCCTCAGCTTCCTGGACTCAGTTTCCAGGGTCACCCCTCGCCATCCGCGCTTCCCCCGCTCCTTCCTCCTCCTTGGTCACGCCCACCCCCTGTCCTCCTCACTGGTGCTCACACCTGTAATCCTAGCTGAGATCTGAGGATCGCGCTTCAAAGCCAGCCCCAGTCAGGGCTTATCTCCAGTGAACCACCAGGAACTGGAGGTGGGGTTGTGACTCAGTGGTAGAGTGTCGCCTTGAGCACTCAGGTACCACCCTCAGGCCCAGCTGGCAACATACAGAAAGTAGGACTTGAGTGAAGGTAGCAAAGAGACCGCAGGTGCTACCGAAGGTGAGCGCCGGCTCCGTTAGAGGGCTGGGATGGGGCTGTGTGTCTAGAGCAGGGCTGTTCCAGCGCTGTGAGCTTGGTAGGCTTCCATGTCTGGCCTGGCTCTGAGTTTCTGGTGCACAGAGCTTGGAAATTTGCATCTTGTCTACTCCGGGAGATGCTGATTGCCAGCCCAGGAATCACACCTCCGGACAGTTGCCCTGGGCCTGACTGAGTACTCCTTCAATATGCAAACTGCTCCAGGGACCAAACGAGGCCTGATCCATGGGTAAAACCCCAGGCCTAGGAGAATAGAAAGAGAGAGAGAGAGAGAGAGAGAGAGAGAGAGTTGGTGTAGACAGTGCTGCACAGCGGTCTCCGTTAGAGGATGAGAGCCTGCGTCCTTCCCTGGGGAATGAGTTATTTCAATCCAGCAGCAAGTGCTAATTGAACAGGATCTCCTCTGGAGACCTCACTTCTGCAAGGTCAAGCGGCAGAAGCTCTCAGAGAGAGGGGGTGGAGATGACCCTGACCTTGGCAGCGGAAGGGAGAGTCACCCTCGGGAACTTCCAGGTTTTGAATTCAGCTCGTGACACCGAGCTGCAGGTGGAGGAATGGGAGGTGGCGAGGTCTGCCCCCAGAGGCCCATCCTGGCTCAGTTCTTCCAGAACATCTGGGTACGGTGTCCCCCACCCCCAGTACTTCCGGATGGCTTCATGAAAGGGAACAGGGCGCAGAGGCGTCTCCTGGTGGGTCAGCAGCCAGGCTGTGAGTGGCAGGAGATCACACCCCAAGGCCCTTCCTGGAACGGGCAGCTCCAGCTGCTCAGCAGCCTCAGTCATTTCCGTGGGTTGTCTTGTAGGTTGTAGGACCCATCTCGGGTATGTTTGGAGGGGGAAGGGAGGGAGTGGGTGGGGGCCCGAGCCACTCTACCCACGCTGAGTGATCTGCCAGCTGCCCCGGCCGGTCCCTGCAGCAGATCACAGATGTGACCCACAAGGGATTTTTGTTTTTAACATTACAGCTAAGATGCTTTCGCTTTATGCCTGGAGCTGCCTATCAGCCCACAGATGGCAGGATAATTTTGTTGTGACCGTTGGTGTCAGTGTTGCAGTAGTTACCTATGACTCACCATGCACCATCTACGTACTTTACCGTCTCTGTGAGCCCTGGGAAATAAGTGGTCTTGCCCCATTTCTGCAGAGGAGGACATGGGGATCCGCAGAACCAGAGGTCACTGGCAACGCCAGGACTGTGACATTGGGCCCTGTGAACAGTGTGGATTTCCACCAACCAGGCGTCAGGCCCAGGCAGCTGGCAGGCAGCCCCGGAAGCCCAGGCTCTTGACCCCCCGCAGTGTCCGGGCAGCGGAAGACTGTCAGGTGGATGAAATCAAGTCAAGTAGTGATTTAAAAACTCTTCATCAGAAGGAATCACGTGCCTTATTTTCTTAATGATCCTATTTTCCATTAATCTTAAAAAATGCAAACAGAGGTAATTGGTGTTTAATTAAAGCCGCCAGTGTATTTCAATAAAGAACATTTTAAATCAGGGGGAAAAAAATACAAAACCCCTGCATTTGCATGGCTGTATTGATTTGCTGTGCCTCAACTGGCTCTGCCAGTTCACGCTGCCTTAGGCACCACTGCCACCTGGTGTCTGTGAGAAGAATTGCAGGCTTGGTTCCTACTTGTTGGCAAAGTGGCTGCGTCTGAATCTTCGTTTTATCTGTACAAATCCAAAATGTCTATTACATCTGTGGCCTTTAAACTGTTTTGTTATCACCAGATTAACATTTACAGGTACTTTTAATAAAAGTAGCATTAACTATGGATAAATACTTCATTGTCAATTCTAAAGCCAGTCTCTGTAAACACAGTAATAGAGCTCTTTCTCGGCCTGCACAATATCAAGTCCTGGAAGGACTTCTATTAAATTTGACCTCTTCCTCTCGACTCCCCTAGACTCAAACCCTACTAATGACTCGCTAGTTTTGAAACGTTCTAGATTCTCCCTTCACCTGCCCACTGCCTCTGTCCTAGCTGCTGCTCCTGCCTGGACTGCCAACCCTCCCCCTTTACCTACTGAGTTTCTTCTTCAAATGTCTGATCTCGTGGTGAGAGCATGGCTACACAAGTCAGTGTCTCGGTAGCAATGTCTAGAGAAACGGACGGTGCCCTTCCAAGTTCCATCAAGTGTCCTCCCAGCCATCTTAGGAACGGCTGTGCCCTGTGCTTCCATGACTCAGTTAGAATAACCTGCTTCTCTTACCCCAGCACTGTTTCAGGGTTTAAAGAAAAACAGATGTGAAGTGCTCCTCCATCAGGGAGTCTGGTCCCTAGGACAGACAATGGGGCAGGGAAAGCAAGAGGCGACAGAAGCACCTAGAACCTTGAACGGTGCCTAACCTGTGCCAAGTTGTCAAACCAATGTGGTCCCTTGCCTGTTGAGTCTTGCTTGCAAAACCATTGTGGTGTTGGGACCTCCTTCACCTATTGCCACGCGCCTCAGCCCTGGCCAGCTTCCCCAAGGACCTGGCGGTCAGGATGGAGGGGGCTAAGTAAGGATGCTATTTGGGGCAACCTCAGTTCATCTGAGAGTGGACGGGTCACCGTCGTGGGCTTCCCGGGTCTCCCAAAGGATGGTAAACATTGCTGTGTTCCTCTGGCCAGGTGGTTGACAGTGACAGGCCCGAAGGCTCCAAGTTCCGGCTCAGCGGGAAGGGCGTGGATCAAGATCCCAAAGGAATTTTCAGGATCAATGAGAACACGGGCAGCGTCTCCGTGACACGGACCCTGGACAGAGAAATGATCGCCACGTACCAGGTGAGTGCCCTGCCCGTCTGTGTGCCCCCGTGTCCCGGGGCGTGGCTGCAGTGCCCTCTGCCTGTGGGGCAGTGAGCGCCAGGGCCTCGGGCTCCCGGATGGAGCCCCAGGCCTGCTTCCAGCTTTGGCCCGTGGGAGGTGCTGGAGCCCTCAGAGCGGCTCTCTACGCCATCTTTGGCTTTCCTGAGACCCCCTTAGCGATGGAGAATGGGAAGAGGAGCAGACCCTCCGACGTGGTCATTCTGCTCTCACAGATCTGACCAAGAAGCAGGGAGGGGAGAGCGTCCCTCGTTGTTGTTTGATTTGAAACGATGCTGTAAGAGGCCGTGGTGCGCTCCGCAGGAAAACTTGCTAAGTATTTAGCAGTTGGGGTCTGGGCGTTGTGGCCTGCTGCCAGATGGTTTTCTGCAGCGTTTCAAGTGCTCTCGAAGACGCGTTGGGTCTATGGAGAGACCGGCCGTGTCCAGTGGGCACAGCACCTCACGTGGGGTGTCCCTCGGTGGGGGACGTGTTTGCACGCATCAGAATGGCTGTGCGTTTACAGGTGAGAGGAAACGCACAGCACTGATGGCTGAGTTTGTCTGTTGCTCTCTCCCCCAGCCCTACTGGGGGGTTGTGGATTCCAAGCGAGGAGTCCGTACCTCAGGGACACTGGCGGCTTCCGGTGCTGGACATGGTGGGGGGAGGGGGAGAGGGAGGGGGAATGAACCGCGGTGGCTCATGAAAAATCTGCCAATGCCAGCAGGCTCCATGTTGACCATGCACTCCAGCGTCTTGGTCCCAGGAGAGCACGGGCCCCCGCTCAGACTCCCCCTCAGAAGCCTGGCCAAAGGTTTTCTGGGCATCTGCAGGAGGCAGCGAGCACTTGTCAGTGAGCCCCCAGGGGTGAGCCATCTCTCCATCACAGACCCAAGCAGGAAGCTGCTCAGCCACTGTTGAAATTGCCAATTGGCCCCCTCAGAAATGTCCAGTGCCAGCTGGCCGTGGCAGTGACCAGAGAGGGCCTGGCAGCTGTGGGCATCCGCTGCTGTAGGAGAAGCGGGCAGCGGAGCGTGGGCATCTGCCCTTCCCTCTCCCCACGCCGCCGTAGGAACAGCCAGGAGGCCTCAGATGCAGGGACTGCACCCGTGCGTTTCGGGGCTTGGCGTACAAAATGTCTTCCAAGCGGGCCTGGTCCCTGGGAGCCATTTGGGGACGGGAGCAGCAGCAGGAAACCACAAACCTCGGCCTTTGAGGACTAACGCCACCAGGCAGCCTCTGGCCGGCTGCATCCCTTGGTCGTGACACCCGGGTGGGGGTGAAGGCCTCCTTTGGGAGAATTTCTGACGTGTGATCGGCTTTGCCCGTGACCTCCGCAGGGAGAAGGACATGCTGTCACGCGTGTGTGGGGGCTTTGCTGTAGGACAGGATGGCTGAAGGGACAAGAGACACTCACCCGGCCCCCGATTTGCTCACGAAGAGCTGCCCGTGCGTGGGGCTGAGCTCGGGAGGGGGCTGCAGGGATGTATGAAGGGGTTGTGTTTGCATCTAAGTGCTCTTTAACATGGCCGCTGGGGGCGAGGGCTCTGGGATGGAAAATGGCCGCCCGCTCTGCGTAACGTCTCCCTGGCCTGTGTGAGTTCAGACACCCCCACCCTCTCTGATCTAGTGATTTGATTCTCGTCCATAAAGTGTGGCTAGATCTCACACCTAGAAGGATCAGAAAAGGAGAGATGACTCGTGTTTGTAGCGGGCAAGTAAAATAGGACTGTCTCTTGGCGCTTCTCATACTTGCTCTTCGCAGCTGTGTGTGGTGTCGCGTGGCGGGGCTGGCTGTATTCCAAGCATGGCCGTCCCGCGCTGGTTGTGGGGTGCTGGCAGGTGGCTGCCCCAACGTCCTAATGTCTGGAAAGCAGGAATCGTAATGGTGAGCTCAGAGCATTTTGTGAGGGTTAAATATCAGACATTTGGTACAGTACTGGGCCGTGGTAAGCCCCAAGGGGTAGGGCAGGAAGACAGTGAGACCCAGCACACAGGCTCCCGGCTTCCCTCTGCCTTTCGTTTCTGTGTCTACGGTTTGATCTAAAAAAATCTTCCCCATGGTGGGCAGATGACAGGCCCGGAAGTTGTACTTTGTGGGTCATGGAGGTGGCATTACCCAGGCCCAGGTGGGCCCAGGTCCCCTTCCCCAAGGCTGTGGGAAGGCAGCATCTGCCAGGCACACTGGGGAGGACCCTGAAAATGTAGAGCCAGCCCCGCCGCTCTCCTTCCCCCCAGCCTGGCAAGGCTGGCCTCTCCTGCCTCACCTCCATTGCTCTTCCTTGGAGTTTTGTCCTGTTTCTTCCTATCCTTGCTGGGGAAGTCCCCCTCGTTATCCACCCTGTGCGCGCTGCTTCTATTTCTGCATTTTCTGGGAGCTGGGTCACTCTGGTGTGCATATATTTTGGCCAAGGAACAGTAGCAATTCCAGTCTGGTCCAGCGTCTGTGTGAAATAACTTTCCATCTCAGTAGCTCGGATCCATCTTCTTCACAGCACTCAAAATGGCAGGGGTGAACTTCTCCTTCAGAGCCCAGAATCCTGTCTTCGTACCTCCATGCTTTACTTTCTACTCTTGCAAGTTCTGAAAGCAGGGAGCCTGTGGGTGAAGATCTTGACATCATAATTGCTACGGTGTTGTTGTTTGCTTAAAAGTTAAATGCTGCTCACTTGCAAGTGTTCGCATTTCCCCAGCAGCGGTGCTCTGAGCTTTCTGTGGCTACAATTGATAGGGGAAATGTCTTCGGCTCCCAGATGTGTGTTGTCATTGAAACTACTCTTTTGGGGTGTGTGTGTGTGTGTGTGTGTGTGTGTGTGTGTGTGTGTGTGTGTGTGTGTGTGATTGAAACTACTCTTTTGGGGTGTGTGTGTGTGTGTGTGTGTGTGTGTGATTGAAACTACTCTTTTGGGGTGTGTGTGTGTGTGTGTGATTGAAACTACTCTTTTGGGGTGTGTGTGTGTGTGTGTGTGTGTGTGTGTGTGTGTGTGTGTGTGTGTGTGTGTGTGTGTGTGTGTGTGTGTCCGTCCATCCTTGTACTTGAACTCTGGACTTGGACACTGTCCCTGAGATCTTTTGGCTCAAGGCTGGCACTCTACCACTTGAGCCACAGCACCACTTCCAGTTTCCAGGTGGTTCATTGGAGATAAGAGTCTCATGGACTTTCCTGGCCAGGCTCAAATCTCAGCCTCAATCTCAGGATTACAGGGATCCTCAGATCTCAACCTCCTGTGTAGCTAGGATGACAGGCGTGAGCCACCAGCGTCCAGCTCTTGAATGCTACATGGTGGATCGTGGGCAAAGCTCTTCCTGTGCATTCTCCTGTTTAATCTGTGTCCCAGGAGAGACTTAAGAAGTAGGTGCTCAGGCCAGCGTGCAAAAGCAAATAACAGTTATATAGCTTCTTCGAGGACCCGAGGCTGGTGTGTACTGGGTCTGTGATCTTTCTGGATTTCTCTCCAGCTCTGAGAGCTGCGCCCCCCAGCCCTTGATTTTACCTCTGCTTCCTGGTTTTAGCTCCAGCCTCACCCCAACCAGGCTTTGCTCTGCACTCAGTAAATCCTCCAGCCCTTTCTTCCTCATTGAGCTGGGAAAGCCTGACAGGCTGGGTGATCTATTACTTCTTAAATACCACCCGGTTCTGCAACCTCCACCATTTTACCACGCCCTCTGACCCAGCGCCCCCAAAGTCGCGGACCACCTCCCGTCATCCTAACCTGAAGTGGCACCTGGCAAAAATAATTTGGGTCTTTCAGCATCGGAAGCTGACATATTAACGCGAAGCTTCCTGAAATATTATTCATTATTATGCATTTTGCCAGCATTTGAGTGATTTGTGAACTCTTCATTGGAATAAAGTACTGTAAATGATTCATGAATGACCAAGTTTATGAAATTCTATAAAAATATTAGCAGGTGGTAATGATTTCTCTCACGCTGTGACTATAATCTGCCGGCTGCAGATTTGTCAATCTGGGTGGACGGGAGGAGGGTGGGAGACGGAGTCTGGGAGGCAGGTGGGAAGCCAGATGGAGGGCTTGGGATGGAGACCAAAAGGAAGAGGGACAGACCGCAGTAGTGGGCAAGTGTCATCAAGGGAGACTGACGCCCTGATCGGGGCCCACAGTGGGAGATTCACATGGGTAGGAAAAGAGAGGAAGGAGCGTGAGAACTAACATTTACTGAGCACCTATTATGTGCTTGAGAACTTTCTAGCCCCCCTCCCTCCCTCCCTCCCTCCTTCCCTCCCTTCCTCTCTCCCTCCCTCCCTCCCTCCCTCCCGCTCTCTCCCACTCTCTCCCCCCCCCCTCTCTCTCACACACATACACACCCCTATGAAAATGGTTGATGATCTTCACTGATGACTTGGCTGAAGACCAGAGGGCTCCTCGAGATGAGTTGTTATTATTAATGCCAATATTCTTTGAACACTCTCAATGCGCCCAGGCTCCTTGGTAAATATTTAAAGGATGATCTCATTTAACCTTCGTAAAGATGAGCTTGAAAGTCTCCAATTAAATTATCGAGCAGACAGCTGGGACACCTCTGCTCTTGGCCCCAGAACCCAGACAGGAATTCAATGTCCCCCCTTCCGATATGGCCCGCCTGCTCAATGCGACAGGACTTGCTCTCCCCATGAGCCAAGTTCTCGGTCCGAGTTTTGACTTTACGGTTAAGAGCTTGGCTGTAAAGTTGGAACCGTCTTGGCGGTGGGAAGCATTCCCTCTCCTCTCTCCCTTCACGCATGCATCCCTCCCCTGCTCCACTGGTGACCAGAGAGAGATCCAAGATGACAGAACTGAAAAGACATCGGAGTGAAGTAATGAACACTGCTGTCCAGTGCCACAAGGCCTCTCAACATGAGTGGGCCTAAGGCATTCAAGAGGCGCGGAGGTAGCCGGGTGGAGTGTGGTTGAGTTGATGAGCTGGGTTGCGCCCCGGCGATGCCCCCAGCAGCCGGGTGAGGTCGCTCCACCTCTGGTGGAATTTGCTGTCAGTGCAATTCCCGAGTTCATTCTGAGAAGGCAGGGGACGGTCGTTGACAAGCCCAGCTGGTGAGGAGAGGTGACTTCTCACCCGTGATCAGAACTTGTCACAAAGGTCCTATCAGGTCTCGTGGCTCAAAAAGAGCCCCGAGGGATAGGAAAGATAGAACTGGGATTGAAGGCCCAAGCTTGGGAGGTAGGTCTACCAAGATTCAGATTTTGACCTGCTGTGGGAGGAAATGGCCGTTCCTGTAGGTGGAAATGGGCGGGTACTGGCCATGTCCCCGTGCGCCCCGATCCTGCGTCGGCATCGGCACCTTGTTGGCGGCTGGACGTCTGTTTGCTCCACTTTGGAATGAGAGTTCGTGATTGCAGCAGGCCTCCTGCCGGGCCGTGTGAGGGCAGAAATGCAGCTCACAGACGGCAGGTCAGCTGGCTGGCGGCCGGCCTGTCCCAGGCCATGAGGCACTTCAGTCCTTGCAGTGAAACAGAGATGGGATGATCACTGGCATCCAGATGGCAGCTGAGCCGCTGCTGGCCAGGGCGCTCTGGAAGGCGGTCAGCCGATGATGGGCAGCTCTCAGCGCACACCTCCACCCGCAGCATGGCCTGGGAACTTGTTAGAAGTCCCAGCCCATACCTGCTGGGTGAGGAACACTGGCACGGGTTCCCAAGTCTGGATGCAACACCCACTCCAGGTTCTGCCTCGGCAGCCTCAGAGCCACGGGTCTAAACATGCGCGGCCCAAGCGTGTCAATCACCACAGCGCAGCACACTCATTGGCTCACCCCTGCGAGGAGACCTTTAAGGTAGCGTCACTGTAGCCCTGCTGGGCTGGCGGGTCCATGCCCGGGATCTGCCCATTGCTCTGTGGTCCACAGAACTGCCTTTTGTTCCTCTGCTGGCCTCTGAGAGCAGGGCAAACCTGGCCCCATCCTGGCAAGGCCTGGGCAAGTGTGCAATGCCACGTGATGGAGCGATCGCTTGTTTCTCCGAAACCAGCGTGCGAAGCCCAAAGATGAAGACATCTTTAGAAGACTGAAGCGGGGGCAGCCAAGATACTGCCTGAGGGGAGGGAGGTGGCCTCGGGGGCGTCCACAAAGCCCGCGGTTTTGCCCTTTTAGATCCGCGACCTTCCACGTGGCATCTGCGGGGCAGGAAAATCCCCTGGGGAGCGCTCGGGCACCCCCTCCCTGCGTGTGGGGCCGCAGTCAGAGCAGAAGGTCTCGGAGCGTGACGGAGCATCCGGGGGTCCCTAAAGTTCTCCAGCACCTCCCCTGCCAAGCTAGGCCTGGGAGCCACTGAGCTCCCAGGTTCACTGTGTGCACCTCAGCTCTCTTGGGGTGAGGCACGGGGGACCCCCGCCACAGGGGCGCAGCCACCCCGGATGAGATGGTGGGGGAGGGGGGCCACACAACAGGACACTCGCATAGTTGCCCATCTATCCATCCCCTGACTCAGAGAACGCACCTTCTCGCCTCCCTGTAGACACAAGCGCTTAAAAAAGCAGAGGAACGCCGGGAAATGAAACCTGGCGAGCGAAGGCGCGTCTGTATTCCGACTGCTCCCGGCAAAGGTCATTCCGATGGCCTCTCGGCCCGTGGCTGTGATCGAGGGGAGTTAAAAGTAATTGGGGATTTGGGAGTCTCTCCTCAGCCCCGCGCCTCCAAGCCGCTCCATCACACTCTTCCCAGTCTGGCTTCTCTTATCTGCCAGGCGCAGCTGGTGAAACTGAGGCATGACGCGGCGAGGCCGCGCTCACCTGGATTAGGCCGCCCAGGTGCCGCCGCTGATTATTTATTTGGTCCACTAAGCAAAGCTGCTTCCTCACCCGGAGCTATGGAAACACATTTTTCCCCCTGAACTTCATTAGCACAACCTCCTCTCTCTGAAGAGCCGCGACTTCAACTACTTCTCTCTCCCCCTCCCCACCTTCCCCGCACCCTGGGCCTTGAATGGCAGACCCCCGACCCTCATGTAACGTTCAAGAGGCTGAAAGCAGGTGTGAGGGCCCGGTTTTCTCTCCCATCTTAGCTGTCCAGTTCCGAGACAGCCTGCTTTGTCGCAGCCGCTTCTTCTAATGACACAGTGGTGTTCTCCACCGTGCTGATACGTGATGACGTCAGATCTGAAAGAGTCTGTCGGGCCATTGTCTACACCGCTGAATTCACCAATAAGAGCCAGAGGGAGAATCGGCTGCTTGCTCTGACCTGCACACTCAAGAGATGGCAATGATTCCGCAGGTCCCCCGGGGCTGAGCACACACGCTGGACCCCGGGCCAGGGCTGCCAGTTTAGAGCCGACACCCATGCCAGGCAATGTCACCCTCACGCCACCCATTTGTTTTCAGGTTTGGAAAGAATGAGCAGAGGAGGGGAGAAGGAATTGGATAGGACGGAGGGCTGGGACTAGAGAAGAAAAACCAGGACAAGATAGCACCCTGTGTCCTCTGGAAGCAGGTTTGAAAGCTGTGGGTGGGGCAGTAATGACCGATGTCACTCAGCAGGTAGGCTATACCAGACTGAAGGGGATGCGTGTTAAGGCCATTTTAAGAGATGCGGTCAGATCTGGGCTTACGTGCTGCAGCTTGGTGCCAGTGACAAAGGCTAGTGCAAGTGGACACGCGCGTGCACACACACACACACACACTCAGGGCTCCTGCAGCACTTCTCCTGGCTGGAAGTTGGTGTGTGGTGTGGGCATGACCATTGATCATTGATTGGGAGACCTCAGGAAGCTTCCTCAGCCTCCCACGGGTGAGCAGGGCACCGTGTCTGCCAGGTCTGAGCTCCTCCACGGCACGCACATTCCTGTCGAGACCCCTTGGCTCCTCTCGGAGGAAAAGGGGCTTGGATGTCCCCCCCAGGGAACGCCGTCCTTACCTCTTGGGGACTCTCAGCCTCCCGGGTCTTGGCAGGAATGGTCTCTCCGGGGACCTCACGCATTGCCTGACGTTGTTTCTGGTGGACACAGCAGGAGGAGGCTGCTGACATCTCCTAGGCCGGGGTGCTGCTCGTGCCTGCCCGTGCTTGGACGGTCCACGTGGCCATGGAGCCCTGCTCTTCAGGCCCCACGAGGGGCTGAAAGCATCCCATGGCCTCCTCACTCAAGCATTCGCAAGTCTGTGTCTCTAGGGAAACCTCAGAAAGGGACTCTGGCCCTGTCCTCCCAAAGTTCAGTCTGGCTCCGTGACACATAGACCACAGTGTCACGTGACAGGGGGCAGGGGACAGGAGCCAGCTTCGGGAGGACACCCAGTCACGCACGTGTTCAAGAATGAGGGGCAGGGCTGGGCGTGGCTCTGAGGTCGTTTGTCGCACACAGGCAAGGCCCTGGCTTCTATCTCCAGCACCACACCCCAAAACAGGGGAAGAAGGAGGGTCCGTAAGCCTGGTGATGGGGCGGGGGGACAGGGCAGGAAGAGGGTGCTGAAGAGGGCGCCCAGCACCTGCGGAGAAGTGCACACACAGGTGCAGGAAGAGGACCCTCGAGGCGGGAGGCCTGAACTTCCCCGCCAGGCCCCCCACCATGGGGCAGAGACTTGCACCATCAGATGTGGCTTCCCTTGTGGAGAGGGGAGGTAGCCGGGTCCTTCCTGGGGTCTCTGAAACCGTGTGAGGCATCTTTTTCTTTAACTGTTCTTTTCACCCCAGAAGCCCAGCTGGGGCTGGGATGGTGGCCTTCCTGCCTGGCTTGGCTGGGGGTGAGGCGGGGGGAGGAGGGAGGCTTACATTTCCTCAGCTCAATCCTCAGCCTCTCAGGGGGTCTCGCCACAAACTGGCATCCAATTTGCATTTCAGGAAAATAAGATTGATTTGAGCAAGGCAAAAAAAAAAATAACATTCAAATCGCCATGAAATCGAAATTAATTCAAAAATGCCTTCGTGTGTCAAGATCCCACTACCTACTGGGCACTGGGGACAAGGAAGGATGTAATGGCAGAACCGTTCCATTCTAAACCCCCAAAACCTCTGTGTGAAGAGACCAGTCCTCTTCAGTGAGTCTGGCTCAATCTCCAAGCCTTATATATATATATATATATATATATATATATACATACACACACACACACACACACACATTCTTTTCCTTTTTTTTTTGTAATTTCCCAAACTTTGAGTTCTCTCTTGTGCAGGAGTTTATCGGCAAGCTATCTCAAACTTATTTATTGAGCACAGCTGGCCAGAGCTGATTTGTTTGGTTGGAATCTGTCTTTAAGATCTTTATTATGAGGAGGGTCCCTGGTAGTGAAGCATTAGGCACCAAAAGACTAGTTGCCTACCACTTTCCCTTTCTTCCGGAGGATATGCAGATGCTCACATAACTGGTTCCTGCCAGCCAGGCCCACCTCTCCTGGCACCGGGCCCAGAGGCCCACAGGCTAGCCAGGAAAAGAACTCCCTACCAGGCAGGTAGCTCACGGGTGCTCATTTCTGCATCTGCAGACAGCACCAAAGGGAGCCTTGTTCAAGGTCACAGGCTTGACATTCTGAAGGCAGAGCCAAGTGAAAACAGACAGAGAACACAAGACTCACACAGCCCAGGAAACGATGGCCGAAAGCAAGGCTCACTAATGAGGCTGGGTTGCCCCTGAGTGTGGGAAGGTGCCGGTAGGAGGAGGGGCGGGGAGCGAAGCTGACCATGTCCTCCTCCAGTTGATCACTAATTTCTGGGCGTGGCACAGGTGAAGGTAAAGACCTGAACCAGAACCTTGGCAGGCCTGGAGAAAGGCGGCAATACTGGGCATTAACTGTGAGTGTGTTCTCTCTCTTCCAACGGTTCAGTACAGAAGGTGGATCATTTGCAGCAGGGTGTGTCTTGAAAAGGCCTGTCTACCCACAATGATGGCACAGTTTCATCATGCAATTTTTCCTTCCCGGGCTCTGACTTTGGCCCAGCTCTACAGACTTTGGTTGGGGCAGAGTCATATGGGGAAAGGAGGAGCCTGCCTTCCAGCATAGAGAACCTTCTAGAGATTCTGTACATCATGTCCCTCATCACAGAACAGTCCTATTCCCCCATCGTCCTTCCTGTCCCGAGAACAGTTTTGTGAGTTGTGAAGGGCAGATCGTGGTCTGTGTAGCCCAGAGTGACTCGTGGACACTTGTAGCACCCAAGGGAACCCCAGGACACCCTATGACACCCCTTCTCCCGAGGGCGAAAGGAGGCGATAGCAAAACTGCTTTCTCTGGCAGGGTTTCCCGCCAGGGCAAAGAATGCAGGCCTCTTCCAACTCTCTTCTGTTTCTCTTCTTAAAAGTCGTTCATCCCCACGCTTTGTGAGGCCCATGGTCTTCAGGCGTGAGCCGGGCAGAGGGGACAGTTGGTGATGATTAGAAACATTTTGGGTTAGCACGATGGGGTGGAGGTGTTCTCGGGGAGGAGTGGGTGAAGGCCAGGGATTCCTCTGCACAACACAGAGAATGGTCTCACCCCGCGAGGCCGCAGAATCTCCACAAAGGACACAAATAATCGAATCCACCAATGAGCGCTGAGAGCCATAGTGCACCAGCGTCCATCTACATAAGTCCCGGGCAGCATTGTAGCCGGAGTCTGATGGCATCAGGCCTCCATCTGCCCCCGGGCTCCTCCCCTACATTCTGAACGCTGGCATAATGCAGTTCTAGAAGAATTCTCCAGTGCTTGTTTTTTTAAAAAAGTTCTGTATACTGTTATTTTTTTTTAATTTCCCCCACTCCTTTCAGAAGATAAATTCCATTTCCTTACTCCTAAGGGAAAAGTAATTCCAACATAGGCCATTTGTCTTTGGTACCTTAAGATCTCGATAATTTACTGCAAGTTTATTTTTATTGAAAATTATGTAGATATTATTCAGAAATACCATTTCCAACTATGCAGCACACTTAGGCAGAGTATCTCTTAAAGCTTTAATACGAGCGCCGAGGATCCACGCTGGAGCAAACGCTTCTCTAAGATATGGCATTTCTTCTTCTTTTTAAATTATTCACTGCCTTTGAGATCCTCACCCTCATGCACTATAAAATGCTGGAGGATTAAGATATTTTCAAAATGGAGATGGTGTTATAAGTCATGAGTTGTTACCATTTGACTGCAATTCAAACTCATGGCCCTTTCTATCGCTTTTATGATTAATTCAGGAACAACCTTCATTTAAAATGCATTTTAGATGTTTAACTTGTGAGGCCAAATAGGCTTAATTTGAGCTTGGTAGAAGCACTTCAACCTCTGAAGCGTGTGGACAGTCAGTCTCTCCTCCCCTTGATTGCGTAGCCTAAAAAAGGATCCAGATGTTAAAATAGAATGGTTTCTCTGATCCATTTATCAGAACCTAAGAAGTGAGCAATGCTCCCAACACACAGAGGTACACACACACACACACACACACACACACACACACACACACACACAGGCACACGAGTTCTGTGCTCTCGGGAACATTTCAGAGAGAGTAAAAGCAATCGTGTCTTTAAAATTCACCATGTACATAATAAAGACATCTGCAGGAGATGTAGATGAAAACTTACTGAAACCAAAATTTTCCATACTTTAGTTTAAAAAAATAAAACAGTTCCTATGCAAACTATGACCAGCCTGAGAAATCACACTTCAGAGAGTAATACTGGTGAGAAAAATATTGCATTAATGGATCTGGAGACAAGTAGTCAGCACGGAGATGTTTAGTGGGTACCTACGTGGTTAGCCATTCTAAAAAGACCACTTGGGACCCAGATTCTGACGTCAGTTCATGAAGAAACACAAATTCACCCTGCTTCCATGAACAGATGGGAAGGAGTCTCCTCTCCCTGTCCTGTTACCCGGAACCAGGAATCTGGACATGGAGACTGCAGCTGAGGAAGGGGCCTGGTTTTGTTTTCCCATCTAAGTGTGAGCTTCCCTGGTCTTCGCTGAGATGTGATGTCTTGAAGGGCTTGAAATCTGGGAAAACCTGATTGTGTGCGTGGGTTTTGATCCCCAGCGCCATCCCTGGGTTGGTTCGAGGTCACTTGTTAGCTGGACTGAAAGGGAAGACTGTGTTCTTTGTCATCTGGTTTGGTGGAGGGTTTGGTGAAGTCAAATTTCTTAGAAATCAATTGCTCACCAATCTCAGTACGTGTTTAATTTCTTTGTCGTTATTGTCAAGGTGATGTATAGAGGGAGGGGTTACAGTTACATAAGTCGGGTGGAGAGTACATTTCTTTCTGGGCAACATTACCCCTTCCCTTGCTCTCTCCTAGTTTTTCAATGTGTTTTACAGGATGGAACACCCACCCTGGTGAACATTTTTCTCTCATGCCCTGTAGAGTAGAGTTTTGGCTATCTCCCTGTCACAGAGAACTAAGTCCAGCACCATGGAGGCCTGGGAGGCCTGGTTGGAGGGGGGGGTCCTTGCCTCTAAGTTCAGCTGTGAGGGACAGGTACATCTTCCTCTCGCCTTGGCCAAGAGCTTGCTTCTTGAAAGATGGCCCATCATTGCCAAATGCCTTGAGTGTATTGTTGCTAGCCTTCCTGTGACGGGCTGAAGAAAGACTCCGAGGCCCAGTGCCCGGCCCCACGCTTCACCTCTCCCTCCAGACCCGCCCCCATCCTCATCCTCTCCACCAGCCACCCTTCCCCTGTCACTCCCGAGAGAGCCCAAGAGTGGTGTCATCTGCACGGAGCGCAGGAGCAGACCGGTTGTAAGTTACCTCTGCGGAGAGAGCGCCATGGCTCAGCAGCTAAGATGGAAATTAAAAAAAAAAAAAGATAAATGTGAGGAGGAGATGAGCTGAGTGAGCTTTTGCCAGGGCGCACTGTCACAGCCGGTGAGGGGAGAGGGGAAGCTCTGCATAAACAGAGTGTACACCAAGGCAGTTAATAATGTTTGAAGACCCCCGAAGAGCCTCTTATCCTGGTCAGATTCACGAGCCTCTCTTCCGCCTCTTGCTTCACCACCCAAGCTGGGCGTATTGTCATGTTTCCAGGGCGGCCAGCGGAGGGCCGAGAGCACGGATCATGCCACCTTCCACAGGCAGAGCGGAGATGATCCACCAGGCCACGGTGTGACCAGCCCTGCTGGATCATGCCCGGCTCTCATCCTGCCCAGACTCCTATTTAAACAGAAAGTCTATCCAAAGATGGGCTGAGATGTTCACCTTCGCTGTCCCTCACCCCCACAAAACTGTGTTGATGGACTCTTCTCCTTGCGTGCCTGACAGAGAGTGGTCAGACCTGCCTTGGTGGTGGGGGGAGGCAGGGGGAACCCCCAGAGTTTACACCTCCCCTTACCGTCTCGGACAGAGATCACTGGGGGTAACAAGACTCTGGGTAATTGAAGCTCTAGGAAGCAAAACTACAGATAAGAGTGGATTGTTTTGGCATGGGAATATTCAAAGTAGGACTGCAGGCATGGAGCACCATTGGAATGATGGCCAGTTTCTCTGGACCTCAGAAGAAGTGAGGGCTTAAAGGCTTTCTTGGGCCAAGGCACCTCCTGAGCACTGTGAGCGCCAGCGCAGGCCTAGGCTTTGCTTTTTGCAGAGAGAGTAACTTGGCCAGCTGTGGATGCTTCCTTTCATTGACTGAGAAGTCTTCTCTCCCATGGCTTCATCATCATCTTAGGAAAGGCTTTTGTGGGACAGCACAGTTCGCATCTCTCTAGACACCGGAGGCCTCTGAAGTCCATCCTCGCTTCTCACTGCAAATTAGAGACGTGCGCGTCGGGCTGTGCCGGGAGAGGCTGTATTGATGACTGTCTCTTGTTCTGCACTTTCTTGCCTTTTATTGCCTGGTGATCTCTCTGCATTCTTGTCTGTGGCTCTGTTTTGACTGATAGTGTTTGTTTTAGATTTGTGAACTTCAAGAGGGCCGAGATGGCACGCTTTAAATGGGCTGCACTGTGTTGGCACAGCTCTTTGTGAATAAAACCCGATCATTCATCCAACAAACACCTGGCAAGTGGTTAGTGTGGGTGAAAGTGTCTACTACTCAAGGGCGTGGCCCGGAGGTTTCCTGCTGCCCCAGGATTCTGAGTGGTGAGAACAGAATGGTGGAGTATTGGCGCTGCTGGTGGAGTGTCCTATCTTCGCTGCTCAGCGTTTCCATCTACTCTCACCAAACATGGACAGCTGACCAGGGCTCCTCGGAATCCTAGGCAGCCAAACCACTGGTAAATGAATGCTGTGTGCTCAGAGGACCCCAATGCTGCTCTCGGGTTCACTAATTTTCTAGACAGTCACAGACTCCCAGCATAGAGTTGTGTCCATGGCTGAGATTCATGACAGAGACAGGACAGGAAGCAGTTGATCCTTTACAGAAGAAAGGTGGAGGTAGGAGGTGGTGGTAGATGGAGGGACACCTCCTACGAGGGTGGCCTCTCCACAGAACCACCCCGCCCAAGACATAGTGCCCCAGCCTCAAGGTGTGACAGCACTGGTACCCCGTGGGGATGCTCATGAGAGACTGGGGGTGCAGGGCTCGTCCTGGGAAGGCTCTGTCCGGTGATGCCACAGACTGATTTCTGGGAGGAAGACTGCGTCACATCTGTTTGCACAGTTCAGACATGGTAAGGTTCTCTCCCCCGAGAATGGGAGGGGGGGACTTGCTCCAACCCCACCTCCCATATGCCAGCCGTCTTTCTAGGGACAGCAGCCTCAGGCTAGCCACAGCGGCTCTTTCCTGTACACCAAGTCAAAATCAGCAAAACGCCACCATTGGAGAACTTTTGAAAACCCTCATCTGACCAAACTGAAGCTGGTTTCTCGCCCTAGAGGCTCCTTCCCTGCCCAGCAGCACCATGCCGGGCTCACTGCAGCATCTCGGATGACCTTGGCTGTACAGGGGACATCTACGAGAAACCGAATGTGAAACAGCATCTGTCCTGTTCAATTTTGAAATCAGACGCTGCAGAGAATCCGGCACAAGAGGATACTTTCTTTCGATGTTTATGAATTACCTCTTACACTTCAACACTGACACATAATTGTTAATTTAAGTAATGCCCCAGTCTCTGATCAGAGGTTCTAAGAGGAAAATTATGCTGAGAAAATTGTGCCTGCCCACTCCAGAATGGAAAAACCCAGGGAATCCATTTAGACTTGGAATTATTAGATGCGGTCTTCATAAACCTATAATCAAGAGGTCATCTGTTAACTAAATAATTAGATTTTTCATTTGAAATGCAAATCTGAATTGTTTTTCCCCATGTAGGGGACATAACAAAGGTTAGATCTCAAGCTTTGAAATATAATTTAAATGTATTCTCAGCATATGAAAAACCTAATCTGATTCTTATATCACCAGGAAGTTTTTTCTTTTCCAACCAGAATTACTTCTCATTTATTTTTATAATCAAGTCAGTGATGGACCTGAGCTGGGGAACATCTTTCTCCTCTAGCTGCTCCGATTTTGGAATCACTGACAAAAGAGGAAGTTGATTTCCACTAGCATTTCCAAAAGGTAGATTTAAATAATCACTTATGGGAATTCTTTTTAATTTATTGTTATTATTATTTTATTTATTTTATTATGTATTATTATATTTTATTATGTGTTATATTATTATATTCTTTATTATTATATTAGATATTATTTATTATTACATCATGTTATATTATTATTATTTTATTATCTTTAAATAATTGTACCAAGGAGTTTCAATTCAACGTGTCAGTTTATGAGTACAATGCATCTTGATCAGTATTGCCCTATCTGTCATCCTTGCTCATCTCTCCCAAACCCACCATCCTGTCAATTTTCCTTGTTCCATTTTCACACACACACACACACATTGAATACATCCACCCCACCCCAAATCCCCTCAGGAGACAAACCAAACAACCCTCAACATTGAACCCAGAAATCAAGAGGGGCCTACATGCTTCCAAGGCTGGATGCAGCTCATACTGGGTGCTTCCACGGACAGGTGTGTTTTCCAGAGAGTAGCCGTTGTGAAACGTCACCTGTGTGCGCCATCTCTACAAGCTCCATTTCTGAAGTCTAGGAAACCCAGGCTGTTAAGTGAAGGGAGGGAACAGGAGAAGGTGAGGTGAACCCAGAGGGGAAGACCCTCTTCTGTTTTCTGGGGGAGGGGCCTTTGAATCAGCAGGGTGAGCCTCAGATCCCAGACCCCCATGGTGGATGTACACCATCCTTGGTGAATCCTTGGTGAAGGTCGCCAGGCACGGTACTGTAAATGGTGGTCTCTAGCCAGATGATTGGGGATCACTCTGAGCAAGAAAATAATGCACGCCCAATCCAAATGCCTCCAAAAGACTGGCCTGGGGCTGTCCTGCTCCCACCAATTGAGCTTAGCCTCTCTATGCCCAGGACTTGATTTTCTATAGCAAGCTATGTGCCAGCAGCACCTGTTTTAGATATTCATTGTTCAGGCTTGGAAGGGAACGTGGTGCCCTGTGACATACCAGCCCAGAGGTTGCTGTGTTGGGGCCCATTTAGCCAACTCTCAGGTAATAGCTGTTGGCATGCCCTTGCAGCCCTGTGTTCATGTTTGTGGCCACGGCAGGATTGTTTGTTCCAGGGGAACAGTGTACATGTCCCCCACCATGTTTGCAATATGTGGTAGAGTTTGCAGTGACCTGATTACTCTGCTTGACGCAGTCCATTAAAACATCACCAATCTTTCTGGTTAAATCCTCACAATAACCTTCGGATTGCTATCTGATGAACAGGCTAGGCTAACAGATGCACAGAGAGGTAAATGGAGCCCATTGCCCATGTGTGGGAGAGCTCCGTGCCATCCAGAGGTGGTTGGGAGAACTGGCCAGGGGCATTTCTTCCAGGCGGGGCTGTCGCTGTCCGTGGTATATACCCTAGACGGTAGTATTAGAAGTTGTGATGGATTGCACTTTACACACTTCTCCTTCTTGGAACACACAGTATTCAGCAACTTTGAAAATGGTGTTAGATAACATCCACAGAAAGAATTCGACAGGTCCAGTATCCTAGGGAGTGAGAGCCTCCCAATATATGATCTGTACAGCTAACTGAATAACATCTGAATGCCAAGTTCCTTCTATAAATGTTGACAATCTCTCCCCATGCTTTTGTATTGGTAATCAACCAATTTTCTCTGTGATAGGAAGGTAAGACACAAATTCCCAAGTTGACAGAAGTAAACCCATCAGTCAGATGCCCACACCCATGGGATATTCAAGTCAGAGAAATTAGGAGATCTCACTATGTCTGAGATGACATGATCTGGGCTAGACACTTCCATCCATCTGAAGACATACTAGAATTGCCACCACCACCGAATTTATTTTGGAAGGCCTGATGAGCAGTCACAAAGCCATTTCCCCTCTTGTTACTTTCCATCCATTAGGCTACAGATCTTCCAAGAGTGCTTGATTCATGGCTACTGCCATTCCAGGCGTGGGGAGAGCAGGAGAGTGAAGCTGGGCAAGGGTCCAGCCGTCATGGCTGCATCCCAGTGAGTGAAGATACAGGACCATCCCGATGTCAAGTAAAACTAGAATTTTCCGGGAGTGGTGGGTCCCGGAGAAAGTGAGAGGGAACCATGTGAAAAGATGGTGGGACTAGGGTCTGCTTCAACAGGGCTGTTCAGAGAGAAAAGGGCGTCGGATGGAGATGTCCTGGCAGGGGTCTGAGGTGGGCTGTGCCCCAGGGAGGTTTGGAATGATCAAGAAGGGGTTATTGGCGGTGGAGATCTAGCACCAGAGGTGGGATGGGATTGGTTAGAAAATATATCCAAGAGGACGGTAGCCCCAGGTGATGTAAGGCTCCAAGGTTCTACGTTGGGGTCTGTTCTAAGTGCTTACAGGAGCTGCAAGAGAATCTCAGGCAGAGTGGAGACTTCTCTAACTCCTATCCACACTCAGGGGCTATTTATAGAATGACAGTCGAAGCTGTGTTCTTTGTCTTCAAGTGATGTGTCACCCACTGAAGTTCTTTGTGGGGGAAAAAAGAAATCAGTGACATTGTTATGCAAAAATGATAATTTAGATTTCAGGGTGAGTCCCCGAAGAGGGGTGTTGAATTATATATAGTGTGCATTATCCATTTAAAACTCGGAGGAAGTGACTGCTAACGTGAGGATTCTCATCTTTCTGATATGATAGATGTTCATTCCCCATTCCTCCCTTAGTCCCCAGACCACCCACTCTCCATATTGTCAGCCACTGTCACCTAGGAAGAGATAAAAGATGATATTTCACCCTCGGAGACCCAGTGGGTGGGTGGGGGGATGTTCTGTCTCGCTGTGTCCTAGTTGCAATACTTTGTGAGAATTTCCAGGACTGTCATCAGGGGAAACTGGAAATAGGGTACGAGGCTCTCTCTAGTCTGTAAAATACATATGCTTCTGTAATTATCTCACAACAGAAAGCTTGATGAAAAAAACAGTAACTTATTTACTCCAGTGATTTGCCAGGCGTTCGGCATCATGTTGAGTATTTCATATGCATTATCCCATTTCATCCTTGTGAGAAAATTAGTAAGTTCTAGCGTTATCTCCATTTTTGCCAAAGAGAAAAGTGAGGATCCTAGAGGCTGAAGTGTTAGCCTGGCCTGTCGATGGGAGTGAGGAAGCTAGAAGTGGCTCTAGGATGTTTCCCTCAAAAGCTGAAGTTCTCAACCACACAGACAACTTCTTCCCGGGGCGAGAACTTCCATCTCTGCTATCTTTATTCTGGTAGAACTGGCAGGTGTCTGAGTCCTGATCACAAGGAGGAGGGAGGCTCAGCAAGCCAGGAGAAGTGACGCCTGTCTGCTGGGGTGAGCGTCTGTGGCCGTTGGCCCAGGCCTTGTTGAGAAGTCAGGCCTGAGATCTCCATGGCTGGATTTCATCTTCCCCTAAGGACCACTGGGTGATAACGATGGACGGAGAATTCATGCCGATGGACCAGAGGCGCATTCCCATAGAGCCAGGCTACCGACAGAGTCACCTGACAGGGCAGCAGAGACCAAACGAGCTCTCAGATTTTCAATTTGTAGCCACCAGAGGATTGCCTTTGTTTTTTCTAATTCCTACAAAGACCCTGAGAAGCCAGGAGTGTCCTTCATCATGTATTCCTTGGAGTTCCTGAGCACCTTGGAGTTTGAAGCTCTTCTATTCCCCTCCCGCCCCCCCCCCTCCCTATTACCTCCCTAAGCTTTTGTGGTTAGCTTACAGAGAAGTTTTACACACACACACACACACACACACACACACACACACACACACACACACACACACACCTCTTACTCCAAATACATTTTTATTTTAGGGTTTGAGGGGCACTTTTAAAACTTAAAGAGAACGTTCTAATTTCTCTTGATGTGTTTGCTACATCTTTAGGCAAGAATTTATTAGGGTATTATGGTTAATATAACCACGGCCATAACTACCTAATGAATGCAAATGGGGAAAATAAGATTTTATTAAGCAAGGATGATCATCTGAGGACAGTTACAGCCGGGTGCCGGTGAGGAGCGAGCGCACCTGCGAGTCCCACCCTCCTTTCTGCTGCTGAGGAGGCCAGGCGCTGACGGGACTGAGCCCAGAGCAGCCATAGCTCAGCCCCGGTGCGTAGCTCGGCGCATGGGCTGCCCCACTGCAGGGCACTGAGCGATGTCTACCGACCTTGATATTGTTGTTCCTGTGGGAGGACCCCGATGACATTTAATGTATAGGAATGCTACTCTTATCCTATACTGTGAAGCTACCCTACACACCCTAGCACTAAAGAGTCAGCCCCAGATGCCAGTAGAGTCAAGGGTATGAACTCTGGAGGTAATTATGCCAATGCAGGATAGGCATACACACACTTGTTTTGGCACCTCACCTCTGTCCTTGGGTGAGTCAACCTTCACTCTGAACACCCAGGTCCTCATTCTTAAATGGATCCAGTAATGGTACCAAGCTCACGAGGAACTTGAAGAATTCTGAACCATGCACACCAGAGTCTCAGCAACATTACCTGGCAGCAAGTGGGCCTTCTCCTAGTCAAGTAACTAACTAGGATACAAGCTTCAAGCAAAACTTCATTTAACTTAGAGAGGCTGCACCGTTTGGTGTTGGAACCCCTCCACCTGGAGCGCTTGTCCATGTCCTGACATTGCAAAAGGCCTCCCATGTGGGTGGGTGTGTTTGGGGGCCGGGGACCTTGCTGTTTCTTGCTGCTGGAGTGGGGTGCCTGACAATGGTTTGGCCCATAAGCACAGCCTCATCTGCCTAGGTTTCTTCTTCTTATTCATCTTGACCACAGCAAGACAGAGTCTGGGCCTGGGGCCTGGGGTGAAAGCTGTGGGGTCGTGTCTGGAGAAGCAGCTCGTGAGCTCCAGGCGCTGCAGGTTTGAGATGGGGAGGCAGGCTTCTCGGAGGTGTTGGATGGAGTGGGCTGTGCCTCAAAGCCACGGCATATCTGAGCATGGGAGCAAGCTGACTCCGGTGGAGTCAGGGCTGGCATCGAGGCCTCAGCCGTGTGGGAGGCACGCAACTCTACCAAAGCTCACCCCTGCTTTGAGTGTTAGCCCGTCCACCTGGGGGATGCGGACCACAGAGCCACCATGCAGCTGTGTGCTGCCTGGAATCTGATGGTCATCAGCGGTTACTTGAGATGGGAGACAGGGTTTCTGGCAGCACAATCCATCCCCAGAACGGTTTGGGATCGAGGAATCAGAATCCTAGGTTGGGCATCAATGGCTCAAACGTGTAATCCTAGATATTCAGGAAGCTGAGATATAAGGGTCATTGTACAAAGCCAGCCTGGGCAGAAAAAGTCCATGAGACTCTTATCTCCAATTAACCACCAAAAATCCAGTATAGCTGTAGCTCAAGTGGTAGAACACTGGCTTTGAGTAAAAATAAAACCTAAGGGACAGCATCCAAGCCCTGAGTTCATGTCCCAGTACAGTGTAAGAAAATGTCTATAGAGATAGATAGATAGATAGATAGATAGATAGATAGATAGATAGATAGATAGATAGATAGATAGATAGATAGATGAAAAGGTAGATATAATAAAATCAGAATGCCTTTGAGACAGTGTTCTTCCTCATTACTGTAAGCAATTTTGCATTATTGACCATATTTCCCCTCTGTGCTCTGGCTGCCAGGACATACAGGGTCAAACATGTGGGTCAGTGGTAATTAGCAGGGAGGCCCCTGCGGCTGACAAGCGGTCTCCACGCTGCCTCTTTCTCTTCTCTCTGATCCTGCTTTTCACCTTCTTGTCCTCCCGCATCATTGTGCTTAGTTGTGCAAGCACCCTCCAATCCAGCCTGGATTGATGAAGGCTATAAATAAACTGTAAAAAACCCCAGCCCTTGGATCTGTTCAATAATTCTCCAGGATTTTGCTTCACTTTATTGTGCTGCTTCCAATTTGAGACTCGCCCAGCTTTTCCTATTGGCTGACTGTAACTATAAAGATAACTGATTTCTATACCAAGTCCAACAGGATCAATTAAATCCCTTGTAAAAATGTCCCTAGTAGGGGAAATGTTGGATGAGATGCTGAAATTCATCTGTCCAAAAGCAAAAGGGCCGGCTCCTTCTTCTTGTCTGCAGCTGATCAAAGTGTTTGCAGGCTTCTCACAGCTCTTTGCCCAAGGAGTTGGTGACAGATGGCTCCTGGTGCAGAAGGATACACAGAGCTTCTACTTTTGTTTTAAATAATAATAATAAATCCTGACTACAAAGGAAATGGGTGGTGGAAAAGATTGAGCATCTAGTCTGAGCCCTCCTCCCCCTCCCAATGCTGGTCTTTGTCAGTAGAAAGGGAGAGGACAGATGTCCCTGGCTCCACGCTTCCTGAACCTTCCTCGGCTCTCAACTCCAGCAAGTCATACTTGAATTTGCATTAGACAATTAGGAACATATGAGGAAAGTGGTTTTTCCCTCAGAACACTAGAAAGCCTCTTGATTGTTGGAAGATGTCCTCAACGATTTGACTCTGACTCCACAAAACTGAGGCTCTGCCATTGTATCCAGCAAAGAATGGCTCCTGTTTTCTGTCAACCTGATCACTTCCAGGCCCGGCTGGCTCCTTCCATTAGTTAGGATTGTGTTTGTCTGAATGTCAACATCTCACCTAACCTGTCTCAAGAATTAGATGGATAAAGTTTAGGATAATGGGGGATAAGTGTGAGGAACTTTATTCAAAGACAGTATCTCCATCTGCTACTGTTTGTGTGTCTGCTCTCCTAGTTCTGTGGGTTCTGAGTTTAGGAGCTTTGTTTTGTTTATATACCCTGGATTGTGCTCTGATTGGTTTCCCTTATGCAAATGAGGTGTAAGACAAGTGACCAATCAGAGAAGAGCTGCTGACTCCTTGTGGGCCCACACTGGAACTGTATGTAGTCCACAATTGGGTCTATTTCCTGTATCACCTCCTGCACACACAGAACTCGAGGTGTTTGGAGACAAGACATTCTGTACTCACCAGCTGGGATTTTGAAAGTCTTGGACTTTCTGAGCCTGGGCTCAGCTGGCCATGCCTTCCACGGCATGAAGGTGCCCTGGACCCTGACTAATCTACCTCCTTTTTAACTTGAATTTAGCCTTTCATGATGAGCTGTGTGTCATAGAGGTGGCTGCCGTCAGAGCTGACTACCGGACCAGGAGCCCAACATAGAATAAAAATGATAGATGAAGGATGAGTGATTTTGAAGGAAAAGTACAAGGTATAGAGGATGGGCTAGGCATGGTGGCCTCTTTAATTCCAGCTACAGGGGATGATTGCGATTCAAGAGCAGACTGAGAAATACTACCAGGAAATCCTGTCCGAAAAACGAACTGAACACAAGAAGAACTCTGGGCAAGGCTCACGCGGAGACGTCTTGGGTCCAATCCTCAGGAGTGCCAAATAACAATAATAATAACCCCAACGATAGCAGCAATGATGGAGGATGGAGAAAACAAAGGGGGTTTTCACAGACAAAGGAGTAGAATGTACAAAGGCCAAGAGGAAGGACGTGACAGCAGTTCGGCAAATCCCAAGGAGCCCAGCGAATTCATCTGCATTTTCTTAGCTCACTACAGGTAAAATGGTAGGGTAAGCCATTCATATAAGGAACATCAAGCAGGTCCTGAGAGCTAAGCTTCCACAAGGATGCTACTCTCTCCCTCTCTACCTCTGACAGCTCTTACATTGTACCCTTGGCCCCCAGATCTCTGAGGTTGGGACCGCCAGTGTGTTATAAAAATTAAAAAGTTAACCAACAAAATGTTTCAGAGGCTGGCACCTCGGGAAGAAGCACACACCAGCCTGGCTGATTATTTTAAAGATTGAGTCTTGAATATTCTTGATTAAATGTATGAGGTGACAAATTAAACTAGCCCTTCAGAACTGAGTACAAATGGGTGGGTATTTGGGGCTATTTTTTAAGACAATGACTTATACTACTAATGTTCATTAAAATGAGTGAAGACATTGATTTAGCTGGAAGGGGAAAAAAAATCATCATTCCAGAGCCTCAGCCAACCTCTGACTGTTACAAAAAAAAACCCACTAATATTTTCAGTAGAAGAAGCCAAAAAAAGGATGTGTCTTATTTGGAATTTCAGCACCCTTTTGAAAATAGCCTGTTTAGACAGTCCTGGTTTCTGGTTTTTAAGATAAATCTTCTTACTGTAACCAAAAAATTAAGGGTCAAGGATGCCGGAGGATGTATAGTCTGCTTCGGCAGCTGGAGGAGAAAAAAAAAAAAGATAAGTGCCAGTTAAATCCTAGCACTGAAAATAAATAATACTGCAGCCAACCAAGACGAGAAGCATCTGTAAAAGCTAGACCCTGCCACGTTCTGCATGATGTGTGGCTTTCTGTACGCCGGGCACCAATGGTACATCTCAAATGAGACCAGCGCGTAGATGCCAGGGACAATTAACCGAGCGGTAGCAGCAAACCCATTAAAGGCAAGAAGAGAATCTGCCATTCGGAGACATTAATTTAACAGGACATCATCAGGGCTGTTTATACGTGCTCACCGTGGTGTCAGACATTCTGCTCTAATTGAGTTAATTAAAAGTTAATGGCATAGAGCACATCCCGATACTATAAGCGACAGGTATGTGACCAGTACTCATACTTTATCATTTGCATCAATCTTTCACTCACCATTAGCTTCCAAACTTCTCAAAGACTCATCCCTCATCCCTGCTTCTCCTTCCTTTGAAGAGGGTGAGCGCTGTTTCGTTTGATAGGTAAACAGAGGAGCTGCAAAGATCAAAGGAGGCTGTGTTCTGTGTGTGACACGTATCACCCATCACCGCCCGCCTTGCACTTCAGTTCCGGGCGGGAAGAGGACACGTGTAGCCTCTGTGTGGCTGTGCAGGGCAGGGAGGTGGACGTGCCTGCCATTGCTCATGGTGAACTTGGCAGGGACAGGGCAACAGTGAGGGGTTAGGGCAGTGGTTAAGAGAATGCTTGCAAGTCAGATAGACAGTGCTGTGCTGACTGAGAAAGTTACGTAGTCTCTCTGAGCTTCTGAGATGGTGTCAGGTGTCCACATAACTGGCCCTTCTCCAGAAACAGCCAGAGGTTGCTCAAAGGCACTGGACATAGTTGGATGTCTTCCATTTTGGTTGGATGATACCAATTACAGGCAAGGGTTTTACTCATGGCTCTACCTCGGCATCCTTGTCTGGGGAGGCCGTGGATGTCTTTTTATCTGCTGGCTTAGTTGATTCATTTCCATTACCCGGAGGTATACAGGACAGAATTATGTAGAGTACAGACAGAGAAATGATCAGAACCCACTTACATAACGCAAGGCAAGGGCTGACCAAGCAGCTCCATGGAGGGAGACAAAAAACGACCCTGAGCCTCCCCCACCGTGGAGGGGGAGGACAGACAGACCAGCAGCTGGCTCACCTCCCATCTTTTCCATAGCACCAATCAAAAACAGGAGGAAAACTTCTCCTAAGGCCACAATCTAAGAGAATTTGTTCATCATGGGACCTGATGAACATAATCCTTGAATGACTCCATCCTCTGAAAGATAAATTGGTTTATTGTTTCAAGTCGCACATGGCATCTGACTGTAAGCACAAACTGGCCTAGAATTCACACTGGAGCTCAGGCTGATCTCCGACTTGCTATCCTACTGCTCTGGGATTACAGCCATGTCTTGGAATATATAGCTCTTTCTCAGGACAACTCTCAGTAATGATCAAAGCTGGCTTTCAAAACCATGCATAGTGTCCACAATTGTTAAAAAGTTGTGTTTACCTCTCAGCTTTTTCTTCCTGAAGTGCATCCACTCTCCAGACAAACAAGAAGAGCTCCTACCTGACCACCCACATTCCATGGATGCTCTCTTGCTTTTCTCCTTGCTATTTAACACGTGGCTGTGACCTATAAATTGCCTTTATGATCAGAAAGTGAATTGTGACACCAAGTTCCAAAAATGCTGATCCAAGATGTTAGACAAGAATCTATTTCTACAGAAGTTCTTTAGGTGCAGAATGGGGATGTGTGGGGCTGGGTGTCTGGCATTCCAGAAAGAATTAAGCTTTTATTTCTTTTCAGTGTCTGTTGCTCATCCTCTCCTGTCTCCTCTGCTGTGTGTGCTGGCTCTTCCTGGGGTGCTCTGGGAGCAGGACACTTGTTTGCTCATGAGCATGGGCTTCAGCACCATGGATGTACGTTTGAATCTCCTGAGATCCAAATGAGCGCATGACACAAACATGCTGGTCACCCGGCTACCCCAGGATGGCGTTTGAACTCAGAGCTTTGCACTTTTGCTGAGCTGTTTTCTCTCATGGCTGGCGCTCTATCACTTGAGCCATACCTCTGCCAGATCACACTTCCGTGTGGTAATAAGAGAAAACACAACAGATAAAACCTCAGGTTTATAAACTGGTACCCACTTCCCCACACAGGACAGCCCCTTATTTCCTTCAAGGCCATCCCAACACTTATTTTTAGAGAAATTGTCCTTGAACATGACTGTGGTGACAATCAAAAATAAAAGCTACTTGGATAAGCTCACCATTACCAAAGAAAGGATCTGAAAGGCATGGGTAGAGACAGAAAAGCCCGCCTGGGAGAGACCCAAGGCAGGCCAGCCCTGGGCTTTGGGAGCGAGAGCAGCTGGGGGTCCCTGGAGGCAGAGCCACTGGGCCGAACCCGAAGGACCAGACCCCTGGGCCACGGTGGGGGACACCCGCATTCCAGGGAGATGAGTCTGGCCTCTCAGGTGACCAGGAGAGAACTGGGAATCTCGACTGACAGACCCACTGACACTTTCCCTCCAGGGAACAGTTGACAATGTCTGGACAAGCTTTGTGCTGTTACGGCTGGATTGGGGGAGCGGGGAGGCCACTGTGTCCAGGGGGTGGCGGCCAGGGCTGGCATGGATACCATGCAACGTACAGTGCCGGCTGACAAGAATCCACACAGAAACCAGTGAGCTGGTGGTGGTTTCTCCACGCTCCTCCTCTTACAGATGGAAGCAAGTTAGCCAGCAGTCGTAAGATCAGAAAGCTGCCGAGCGGCCGTGGCAGAACTTGGACCCGGATGTGTGCGACTCCAGCGTGCTACCCCTTGCCTTGATCCTGAAAACAGCCCCTTGCGTGTGTCTGCCCAGAAAGGAAGGGGTGGGGACGCACTCACAGTGGGGGGGGGGGTCTCATTCGTTCACTTTGCTAATCAGACTTGTTCGCTTCCTTTCTGGGTCCCTCCAGCCGGCCAGGTTTTCGCGTAACGGTAACCCTGTGGCAAGGCTTCGTGGTCGCACTGTCTCCGTGCTGGCAGGGAGACATTACCAAGTGATTCATAACCAAAGCTTTCTGGAAGAGACACAGAGTGGGTTCCAGCTGTGTTCACATGCAGCATACAGCACACCAGCTGTAATGGGGGACCGGGGAGTGAGTTTAGCTCCCGGCCACCCCCCTCAGGGCCATTTCCCCAGGCTGCATGGCAGTTAATGGCCTCCTCCCTCTGACACCCAGGGAGGAGCCACCAAAGCCTGCCCCATCGGGGCAGGAGAGAATGTTCAGGAAGGAAGGCTCTGAGCCAAGGCTGGAGGAGCCTCGTTCTGGGGCGGTCTCTCCTGAAGGGCTTGTCAATTCAAGCAGACTTGGGGGAGATGCCTTGCCAAAGAAGAGGAAATAGCATTTCCATTTCAAACATCACCTGGTCCAGGTGCAGCGCTCTGGGATCTTCTAGTTAGACTAACAGCCAGCCTGGAGCCCGACCCCATCTAACACAAGGAAAGGCCCAGGTCTGCTCAGAGCCCACGGGGAATGTTCCCACCCGTGTCCCCATCCTTTCCAGGGAGAAGGACTCTTGAGCTTAAAAAAAAAAGGGAAAAAGAAATCTAAAGCCAAAAAAAAGAGCATAAAGAAATATGAAAAACATTCTAACTTTCAAAGTGAGAGAGTTTCCTTAAGAATTCATGAGATGGGCTGTAATGAATGTACTTGGGTAACGCCACAAAAACATCCACGGTTGCTTCTGGCAGATGTGTCTAAAATATTTGGGGTGGTTTGGGATGGTTTTTAAAAGCTCACCCTCCCATCTTTTCTGTCGTCTGTTTGGATCGCCAGTTGAAGAAGTTTCCTTTGCTAGTCTAAATTCATTAGCTTTTAGTGTAATTGTATTTCAGACCAGTCAACTAAATTGATGCAGTGTTGTTGTTGTTGTTTTCCCTAAGAATGGCTAACAGGAAATAGAATAAACGTGGTACTCTGGGAGTTTGGTGTAACTGTCTCCTTTCATTAAAGGAATACAATATAAAAATAGATACTAAATAACAAGAAGGAAAAGCAAGGGTGGACAGGCAGAGTGGAATTAGACAAGAGAAGCAAGAGTTGTGGTTCATGGAGGCTTGGCATTTATTTCTTGAATGCGGAAGCGCAGGTGTTTTCGTAAGCCCACAGATGGGAATGCTTACAGGAAGCTCCTCTTCCATATTTGTCTACAGAAGGTCTTCTCGCTTTAAGGTGGTTTGTCCAGTTCCTCCTCAAACATCTGGAACAGCTCCAGGATCAATGCATATGTAACAGTAACCTTTTATTTCCAGACCAGGCTGATAATAGTAAATCGCACTAAGATAGAACTTTTAGGGAAATTATCCATTTATTTCCTCTTGGCTCTGTCTCTTGAGACACACAGAGATCTGCCTGCCCTTCCACATGACCAATCTGAGATACCTGAGGACACTTCTGGTCATTTCTCACTTAAAGGCCCCAACCCCTTTGGAATCACCTCCCATCAGATGGTTCATGGAGGGAACAGCTTCCGAGAATAGGATCTTCTGGGTGTGGTGTGCATTGTAAGAAGGTGGGGGCCGGTCACGTGGCCACCTCTGCCAGTGAGTCTTCCTCTCGTGGCTCCCTCTATCGGCCCTCCCCCACATCCTCAGTCCTCAGAGCTAATGGTCAATGGCCCAGGCTGAGAGAGGAGGCGGCAGGCAGCATGCACACAACCCACCAGGACAGATCCCCTTTTTCTATCTTTTTGCCAGATGGATAGATAGATGCTATACACACCCATACACACACAATGCCTAATCTATATCATAGCTGGTAGAATACCTATGCCTAATCCTTTATTTTCTAAAGATAATTTTATATCTTAGCTATGGTAAATAATGCTGCAATAAACATAGTTGTGCTGGTAGCTTTAGTATGATTTTATTTGTGATCATTTGGGTAAATGCCCAAAAGTAGGGGAGCTCTATGTGGAGTCTTTTGAGGAACTTCCATTCTATTTTCCAAAGTGGTTGAACAAGTTTACACTCCCACCAACAATGCAGTAAGATTCCCTTCTGTCCACATCCCCTCCAGCACCTGTTGTTATTAGAGTTCTTGATTATAGCCATTCTAACTGGGGTGAGGCGCTATCTCAATGTTGTTTTGATTTGCATTTCTTTTATGGCTAGGGAGGTTGAGCATTTCTTCATGTGTCTATTGGCCATTCTTCTTTCCTCTTCAGAGAAGTTTCTCTTTAAGTCTTTAGCCTACTTATTTATTGGGCAGTTGTTTCTTTGAAGATTTGTTGTTGGGGGATTTAATTTTTTGAGTTCCAGGTATATTTTAGATATGAGACCCTTGTCTGTTGTAAGGCTAGTGAAGATCTTCTTCCAATCCATGGGCTTTCTATTGATCTTGCTATGATCTTTGCCATGCAGAAGCTCTGCAATTTCATGCAATCTTATATATCCAACCTTTCTTTGATTTGTTGTGTTTCTGAGTCTCTTTTAAGAAAATTTCAGCCTGTGCCAAGGAGACCTAAGGCTTCTCCTATTCCATCCTGTAATGTTTTCAGAGTGTCTGCTTTGACTCCAAGGTCTTTGATATTTTCACTGTATTTGATGTTGGTATAATTTGTGGAGGGGAAGGGAAAAAACAAATTGTTTAAATAGATGAACCCATTGCACCAATGAGACGTACAAGATGTTCTGTTGAAAATGAACTTTACAACTTTGGCGGGGCGAGGTGATGGGAAGGGATGGGAAGGGGAAACAAAGGAGGAGGCAACAATGCTTGATAAGAAATGTACTCTTTCCCTTGCCCATGTAATTGTAACCCCTCTGTACAGTACTTTCACAATAAAAAAAAGTTGAAAAAAAGATCATTTTAATAGCCCATTTGGCTCTTTCTCTCTTTCCTGTATTTATCTACATAATTCTCAATTTATCATCATGTAGTCATTATCCCATGGCATATACTTTTGATTATAGATATTTGCTTTTTCTATGGAAAGTACAGAGTTAGCCTTCAAACTGTGTGTATGGTTTCCTGCCCTTTCCAGCTATAATCTGTATGGTTATGAAAAGCTGCTTGAATCTTACTTATACAGACCACTACAATGTAAGGTTACATATTGTATACGATTTTTAGTTTCTTATAGCTGTTGTTTTCTTGATTTTTCTTTATACTTGTTTTTAAAATCTGATGCCACACATTCTAACAAAACTATGAAACCAAGTGTCTTTAAGTGTGCCCATTAGTATGGTCTTTGCCTTGCTTCTGCTTGAGTTCATGCTTTTCATGAGTCCGCGGGCTCATCATTCTGCCTGGTCATTACACTGAGAATTCCTGCTTCTCTCTAGTATTGAGCCTCTGCTTTCATCTTTCTAGCTGGCCTCAAATCATGTTTATATTTTGCATGCCTGAAAATACAACTTAAAAGTTTGGCTGGGTACAGGATTCTAGGCAGAACAGATTTTCCAATAGATGATCACCTTCCTGGTTCTTTCATACCCTTTTACATCTCTTAACAATCATCTATAGGTTTATTTGGCTTCGTGTTATGACTGTTCTATTGATGTACTGACGCCTTGCTCTTTAGTGTCCTAATAGCTCTTTTATCAGTGTTCATTTTTTAAATAGAAATCTTTCTCCTCTGTGAGTGCCGTGTCCTCTCTTCTTTCCTTGGGATTCTATGTATAGGGTATTTGGTTTTATTTTGTTTGGGAGAGGCTCCTTCTCTCTTGTGCCTTATAAATCCTCTTGTCTGCTTTTTGCCTTGCTGTGTGAGAAGCTCTCTTCTGCTCCTTGGCCCTCCTTAGCTCTAACTATCTTTAGAGCACTGTGAGCTCTTTAGACACTCTACCCCGACAGCATGTCAGCTCATGAACCTCAACATGGACGATGCTAATGTCAGCCTCTGTAATTATTTTCTCTCGGAACACAATTTCTTTAGGGGGAAAAATAGTGTAGAATCTCCTCCTTAAAGGGTAATAAAGTGTACAGTCCAGGGGCCATGTGCCTTACCCTGAGCCCAAGGACTTTATTCCCTTCCTACTCAGTCCCTCTCCCTTCCTGCGTTCGTGCCAGAGAATAAATCTCCTGACTCTGCATGGTTGGGGAAGAGGCAGTCATAGAGGAAGAGGATATGAAGGTTCAGTAGCCCTGTGTACTTAATTGCAAGCAACCCTTCCGTCTCAGCCCTCCCTCACCCTTTAGCCTTGACCCAGACTGTTAATTCTTAGTCTCCCCAGGATTCTGCATGACAAATCCACCTCTCTTTTTATTAGATTCTCTACTTGACTGGATCTTAGCTTCGAGTTTTTCTTCCACTAAGCCAATAACCTGCTTGTTCACTCTGCTTCGTATATCCCAAATTGTGTTGGCCTCTTGCTCTCCTTCTATTGGCCAATCTCCCATTCTTTTTCTTGTTATAGATTTATATCCGTTTACTTCTGAAATAATATTTTACTGGAATATCATTTGTTCAGGAAGTAACAGAGACAGGACAGTAATCACATGAGATACAAATTGCACTGTGTAGGTGTGTAACATCCTGATTCCAGTAATTTTCTTGAGGGTAGACATGATTCCTATACCCCAAAGCTGTCAAGATCTGAATTGAGTGTAATCTGATTTTCTAGTTAATGAAAATGGCTTACATTCATTCCATTAACCACTGTTGGGTGTAACTGCAGAAGGTACCATGAGCATAACGGGGTCATTGCCTGTGAACACATGGAGGGGCTGAGCCTGGTGGTCTTTCTCACTTCCAATTCCTGGGCTCTGCCTGGCATTCCCCCCTTCTCCATTGTTGTACAAAAACTGGGCCAGTCTGCAAGGGTGAAGCCAAGACTGAAAGATCTGAGGATCAGCACAAAAGCATCAAGATTTATTATTATGTTTATTGCATTCTCATCAGCCTATGGCCTCGGTTTAAGCTTTCAGAAATCAAATACTGCCAAGATGCCATATTAAACAGAAGTACAATGGCTGCATGGGCCCCCAGCCCCTACCATCTCTTTCCATTACAAGAGTGATTGCACTTCTACCACTGAGTTTGATCACACAAGACTTTGTAGAAATGCAGCTATTAGAAAGGGTGGATATGGCCGAAGCATTTGGTATGAATACACGAAAATGGAACAGTGCAACCTGTTGAATTGTTTTAGAAGGTCAGTGGTGGGGGGGTGGGGAGGGACAAGGAAGGGCTCATGGGTATATTGTATGTATAGAAATGTCACCAATGGCACCATGAATCCTCTCCTACACAACTAATGCATGCTAATTTTTAAAGAATGATTGTATTATAATTTAGTGTAGTTTTGATTGTCATGGGGACACAACATGTCCCACCCTTCAGGATCTCCTCCTGGGCCCTGAGAGCATTGAAAGTGCACGGCAGATCATAGAATAATCCTATTTATGAAGGGTTATTTAAAATATGATGTGGCGTATACTCCCGCTGTATGCATAATAAGTAGATGCTGTCCTTCGGGTCTCAGATATTGATTATTTAGGCCGTGCCAGGCCTTCCATTTGGTCTTGGGGTTATGAAGATAAAATCGCAGTCTGGTGAGAGAGAACTAAGCTCCTCAGCCATAATTAGAACAGAATTTTTGAGAGGTGTGGCCATGGGGTGCAGCGTGTGTGGGAACTCAGCAGAGGGGTCCCCAGCCCAGTACTCACGATAGGGCACAGAAGCCCGGAAAGGCTTTGAGAGAAATAGACAGCACAGAGTTTTGTTTCTGCTCCATTTTGTCCCAAGTCCACAAGTAAGTTCAGAGGCTGGTCACCCGGGCCAGCCTGTGAGATCCTCCATTCCCTCAGGTCCCGGGGAAGGAACCTGCCAGCCAGGGTTTACTGCCTGTGGTTCACCTGCTGCCGTGTGCGTGGCCGGGGTGACTGGCTTCCGTTCACCCCCTGAAGGAGGGAAGGCAGACTGATCAGGTGAGACCACCCCAAACAGAAGGGTTGAGGTGAGCACCGTCGGTCTCTGGACGGGGATCTGGGCTGTCAGGACAGGTTTTGGAACGCTGTACTCTGGGTGAGGTTCGGGACGGGTGTGTGCATGCCACGGATGCCATGAAGCCATGCACAGAGACAGACGCCATCCCTTAGAGTCACACCATGGTCCTCCTCCACCCTTTGAGATCTGACACCAAAGACCACTCCCCTCCCCAGCTGCCCACAGAGGCCTTTGTGCCCACCTCAGCCAGGGGAAACACTCGCTGCAGACTCTCCCTCTGGAAGCAGGGTATGTCCAGCCCGTGGGCTGTTCAAGACTCTCGAAATTATTTAGGACATGACAGTCACATAACGCTTCTTGTCAGCTGCCTGCCGCCCATCTGCGCGCATTGATAATTCCGTACGACCTGTAGTGATGTCATAAATATCCAAATCGCTCTTGGCAGGAGCCCCTGGAAATCTTGAATGGGCATCTGACAAAGCAAATGCTGTGTGTTTTCAGAACATGGGGTCCAGAAGTATTGAGCTTGAGTTTCAGCCCCTTAATTTATCAACTGTGATGTTGGCAAAACATCAGCTGATTTCTCTATATCTCCCTCCTGGGCATGTTGTAAAAACATAACACACGCAGAGCACTTCGTGGGTGGAGGGAGAAGCCGTAGGACCCATCCTCTTGATTCACACACGCCCATCCCTAACCTCACCTGGAGTACAGTGTTCCAAAACCTGTCCTGACAACCCTGATCTCTGTCCAGAGACTCACAGTGGTCACCTCAACCCCTTCTGCACTTTTTTGGGGTGGTCTCACCTGACCTGTCTGCCTTCCTGCCTTCAGACCTCTGGAAAACATTTCTATGCTATGTGAAACAGCATTGATTGAGGCTAGATTTACTAAGTTCTTTGAAATGGTTCCGTTAGTTCACATGCAAGAAAATAATGTACTATACCTCCTGAGAAATATATCTTCTGCAACATTTTCATTAATCTCTTTATTAAACTAAACTGGTTTCTCTTTGGAAATTAATTACTGAAGTAGTATTGAGAATTTTAATTTCCACAATATACCAGCAAGAGATACTGCTGTTGCTTTATACGCTGTTACACAGCAGGGCCGTAATCTATTGAAATAAGCCTGGAAAGGGCGCAGCTTGTAATTAAAACAGTATAACATGAGTGTTTGATGACTCTCTTAGTACTACAATACCCTGTCACGCTGCGTTTGGGTGGAATAAAATGTACATTTAGGAAACAGCTCTGTACGGAGAATTCGACAGTTGAGTTTTACAGTTTGGGCTGTAGCCGGGTCCTACTGGGCTAACATTCCCACGGGGAAATATGAGTTTTTCTGGGTGTCTGAGACTTGTCATGCCACGGAAAGAGAGCATTCCTTCTTAAGTCACCCCCCTGGTGGAATGTAACGTATCTAACCCGCCAAGAAGAGTGTATGAATTGAGGCTGTCAGTGGGACAGGGAAAAGCAGTGGTTGTCGGTCCGTGTGTGTGTGTGTGTGTGTGTGTGTGTGTGTGTGTGTGTGTGTGTGTGTGTGTGTGTGTGTGTGTGTGTGTGTGTGTGTGTGGCCCGCGCATGGGCCTATGGGCCTGGCAGTGTGCAAAGCAGATTTAGCACTTCATACTCCTCCCTTGTGTTCTGAGGATACTTCATCTTTTTCAAGACACGTTTTCTATCTCTCATCCTCTATCCTCCCAGGCATGTTTGCTCATGATAAGAATTACTTACACATCATTTACATTTATAGATCTGCTTTCATCTTCAGAGGGCCAAACGCACTCTGTGATACTGTATTTCTCTTCTTTCGCCTCCTCTCCTTCTCTCCTTCTGCTCTTCTCCCACACACTCAGGGACTGGGATTGCATTTTCCCTTTGCCTGTTTCAATCGCGGGTCTCTGAGAGTCAACCCTCAATTCCTAGCAAACAAACTGTCTTTATTCAGGGAAAATTCCAAATCTGGCACTACCATTTAAAACACTAAAAAGAAAAGCAGGCAAAATAGAGCTGTCGGCTTGGCCCCTGGGGTGACATAAGGAAGGGTCACACACAGCGGCAGGAAGGTCACACACAGCGGCTCAGGCTTGTATCTGCTGAACTCCCTCCGCGGTCAGGCCCCGGCTAAGTCCCAGCTCTGTGTGCTCCATCTGCCCCACGCTGCGGCCCACGTTTGTGATGCGGGTTTTTCTACACCCATCGCTCTATCTCCACGTCCTCATTTTATAGCATCTTCTGTAGATGCTGACTTTGCATCATGCTTGGTGTTTGTTTAACCTAAGCAATGGAACTCAAATACCCATCTGTAGGCCATCTTCCGTGCCGCCCGAGAAAGAGTTGTTTCGTTGTAATCCGTGAACATCTAATCTCACTCCTTGTGGGGTCAGGGGTTTAAAGATTAGTTTTAGAATCCTGCCAAGGATCAGCAGAAAGACATGGACTCATCTCTTTCTGTCTCCTTTCCTATCTGAAGGCCGTGTACCCTCCAGAGGGTACCAAGGAGATACGGGAGAAATGAACGTAATCAAAGAGAACAGTGGGTACCCAGTGCAGACTCGTAATGGTGTCATTATAAAATAATCCTCTTTGATAAGGCTGGGTATATAAAGAAGGGATGATCACTGGGTGGGCATGGGGACAGGGGTGGTTTGAGTTTGTCCTTGCCCTTCCTCTCTTGCCCTGAGTAAGTCATCTGCAGCCTCAAGTTCACAGACACCTTCCACACTTGCTGCTCTGTGCCTGTGGTCCGGCGCCACCCAAGCCCTGGGGATACAGCACCCACTTCACAGGCCCCACCCTCGGGAAGCCCAGATTCCTTGTAAATACAGCCCTGTGGCTGCGTCTGCCTGGAGATAACTCACTGACTTCAGCCTCTAGTGTAGGCTCCCTGAGCTCCTCTGCCTAGTAATCAGCGGTGTCACAACAAACACAGAGCAGCAAAGATGGTTTCACTCAATCGTATACATCACACACTCCCTGGATGAAATTCAGTAACTGCAATTTTAATTTATGCCCTTTTGTTACCAGGGACGTTTTGGATCGCCTTATAGATGTGCAAATGGCACAGTTCCCAAGTTGTACTGTTCCTACCCTAGGTTAGGCCCTCCAGCGGCATCCCTTTCTTCTAATACTGGGGCTTGAACTCAGAGCCTCATGGTCTCACCCAGCTTCTTTGCTCACAGTAAGCAGTCTACTACTTGGGCCATGTTTCCACTTCTGGCTTTTTGCAGGTTCCTTATCTGCCAGGACAGGTTCTAAACCATAGTCCTCGGATCTCAGCCTCCGTATTGGCTGGGATTATAGGTGTGAGCCACCGGTGCCCAGCTCCAGCCACAACAGTCTGCAGTTAGGTCTGCACAGAACTCTACCTGGCACTGAGGCAGAGCCGGCCAAATTCATGGCTGCTGTTTGCACCCCAATCTAGCTTAGCAGAGTTCCATAAAAAAAAGGTAGTGCCTGAAAATAACTACCCAGGAAAGTAGTCCATAAAGCATACCCAAGCCCACAAAATTCTAGAAACCATAGCATTACGGGTCTCTCGGTGAACACAGAGTGTGAGGCAGGATTTGGCGGCGGAGTGTAAGACTCATAGAGCGGCATTGCCTGTAGAAAGCATCTTTTATCTTTCCCTGCTAAGCCTCTGATCAGAATTGTTCACTTAGGGTAATTAGAGAAAAATCCTGTAATAAATTCTACGCGAATATGAACCACAAATCAATTCCAATAAAGATGCTACCGTCCAATCATATGTACCTCCACAGTTGGGAGGAAACAATTTATGTCCAAGCCTCTTCGGTGGGATGAATCTCTCCCAGCCAGAGTGATCCGCGTGAAGATCTTGTCACTGAAAATTATTTTAGACCTAGTGCATCCCACATATCATAACAGTAATAAATAAACATGTGCGGGGGGCTTTGGCATTTACAAAGTGCTTTCCCATCCATTATGTCTCCTAATTTTCATATTGATTTTTAGATAATTCATTCAACCCATGTATGAGTGTTTCTTATTTATTCATTAAAAAATATGCTCGCTCACTCTCTCCCTCCCTCCCCTCTCCCCTTCCCCCTCACCTAGTCATTGGAGAGACATCATTGAATAAGACAGAATTTCTACCATTAAGATAATATATGCTATTTAGGAAGGCGAGTGATATGAATTTAACAATTAATTAATTGTATTGGGGGGTGGTAGACCAGAGAGATACTGAGTGGTATAGATTGACAGCTGTGTTTCTTACCTCTCTGTAATGATGAGAAGCCTGAATATGGAGACAGAATGAGCCGGAACACAGTATTTCGGGCAAGGGAATATTTGAGCCACACAGAGTACTGCTTCCAGGGCTCACAACTTAATTTTCTGCATGAATATGCCTCCATGTTATTAGCACTTCAATTTTAAAAGCCGGAGAATATTCCATATCATGATGTCCTTATAGATTTTTATTTATTTATTTATAAATACCTCAAAGTTGCAGTCCAGAGTTCATCAAATTTCTCACTGCTTTCCAAGCCTCTGGCCCGCCAGGCTGCTGAGAAACATATAAGCAAATCATACACCGTTTGGGTTAATTAGACCCCAGGTGGTCTCTGAAGATTTCCTAACGTGGAGAAACTACCCTCACAGGATTGGACCGGACACACGTAAGGAGATTTTCTTCAAAAAAAGTGTGAAGAAAGGATAAACTTGGAGGAATCAATGCGGAAGATGGCGGTGGTCCTTGGAGTTCAGGCTCAAGCTCTCTGTGAGAACCAGAAGTGGGTTTCGATTCCAGAGCTAATAATGAGCCTGCGAGAAATCAGCATTGCATTTCCATATCCAGCCGTGAATGGTAACCACCAGCTCGCCGCCGCTCGCATCGCCCAGCCTTCCCTTGCCACCAGCCCTGCGTGCTGTGCCGGTAGCCGGGGTTCAAACAGGCATTTGTCTCCTAATTCCAGTGTGATCTGGGTGGGCTGCCAGAGGTGATACTTGTTGATCAGTCTTTCAAACCCTTAAATCAAGCAAAATGGTGTGCTAGAGACCAGCATCAGGTCTTCAGAGGCTGGCAGGTTACCCACTTCAAGGCAGCCACTTAGGGCCACGGGCATGTGAAGGTCCGTGTTCATGACGCTGATTGGCCCTGATCTCTTCCGGTTTCCCCGAAAGAAACCCTCCCACCGACCAGCACTACAGAGTGGCCATCCCAGCTTCACCTGCACGCCAGCCGGGGGAGGCAGCGTTCGTTAGAAAACAGGCTCACAGGGGTGGAAAAACTGTCCTTGCTCAAACTATGGATGCATCCCAACCTTCGTGCAAGACGTCAAAGCTCACCACCATTAGCTCATGCCAGCTGCTGTATTTGGAGGCGCAAATTTTGCTTCCAACTTCTTTGCTCACACTTTCCACTCTCCCCTTTTACCCCCAAACTGGAGTTAGGCCCCCATTTCTGAAGCCTACATCATTACAGCAGGACAATAACCCCTTCCAGCCAATCACACACACACACACACACACACACAGCCTTCCTCCAAGTCTGTTTACCACTGATATCCTCAACCCCCAAAGGCCTTGCAAAAAAGAGACAGGTCTTAACTCTACCACATCTTAGCAGTGCCACATTAGGGACTAAGACGGCACACGTGGGCCTTTGAGCAACTTTAAGATCCACATTTTAGTGTCTCCATTATTTCCTCCTTCCCCTGAGCGAGGCCATCCTCTCCCCCTCCCTCCCTCCACTCCCTCCCTCCCTGCTGAGGACACCGCTTCAGCCTCCATCCGCTTCCAAGGCCCCCTGGAAGCCTCCGGGTGGTATGAACTTGTCTTTGAATGGCCATCTGATTGATAGTTACATGTTCCCCTAAATAGTTCGAGAGAGGGATTTTTTTAAAACAGTCTTTTCCCCCAGAGAATCCCACACCCAGCACGAGCCTGACTTGTGCAATTTGCTGGGTGTGTTTTGGGGCAGTTAGGACGCGAAGGTGGTGGCACACACCTGCCACCCCCGCACACAGTGGCGAGGGGGGAGGGGGGAGAGCCAGAGGGGCGCTGGGCTGCGCACACAGTGGGGCCGCAGCTGGGGCCCCCAGCCGCTCTGGCCGCAGCCCTCGGGACACGGGTTGCCAAGCACACAGTAGGTACCAGGTGCATTTTCAGATTAAACACACAAGCACTTTATAGGGCATCTGATTGTTCAGAGGGAGAGGAGTATCGACTTCCTTTATTCGCCTCTTTCCTTTTGATTTCGATGACTCTTGAGAAATCAGAGTAGCCATGTCTCTCCAAATGCTGTCGCGCTGTGGCCACTTAGTAGAAAGGCAGTGTTGACCGCTGGTTTCCTGTCTGGTCAGATTAGCAGAATTCAGATGGTGAGCACACGGAGCACACACGTGCACGCACGTGTGCACACACGCTCACCTGCAGAATGAGGAAAGCAATGCTGGGGGGGTCCACACAGGCCTCCTGACCACTCTTTCTGATGAAAAGCTGCTTTTCTCATCTGTTGAAACTCGGGAAGATGGGGGAGGCGTGGCGGGAGCAGCCCCAGGATGGAGGGGGAGTTTGGAGAGGAGGCCCGTTTTCTTCGAGAGACTTGGTGACCTCGGGGCTGGGCCTGGGGGCTCTGGGTGGGGAGAGAGGGCTGCCCGCTCCGCTCTGGTTGTGTGTCACCCATGGGTCCGTGGTGTCTGTGGGTCACTTCACGTGGATCGCACCTTCCCTCCCCCACAGATGAGCTCCTGTGTCAACTGGACGCTGGGGTGGGAGCCGGCGCCCCCAAAACAGGCCAGCTGTCCTCAAGCACTGAGGACGCAATTTCTATTTCATCCTTTACGTCCTATACTAGAACATTTTTGAGAGACTTTATAACAAAAACCGCAGGTCCGTGATGACCATTTAAAGAGTCATTAGATGGAATAAAATGGGTGAGGAAAAGAGCTAATTAGACGCTAATACCTAGGCGAGGACTAGTGTACCGGGTCATAACACACGAAATGATTGGTGATGAGCACTCAGCCCAGCCTCCAGAGACTCCTGTTCCCGGAGCCCCTCGGAGAGACAGTCTGGGAAGCTCTGCTCCCCGCACCGAGGCCTCTGCCCCCCCCCCCATCCCAGCCCGGTCTATTCAGAGACACCCAGGAGGCAGGGCGGGCCTACAGCACAGGCGCCTGGCCACGTGGAGGGTCTCTGTGTGTTCCATTTTCCCATCTGTGTCTTTGGGATTTCCCTATCTGCCCTGCCAGGACCTAGAAGTGACAGTTCTCTCAGACACCTTTGCATTTCCAGAGCTGTCACCACACCTGGTACATAGTAGATGCTCAGTAAGTACAAGATGAGTACGTGCACAAGCACCTGCTTCTCACAGGAGAAATGCACCGCAGCCAGTGTGTGTGTGTGGGGGGGGAGTTGCATGTTGTTACCTAGTAAACCTTTTTGTTATATGGAAGGAATACATTCTCCATAATCGGATAAGTGGGTATGGTGTTGCACACCTGTAATCCCAGCTACTCAAGAAGCGGGGGAAAGAGGATCACAAGTTCAAGGCCAGACTAGGCAATATAGTGTGACACTGCCTCCCAAACATACCCAAAGTATAGTAAATACAAAGGCCAAGAACATGCTCCTTTATTAATGTGATCATGTTGACTGAAACGTTATCTAGTTTGTGACAGCACAGAAGTCCACCACCCTTGGCCTGATTCATAGCGTGCTGGTCTCCTTTGCTTATTTCTTATTGTAGAGGATGCTCATTTTGGAAGGATAAATGAACTAATTCTGAATTCAGGCCCTGACTCCTTTGGTGCAAGTTCATCTCATTTTAACATTTTTTTTCTCCCTCCATATCATTAAATTTGAATTGAATATTTACTCACAGGAAATGGCTTTAGAAACTCCGGGAGGCTGAAGGTAGAAACTTTATGTAATAGATACAAACAGGCCTCCTATCAGGGTTAGATTTATTCCAATTAAGTCATTGTAAGTCAACTATTTTTATAGATCTGAAGTGGGAGAGGAAGTAAATATCCCCACACCCAAGGATTTGTTAGTGAAGATTTACGTGCCTCCTTTCCACTCTTGAGTTTGAATTTAAAATAGCCCCAGTGCCGAAGGGCTCCTGGTTGCACACACACAAAGTAATTGTTTTAAAATTCTATTAGACCAAAACCAGGGCACGATAGCTGAACCACAAAGGGGAGAGGCTAAGAGAAGAGTTAACATCGTTCAAACACAGCGTGGAGCTGTCACATTCTGGAAGCCATTGCTGCAAATAGATATTCAATCTCACCTTAAACATCAGAGGCAATTTGCCCATCTTGATTAATGGGTTCAAACTGCCCTGGAAAGAGCTAGCTATTAAATACACAGATTTGGGAAGATATTGTTAATGTCCTTCCTTACAACATATACATTTTCAGATGGATGTGAGAGATAAATAGGAAAAGCTACAAACCATACCAAAAGATCATATGGGAGATGCTAAAAAAAAAAATACGGATTTTTTTTAAAACTAGGTAACATCCCTATAAGCTAGGCTCCAGCCCCGAAAGCAATAAGTAGAAACATAAATAATGAAAACGCTTCAATGTTCAGGAAGCCATATGGCTCACAAGACAAATGACAACAAGGCAGAAAAATGTTGGAACATATCTATCAGACAGCGGCTATCCTTAATATAAAAAGAGCTCCTATAAATCAACAAGAGACAACACAGAAGAAAAGCTGACAGAATAATAATTTCCTCTCAGTTCTCAAGAGAGTTAAATCTTCCCTTCCAGGACTCAAGTGTGTAACTAGAAGGATGTGGTGGAAGAAAGCAAGGCAAGATGTAGGGCAGACTTCCATCAGCACACACAAGGCAGAGACTAGGGTTTGGGTATGGCTACCTGAGCTCCAAGAAAGCCACACCCACCCACCTCCCGGGAGTCTCAAGGTACCAGCTGGGCAAGTCAGGCCTCTGGGTAGTGATAATCTCATGACACAGGAAGTGACCAGGAAGAAAGCACATATCTCAAGACTTAGGTTTGGAGGCCAGGTCAAGCCTGCTCAATCTTTTCGCCAAGAGTCATCGACAGATACTTCACACCTCCGAGACAAATTATTTTATAAATAAAATAACAAAACTCGGGTGGATGTGTCTCCATTGCTCTCTGAAAGAGCAGCTGCACGGCCATCTCTTGGAATGTAAGTAAGGCCTGAATGGAAGTTAATGCTGTTGATGAAGCCGGCAGCCTGAAGCATTCAAGGAGATTGAGCTGCGAAGACAGTGCGATTTGCACCCTTTTGAATGGGTGCCTGGATCTGCATAATGGAGACATCTATTGTATTGCAGGAGAAAAAGCAACCTATGTGTGGCTCCCGTCAACTGCCCCCCTCCGTATGCTCTCCCATCACTGTGCCTGGCCCTTTTGAAAGAGAAAGAGGTGAGACTCCCATATTTATCCAGTGAGTCTGAGACAGAAATGAAAAGCAACATGGGCAGCTGCCAGCTCCCTCCCTGGCTGCAAAAGCCAAGAAGCCCATACGGGCTTCTGGCTGGAGGCAAGGACCAGGCAGAGTCCCCTGTGCATAGCAATGTGCAGAACTGGGTTTTCCAGGAAAATGACCACAATACCGGCCAGCTGGACTGGACTGACTGAGATCGCTCTTCAACATTGGTACCCGGTTAAATTCATCGCATTGATTTGAGTATCGCATTGGCACCCATGAGTGCACACATCCTGCCACTAGTATGTCTCTGTCTCCTACGATATCGTGCACTAACTGTTCATTTCTCTTATTCTGGGGACTGCTAAGGACTCATGGGCTCCGATTACAGCTACCCCTCATTAGTTCCTTGGCTTAGAGTCAGCGGTTCAGCCACGGGAAGTCTGATTCCTCGCCTGTAGAGATCATTCTTTTTCTGGTGACCCAGGAGAAGGACTGTACCAGTGTCTCACATAAAGTTAGCCTGCAAGGGGTGTAGGGAACCATTACCAAAACTCCTCTTTGTGGACACAAGTGCATACTGTCCAGATCAATCTCTAACCAAGACCATGCCTAGCTGAGAAATGGAGCGGGAAGTGCTGTTTTATGGTCACCTTCCAGCTTCTACCTCCTCTCTCCTTGGGGATCTTCTCCTGGGATCCAGCAGCGTCGATCACAGCTACCTGACTCGGGACTTTATTTCCTTAATTGATTGCGGTGGCACAGAGATTTATTTGCTCAGCTTGCTTGATTGGCAGGTGCTCTACTACTGGGGCCACACCTCCAGCCAGGCTTTTTGTTGGTTATTTTGGGGAAAGAGGCTTTGAACAGCAGCCTCGCGAATCCTAACTTCCTGCCTTGCAAGGATGACAGTTGTCTAGCGTGTGGTCTTTTGTGTTTTCTTTTTGCTAAACCATGGCTAATAAGGCTCATGGATGGTGTACATCTCTAGCATGCTCTCATTTTCATTCTTGCTATCCCACGATATGAACGTAACACAGTTTACCCTAAACTCTCAATTCTATTTTAATGGTTAATACTTCCAAAAAGACCTGACCAAGGCAACTTCCCAGAGATTCCCCTGGGCTCTTTGTGAGTAACCTCCACACAGGGAGGAAATTAGGCTCCTTACGCCAGCAGAATAAAACTCGTAGTCCTCGGTCCTGGGTTCGGGGCTCTTCTCACTGAGCTCTCAGCCGTCCTCCTCGGTGATCTCCCCTTCCCCTGCACAAGTGCGATTTTCCTTTCTGACCACGCCCATTTCCTCAGGGCTGCTCCTGTGGGCTTTGATGCCTGTGTGTTTTCTCCCGTCTCTGCTGGGAAACACCCGCACATCCCTCATGACACGAGGTGTGGATCTGTCTCCTGCGAGAGTCCCCTCCTGCCTCTTGCATCGGGCCGCCCACTCTTTCTTGGGTGAGCTTGTGCAGCGAGCCGTGCACAGCTCTCTCATAACCCTCGCCAGGAGGCACTGGGGGCTCGGGTTCGTTTCTCCAAAAGATGCTGCCCCGTGCAAGGCCACCCGATGCCTGTCCCCTCCCACCCTGGTCTGCACCCATCGTCCAGTGACTGCTCAGCAGGCCACGGGATGAGCAGTTCCAGGAGTGGTCGATCTTCTTCCCAGGGAAGTTGCTGCTGCTTCCATGTGGCTCTTCAGCTCACTCCATTCCCTTTTCTGTTCACCCTGCTCACAGCCTGCAGATACCCCTGACTCAGCAGCTCTGAGACCACATCGTCCCTTCTCCCTGCCACCTCTGACCATCGGGGCAGCCGAGATGCCCCGTTGAGCATGCATGGATGTAACAAATAGTTAGGAATCCTGAAAATAGCATGTGCTTTCCCCCAGTCTGCTTTGTTGATGGAAATACAATCCAGTGCAGTAGATTCAGTTCCAAATGGCAAAGGCTTCCTAGTGGTTCTCAAACTAGTTTAAGGTAACTAAAAATAAAACCAGCCCTGAATACTAATAACTCCAAACCACAGGAGGCTGCCACGAGGTAAAGGAACATCATTCAACCCAACCTGCTTTGACCTGAATTTATGTCAAGTGGGACTTTTGCCTGAATTATTCAGGGAAAAAATGCCTTTAATTCATCTCATATAGCTAGGCCCTTGTATATTCAAAAAGTGTTTCCTAGGACTCTTTTCCATAGAGCTGATGTCACCTTGACCAGGTGAATGTCCCTCATATTATTTTTCAATATACAAGCTTTATTGCATCAGTTTTAATCACACTGTTCCCAGCGGTTGTGTGTGATTGAATTTGTCCATAGATCTGAACCTTTCGCTTATAATGTCTGCAGGTATCATTTCTCATTGCTGGCCTGTGCCACCAACTTTGTTTAGATGTGGTTCAGAAGCTACAAATTGAAAGAGTGGCCGGTTGTAAGTAGATATAAGGTGAATGCAGTTTGTTTCTGCTGAAACTCTTAGCAGTTTGGTAACTGTCTCCAAAGGTAAAGCATGCTTTGCGTTCTGCAGGTTTGTGATCTCTTCTCACACACTCAGGCCCTTCAAAGTGGCTTTGCTGATCTCTTTTATGTTTGGGGATCTAATTTTCTTCTCATACCTCACAGTTCCAAGCCTTTCTTGCTCCTCTCCATGCATGACTTTTCCACATGGACCATTAGTGGAACCGAAAGGTTTCTGGTGCCTCTTCTGTCCTGCTAGTTGTTGAAAACTCCATCTCCCACCTGACCCCCTCCCCACTCCCCCCCTCCCCCGCCCCGTTCTGTTCTTTGCAGCACATTTTTGAAGTTAGGGGCTCTCTCTACTTGTATTTGGAATAAGCATGCATAAATCAAGAGAGAGAAAGTTGTAGCAAGAACTACAACTCCTGCAGATAAGGCCAGTGAAAAACTCTCACCAAGCTAGCAATATCCTCTGGGTGATGAAAAATAATTATGAATATTTGAGTTGAAGTCATTGGGACGTTCATTACAGAAAAACATCTACCAATTAGCACTGGATTTCTGTGTATGTCCTTAGGGTACATTCAGAAAATAAGTATTGTAAAAGCTTGAACAGTTCCATTAGTTTGCTTGATTGTACTCCGATTCCTTTTCTTTATTTATATGCACTTGGAATAATATATTAATAAGAATTAAGTAATTTTAGGAAACAAATGAATTTGATTTCATGAGAGTGTTTTTACAATTCTTCTTGCGTAATTAGATTCTATCACAGTTTTTGGCATTGGGTAAATGACTGAATTTATAATTAAATATGTCCCTTGGACTGAAGTTACTAACCAGACACTTGGGTCAATTATCTCACAGCAATGAACAAGCATTAGATGATATCACAATAATAATTACTGTACATAATCACACTGTGTTCGGTTCTCAGATATCTTTTTTGAAAAGGGTCTTTTTAAAAAAATGGTTCTCAGCACTGGGAAATCCATTGAGTCTTTGCACTACACATATCTGATAAGGACCAAATCCTCTGATAGAAGACAGGCACCAACCTTCACTAAGTGATTCCTGGCAGTAACACTTGTGGAATGTTCAATGAGCTAATGGCTACAGATATGCAGACTGGACCTTCTCCTTGCCTTTGAGACTTTTCTTCCTCTATGTGGAGGTTAAAATGTGTAATTGCCACTGGCAGAAAAGAAAGCCTGGGCTCCCTGTGGAGGTGGTCACTGTTACCAGGAAGCATCAGCTGCTTTCTGTATAAATGTCCTTACATGTAACACCACATCTGGGCCAGCCTCACCTCTCCAGTCCCAGAAGCTTGGCTTGGTGTCTATGTTCAGAGGTGATCAGTGTCCCTGGTGAGAGACTCTTGACTAATCAATCTCATTCAGAGATGAATGTGATAAGCCACAATGCAGAGATATTGGTTTATTACTTGAACTAGGTGTTTATAATTGCATGTCAACATATTCCTTCTGTGCAGGTAAAGCTGCATGGGGAGCCAATTTGTAGCCATGACCTGCATTGGGCAGTGTCACATACAAAAGGCTTAGGGCATCTCAGCAGAGCATTTCTTGGCCTCAGTTATTTCTCAGAAGAGAGAGGGGGGAGGGGAAAAGCGCACACGCTAATAACACTAATAGCAAGAACAGCCCAATTTCTAAGGGCCATAGTCTGCCTGGAATTGTGCCAGGCCCTCAGTGCGTACTGTCTTATTTATCCCTCACAATGGCCTTGCACATAGTGCTGTTGTTACTCTAAGAGAAGGACAAGACCGAAGCTTCCAACTGCTCCATGCTGCCGAGCTGAGATACCCCAGAAGGACCCCACGGTTCCACAGTGTGCTTTCCTCTCTATTCTTTCTATGTCTCTCCCTTCAATTGCCTCTTTCTCTTTTGCTTTTCCTCACTTTCCCATGTCTAAAAGTATACTTCCTTTTTGCACGAGAGACCATGGGGTTGCCTGATGCTCAGTTGCCGGTTCTGGGTCAGACAGACAGTGGTAACACCAGGAGAGGTGCCTTGTAGTCCGTGCCTACCTGGTTAAGTGCCAGGAAATGGCAGGCATGGCGAGAGGGTGTGGTGTGAAGGATTAAGCCTGAGAGCAGGGAGCATGGTTTACAAGTAGATGTTTGGGGAAAGGAATGGGTCATCAATGAGTGAGCCAGAAAGTGGAAGAATTCTGTGATCTGTTAGTGATGTCTGCCTAAGAGTCCGGTGGAGGCTATGGAGGTAGAAACTTCCGCATCTCTGCCCTGGCGGTGTGTCGTCAGCTCTCAGTTAGAAAAGCACTCACAGCCCCTTGGTCCCCCCATCATCTCAGAGGGCGCAGGGTTTCCAGGACAGGGGTAGTGAGTGCATGCGGATGTATGTGCTCGCCGGTCTTTGACGTTACTCCAACTGCCAAGTCTAAGGGCAGATTGTGTTTGACGTGTGCATCCTCTGAAAGGAAAGGACGTTCCTGTTCTTGTCATGATGGAACTGGGATCCCTGATTGAGGAAACGGGGCACCATCGGGGCCCTGTCAACCCGGCAGTGGTGAAACAAGGCAGATATTTTGGAAATAGCCCTGTGGATGGAATGAAGGAGAGAGGGATGGCTGGAAGGCAGAGCTAATCTACCCATTTCAGTGGCGCCGATGGGAGGTGACAGAGGGGTGCAAAAGAGCAGGGAAGGGAGGAATGCCATAAACACGGTTCTGTCCCAGGCTCCAGTGCACTGTCTTCCCACCCAAATGCTTTCCAAGGGCCTCAGTGGTCCTTGAAGTCGGCCATCTTTGCCAAACACGTTAGAGAGAACCCTTGATGTATAATACACTCCAGGCTTCCCGCCAAATAGAACCTGTTGCACTTCGCCCAGTCAAGGACATTTCAATGTCAACCAAGGCTTGGTATAAACAATACATGGCACATGAAGACTTAATCTAGTCTCCGTGGGTGAATAAGAGGCCAGGAGGCCGCAGAAAGAGGAAACAGAGTAATTGGACGACATTCCAACTACACTGAGACTGTTCTAAGAGAGTCTAGACCTTTCTTGACAAAGCACAGTTCTCTATTCTGATCTCCAAGTGAAAGAATGGACAAGCCTCAAGGCAGATGACAATACTATTGAGTTGGCTCATGTAAGCAAGTCAGCAAGGATAGCTAGCAGCTCGGAAAGCACTGCTTATTCCTGTGTACTCCTCCAACAACAGGTTTTAGTATGGATTCACAGCTCCTGATCCAAACTCTCAAATTTAATCACTCATAGAAGGAAAAAGAACTTTTTTGGCACTTTTTAAGATTTGTTATTGTTATTGTAAAGGTGATGTACGGGGGTGTGTTATGGTTTCATAAGTCAGGTAAAGAGTACATTTCTATCTTGGACAATGTCACCCCTTCCCTGGCTCTCTACCAGTTTTCCCCTCCTATCCCCACCCACCAAGTTGTGTAGTTCATTTTCAACAGTGTCCAGTGAGTACCCCTGCTGCATTTGTCCGCCCCTCCGTTTCTGTGTTCCCCCTTACCCTCCCAAAGACAGCTAAACAAACCAGAGGAAAAGAAACCAAAAACAACGAAGAAAGAACCTCTTGGACAAGAACTTGAAACAAGCGTCCCAATTCAGAAGTCATTAGAATCATTAGCATTAAAACTGAACTTCCTGAGCACTGAAGCCCCCAAGAAGTAAGGATCTGTTTTGAAGGCTGCTAATTCCAGGCACATGAGCCTCCCTAGGAAACCTTCAGCACCACCTCGGTGCTGTCCCCTCCTCGCGGACCTCGGCCTGGAAGGTCTCAGGACACAGGGCTCAGACGGTCCCAGCCCAGAACCCAGCCTGTGCCACAGAGGACCACTGAGCGTCGGAGCTCCAGACGCAGCCAGCGAGGAGGGCTGGCTGAGCTTCCGAGCCGCACGGTGGGGCACTTTCTCTGCAGCATTATCAGGCAAGTGTTATCTTTAAGGCCCTGCCGCTGTGTGATGGATTTCTCAATCAATTTATATAACCTTTACTGTTTCTGAGAGCAAAAGTTATGTGTTTCTTTGAAAAATGAGAAAACGGTGAACAAGCATTAGAAGTTTAAAAAAAACAAACAAACACCACCAAAAGATGAGCAACATCCATCTATCTCCTTTGAGATATTTTTAGTATGTGAATGTGCATATCGTTTTTTTTGCCAAAATGGAATCTTACGCCCAGTTTTGCCGCCTGTTTTGACCAATGCGAAGGGAGGTAACGCCTTTCCCAAGTTATGTATAGTGTCGTTTTCAATAGCTACAACCGTTCTTCATGATCGTCTCATTTTGGATATTTGTGTTAAGTTTCCACGTGGGGTCGTGAGGGACAAACAAATTTGCAAAATGATTGTAGGAGGAGACATCTGGAGCTGTCCCTGCCCCGCGTGGTACCCCTGCTCACGTCCCAACCCAGCAGAGATGGAGGGCCTCTCGCGCTAGAGCCTCCACTCTGGGCATTTTCGCTCTCAGTAACCGTCATCGTTGCCCAGGGCCTGCCCTTTTCTAATTCCATTATCTGTGGGAGCCAGCACCTTGCCATGGCTCACCTTGACACGCCACCCAGTCTCGCTGGAGATCATCCTTCTTCGCTTGACTCTACATCATTTATCCCACAGGAATTTGCTGAGCACCGCCCGTGCGTCAGCACATTGCCGGATACCAGGGCATGTCCGGGAAGCAGGGAAGGGAGGAGGCTTTAGCTGCCAGTGACAAAATCTCTCACTGAAACCAGTCTCGACCTAAGTGAGAAAAGGTATTTCCTCACCGTGGGAGGTCAGGAGAAGGGCAGATCCCAGGTGCTGTCCCTCTGGTAGCTCAGAAGTGTCCTTGGGGGTCTCAGGATCTTTTCATCTCTCTCATCTTTTGTGGCTACCATCATTTCCAGTCCAGCAGTTGCTTCTGTTTGGTCCCAAGAAGGCCTTAGAGATTGCTAAGACACTGTCAGAGAGAAGAGACAGTTCTTGTCTTTTTATGGAGGAGGAAAGATGAAGGGACAGGAAATTCCCTACATAGGTCTCAGCATAGGCCAGACCTGTCATCGTTTGGCCTTGGCAAGGTAACTCTCAGGATAGACTTTGACAGCATCCTGACTACAAAAGACACTGAGGAATTAATATCCTACAATTACTGGGAAAGATTTTCCCTGAAGACTTCAGTCTCTAAGAGTTAGGGGTCCAGAGAGAACCATCCCAGGGTGTGTAATGAAGCTGAACACGAAAGAATTATGAATGTTTGTTGACTGAACAGTAAGAATCATATAAAGACAAGTCTAGGGATATAAGATATGCTGGAGAGAAAGGAAGTGGGCAGAGGCAAAGGTCGCATGGAGCCATCATATAAAATGTGGATTCCCTCTTAAAAGCAATGGTGGGCTGCTGGATTGTTGGGAGCAGTGCTACGTGAGATTGGATGGGTTGGCTCAGTCATGAAGTGTCTGCTTTGGAGAGTGAAGCAAGGTGAATGTCTCAGGAAGCAGAGTTGTCTTGGTAATTCCAGAAAGAGTCTGAATGGTTCAGGGATCTGGCCTTGTGGGAGGTGTGATGGGAACGAAATGAGCTCTAAGTTATGATTGCAGGGTTGTTTTTTTCCCTGGAGTTTCTGAGATATTCAAGATGTCCAAGTAAGCATGAAATGCATCTGGGAAAATCAGAACGTAAGAGCTGGCCACACTGAGCTGATGCACCTGTGAAGCAATGGAGCTGACCCCCCGTGCATGTGGGATATTGGCTGGCTGGATAAACAGTTGGCCATCTTTTATAAATGCCCATTGGCACAAGTTCCTGACTGAAATAAGGAATAATGGCAATAGTTGTGTTGCAGGAGGAGAAACATGTCATCGAGCAAGGCATTGAGGCTTCTTGTGGGTTAATCCGTGAGCATGTGAATTCATGCAACTTAATCACTTTGATGAAGCTGCTAATAAGAATGGCTTCAGTCGCAGTCTTCCTTTCCTCGCCTATTCCTCTTCCTTCCTTCCTTCCTTTCTCCCTACCAGTCTATCTCTTTCTCTCTCTCTCTTCTCCTTTCTCTTCTTCTTCCTCTTTCCTCCTCATTGTTTATTAACTCTTTAAGTGTTCTATCCATAACAGAACTTTCCAACTTGGAATACTTTGCCATGTATTCTGCTCAGACTAGAAAGCTCTAGTCATCCAAACCAGAATGTTCTGGTGTAAGATTAGTGTGTAAGAGGACTATGCCTGACTTGTCTGTAAGTTTCTCTGTCTGTGGGGTGACATTTGGACTGCACCCTCCCTTGTCTTCCAGTGCTACAGACATTTGAACCCCAGTTATATGCTGTGTGGGGACTTCCCTATGCACCATGTATAAAATGTCCCCGGACAGGAACACGTGGCGTGGGGGCAGGAGAAGCAAAATGGCCCTCGTTGGGCTCCAGCATGTGAAAGAAGGTGCCTAGGAAGTGGTCCATAAGCGAGAGCAGCTTCTACATATGTAAAGCGTGGTCAGAAGGGAAATCATGTCCGCTTTGTAAGTTCCTAGCGACTGATGTGTAAGGGAGAGTAGAACAAATTAAACCTTTCCTGCATGAATAAGCTCCAGGTCCAAACCACAGCTGGGAGGAGCTTCAGGCTTTTGGAGGAAACCCTCGTGAGCCGTGGAGGGCTCACAGCTGGCCCAGGCAGCCAGGGGTCCTGGCAGCCCTGCCCCTCCCCAGCTCCTCTCCGGATGACCAGGGAGATCACCTTGAGGTCCAGGAAAACCATGCATCTGGGATTCAGGACAGCGAGTCTCCTCCTTCGCTTGATTGTTTGATCATTTGGCCCCTCCATGACTCCTGCTCCTCTTTCCCTGGGAAGAAGAGATGAGTTCAAATGTTGGCTCCAGGTAGTGGCACCGCACTGTCAAAATGGGCATCAGTGCACCTCTAATCCGAGCTGAAAACCCTAGGAATGCTCCCCGGTCCCCTACCGCACGCCTCAGCTCACCGCACTTGTGGACGGATGTGTGGGTAGCTCCGAAGTGCATCTTGAGACGTTTTCAGCAAGAGATGCACCCAGTCCTCAAGGACAGGGAACAAGATTCAACCAATCTCCCTGGGATTTCATTATGTTTGAGGAAAGATAAAAACAAAATTTAAAAAAACAACATGGTCTCAGAGTCCGTGGGTCTGACTCAGCCGCTGTAAAAGTAGAAATGGAGAAATAGTGTCAAGAATGTTTTCATGACCTTGAAGAAAAATGGAAGATAGCCCACCGTGAACACGTGCAACATACATATATGCATATGTATATTTACCTACACACACGTGCACACACACCACCCCTAACATTCATGGCCAGGAGACAAGTGGAGAGGACGTTTTCCTCTCCTCAGCAATGGTTTTGCTCAGAGCAGTCTCTGCATCCTTGTCATGAGACTGTATTGGAACCGGGAGTAATTATTTTCCAATAATACCCATGTGGCACTTTGGCTGGCTACAGGGACATTTCCGTACTGAGATCTATGAGGTATAGATTATACGTTTCAATACTGACTCCAAGTATGTGTTCTTTATGAGTGCTGTGGACATTGCAGCATGCTACCTCTGTAACTTGCATTAAAAAAAAAAAAACCAGTCTGGGTGTAAATCATTGGCACAAATTTCTCATTCAGGAGTCCAATGGCTCTTGTTAAAAGGCCCCAAATAGGTTTTTATTAAATAGATTGTTCAAAAGTCAAAGATAAGTGCACCTTAACACATTTTTATATTTTATTACTATTACGTGTGTGTATATCTATATATACATATACATATATAAGGTATTTTAACAAAGAAAATCTCCAGTTCTTTTAAAAACCATTACTGCCAAATTAAAAATTAGCTTTTCTCTTTCCAATCAGGATTAGTTTGTGCCTTGCTCAAAGCCCAGAACGGTTTTACTGTTAAGACGGTTGAAGGAGAGGAAAAGTTATCTCGTTGCCCCGTGAAGACATTAACATTATGGCTCATCCAGCTCTCATATGCCTGGATACTTTCCTAGTGAGTTTTCAAGTTCTAACAAGGGGTTCTAACGTTTTCTGGAGATGTCCTGCATGAAGACCTTAAACCTGAACGTTCCACGCAGCTTCCTCATAGAGGAGGGACTTTTCAGAATGGGGCAAATGGCAAGAGAAAGGACACGAAATTACCAAGCTAGAGATGCTGTCGTGGCCAAGGGGCTTTATGAAAAGGTTGAGGCTGAGCCTGCGTGCAAGTAAATCTTTTTAAAATATGAATGCTTCCCACGCCACCGTTGTAGGGAGCACTTTGTCTGCATGACGAGACGGAGCCCTTGTTTGAGCACCTTCCCCCCACTCCCCGCTGTCTGGGGAAGTCTCAAAGACAGAGTCAAGTCCCAGGAAGGAGACCCCATTCCTGGGCGGGGGCCTGGGCATCGTTTCTAGCACTGGAGAGCAGGTGCCTACTCAGACGGGGAAACTTAAAGGAGGAGGCTCCCAAATCAAGGCCATGTGGGGAACCTGGGAAACTTTCAAGACTCCTCAACAAGAATACTTACGCAATGGAAGGAAGAGGGTGCCAGTCAGGTCCTGTAAACCTTCCTCCTGCATTGGGGATCTATCGCTCCCGGTGTCTCGGTGTCTCAGTCCCCATGGGGACCGAACCACGGGGCACTCTGGGTAGGTGCTCATCTTCCCATAGTTGGATTCTGCTCTGTGTTCTGTTGCCGCCTGGTTCTTCTGCCTGCCGGCATGGGGCTTGAGTCTTGTTTGTCTGCAGTCATACGTCAAGGGTTTGCCCACTCTGAGCTTCGAAGCAATATTGGGATGACAGAAGTTTCCGCTGACTTAGACGTCCTTGGAGGCTGGGAGACAACCGACATCCAAGTCAGATCCACTTGGTGAGGGTCTTTGTTGTTGTTGTTGTGGAGCTTGGACTCTGGGCCTGAGGCTGTCCTTGAGCTGAACAGCTCTACCACTTCAGCGAGTGCTCCACCACTTGAGCCACGGCGCCAGTTCTGGTTTTCTGGTGGTTCATTAGAGATAAAAGTCTCACAGACTTTCCTACTCAGGCTGGCTTGAACTGCGATCCTCAGATCTCAGCCTCCTGAGTAACTAGGATGACAGGCGTGAGCCACTGGCACCCAGCTGGTGAGGGTCTTTGAAGGCTCAGCTAGACCACTGGCAGAACTCCTTTTCCCTCTGTGCTGAGTGTGTCTCTCTTCATTCTGCAGAGCACCTAGTAATAGGATATGAAAAGACTCGTGTAGAAGGAGGACTTCTCCGTGACTACAACTCCCGGAAGCTTTCAGCCTTTGTGGGCTCTGGAAATCTTTCCAGACAAATGGATGCTTCATTGTGCAGCAGTGATTTATGTCCCTGACAGAATAATCTTGAGTGAAAGTGTCTCTCCTTCATCATGAAGGAATAACAAAACATTTATAAAAGGGAGACAGAGCTTCAGACGAATGGGTCTGAGTTCCACACAAAATCAATGCTTGGAAGAATATGCATGTATTAATTAAGAATTCTGGCATACTTCTTTTATAAGGTCCCTTATGAAAGATAGACTATTTTCTACATTTACTTTGTGTTGGAAGTGACAGATGAAATTAATATGGTTCATAAATTGCTATCACGGAGGGTCAATTAACAAGTGAACTAACCTTGTGAAAGTCATTTTGAAAGACTAGTTATGTCTGTAATATTCCCTGTCAAATTAGGTAAAAGGAGGAAAATTAGAAGGCTGTCAAATAAATAGCAAATCTAAGATACTGACTAATTGCATTATTTTTTTGATTAGGTAAATTTAGTTTTGTGATTGTTGGATGAGACATGGGAAATGGAGAGTGGAAATCTTACGGATTTTAAAACTGTGCATACTTACGTGAATATCTAGAATGCTGTGCATAGCTGCTGCATACACACACGCATGCACACACACACATACATGCACACACACGCACACACACACGCATACACATACACCACACACACATGCACACATGCACGCACGCAGGCAGGCAGCAGGCAGGCCAGCCTCCAGACCGGAAGCAACACCAGGACTCCACGCTGTATTCAAGCTCATTTCCCACTCCCGTTCCCTTCAGGTCCCTCACAGGTATCTAACCAGCTCCCATCTCAAGAGACAAAGCAAGAGGTGTTGTCACCTGGCTCTCGTTGCAGTTCTTTTTGCCTCTCTCCTTCAGCCCTTAACAGTTACTCCTCATATGTGTGTGTGTCTATGTGTGTGTGCATGTGTGTGGTCAACTGGACAGTATTTGGGCCATGCATTGGACAAGCACAGTTACCCCACTTCCTGGAGCTAACATTCCCATGGGAGGAAGCCATGTCTATATGATCCGAAGGCCAAGGCTCTGCTTGCAAGCTATTTGCTTCTGGCTATCAGAGGACCAGAGAGAGGAAATCACTGCTGTGTTCACCCCAGTTCCACCTTGCAGATAGATGGTTGTGGAAGAGCCACATGACTCCCACAAAGTCCCCAGACAGATGCAGGTAGCAGGACAGATACAGCTGTAGGGTGACCCTGTTCCTCCCCAGAGATCCCGCCCCTCCCCTGCCACCTCTGACCTCTCCGTTCTGTCCATCAGAACTCTGTCTGTGAGGCCATTCGATCCTCAGCCGCCTCTCAGCTTCCTGGCTGTCACATGACTCAACAGAGCTTCCCTTTCATCGGAAGTCTCAGTTGCCCGTCCACAGTCCTCCAAGGTCTCTGGTGAGACCTGGGGCAAGCCAGCTCTCCAACGAGGATGTGCACTCCCACGGGTAGAAAGAACCTCACAACAAGAAAGATCTAGTACGGGACAAAAATAAGTACGGGTTGTTGTATTTGTGGCTATCGCAGAGCCCGCTTACAGGCGTGTGTGAAGCAGGTATTCAGGCTCAAGCCTGTTCCTTCTTCTAGTGGTTGAGAGCAGTCTAGTTAACTCCTGTGTCTGCTCAGTGCCCAGTCAAAGGCCTGTGCGCTGCATCCGTGCATGTGATGTCTGTACACAGATACACACACACACAGACTTGTGCAAATGCAGATTTGTTCTTACATAATCAGACGCAGAAGCTGAGTCTGGGGGGGGGGGGGCAAGGGGTGAAGCTGTGCACGACAATGCAGTTACTAAGGTGCAGCACTGAGATGAAGCCAGGGATACAACTCTCACCCCGAATGCCCCGTGGTACCCCATGCTCTGTTCCCCACCGCCATCTTCGCTCAGTTGAGATGAGTTCTATACTTGTCCGGAGGGATCAGGGAAAAATGTGCATTCCTCTTTTTTCCTCTTGATTGACTGACACATCGCTGTTCCGCTCTCTGCCTTCACTGTGTCCAGTCTTTCCTGGCACGATCCACTTCTCCCGCTCACCTGTGCAGACAAAGTGAGCAGCGGCTCCGAGAAAGGTGTTCATGCCAGCTGCCCAGGGTTCTGTGATTGGAAGACAGACAAGAACTGACCCATGAAAACATGAAGGGAAGTCATGGCACAGATTTGGATCCTACACATTTGAAATCCCTCAAAAGGACAAAGGGTAGTTGAGTTCAGGGGACCCAAGTCAGGGACAGAGACATTTTTGGTGAGAACCAGTGGGATCAATCTTCTCCATCCACCTGGTCTTTGCATCCTGGTTGCCATTGCCAGTAGAGTATTGCTCATTGGCTCAGGCTGCGTCGTGAGCCCACTTCACTGGGGCGGGACTAGAGGGATGGACAGTATGATGGATATCCCCACCAGGACTTCGAGGAATGGCCCAATCATAAGAAGACTGCTGGTCCTTACAAAACACGGGGGACCGGGATGCTAAGAAATTGCAACTTGTAGATGAAACAAAACCAACACAACAGGCTCCTTTGCACCTCTCTTGCTCCCAAGCCTGAACTGAAAGTCTGCATGTGAAATCTGGCAGCAGCTGCCTGTGCTCATGGGGAAAACCCAGGAGGGTTCAGATTCAGAAAATCTGCACTTAAATCCTGGTCCTGGTACCCTAGCTGTGGATCTTGAATGAGGCACTCGGGAGCCTGCAGTGAAGATGGGTTAGCCCAAAACCCATCTCAAGGGTGGCAATGGGAGCAAGGAGGCAGCTTCCACCAGAGGTGGGAAGTCAGTTACCGCCCCTCCAATCTGCTACACCTGTTATCTGTTAGCACTACAGGGGTGTCAGGGTCCCACGTAACAAGGGGAGCCCTCACACTTGCCCATGGGCTTGCACACTGTTGGAAACACTCAGAAGCAGCTCTCCCAAGCCCTTGACTTTTTTTGTTAAGAACACAGAATACATGACAGCTCCTTTTACAAGGGGAGTCTTTGGATTCTAACTGCAGATTTCGCAGCTGTTGATATTTTGACAGTTGTGTTGGTGACGTGAGATCTTTGGAGCTGTGGGTTCTATAACTGTAGATATTGATGTGGCCAACCTGCCAGCTTCTCAAGCCACTATCCTTTCAGCTAGCCAGAAATTAACAACTGCCTTTTCAAGAAATCTAGTCTACATTAGTAGCCCAAAGAAGGAAAGAAACAACAACAAAAGGAGGAGGAGGTGGAGGATGCCATTTTTAGAAATTTACAGCCCAAAGTTCAAGTCCTAGGCTATGAGAAAATTCTAGAAGGAACTTGACTTGAATGGGGCATTACCAATGAATGGCTTTCAAGGATCTTCACCAACATAAAATGTTTCAGATTCCTTGCATTGCCGATTTAAAATGCCAGTGATTTAGAGAAACGTGACTTATAATGAATTACAATTACCTTACTTCCCATTGTTTTAGCTGATGTTGTTAAACAATAACGTGTGGAATTGGTTAAGGAAGAGCAGTTACTTGAAATATGTGCTATTTTGAATAAACTGATCCTGACTTAATGAGCTTTTATAGGGTTTTCTGCATGACTTACTGCCCACATTACACTGCTAAGGTAAGCTACTTAAAGCCGTGGTGCAGTGTGATGCTTTTCCCTTCATTTGTCTGTTTCATTAATGATGGAATGTATTTTCCGGCACACAAATCCTATTTATGATCAAGACATTGTTGTTCTGCAGCTCACCTCAAGCCCTCACACTGTGTAATTTACCTGCTGTCAGATCTCATTTGAAGAGCTGTTGTCTAGCATTCTCCTAATCAAAACTATGCCCGAGTGTAATGAGCTATGCATGTTATGTCTAGTATTATTTATTTTTAATAAACTTTTCTTCACCCCACCACCACACTTTGGGATACTGACAATCTATAATATTTTCTGTCCTGCTATTCTTCTTCTTTCTTAACCAATTATCTTCCCATCTGGAGAAATGTTTCATCAGACTGATTTTTTTTTCTATTCTTTCAAATGGGTCTTAATGGGTAACTGCTGATTAGATAAATGTGCAGGAAAAAAAATACCACACTGATTTGGTATTAAAAATGAAGACTGATAGTTAATACAACAATATCCTAAACTAAGCAGGCTGCAATAATATATCAAATTAGATCAGATGGCTTTCAGGATAAAGGCTTCTCTTGGGTTTTGGGGGGAGACTGGCTAAAATACTTTGCTCTATATGACAATATAGCATCATATGGGAGGAATAGTCTCTGAGATGTGTGTCTGTGTGTCCCAGCGCCCGGTTTATTGAAGCCATTCCCATATGCTCAGATTGCACAGCTGTCTGTAAATGGGCAGATAGCTCCATGAGTGCCTTCTAGTCCACATGGCCCTTTCCCACTGGCTACTGCTGAAGGGTTCCTCCCACCCCCTCGAGAAGGGCAGGAAAATGGAACTCAAACTACTACTTGGTGGATGCAGGCACATTTAGTTAATGCAAAATCAAATATTTTGCTTAGAAAAACCAATAGAACCACTGAAGCAGCAGCTGTGGTGGGTGATGCTTGGCCCTCCCTGTTCAGCTGGCGCGGGCCTCTGTGAGGGCACGAGGGGCCGAGGCGGAGCGGACCAGAGCAGGGCAGGGTTCTAGCGTTGAAACGTGCAGCGTGCTCTTCCCACCTGCCCCTGTGAGGATGCACCTGTGACTTCCTCCAGGGCTCAGCTGAAGGTCAGACATCTGTTCTCATACAAGAGAAGAAATGGGTGCATTGGCCGTAGGAAGAAATGACTCCACATGATACATTATGGACAGTTTTACTAATCTCACATGTGGGCTCTGTATTTCCAGCTCCGTGGGAGACATGGCTCCATCCTAGGGCCTTTTGCAATAGATCTGACGCATGGCTGTCTTTCAGCATACTGTTCTTTTGTCAGTGGCTCCTGTAGGTTTACCCGCATTGTCCTTCTTGTCTTTGGCCTCCACTCCAGGTGGTACAGTAGATCCCTAAAGGACCTACAAGTTGGCATAAAGAGGCTCACAGTACGTGACCTTGGACAGGCTGCTCACCCTTGGCCACCGAGGGGGCTGAGCTGCCAGTGAGTGGCGTGCACAGAACAAGTGCACCGAAGAAGCTCGTCTGCGCATGGTGCTTACCGTCCCTCGCCCTTCACTTGCGAACGGAAGCCCCTGCATGGATGGGCGTGCGGAATCTCAGTCACAGCCCAAGCCTCAGAGGGAGACAGACCCTCAGGTCTCCTGCCCGGGCTCATAGTGCCCGGAATTCTTCTGCATGTAGAACTCACTGCTCTGAAGGTGGCCACGCGGGACTGATGGGTGTGTCTCCCGTCCTCAACAGTAATCTAAAAATGTGTGTTACCTATAAGACTGTTTTCTTGCTCATTTCAATGAGAACAGGGTTTCAGCAAGAACCAGCTTTTCCTGATAAAAATATTCTGAAGATAACATTGTCTTTCTCCAGATGATCACAACCATAGATCCGAAAAGTGGGGCACGCAGCCGTCTCCCAGGCCCTCCTGCCTTCAGTTCCAGTTGTAGATTAGAGGGTGTGGAGCCTGTGCGTGGGGGGAAGAGAAAGAAGATTGGAGCCCCTGAGATCTTTGGCTGAGGGGTACGGAAGTGGGAAGTTAGCAACTGGAGAAAGGGCACGATAGTTTAGGAGCCGCTATGGAACAAGTCTCAGCAAAAGAGTATCCCAAGGCCACAGCTGCGGTTTGAAGTTTTTAGAAAGTGAAAAGTTATAAAAAGCTATCTAAAAGGAAACGGAAGGCAGGTAATACTTTAATGGAAACTGAAGGTTAATGAAACATTTCATAGAGTTCATTGACACAGTGCATAGAATACAAATAAAGGAGATTGAAATTAAGGGGCTTTGCTGCTAGCTCACCTTCCCCCTTTTGAACACTAGCTTGTTCTCAGACTGAGCTGGAAAAAATAGGCCTCAATCCCCTGTGAAACAATTGTTCATTATTAATATGCTAATTTGGGTCAGGCCACCTGGAATCACATCTCTAACGTTGACTCTCTTACAGGGCTTTCTTTGCAGAGTTGGACACAAAGCTCTTGGCAATGTGTAATTTAACAGAATTAATTAGTGGCACAGCAAATTGATCAACTTACAGGCCTGTCACACACCAGTCCCTGGCACTGGAGTTATTCAAATTGGCATGGATTCTCTGTTAACAGCTGCACAGCCATCTTGCAAAGTGCTGCGGGGTTAGAGGAAGAGATGAGGGGGTCAGAGGGGGTGGGGTGGGGTGGTTTCTCACCGGAAGTGTCACGAAGGGCCCGGGCGGACACCCTATGACAGAAGACAGGTGAACAACCGAAAAAGTAGAACCAGTTTAATTGATTGTTGTTTTATATGACATGATTGAAAAACCAGAGGCCCTGGGTGACCGGCCCACATTTATGGAGCGTGAACAGTTTTGTAGGGATACAATGACTGAAAAAGAAAAAAGGGTATGGACCAAAAGGAGTGGACTGGGAGAAGAAAACAACAAGCTACAGAGGTGTATCTTGGCCTCTCTGCACATCCTTCCTTCCTTCTTCCTCTGGCTTCGGGGCAGGACCCTTTCTGGAATGGGGGTGGATGGGGTCTTAGCCCTTACAATCCAACCAGATTGGTTAGAGAACGTATTTGTGGCTGGCTCTTAGGCAGGAAGCGGGAGGGTGTTACAGCAATACGGTCAGGCTCTATGACAGGCTTTCAGGGAAAGGGGCTCCGTTTCTGTGACCTGCCCTGGAGAGAAAGGAAGGAGGAAGAAAGCAGCGGTGCAGAGAAACCTCCACTTCGGAACTTCACAGGGCTGCCTTGACTCCGAGATGGCGATCTGAGCCCGCATGCCACCACCATCATCGTCCTCACAGAAAGATTTCCTGGCTTGGGAACGGAAGGCGGCGGGACCACCTGTGTGGGCCCAAGGGCCTGTGACTTGGGAGGTTGCTCCAGGTAAATGCAGGCATAAAGCATAAGAAAGCCAAAGAGCAAGCCTAGACATGAGAGGAAACCCCAAACCTGCCTTGGTTCTGGGTCTGGGATGCGGAGTCTGGAGGGGGCAGCTGCCGCCTGACACAGGGGCCTGAGGACTGACAGCCCCACCCCAGCTGTTCCACTAGCCAGCGTCCCGGGAAGCCTGCTGTCCTAGTAAACAACCTCTGCTTTGAGCTGTTGGCAAACAAGTTCCTGAATCTAGTCAGAGTGATTCCAAATTCAGTCCAAGGATAACTGGAGGTGGAGCCTGGTGGCGGGACCAGAGCAGGGTACCCTGCAGGAAACCCAGTGGCTGAGCAGAGCTGGGAGAGGAAGAGACTTGCAGGACAGCTGTAGACGAGAAACTCACTCAGAGAGGCAGTGTCTGTCCCTCGTGTGTGACCCGGATCCTGGGATGATTGACAGCTCAGGAGCAACTACGAAGCAGTACTGAGAGGTACCAGCCCGTACCAAGTAGTACTGAACAGTACCAGCCAGTACTGAACACTATTAGCCAGAACCAAGCAGTACCAAACAGTACCAGCTAGTACCAAGCAATACTGAGTACTACCAGCCAGTACTGGGTACTACCAGCCAGTACCAAGCAGTATCAAGTACTTACCAAACAGTACAGAGTAGAACCAGTCAGTACTGAGCAGTAACAAACAGTACCAGCCAGTATCAAGTAACACCGAGTAGTACCAGCCAGTACCAAGCAGTACTGAGGCCCATAGCTACACCCGTGCCTCGTGAATGAGACAAGAGCTGTAGACATCCGCAGCCTCTCCTCGAGTGGCAGCCCCACCCCACTCCTGTTGGAAGTGAAAATGACCCAGAAGGCACAAAGAGTGTCCCAGAAGGCTGCCTCTGGGCGCAGATGAATTATCCCTTCTTATTCCTCAACAAGCAAAAACCACTACCCCCTAATCCTAGCTGACTTGTCCTACCATGATGGTTTGTCCCTTGCTTGATTAATTGATCCTGTTGCTTGTTGGCTCAGCAGATCCTGAGCAGCAGATACATGCGAGGCACGGAGGAGACAGAGGCAAATTTATAAAAAACCATGTGTCGAGTGGGGATACAGCAGTACACCCTTGCAGACAGTGTCCCCGGAGTTACCACAGAGGTCTCTGCCAGGAGCAGGGGTCACCCAGAGGAGAGATGAGCTCGGGAAGCGCCAAGCAACCTGGCAGAGAAGGAACTGTGTAGACTTGATTTCACCCGTGCATTTGATTTTTTTTTATTTAATTTATTTTTTCCATCGGGTGTGAACTCGGAGCCCCGGCTCTGTCCCTGAACTTTTGTGCTCAAGGCTAGCTCTCTACCATTTTGAGCAGTGCCTTCATTTCTGAAAGCTTCCTTCCGCCCGGGCACCTGCCCTGATAGCAGCAACCATCTTCTCCTTCCCCGGTGCCTGCAGGGTTTAATTAATCGTGGATATCATATTCATAGCAATGACTCCAAGGCCCTCGGGAGTTAGAACTGCCTCCTGAATTTTCAGAGAAGGATTACAGTTTGTTTAATTTAGTTGGTATTGAGTGTTTATCCTCGAGTTTTAATTCTCTGAGATATGGTGTCCTGGTGGAATGGACTGTGCTCCATTGAGAAGTATGTTTGCGTCTATTTATCTAAGTTGGTCCTCACAGAGGAGGCTGGTCGGAGGCCCCTACTGCCATGCTTCTAGAGAGGGAATGGGAGCCGATGGTTAGCTGGGAGGAGGGGCGTGTGTGTGTGTGTGTGTGTGTGTGTGTGTGTGTGTTGTGTGTGTGTGCGCGCGTGTGTGCACGCACACGTGCATGCATATGTGCCCAGGACCAACTACAGCTATGGCAGGTATAGAATTAGAACCAAGATCTCCTACTCTCAACCTCTGGTTCAAAAGCAAACAATTAACCAGAGTCTGCCACTTCCCACTTGTGTAGAATATTAGGGGTTTTACTCAGCGTTGTTCATGAGGCAAGCACAGAGTAGAGCCCCCCAAGCCCCGTCTGTGCCCCCCGTGACCCCAGGCCTGCCTGTCTCCCTCCATCCTCCCCACACCTCTCCGCCCACTCCCACGTGTTCCATGGCGATGGAAGAATTCACATCTGAAGCGTTCAGTTCCTCCGCGCCTGCCTCTCCCTCCTGACCCGCCGTTTTTAGCTGCTTCATTGAGATAAGACTCAGCACACAACACACCCAAGTCAGGGGCTCAATTCAGGACTTTTGAATACATTCCCGGGTGTGCAAACCACACACACACACACACACACACACACACATCATTAATTTTAGAACATTTTCATCATCTCAAAAGAAACCCAACCCCCAGCATCAGCCATTTCCTCATCTCCCGAGACTTGAAGCAAGCGCTATGCTTCTTGTTTACAGACTCAGTGATTCTGAACAATGGTACAACCTGTGGCCTTTTGTGATGAGCTCCAATCATTCGACATTTTCAAAGTTCACCATATCAGAGCACATGTCCATACTTAGTTTTTGTTGGTGTTGTTTACACATTCAGATGTTGATGAATCGCTGAGTATCTACCTCTGAGCTATCATGAATAGGGCTGCTCTAAAATGCATCACAAGGTCCTGTCTTGTGACAGCTTGTTTGTTCTTTTAGCTAGTGCCTCAGAGCAGAATTTTCAGGTGGCACCATAGCGTGCTGAGCTATTGGAAGAGCTCAGGTTGATCCAGGACAGAATGTTTCCAGTGTTAAGTTGCCCCTAAAAAAGAAGCCAAACAAAGAGTGTACAGTTGTCCACAGCTGGCTGAGTGTTCCCACCTCTCATTCTCCCTGCAAACCATCTTCTCCATTTCTCCCATCCTCTGAGGCTCTGACTCAGCTCCTCAGGGCCACAAGCCTGGGCACAGGCTCTTTCCCATCTTCCTTTCCAGAGAAACCATCTCTAAATAGCCCCTCGCCAATCTACAGGGGATTTCACTATGAATTTTGTTTTCATTTGATCCCAATATATGGTGACTAGAGATGGATTAAATAAATTTTAAGATGTTTTAATTATAAGCCAGGATTTGAGTGCATAACTTGAAGCCTAATAGGTACAAAATACATATCTGTTGAATGAATAAATGAGGAGGGAGATAGGAAAGGGAGAGAAAGGAAGGATGGGAAGAGAGAGGAGGGAATGAATATGAATGATTTTTGTTAGAGAGACCTCAGGTTCTCAAGATTCATTTTCTCCCTGGGTATTTTACTGTTTTCTCTCTTTTTATTGCTCTGAATGGTGTCGAATAAGGGCTGAAAAACTTTCCTGTACAGGACCAGATAATAAATATTTTAAGCCTTGTGAGCCATGTAGACTCTTTCGTAGCTACTCAATTCTGCCGGTTTAACAGAGGCAGCAAATAAGATAAATGAGCAAGTGCTGGGCTTCCAATACTTTATCTACAAAAAACAAGCAGCAGGCAGGATTTGACCTGTGTGCTATGATTTGCCATTCTCTTCTAGAATGTTTTGATATCTTATACCTTCCCCTTACTATCCTTTCTCCCCACAAATCCTATCCATCCCGCCTTCCATCTTTGCTCTCTCTTCCAAGCCTTAGCTGAACCAATGCATCATTTAGAAAACTTTCCTTAAACTGGAAAACAAAGTTAAACACATTCTGCATCATTACAACATCCTAACGTGTCTGCATGTCTTCAGTGGCATTAAAAGACCCTCCATAAATCTACTCATTCTCACTCAAGTCTAGACCCACTGAGGAGTGAAGTCCTCAGCCTCTTCTCTTTACAAAACGCCGAAGGAAAATGGGAGAAGATGATGTGAGGTAAATGGATTCTCTCCATTAAAAAAACATGTATAGAGGAGAAAAGAGTTTTTAAAAAAAATAGAGGGTAAGCTGGGCGCTGGTGGCTCATGTCTATAATCCTATGATCTCAGGAGATCTGAGATCTGAGGATCACAGTTCAAGCCAGCCTGGGCAAGGAAAGCCCATGAAACTCTTAGCTCCAATTATCCACCAGAAAACTGGAAGTGGCACTGTGGCTCAAGTGGTAGAGCACTAGCGTTGAGCTGAAGAGCACAGGGACAGTGCCCAGGCCCAGAGTTCAAGCACCATAACTGACAAAAAAAAAAAAAATAGGGAGAGGGTACGAGAAAGAAGCTATCCAAGTAGAAAGCAACAGAAGAACTCAGTGTCAGGGGTCAGGGACAGACTCAGTGCAGGGCATGGTGCCTGCTTCCCACCCAACTCTGCTGAAGATGGGATTGTTTACTCTTCTCAGTTAGAACTTTACCAGACAACAGTCAACTTGACCAGGCTACAGTTACAACTGACTGCTTAGGGGGCTGTGTGTGTGTGTGTGTGTGTGTGTGTGTGTGTGTGTGTGTGTGTGTGTGTGTGTGTGTGTGTGTGTGCAAATGAAAAATCAGAGGAGAGATGCTGAGCTAGGTTTCTAAGATTGGGAAAGAGAAATTTATGTAAGAAATATGAGTCTATTCCTGGACCTTGGATTGCCTCATTTATAAAGTCAAGGACAGATGGGATCACTTTGGTGAGCTGGAATTTGTTTTGAGTTCCACTTGCTTTATTCCCCTTCATTTAAATATGCTTATTAGTAATATATGTGTCAGAACAAAATCATTTTCTATCAATCATTGCCAAACAATGAATAATCCATTGTAAAATACATTTGCAGGTTTTGACAGAACAACATCATCGCCCCTAGTTTCTTCCTTTGAGATCGGCAGAATATGCTTTTGCTACATTCTTAATGCATTGCTTTCTGGCTGGGTTCATACACCAGGAATTCTTGAAAGACAGGTGCCCTTTCTTTCTTTCCTTCTTTCTTTCTTTTTTTTCTTTCTTCCTTCTTTCTTTTTTTCTTTTCTTCTTTTTTTTTTTTTTTGTCAGTTGTGGGGCTTGAACTCTGGGCTTGGGCGCTGTCCCTGAGCTCGTCAGCTCAAGGCGAGTGCTCTACCACTTGAGCCACAGCGCCACTCCCAGTTTTCTGGTGGTTTCTTGGAGAAAAAATTCTCATGGACTTTCCTACCCAGGCTGGCTTTGAACTGCGATCCTCAGATCTCAGCCTCCTGAGTAGCTAGGGTTATAGGCATGAGCCTCCGGCCCCCAGCTGTCATTTCTTTCTTGCTTACTGATCTGTCCTCTAGAGAGGAAAAGGAGACTATCTGATGAGCTGGAATCCCTTAGCTAGTTCATGGTTTACATGTTACATTTCTTAGCAATGCACTGGGAGACACTGATCTAATGTGTTGGAGGAGCAAGACACAATTTCTTGACCTCATGAGCTTACGTGCTGGTCGGAGTGACGGATGGCAGACAAATGACTTCATAGTTAGTTGTGACCAGAGCCCTGGAAGCAGAGTGGAGAAGAGGAGTGACTGGTTTCCGCCATGAGAGACCTCTGCATTTGAGGAGAGAAGTGAAGGGCATGAAGGAGCGGGCCATGAGCACTGGAACACAAGGGGCTGGCGGGAGAGGGCACAACATGGCCCCAAGTGCCAGTCAGCTGACGAGTCCCAAAGAACACCAAGGAAAGTGTGGCTCCAATTTTGGGGTGTGGCACCATCAAGGCTGTGCTTGGGGTTCCTGTTGGAGTCGTGTGGGCCACCGTGAGAACTTAGAACATAATTGATCCGAAATGGCTGGAAAGGCAGAGTCCAAGGGCAGTGGTCCAACCGACATCTCAAGAGACGTTGGGAATCTGTAGGGGGAGAAATGTAGAGAGGACCATGAGGAGGCAGCCTCACCAGCAGGGTACAAGCTGGCGGCTTGGCCAAGGCGGGCATGTGATGACAGGGTTGAGCCCTGGGGATGGCGTCACCCAGATGGAAAGGGGACACTGGATGGGAGCTAGCAAAAGGACCAGCCAACATGCCATACCCAGAGCGTGTGGCAAGGGCGGCACCCCTCCTTCCTGAGAGCCCACTGCCGTCGGAAGCACTTGGCAGGACTTCTCACGCGAAGGCCACAGTGGGAGATGTAACGCCACGCATCAGTCCCCCCGGGCAGCTCCTGCAACATGGGACGTGGGACTGTGAACAAATTGAACCCGGAGTCCATGTGTCATTTTCTCGCTCACTTCCCAAAACCCCAGTGAGTTGCTCTTCACTTAGCACGTGCTAGGCACCAGGTGCTTTTGCTAAGCGCTTTACAAACCTCATTTCTTTCCTGTGCAGTAGGAAGTCCTCTTCCATTGAAAAAAAAACAAGAGGAAACTGAGGTTCTAAGAAGGCAACTGAATAGCTTAAAAAACACAGAGCCGCCAAGAGCTAAAATCGGGATTTAAAGTCCAATCTCCCTGAATCTAGAGTGCACGCTTGGAATCTCCACTCTCTCCTCATTCTCTTATCAGTGAGGTTAAAAAAGTGAAGCTTCAAAGAAGAGTCAGATGTGGATGACAGCCATGGTTCAGAAAACGCAGCTGATGAGCCCATGTTCCCTGCGACAGCATCCTGCCCAGTCCATCGGCTCTTCCTTCATCTGAGAATGGGAGCAAGGTGAAGGTCAGGACAGGCGCTCCAGTGTGCATTCCACTACAGAGGGACCGTCTCTTAGGCAGTGTTCGCTTGTTTCTCATTGGTCACAAACAGAGGTTTAACAGATGCTTAACACCCACCAACAGTGATGAATGGAAGTCAAGCTGTCGTCACTGTATAAATAAGTTAGGATTTTAAAAATAAATGTGATTGATTATTAACTCAAGAATTAACACATGACTCTTAGAGACAATCACAGACAAGAGAAACAAGAAAAAAAATCACCTGCAATAAAACCATTGTTAATATCTTGACAGAATCTTTTCCTGGTACTGGGTTTGAATTTGGGGCCTTTCTTGCTCAGGTCTGGCCGTCTACTACTTGAACCACATCTCCAGTCTGGCATTTTGCTGGTTATTTTAGAGATGGAATCTCATGGACTTTTCAACCTAGTTTGAATTCAAACTGCAATCTTCCATGTCTCAGCTTCCTGAGTAGCTAGAATTACAGGCTTGAGCCACCAATGTCTGGGTTTTTGTGGCTTTTTTAACAGAATCTTAATAGCATAATGTCTATATTTCCTAAATTGTATTATATCATATTTACTATGTTTCTGTTCCTTTTTACTCCATGTATTTATTAGTATTAATACTGTACCATTACTATATTTTTACATTCTCCAAAGCTTTTCTGCAATGCAGATTCCATAGTTCATTTCATCTTAGAGCATTTTGGTTTTTACAGTTTTTCCTATTTTTAATCAAAATTGATATAAGTGTACATGTTCACATACATACATATACATGTGTGTGGGGGCGCGCGCGCACACCCACACACACACACACACACACACACAGAGAGCTAAATGTCTGCAAATAAAACTCTCCAGTATTGACAAACTACAGGAGAATGTTTTCATATCAGTAACAGATAAGAATGTGTTTGCTCCCAAGTTTTCTGAGCACAATTTGCTTTTTTCTAATTAGACAGTTTTGTAACAACAAAAATATTCTAGCTTTACTTTTATAGTAGTATTTGCTTTATTGTTTGCTGATTATTCTTCTTTCCCTGTTGATTCTTTTTGATGGTCCTGAGGGTTGATCTCAGGACAGATACTCTACCACTTGAACTATGCGTCCATCCCTGTTTGCTCTGATCACTCTTCAAATAGGGCCTCACAGTTACGCCTGGCAGCCTGAACTGAGATCTTTCTATTTAGACTTCCTGCATAGCTCGTATAACAGGTACTTGGTGTGACTATTGAGATGAAGTCTTTCAAGCTTTCTGCCCAGGCTGGCCTAACCATGATTCTCCTGATCCCTGCTTCCCAAGTACCTGAATTAGAGATGTGAGCCCCTGTACCCAGCTCCCTGTTGATTTTTAAGCAGGTTTTGGCATAGTAAACATAAGACTGTGCTTTAAATGATACAGACACTTTCCTCTGCAGATTTCAGACCATTCATCTTAACGTGCAGATCCTGGCGGCTCATACCTATAATCCTAACTGCTAGGGAGGTTGAGGCAGGGATAGTGGCACCGTGAGGTGTCTACAGGTGTGAGGGTTGGGAGGCCCCTTCTCAACCAGTACCTGTATGCGCCGTGCACACCTGTCATCCTCGCTTCTTGGAAAAAAGAAATGGGAGGAGCTCAGTGCGGGCTCACACCCCGAGGGGAAGGGAGACCCCCATCTCAACATGAGAACCAGAGCAGAACAAACGCACGCGGCAATAAATCACTTGTCTAGCAAATCCAAGGCCTTGAGTTCAAACCCCATCCCACCGCACACAAAAAGAATCATGTTTGAGTGTTTATCATGAATTTGCATGGTTAGCTATTCCTTTTCATGGGATTAAGAAAGGCCTTCCTCATCAATATCATAAAGATTCAGTGGATTTTTATCCTCCTAATACTTTAATCTACCTGGAATTCATTAGGCTATACTTTAAGTAGATCTACCTGAATTTTTAGAGAACATCATATTTGATTAAAAAAAAAAAACATTTTGATTTTTTTTTAAAAATGCCTTTACATCTGTAAGCTAGAAAAACCACGACAGAAATATTGCCATTACTTTGATTCCTTTGGAATTTCACATTAAGAGAGGGAGGGGGCCAGTGAAAATAAATCCCCACTAATCGTCTCCTTATAGATTTGTTTTCAAAAGTATTCTATTTCTCCTCTTTGCATAAAAGTCTCCTTAACCCTTGTACATCCCCTTAATGGATCTGCTGTAATTCCATCATCCGCAAATCCTATAAACTCTACTCAAGCCAATTAAATTTTCTGGCCTGTGTCCCCTCTGGAGGCCGAGGGCGTTCGCCAGGACTTTCACCCCGAGCTGCTTTAAATAAAATTATTTTGAATATCTACATAGATTCCTTCCACATCATTAAAATTATTTCAAAAGCTAAAGAGCAAAATGACCCCAAAGTCCACCGTGGCTGTGAGCATGCACACACAGGAAGAAAATAGGTTGGCGTTATTGAGCAAGGAAAAAAAAAAGATACTTTGAAAGTGAAATCTTCAAAATGATGAGGAGACATGGAGTAGATGAGGCTTCTCAAAAAGCATTTAATCGCATGGAGACCTTTCCTGGGTCACCTGACACATACGAAACTTTCCTCAGTCCTGTGGTCCTTGTAAGCGTGGGCCGGGGAAGTAGACCAGCTGCGTAAAGGAGGGGAGATGAATTTCACAAAAGGTGAAAACAAATGTTCTTTACTGTGTTCCAAGAGCTGCTAAAGAAAGGCAGGTTGCAGGTGTCACAGAGAAAGCTCTGGGTCCCCATAGCAGGGAAGTGATTTCAAGAGAATAATGGCTGATCTGTAGGAATCGGAGGGAGGATATTGCAGCCACAGGGGCTGAAGAAAGATCTGCAAATGCTTGGGACTCTGTGGGGACCGCGGAGCTTGCGGAGCCTCCTGACCGCATCCAGCCGCTCCGTGGGAATCGTGACCTTGAGGAGTGACCTTGCTTGTGATGTCCATGCCCAGCAGGTGCATGCCGAGGCCCCTAGAAGCTCCTCTGGGCTAACAAACTTGCGTTTAGAGTCCCTACATGCCAAAAAGTGTTTGTCTTTCCTAACAGGAAAGAGAGGTGCTAGGTACTATTTGCTCCATGGGTGCTCTGAGACCACAAATGCTGCTTCCTCAGTAAGGTCAGCTGACCTAGGCACTCAGGTCACCTAGGATGGCATTGGTTTGCAACTATTTTTTTGGTGCAATTGTTCAAAGTAGCTACTGCCATCCCCTCAAAAGCATTCTTCCTGGGACAGAAATTGATGTGGCCATGATATCGTACATTCCTACTGTTAAATTACCACACACACAGTGACTCTAAGCAACTCAGATTCATCTTCTTGCAGTTCTGGAGGCTTAGAATCCTGCCTGGCTTGCACAGAGGGCTAAATCTAGGTGTCCACAGAACTGCAGGGATTTTGGGAGGCCCTGGGAGGCCGTCCCTTCCGTGCCTTCCGTGCCCTTTCTGGCTCTGCAGGTTGCCTGCATTCCTTGGCTTGTGTCTCCTCCTCCATCTCCCAAGCCAGCGTAGGCAGGGCAAGTCCATCTTACTTCCCATCACTCTCTTTCTTCTGTCTTAAAGACACAGAGGTTTCACGGACTCCGGGTCCACTCAGATAATCCAGGCCAACCTGTGAGCTGATCTGCTCTACCAAGTAATCCAGCCCTGTCCACAGATACCACGGATTAGGATATGAAAATCTTTATGAGGTCAAATAGTGGCAGTGAATAAATGGTATAGGAAGAGAATCAAGAGATCTGAATTACTCCTAATCCCTTTAAAGCAGAAGCAAAAACAAAAGGGGAACAGTTTCTAGAGTACGCGTGTTAGTTTACGGCATGGATGCTCAGGGCTCACCAGGGTAGAGGAAATCTGGAGGCAGACTCCTGACAGCAAGTCCAACGTTCTTCCAGTGATCAATGTGAATGTCTTTGTTGTTGAAGAGTTGTTTCATGTTCGTGAAATACTAGAAGAGAAGAGGTTGAGAATTACAGCCAGAAACTCAACTCAAATATCTGTCAATACTTATTTCGTTCAAGGCTCTAAATTAGCTGAGCCGCATGAGATTCTGCTCTTACCCTCAAGTTATTTATGGTCTAAGGAGACTATAAACATATTGTCATTTATGCAGAATACTCCGGTTCTACCAAAGGAACGCACAGTAAATAAACGGATCAGACAATTAAGTATGTCATGACTCCAGTACCAAAAAAAGTGGGAGTAGTTTGTCACCTTGATAGGACGCGCTGAGATTAGTCTGACCGAGGCTGACCATTTTCTTACTTATCCTGACAAGCATCGCATTGGTGGCAGAAAAGATCATTTTCTAAAAATCTTCCAGTCTCTCAGATAGAAAAGCGAAAAGAAAGAGAATAAAAGCCTCTTGGGCTTATTCCCACAGATCCTGCAAAGAATATTTACCTGTCTAAGTGGTGAACGTTTTTTGAGGTTCTCGAGACATACATCTAAAGTCCTTTCCAGGAGAATTGTGCCGCGCGGAGATTTCACCTGAGCGAAACTGGGTTCTGGCCAGGGTACCTCTCACAGCTTGTCTGTCTAGGGCCATGTGCTGGGGTCTGACTTCTCGCATGTACTGTAAGGCTATGTGTGACTCAAACACATGCATGTACACACGCCTTCACATGCATACACACAAACATGCATGCACATGCATGCCCATGTGTACACACCTTCGCACGCCGAAAGTCACTCTGTCTGCACTGGAGTTGTGTTTTAGCTGGACACACCTGTGTGTATCCTGCAGTGCAATGCCCATGGCGGACACCCAGTGGTCAATCTGTGCAGTCATAAGGCTCTGCAGTGAGAGATGTGTAACGAGACCCACTTTCGCCTGAGACTTTGAAGCTTGTTCTCGAGCAGAACTTCCTGAGGCAGCAGCAAATTACAACATGTACGCCCATTCTCACCCGAGTGAGGGAATGTGGACAGAAAACATTGGTGTGGGTAGAAGAGATCTTATTGTTTGGGGGCAGCACTTGGATTTGAACCCAGGGCCTCCCCTTTGCTAGGCAGGTGATCTACCACGAAGCCATTGCCCCGCCCCAGCCCCTTTACCACCTGTAGTCATTGTTCATGTTGATCTCCTGTTATTGCCTCGCTAGCCTCAGATTTTCAGCCTCCTCCCTACTACTTCCCATGTAGCTGGGATTACAGATGTGCACCACCTTGCCTGGCTTATTGATTGGTAACTTTGTGCCCATACTGACTTTGAACCCCAGTCTTCCAGATCTTCATCTCCCAAATAACTGGAATTACAGGCGTGAACGACCACCACACCTGGCATGGGTAGCAGACATCTTTTTCTCTCCACAGGAATGACTGGTTTTCTTTGTGTTGTAAAGTTGCAGGTACAGTATGTTCCTCATTTTGTGTGATCTAAAAACCAATGGCTGAAATGCCTGCTGGGGAAAGCGCATGTTTCTGCGCTGTAGACTGACCTCTAGCCTCTGAGCAAGCAGGGTTCCGATGTGTGTCCCTGGTCAATGTGTGTCACGAGGCCCTTCTTGCCTCGAATATGTAATTAGACACAAGAGTGGGGGACCACCGTTGGTCAGTAGAGTTTTCGGAGCTGCGCCCAGTTGTGGCCACTTGCTGCGGTTCCTGCGTATCACATCTCATTCTTCCCTGGCACGTCAGCCACGGAGGGGGGAGAGCTCCGCACGTGGGAGGAGGAGGGGGGCGGGGCAGAAAGGGCCAGAAAGGGCAGAAAGGGCTGCTGGCTCCCATCTCTTTGAGAAGGTGCTCCATGTCTCTCTGCCCCTGGCTGCCTGTTTCTCCTCTCTCGGTGGGCACCTACGAAGCAGCCTCTGGATACAGACACGAAGAAGAGGCATTGGAATACATCCCTCTGAGTGCGCCCATCTTGCTTTGTTTCTGAGCCTCAAACACAAGCAGGAGACTCAATCCTGCGATTCACAGGAGACAAGCATTGTTCCAGACTTTGCAAACCACGGGTTTGTGTATGTTGGGGGGCGGGAGGGGGGTTTCAATGAGGAAGCAAGAAGGAAGGTGAGAGCATCATTGTCCATTGGTTTTCTGACCAGGAAGATGTCCCCTTTGGAGCGTAAGAGCCTCGCATCAGAAAGCTGGCATTTTCTGTGTGTGTTCTGACTTTCATCGGAGAGCAGCTAGGAACAATTCCCTGGGATCGGTGGCCAAGGCCCTGCTCACTGACTTCTCCATGTGTATCCACGTGCTCGATTTTCAGCCACAGTCTTAATATGTCTTCAAGAGGCCAGATGGACTGCTCAGTAAACCACTGGCTTCCCCTTGGCTGCTCCACTCAATCGACTGTCCTTCCCTCTGTGGGGAACTAGCAGGACACCCTTTCCCTTCCTCGTGTCTGCCTCCCAGCCGTTCACAGGAAGAAAGCCCTCCCTCCCCACTGGGCTCAGATTCTTGTAACTCCAAACAACTCCATTTGGAGATGAGCCGTGCCCTCATGCTTCGACTGACGCTGACACCACTCCCCATCTCTAAAATAACACGAAGTTTATTCTGCCCCAGGGCGTTGGCACTTGCCATCTATATGGTCTTTTCCCACTCGATCTCTGCAGTAATGGAAATGAGCTCCATCCGTGTTGTGTAACACAGTACCCACTAGCCACGTGTGTTCACTGGGCACAGGGGACAAGCTTGTTTTGATTGGAGAACCAAATTTCTTCATTCTTGCTGGGTCTCAATTTCTGTAGCCACATGTGTCTAGAGGCTTCAGTAGTGGACCGGAAGCTTGTTTCTCAGACACGGAAGTGAGTGTGTTTATGTTATCTTCCTCTGCTCATCGCCACCTGTCCACATGACACGATCTGGCTTTCCTCCTCACCATCTGCCTGGTGATCAGCATAGGGTCTTTGAACCAAGAGGTGTCCAAAGAAATCTGATGAGGTTATCTTTAAAATGAGGAGCCTTCCATTAACCAGTACTTTGCTCCTACAGAAACTATTCCAAATTTTTGGTTTCTATTTGTATTGTTGTCTGTAAAAATGAATATAATAATCATCATCTGAGCTAGATGTCACTGTCTCACACCTATAATCCTAGCTACTCAGGAGGCTGAGATCTAAGAATTGCCATTCAAAGCCAATCTAGGCAGCAATGTTCCTGAGACTCGTCTCCACTTAAGCACCAACAAAACTGGAAGTGGAGTTGTGGCTCATGTGATAGAGCTCTAGCCTTGAATGAAAAAGCTAAAAGACAACACCCAGGACCTGAGTTCAAGCCCTAATACTAACACACACACACACACACACACACACACACACACACACACAAATCTAAAAACCAAAGTCTGACTAGTCCTACCAAATAAAACACCATCAAGTTGTCTGCTTATATGGTTGGTTTTCTGAGATTCACTGCAATGTTTTGCCTTTTCCCTGAGCAGTTTTATCCCATTGTCTGTCTTTCTGTGGCGTGAAGTTTCTGGAATCCGCCCTTCCCAGTTTCAATGTATCTATATATTTTGAAAATGTGCATTTTGATTATCTGTTCTACCTGTGGCTTATGATACTGGACAGATCTTGAATAGAGAAGCTTAAGATTCAAACTCAAGATAGTCGGTATCTTTAGACATAGGCTTTTTTGGTTGAATTAAAGTCAAATCCTGGGCTGTTTGAGAGAACAAAAAGCCAGGCTTTTGTTATTTCAAGACATAGCCCCCAAAGCGTCATTTCATTGATTTTTTTCTTTGCAAGCAACATTTTATGCTAGTTTTAAAAAAAGCATTAAAAAAATAAAATAAAAGTGCCTCCTCTGTCAGATCTCCTTGGGGCATGGATAGTAAGAGGTTGGCCTTGGGAATTTTTTCTTAGATAAGACATTCTTGCATTCTTTTATCTACTTCAGAGATCAAGTATAGATAGATAGATGATAGATAGATGATAGATAGATAGATAGATGATAGGTAGATAGCTAGCTAGATAGATGATAGATTTTAGATAGATAGATAGATAGATAGATAGATAGATAGATAGATAGATAGATAGATAGATAGATAGATAGATGTGCACATGAGTGATTGAGGGTGAATAAGCTTGCACATGTGCGTCCAAAAATGTACGAGTAAAAGAAAGGATGGGGTGACGTTAAAGAAGGCGTGGAAGGCAGTCCCTCTCTCCACGCTCTCCTGGATTCAGTTTGCTTAGGTCCTGCAGAGTCTGTGTTCGTGCACTGTGTGTGTCTAAGCAGGTGGCTCGTTTGATCGACAGCTTGACTAGGGGTTGGTAAAGCACACTTCTGCGTGTCTGTGAGGGCGTTTCCAAAGAGGACTGAGGGGGGAAGGCCTGCCGTGAATGTGGGTGCCATGCCATTAGCTTAGGGGTTCTGATGGAACAAGAGAAGGAGGCGGAAGCCGACCGAGGCCTCTTGCCTGCTGCACCCCACCTTTCCCGGTGACTGACACCATGAGGCAAAGTGAATCTCTCCTCCTGTCCATTCTCTGCTCAGAGCCATGGCCAGTGCTCAAGCCTGTAAGGCTAGCTAGGGGGAGGTAGAGATAAGGATTGCGGTTGGAGGCCAGCCCAGACAAAATGGAGTTTCTCAGACTCCATCTCAACCGAGGTCTGGGTGCAACGGGGAGGTGCCCGTTACTTTAGATCTTGGGGAGGCACACTGGCTGGAAACAGTGGTTCACATCCGTTGGCCACAGTGACCTGAGAAAAGGTGAATGAGAACACTGCAGCCCAGGCCAGCCTTGACACGAAGCAAGCCTCTTCCTCAGAAATAGCCAGTGCCAAAGGGTCCTGAGATGTGGCTCAGTGGGTAGAAGCCCTGCCTCATCCGCCAGAGGCCCCAGTTCAGTCTTCACTACTGCCCAAGCACAAAAACAAAGAAATAGCCTGGCTCCAATGTTTTATCACATCAACAGCCCAGTGACGTGCATACTATTTTGCATGTCTTCACTCATCGGTCGAAGATCTTTGGCTGTTTATGGAATGGCCACAGTCTAACACGCCCCTGCCAGCACCTCACGCTGGGCATTGACTTAGTATGGCTGCCAGACTTCACGCTGCAGCGGGTACCTTGGACTCTGCAGTGCAGCTCAAGGAGGACCGGGGAGCTGGCCTGTGGGGCAGAGCACACGAGCAATGAATTCTCACATGCTATTTCCAGGACTGCGGTCCCATTGGTCAGGTAGGGCCGGAGGCATTGCTCTCTGCCTCAAGAGTGTGCGCCTTCCTTTTCCTAGTTCAGGCTAATTCTGGCCATGGTGTGCACCACAGTTCTCAGCGGCTGATACTCCTGATCTCCGGTTCTCGGCAGTTAACAACCTTCCCCAGCTCCACGCTAGACTCCACCGCTGCACAAAGGTGAATCTCTGCTGTCCACCCTCTCCCCTGTATCAGGGCCCATGGGCAAGGGTGATGTGCCAGGATGCCTGAGTGGACACTGGCTGGCTAACTGGTTATTGGCTTCCTCATGGTGGGTGTTTTTATTCACCCCAGTTCACGAATGAGAAAACCGGGAGACGGGGAATCTTGCTCAAGGTCACGCAGCTATGACCTGGCCCTGGGGCTCCACTGTGCGCTCCTGGGCTGGCTGGGGTACCCTGCCCCCTCCTCCCCAGCCCTCGCCCCCCAGGGGTGCCGTGGCTGTCTCTGAGTTATCACACAGACGTGAGGTGGCTGAGCTTCCTTTTAACAGGTCATGGTAGAATGCTTTGTTTCTCATACAAACCATACAGCCCACGTTTGGTTTTAGTTGTACCGTCTTTCTTTTGGTTGTTCTGATGTTTTGGTGGCGCTTAGGATTGAACACAGTACCTCCTTCCTCTTCCCCAGGCAGTTCTATGGTTTTGGGGTAGAATGGATTAAACACAGTACCTCCTTCCTCTTGCCCAGGCAGTTCTATGGTTTTGGGGTAGAATCTGGCCCTTGAGACCAGGACTGGCCTTTCTCCTTTACCCTATTTACACCTCTGGGGTCACAGGTGCGGACACTCAACCTTTTGGTGGAGATGGAGGTCTTGGTAGCTTTTCGCCTGGGCTGACCTCTGTCCTCCTAATCTCTGCCTTGAAACTAGCTGGGATTACAGGCATCAGCCACCTTGCCCAGCCTGGGTTTTCATTTTGTTGTTGTTATTGCTGCTGCTGCTGCTTTTTTAAATGCTATCTCCTCCATTGAGGTCTGAAAGTAGATTTCTCTGGAAGGGTTTCATGGGATCATGAAATCCATGAATAAATAGCTCATTAACAACGGCCATGTAAGCGGGAATCATGGAGCTGCATCCAAACTCCTAAAGTGCCTGTGAAAGGCCATCCACAAATACTTCCTGACCCCGGTTTCTTCTCAGCAACACTAAACACTCAGTCCTCCGTTAATGGGCTTAGTTCATATCTGCGTAGCCAATTATTTTTATTAGCGTAGCATTCCTTTAAAAGGATCATGATGTTGGACAAACAGAAGCAATGTAAGCACATTTTCTCAGTTGTGGCTGGGGGATTTTTGTGGGTTGTTTTGTTGTTGTTGTTGTTTTAACTTTGCAGGTTTGATGAATTAGTTGTAACGGTCCTAAGGGAGAAATCTCACATGAGCTGATCTATGCCTCTGATTCTGGAATGCAGAGTTTCTCTTCTCCCCGGGACGAACCTATGAAAGCAAAGTGGGCTTATGAAATTGCTGACCTAACCTACTGCCTTGGGGGAACCTGATTTCAGTGTGTGTGGTGATTTAACGCCTTCCTTCTCCTTCCCCTCCCCCATCTCTTCGCCCGGATAGCTGTTCGTGGAGACCATCGATGTCAATGGCAAATCCCTCGAAGGCCCGGTGCCCCTGGAAGTCATCATAATCGATCAGAATGACAACAGACCAGTCTTCCGAGAAGGCCCTTACATCGGTCACGTCATGGAGGGCTCGCCCACAGGTATGTCCGGCTGGCTTGCCGTCGGTGTCAGGCCCAAGTGGTCCCCTGTGACCTGTGGCATCCTTGATGTTGTGATGTTGCTCCAAATTGTTAGCTGCCTCCGTGGGGACGTGTAATTTCTTTTTTTCTGGATAGACACTAACGCTGAAAGATGACACTTGTTGCATGCCAGGGGACACCTGGGTCTACCAAAGTGTCTTCCCTGGTCTCTGGGGTTGATACTCACAGGGCACCCACAGCCTCATCTCTGAGACTCTCTTGATAGATGCGTGTAAATCTCTCACATTCCCCCTAAGAGCCCAGAGTTGACGAGAACTAGAAACTCCTCAGTGATTTCTTTTTATAATTGCCTTTTCCTAAGAACAATCTTGGTGAGACAGGTCACACCTTTTCCCCTTCCCTGAGAAGATGTTCGTGGAGAAAGCATTGGTCTTCAGTCAGCACACACAAGTAGACATTGTCTCTGCGTCTCTGCGTCTCTGGAAGTGCATGTTGCTACCGTTACGGTGACCACTCCAGCGTACTGCAGAGTTCTTCACTCTCTTTCCTCCGTGTTTCACTTGTCAGGAAAGGTTTGAAAATTTAGAGCTCCCATTTGGGCTCAGAATACATTCATTAAAGCCTCCGTGGGCCAGCAGCGGAAGCTGCCCCTGAGTATAATGCTTAAGAAAGCGAAGAACAAAGGAGAAAAATCCTAGTTATATTAGACTTTGATTCAAAGCTTTCAGACACAATTGAGTGAAAAGACACCATATTATTTTCTCACTAGGGCTGGGTCTGATTGTGCCTGAGAAATGAGTAAAAGAGTCATTCAGCAGACCAGAAAGGAGACGGAAGCCCAGGGCCCACCTTGCCGGTGATCCCTCTTTGCTGAATTGATGGGATAGCATCAGTGGTGTGTAGATACAGGAGGCTCTGGAAGCGTTGCCATGGTAACCTTCCCAGACTGCCAGGTGAATAATTCTATGCAAGCTGTCTAACATTTCTTTTCAGTTTCCCAGAGCTGGGTTTCTGTGCCCTTCCTAAGGTCCAGGAGGAAGGGGGACCCTCTCCCTGCCCAGCTTGGAATGAACCTGGCACAAATGGAGGGTGAATTTTCTGTGTTGTGCGGGAAGGTGATGGGGGGGAGTAGTGAAGACAGGCCTGGAGAAGTAGAGCCGGGGCCGCAAAGACGCGCTCGAACACGTCAGAGCTGGCCAGCCACGCCGTACCTCTTGGTAGGGAGGGGGCTTCCGGGGAGAGAGGCTCTGGAGCTAGGATTTGGTGTTTACAGAAATCTACTTAAGCCAGTTGAACAGGTCATGAAGGACAACAAGGCTATCAAAGGATCCAGAGTTGGAGCAGAGCGGGCACCTCCTGCTTTCCTGTGTGGCCCTCTGGCTCTGTGCTTGAGCGACTGGAGCGTGCACGCACTGTCGGTGTAAACAGCAACAGCACACCAGGCGCCGGGCACATGCACAAGTCTTTACACACTGTGTATGTGTGTGCGGTTAGATGAGGCCCAGTCTTCCTTCCACTGGGTCCCTCCTTGGAGTTTAGAAAAGAGTTTCCAATTTCATTGCTTTACATACATACACACACACACACACACACACACACACGTGTCATACTTCCAGAGAAAAATAGACTCCTTCACGCCTTTGAATTTCTTAAAGCACAAAGCTACTCGGTTAGGGGTAGACACAGCTCCAGAAAACATAAATCTACTCAGAGCTCTATAGGATTGGTCTTATCCCTTAAAATGCATAAAGCCTGCCGCTGGCAACGCAGACTTTGGCCTGACTCATTGTTTGCTTTTCTGGCACCCTGTAACTGTCCGGCGAGCACTGAAATGGAATTGGTCATATTTGGGGAAGGAGGGTCATGAACGTGGAACATTTTGCAGAAGAACTCTTCGAGGAAAACAGTTCGCTTAATTAGCATTGTGCAAGAGAGCTGTAGGGAAGACAGACTCAAGGGCATGAACGGGACAGTGGGAATCTGATGGCATCGTACTTAAGTCTAGCCTCCTCCCCAGCTGAAACCCTGTTCCTTATTCCAACAACCCTGGCCAGCTGTAACCATTACCCCCCCCCCACACACACACACACACACACCCTGTTTCCATCACGCACCATGTCTGTGGCTGAGTCCTGTGTGGTGCCGACATTGTCCAGCGCCTGTTTTACTGGAAGAGACATTCACCTGGGAAAGAATTCGGTGTGTTCCAGTTCCCAACTGGAGTAGAGGGTTGGACATGTAACATGAGATATCGACCTTTGCTCGGGGGTACTTTGCACTGGTGCACAAACCTTGGGGATGCAGTCAGTCACCAGAATTAACCCTGCTCCCACCGTGCACCCCTGAAGCTTTAGATTGTACCACACCATTTCCTCCTCTGGGCTTTCCTACCATGAGGGGCAGCCACCACAATCACCATGTTGTGGATAGTAAAACTACACCTGAACAGGGTGTGGGAACTTGCCCTCATTGCCCAGTTGGTAGAGAGAGCACAATTGAGGTCCTTGTCTCTGGATTCCGGGCACAGGGTCTTTCCTACTTGCAGATCTAGCGGTGTGGCGCTCTATCAGATGAGTGGATCTATTGAGACCTCTCATACCATGGACATCTTGATCCTGGCCATCACCCACATCCCCTTTTTCCAAACCCGCATCCCAGAGCACCTCACCACACCCCAAGTTCAGAGGGACCCCCAACTTGGTTTAAAACTTGTTACCATCTCAAAACGCTTTCCCATTGTGGCACAAGGGACCCCCACATTTTCATTTTACACCATACCCCCACAAATTATTGCCCGATCTGATGCTCTGTCTAGTTTCTGAACATAGTAAGAGCTTGGGCAAGTTGTAGGGCCTTCTAGAAGCCTCCATTGCCTTGTCTCTAAGTTGGGGGTGGAGGATGTGGTCACAGCTGTGTGTCCTCCTGAGCGTCTGTGTGGGGATTAAATAAGGCTGCGCTTCACCCAGAGCTAGTGCATAACAAATGTTCAGGAGACGCCGGCGTACCGTTAATACCGCAATTATTCTTTCTACTCTGGCATCCTACCCTTTAGCAAAGGTAAAGCACAGAAACACACAGGGTGTGAAGGAGAATTCATCTCCCATCAAGGCAAGCATCACTGTCGTGTCCCGCTGCACCGGGATGTCCTCAGCACACATTCATCACGGAGGAAGGTCACCTGTGTTTGTCTGCGTGCAGACGGGCCGTTCCCAGAGGCTGGTGCCGCACTCCGGGTGTTGTTTTCAGGAATCACTCCTGGATGAAGGCAGATCGACAGAAATTAATGGTCTTGGAACTCTGCGGACTATGAGCTCCTTTGGCTGAGTCCCTGCGTTGATTTATGGGGCCTAGGCCGGGGCTCTGGCTGTCCCGTGGGCCAGTTGGGTGTTTTCTGAGTTCCCACAACATGCCAGGCATCCCCAGGGCACCAGCTCACAAGTATTTTGCCACCCATGCTCAGGGCACTTTGATAAAGAGCCAGCTGTGAACAGGCCTTGGCTTCCCTGGGTGGGACTCTGATGAGGACAGTCGTGTGGTTTACCTGGCAAGTGCGAGGACCCCCAGGAGGAGGGGGGCGGGGAGAGAGGGCCAGGACCGGCCGTCAGCGAACCCCTCTCCAGCTACCAGGGTGGGTCTGGAGGGAAACGCTACCAAAGGACATTAAACACACCACGAAAATCACCCCAGCCTGGGGGCAAGGTAGCTGAGACCTGGGTCCCCCAAACCTGAAGATGAAGGGGAGCTGGCTGTGCACGCTCAGCCGGCTGTGCACACGGGCTGCCTTCCAACAAGACGCCTTGGCTCCGTTCCCCCTCCCGGCCTGGCCTACCCTGCCCGGCAGCCAGGCAGCGGGGAGAGCGCCCCCCACCGCTTCCGACAGAAACAAACAGGCAGGCAACGCAAAGACAGAAAGACGTCGGTGGCATTTCAGCTTCTCACACAGGGAGGACCTGGACATCCACACGAGTCAGGAAGGGCCCTCTGCCGCGCACTGAGGCTGAGGCCACCCAGGTCACTCCTCCTTGTCACCCTCTCTCCTCGGAGGAGAGTCTAAGGGCCCGCCCTCCCTCTCTTCTGCTTCTCTGCCCTGGGTTTCTCCCCGCCAGTATTTTTTTTCCGCGTGTCCCCTCTAGGTGGCACTGTTCTGGGCTCCCAAAGCACTGCAGTGAGCAGGGCCCAGAGTTCCTTCCCTCTCTCCTGGTACTCAGAGCCCTGCAGGGAGAAAGAAGGCCAGGAATAAAGAAGACCTGGAATACTAACCTCAGGAGGGGTACAATCTCCTGTCCAGCAAAAGAGGCCCTCAGGATATGGATGTTAACAGGATCACCTGTTAACCTTCCAGACGCAATGTCTTTAATTTTTTTTTTTTTTTTTTGGGTCCGGTCGTGGGGCCTGAACTCTGGGCCTGGGTGCTGTTCCTCAGCTCTTCAGCTCAAGGCTAGCGCTCTACCACTTGAGCCACAGCGCCACTTCCGGCTTTTTTCTTTTTGCTTACGTGGTGCTGAGGAATCGAACCCAGGGCCTCAGGCATGCAAGGCAAGCGCTCTACCACTGAGCCACCTTCCCAGCCCAATGTCTTTAATTTTTAAACAAATATGACCAGGCCAGACAGAAGGGAGAAGCATTGGTTGAGTGGTCTTTGGGACAAACAGGCCTATGAAGAGCTCAGCTTGGCTTGGCAGTGGCTGCTTTCCATCATGTCTTGAGATGCGTAAAGGTAGACGTGCCGTTTGAAAGTTGGTGTCTGGCACTGAGCTCAGGCAGCATGCTTGGTCTGGGATGCAGCCCAGCGGCAAGCCCCTGTCTACTCCTAGTTGATGTGACTTCCCACCCACTCACCATTCAAGTTTTCTTCACTAGCACTTTCAAACTTTTAAACTACAATCTATCTCTTCTGTCCTTAGTGGACCCAGCACATCTGTGGTTTCTAGGGTATTGGGCAGGTAGCCACTTTGTTGTTGTTTTCTTAAGTATGAGTTAGGAAATAAAAGAATTTGGCCTGAGTATGGTAGCTCACACCTGTAATCCCAACTACTTGGGAGGCAGAATAGCAGGATCGCCAGTCTGAGGCCAGCCCATGCCAAAAGCATGAGACACTCTCTGAAAAGTAACCACAAGCACAAACAAAGAGGTGGGCCAAGCAGTAGAGTTTCTCACCCTGGTACCACCAAACAAAAAAGAGATGGATAAAATAACTCAATGTTTTTAAGCTTTTTATAAGTGAAAGAAAGTATAGTTACGCCGCACCTCCCCATCCAAAGATGAGTACAGTTGTCATGTCAACGAGCCTCGTTCTCTTGGGATTCTCACAGAGAAGCAGGTACACACATGCAGAAATGGGACCCCACCTTCTTGTCTGAGAATTGCAACCCGCACTGCACTGGCCCTAGAAATGCTTTCCAGAATCAATAGGCATCGAACCACATCGCTGTGGCGAACGCCTGGTGTCTGGGTCTACCCCCATCTATTTCACCAGTCCCCTATTGATCCAAGTTGTTTGCACATCTCTGCTCTTGTAATCAATTCTGCTGGGTATTGTTCGTCCTCTCCCACTTGATGGTGATTTATTTAAGAGAAATTCACACCCGTAGGCTTACCCAGACCAAAGCTATGCCTTATTATGTTTGGATTCAGGTTTGAGGGGTGCTTGTATCCAGAGGATTTTGTTTTATAGTTCACCTAAGCTCATGCGTCGGGCTGCCGTATCTCGTCTTGGCACAGATGAACATACAGATTGGTGTGTGTGTGTTTCTCTGGTTTAGACTCAATAGCTTGTGTTGTTGTATCACCAAGTTCTCGATTTGGAAGGAAGCGGACCACAGTCATTTGTGCTGACCCGCCTCCAGCCGCTGCTGGAAAGGAGGCCGTGCAGTGTAGCCGGGGAAGGGCATCATCACCGGGCTGCAGAGTGTTGGCATGGCCTTAGGAAGGGTGTGAATCAGTGGCGGATGGTACGTGTCATTTAACAGTACAATGAAAGGGTTGCATAATTCGAGCAGAGACCATTCCCCAAAGGGGAAATTGCAGTCGTGAATGCTGTGGACAGGGCTGTGTGAGCTTCTTTGAACTTCATAGCTCTTGCCTCTATCTGATCAGAGAAGACACGGAATCTCTACCGAGCTGCTCCTGTGTCTGAAGGTCTCCAGGTGAGGTCTCACACAGACTAGTCACTGCTGCCTTCAGTCTGGTCAGATCTTCCCGCCTTCATCCAACGCCCCTCTGAGGGTCAGCACCACATCTGTTAGATGTGCTGCTGGTTCCTCGGAGCCTTCGAGATCCTGGAGGTGCTGGTGAGATACGGAGGAAGGCCGGACCCTCTAATCTGGTAGAAAGGCAGCCCAGCGTGTCTCGTCTCACAGCCCTTTGTTCGGCCAGTGTGGAATGAAGGTCAAGTCAATGCATGATGAGTGGGCTTGTCTGTGTGCCAATAAAACTTTATTTAAAGGGAAGTAGGGAGTGGGGCAGATCTGGCTCCCGAGATTCCCCGGGGCTCCTTCAGTGAGGGTCTCCAGGACATCCCTGTTTGTCAGCACTGTTCTCTCCCGGGTCCTGAGCGGTGTGCCATCCCTGCCTATGAGCATGGTGCTGGCCACTGTAGAACCATGGAGCCACTCAGAGTATAGAAGACGTTTCCTTACACAGTAGTGAGACAGGCAGGTAGATGGACAGATAGACAAGAGGCAGACAGCCAGACAGGCAGTGGGGAAGGAAGAGACTAGAGAGGGATGGACACACCTCCTTCCCTCTGCCATCTCCCAATGGCAGGGCTGGCCAGGTTACCCTGGCCACTCAGTGTGGCAGAGATTCACGAGGAGGGCAGGGCCATCCATCAGGAGGGTGCAGGGGCATTGGTTAGAAGAGACACGACCCTGGAGAGCCCGTTGAAGAAGCAACTTCTCCCCCACAGCACCTTTGCTGAGAATCTGCCCCCATCCAAGGACTGAGCCCAGGATGGCGGCTCCCATTGATCCAGATGCCTCCCAGTGACTTCGCCCTCCCGTGCAGCCTATTTCTTTAAAAAGCCCCGAGTAATTTACGTATCGAATCACCCTTTTCTTAACTAACCAGGAGACTCGACATGTGAAGTTCCATGGGAAGAGGGCATATAAAATCCCTTTCAAGTGTATGTTTTATAAAATATAGGCCATGCGTTGAGTTTTCCAGTATCAAAGAAAAAACTTTAATAGGCCTACAGCTTTCTTGCTTAATTATAACTGCAATCTTTTTTTTAAAAAAATTCAATATTTTATTATCCAGGAGACTGAGGCTGTTTAAAGAGTTCTCAAAAGTTAGGCTTGGGGAATTCTACTTCTTGTTCTCGTTTCTTCGTTTTCTTTAGCCTCTTTTCTCGGTTGAAGTCCCGTTGCGACCGGCTGCTACCCCGGGTGTCTCCTTCCGGAGGGGGACAGCAGGGTATCTCTGTGTCTTTGGGAACAAGCCCTCTTTTCAGAATAATTGGAGAGCCAGGCTGGCCTGGTCCCTTGAGATCAGACAGCCCAAGCACCTGCTGCCTTCTCTCCCGTCCTCACTTCCGCCAGTCCATCCTCCCCCTGGCTGGCGGAGGGGCCATGATGATGTTTCCCACCAAAGTCCTGAGCCAGGGAGGCCACGGGGCACACCCCAATGCACGTACGCGAGATTTGTTGGGTCAAGTTCAGTTTGCCCGTGGTGCAGCATTCGGAACATCCGGGTAGATTTTCGAGAGTGAGCGAAGGACGATCCGCGTCATTTCCTGGGAAACGCTGCCCCGTGCAATGACGCTGAGGTAGGCCAGGAGGTTGCTCCCCCTGTCCGTCCGGTTAGAGGAACTCCAAACCCACACAGCAGTGCCTCAACATTCTTGCTGTACAGTTTTGTCCCCAGGGAGATGCTTCTGGTGGCAGGTGGGGCGGGGAAGGATACAAGAGGGATGTAGCGGCAGTGGCCAAGGCTAAACATTGTAAAAAGCATGGGGCAGCCCCGCCATGGAGAGCTGTCCAGCTGGAAATGTCCGAGGCACTGGGCTGGGGAACTCGGAAAGATTCCCTGATGAAATCAAACCTGCAGTCTGGAGGAGCAAGGCCGCAAAGGGAAAGAGTCCTGCCGCTTGGGGACCCTGCGGTGGAGCTCCGTCCTGGGGAGGGTGGGGGAGCTGGAGGATGCTCCCTTGGTAAATATGGGAGGCCAACACCCCAGGCAGACACAGCCTTCAACAAGGAAAGTCAGGCTTCAAAATATGGAAAGGTTGGAGGCCTGGTAGAGTGCTAGACCACCAGTAAAAACATCAGATACCAAGTTCAAGTCCCAGTCTTGAAAAGGAAGAAAGGAAGGAAGGGAGGCAGGAAGGGAGGCAGGAAGGAAGGAAGCAAGGAAGGAAGGAAAGAAGGAAGGAAGGAAGGAAGGAAGGAAGTTGGAAAACAAGATCTGCAGGGCAGCACTGACTAGTTCCCCAGTATCTATTCTGCTATCTTCTAGTAAAGATCCCAAAGTATAATAGTAGAGACACATCTATATAAAAATCTATTGTTCAGCTTCTCTTGCAGCTAGATGTGGTCATGTGACATAGCACCAGCCAATGAGCTGTCAACAAGGCTGTGCGTTACATTTCTGGGCTGGATTGTAAAGGGATCCAAGTTGTGTTCTATCTTGCCGCCATATATTTCTTTTTTGTTTGTTTGTTTCTACCTGGATGGAATAGGGTGTGAAGGCTAGAACTCAAGTAGCCACCTTGCTCTGTGAGGTGGCCTCCGGAAGAGAAGCCACGTTCAGGGGACATGGGGTGAGAGCTAGAGACTGGATTCTGCCGCCTGTGTGATGAGAGCCAGCTCCGCATGGCTGTTCTCCGGAACTCTCGCGTGAGGTAGTACAAAAACTCTGTCTTGCCTGACTCACTCCGTGTCGGTAGCCAAATCTAATACCAACTGACATATCCAGCGTCACTCACACAGCATGACTGACGCCCAGAAAATCGGTCTGACTTTGAGGCTTGCTCTTTAACCACTTTTCTGTGCCACCCCCCTTGCTCCTGCGTGTGTCACCAGCCTAAATATGGTCATCAGAAAATCGCGTCTTTAATGGAATAAAAATGGTCTTTGTCTCCTGCATTACCTTAGAGTTCTTCCCAGAAGATGCTCTGAGGTCTCTTTGTGGTTAGATATCTTTATTAGATTAAAACAGACTCAGTGCCTTTTGATGGAAATTTGTTTTGATTGTCTATGATCCCTGCACACTCGGACAATCCTCCAACACGGCTGCCCTAGAAATGCTCCAATAACGCGTGCCGTTGTGTGGCTACCATTTGGGTACATGCACTGGCCCCGAGTCCCCGTTCCAAGAGCTGCAGAGGGAAGAGGAGGGCACATTAGGAGGGCTCCAGAGGTTCTCCAGAAAACAGTCATTTCTCTTCTTGCCGAGAGTCAATGGACCATTCATCCTCAGGATGCACCGGTGAGTTCCCTGGGGAGACAGACAGGTCCTGACAAGAATGCTGCCCAGGACTCCCGAGCCCTGGCCGCCATCACACCTCCACCTCCACACGCGAGAGCTTGAGCACATCCCGCCTTGAGCATGTGCCTTGGGATGGCTCCTCTGTGAAATGAGGACAGCGACAGTGCCCCAAACGGACAGCTGTGAGGCCGTGAGCACATCCTCCTGACGCGAACCACACGTGCCATAAATGGCAGCGGCTACCAGGGGCGGGGTGCTGACCTCAGGGTCCCAGGCTCCCGGCGGTTACCCGGCAGCTCTCAGGCCTCAGAAGAGCTCTGAAGCACTCTGGAGCTGAATTCCAGTCCTGGTTCCACCTCTTCCCAGAAGTGCTCCTCTGAGCCTCCACCTCCCCATCGTCAGTGGCTGATGATTCACTGACACATAATGTCTGAGCCCCGATGGAGCCAGTTTGAAACCACCCAATAGAGAAACGCTCATGAAATCGCATTGTGCACAAAGGCGGGGCAGTGACTCTCCGAGTTCTGAGCACTTGTCACAGATCGTGTTTCCAAGTGCAAGGCTAGTCACGTGAGCACTCTGTCAGTCTGTCTCTGTCTCTGTGTCTGTCTCTGTCTCTCTGTCTCTGTCTCTCTCTCACACACACATTCACACACACACACACACACACGTTTCACTGCTGATCCATTTGAACATGACTCACTGGTTTTTAGTACCCTCAAGGAATTATGTAATCATCACCACAATTGATTTAAAGTATTTCCACCATCCCAGATAGAAACTCTGCAGCCGGGAGACATGGATTCTCATTCTCCACAGCCTCACCATCCTAAAAAAAAACAAACCTCAATTCTACTTGCTGTCTGTCTGGACAGTTCACACACAAAGACTCGCACAATGTATGGCCGTTGATGGGGGGCATGCCCTACTCACCCGCATTGTGTGTCACCTGTATCCAACCCTTGTCCCTTTCTGTCGCTAAAGATAAGGTTCATTTTTAGTTTAATAAACCTGCTCTTGCCACCGAAGATGCTGCATTTGCCTGGTGGATACGCACCATCGTTTGTCAAGATTAGCCTTGAATTATGCAGATGCTGAGTTATTGGAGATAGTGGGAATGTGACGCCCCCCATAAAACAGAGCTGCTCTCTGCTTACCTGGCAGTTTGTTTGAGAAGTGCAGGAGGCAACAGACACAGCCTCAAGGCACACAGATTCCTCACAAACGGCAGCGTCTCCTGTTTCTGTTTGTTCAATTGTTTTCTATCAGATCAGTTCCTTATTGCTATTAATATGTCTCTCACACCAAGGATTCCCAGCTATGAAAATTCCAACTGATTAAATAAGAAATTGCCCCTCGCGTTGCCGGAGGGCCCTGCTCACTGCGTGATTCTAAAGAGCTGTTCTTCTTTTGAGATCTCATTTAGATGGAAGCCTGTCCATGACTCAAGCTTGACACTCTCAAGAACTCGCCACAGACTAAGTCTTTGTTCTTGGTCTACCAGAGTCCATGTCTCTGACAGTAGTGTTGAACCTAGCAGTGGGCTTTCGTGAAAGACATTTCATCCCGTGATCACACCTGTGTGTACGTGAATGACCTTCAGTCGCCCTCTACCCTCCAACGCTCTCTGCTGTGGGTTCCTGCCCACATCCGACAAACTAGCCATGTCTGCTGTCTCTACAAGTCAGCCATCGGTGTTATCTCCAAGGAGACCCCAGGGTGGTTGCCCTTCGCTCATTATCCCAGCTCACCCTCCCAACGGCGCTGCTAGGTTACCACCATGTTCCCAGCGAGGACACAGAGGCCCCTTGGATAAGATGCATGGTCCGAAGAGGAGTCAAGTATTGGCTCTGCCTACCCCACCACTCATTTTCCTTCAAGGACACTGGTTTCCTGTCTGGGTAAGGGTTCATTGCTTTTTAGTATGCCTGCTTCTCTGCCACCATAAAACTTATTTACCCTTATTCACTGGTTTCTAATGGAAGCGTCAGTGTGGTTTCCTAGACAAAGCTGTGCATCTAAATAGGAAATGTGGATTGGATTGTGTGGGGGGGATGCAAGAAACAAAGCCACAGAAACCTCAGCATGGTTCTGGCCAAGTGTGAAAGATCAGGCCTGACCAGGGGGGGAGATTTCTTCTTAGTCTGAGACAGTGCAGCCATGCTGGGTCTTAATTGCAAATTAAAGGGTAAGGTCAAACTACATTTTCAAAAGGGCAAACATCACCACAAGAAAAATTTCTAAAATTAGAAAAACTGTAACCAGGGGCCCAGAGATTCCATTTATCTGCTAAAATATCACTCGAGGATGCGTTCTCCGGCATGGGTCTCGCCAGCAATTAGGACGGCAGAGCCTCCTTCGCTCGGATTGCCTCCTGCGTGCGCTAGGATAACTTGCCGCTTGGCATTTCTGCAAATCTTTGGACCTCTCCACGTTGCTACAAGACATTGCCACCGCCCTGGGCATCAAATCTGTCTGTGCTCAAAGAAGGGGAACTTGGGAAAGGGTCATGTGAGCACCTCTCAGGAGGAACACGTCCTTAGCAGCTCTCCCACCAACAAGATCTGGTGTGGGCCCTCACAGCTGCACGCCAGTCCCATAGGAAGCATTGCTGCAAGTGTGCACAGCACTGTGCATGTGCATGCATGCATGCATACATGCGTGTGTGTGTGTGTGTGTGTGTGTGTGTGTGTGTGTGTGTGTGTGTGTGTGTGTGGAGGGAAGGGTCAGGGGGCCAATCTGGGATTAGCCAGTGACTGGACCTCACCACATACCCAAAGGTTCAGGGCTGTTAATGAAGGCAAACCCAGCATTCCCTAAAGGTTTATTATGAGCTGGAGAACCCCTTGGGAGGAAGCATGTCCTTGAAGTGGCCGCCTGCAGGGAACAGAGCGAGGCGATCTCTGCCCTGCTCAGCTGTGAGAGCTCAGGATGGAGTAGGCCGAACAGGAAGACACCACAGCAGAGGCTGGGCGGTCAGCGCGGTCCGGGGACTGCGTGTGCAGGAGGCTGGGTGCCACTACTTCCCCTGGGCTTTGAGAGTGGATCCTCAGCAGACACCCGGACAGGGGTGCTGCTGTTCCCCACCCAGGAACAGAGAGCTGTGCCTGAAGTGGGGGGGGACCTCAGGGCCCGACAGTGGGCGCCAGAGAGGGCTCGAGGCTGACCTTGCACCTTCGGGGTCTGAGCGCCTGCACCGAAGCAGAGACTCTTCCAACAGCTTGCGGACAGAGGCTGAGAGAAACCGACTTCAACCCACTCCCTCCACACCCGCTCCCCCGCTCTCGCTATCAGGAATGGACCCTCTAGCACGCTGGAAATCCAGAAAAGCTGACCTGTAGCTCTAGGCTGAGACTGGAGGCCCGAGAACCAGAGCTGATGCTGTCATTGGTTTTTTTGTCTCATGGCCAAAGGATGTTTTGGTTCAGGTCCAAAGGCTGGAAAAAGACTAGGCCAGGCGGGGAAGTGGCACACGGTCACTCCGGCTCAGCCGTCCCTTCTGCTCAAGCCTTCTCCTGATTGGAGGAGGCCCACCCACCCCAGGGAGGGCAGTGTGTAGAGAAAGCTTCATGTCCTCTAGAAACCCTCTCAGAGACACACCCAGCATGCCCTCTGCGTAGACGTCCAGGCTCCCTGTCGCCCGGTCACACCATCCGGGGCAGAGGTTTGGGCCTGTGCTCCCTTTCCACGATGTTTCTCCTGTGGTAGCTTACCCCGCATGGGCAAAAGAGACTCTGCCCGTGCAGAGATCCTCTGCACCAGAGGATCTTAAACTTGGGGAATTGCCTGGGATTATCCCAAGGAAACCAAAACAACCCACATGAGCCTTCAAGAACAGTGGGGGGGAAGGGAGGGGGAGGGAAACCACAGAGTACATTAAAGTCCCCCTGCTGTCTAACAAATCTCAGAGCCTACAACCATGTACCCTTCAGCGAGCAAATCCTCCTCCTCCTCCTCTCCTTCCCAACACCCAGCCCCATTCCACCCCCACTCCTGCAAGTTCAACTTGCCTGAATCCCACATAAGGCTGGGCTCCCGCGGTTTGCCTTTCTACGCCTGGCTTTTTAAATTTCACATGGCATAATGTCTCCCAAATTCACCCACGCTGCCTTGAATGACAGGATTTCTGAGATGATGGATACATTAATTAGCTTGATTTAATCACGGTACATTGTGTACATATATCAAAACATCACTTGATAATGCGTAAGTGTACACCATGATGATCTGTCAACCGAGAAGATAAATGTATACAAACATCACTAAACCAAGAAAAACAAAAGAGGAAGACCAGAGATAAGAGATACCACGGGTGAGGAAGCAGGGCCAGCCCAGGCCGAGCCGCCTCAGAGCTTCCCATGCTGGGGGCTGAGGAGAACGCACCTGTTACCTTTTGAGAATCTTTCAGACCATTTTCCAAAGCAATTGCTCCACTGTGCATTTTGTGTAAGATTTCCTGCTTTCTTTTTCTTCAACACTTCTTATCTGTCTTCTAATATAGCAGTCTTATTCTGTATACCAAAAGAAAAAGAAAGGAAAGGAGGAGGGAAGGAGGGAGGGAAGGGGGGGGGGAGGACCTAGTGTTTATTTGCTGCCGTCCCCTACTTCTTTGCCTGTTCTGCATCCTTTATATATGAATGTAATTTTAGGCTCAACTTGTCTGTTTCTCTCAAGACAAGAAAAAAGGCAACTGGAATTTTGATGGGCATTGTATTGAACTGATCTGTAGAGTGACCTGAAGAACATTTCCAGCCCAACAATATTATGACTCCCAGTCCATGAACATGGGATATCTTTCCATTCATTTGTCCTTCATGTCCCTCAGTAATTCATAGTTTTCAGCCCACAAGTCTTAAATTTCTTTTGTTGAATTTATTCCTATTTTGATCGTTGTAAGATGAAATGTTCTTTCATTTTGTTTCTTTGCTATTGTAATAGATATACAATTAGGCATATTTACTATAATGTTAATTTTTTTTTTGGTCAATGGTAGGGCTTGAACTCTGGGCCTGGGCGCTGTCCCGCAGCTCTTCAGCTCAAGGCTGGCACTCTACCACTTGAGCCACAGCGCCACTTCCAGTTTTCTTGTGGTTAATTGGAGATAAGAGTCTCACAGACTTTCCTGCCCAGGCTGGCTTTGAACCTCGATCCTCAGATTCAGCCTCCTGAGTAGCTAGGATGACAGGCGTGAGCCACTAGTACCTGGCATGTAAATGTATTTGTGTCCCAAATTTTCTCATTCTGATCGAGAGTACTTTCCCTAATGGTGGAAACCATTAGATTGATGATTATGATTATGATTGGACAAACTTTAGAATGGTCAGCCATCACTTAATCAAACCTACCATTTCTTTTTCCTTTCTTGTGATCCTCACCAACACCCTTTCTCTACACACAGTAGCCATGCTCAGACTGTGCATCTCATGTTGTACTTGAAACCTGACCCCCCGCCCCAGGTCTCCTGGACCCCTGCTCCCTGCCATCGCCTGCCCTCTGCTTGGAGACTGTGGAGCCCTTCACAGACGACCTCTCCGGGTGCGGGTGACTCCGTGATGGCCCTGGGTACCTCTCACATGTCCTGCTTCTCACCTCCTTCAGGAAGAAGCGGATTCTCTTCCCAGATTAATTCCTGTAGCTTCATTTCTACTTTCTGAACCTTCCTTGCCCTGTATACTTGTTTCTGTATCCTATTGGCTCTCCCTCTCCAATCACCACCCTTGTTTCTGTATCCTATTGGCTCTCCCTCTCCAATCGTCACCCTCGCCTTCCTGCATTTCTGCCACGTTGTCCATCATTTCTCATCGGTGGACAGACAGGCTTCGTCGTCGCTCAGTCTCGACATGAGCTCTGCCCCTCACGTTTCTTCTTCCCACCCCCCTTTTCCTTGCATGCCGTCTATTCTATACTCTTTCTTATTTCTTGGCGCAATCATATGTTCTAAAAATGCAGCTTCTTAATGTAAGGATGTCTACGGGTATGACAATCTTAGAAAACATAGCAATGCGCTCGTTAATGTAAAGGTTATTTATTTTGATGCATAGGTAAGAAATGCCTGGCACATCATTCCCATAATCTTATTCATGTCATTTCTTAGAACTAGGTTAAAATTTTAAAGTCAATTTAAAGTACATTGAAAATAAATAAACAGCAGCACTGGCAGTGCTTACACACAAATGGCCGCACACAGGAAATCTTTGTACGGGTGGTAAGAACAGAGCCTGGAAAAGGGGTGGCCTGCTCCCCAGGAAAGTTAGGCTCCTGCAAACCTAGACTGCAGGAAGGCCACGAAATGCAGAGTCAAGGTATTTCAGGGAACAAAAATACTGGCTAGCACAGGCCAGCAGTTTTGCGGGGCCATGAGTACATACATGCAGGGCTGACGGGGGTAGAAGGGGAGAGGGGTGGCGGGGCTGGGATGCCCGCCTGCGGTTTTCCAGTTCCTCCAGTGTGAGTTTTAGGTTGTGTTTGCTCCTTTCAAGAGTCCACCAGGGCTACTCCCACTGGATCAGCCTGGGTCATCATTGTTTATACTTTACAGCAACCAGGTAAAGAGGGACTATAATCCAGTCTTGGAGAGCTGAGGAATTTTACCCACAATTACTTGAATGAGAAAAGGAATCCATGGATCCTCATTTTGATGTTGGTGGTGTGTGTGTGTGTGTGTGTGTGTGTGTGTGTGTGTGTGTGTGTGTGTGTGTGGCACCATGTTACATTTCAAGTTGTGAAGGTTCTAATTCTATGTGTGAGAACTTTTCCTCCTTGTGCCATTTCCCCAAACCCAGTACAAGATGTATTTGCCTAGAATTTTCCTCTATTTATTGAAGGCACAAAAATTGGCAATTCATCTCTGTGGAGAAACTTGCCAACAAGGAAAGGAGATTGACGAGTAACGGCATTAAACTATGCTAAGCTGAAAGAAACACACACAGGAAATCTTCGTGGCCTACGAATATGGATTTAAGAAAGCTGAGTGCTGAAGATTTCTGCAGAGTCAAATGGAATCTTTAAAACAAGATCAACAGAAATATAGAAATAAGGCTCTGAAATCACTTTCACTCAACAGTTCGTTGTTCCAGCTGCAGAATGGATCATCTGTGTCACCAGGTTTGATTAGAGCTTCAAACGCTTCTCCAAAGTCAGGGTTTAGGAGATAGATATCTTCCTGACAGGGAGCGAATCATTGAGAAGCCATGTCTGAACTGCCACTGGGTATCTCCGCATCTCAATTAAAAAGGGGGGGCTGTCTCACAACTGGGAGCTGCCAAGGCTAGGGGGTGTGAGCCAAGCTGTTGTCACCCCAGACCTGGGGAAGGAGGAACAGTTCCCCCGTCCTGAGGAGAGGAACCTCTCAGATAGCAGGTGCCATTGACCTGGGGCAAAGTGTGGGCTTCAGCCCAGAATGGGGGCCGTAGCCTTGGTGCTCAGCCTCCCACAGTCCCCTCCCCCCTCAGCAGCAGGGCAAAGGCCTCTGTGTTCCCCCCAGGCTACCAAGCCAGGTAGAAGGGCAGCAAAGGGCAACCAGCACAAGGGACAAGCCAGAGTCCACACACACACACACACACACACACACACACACACACACACACACACGAGTGCTTCTCCCTAAAGCATAGACTGGAGCCCCATGATTTGAACCAAGAATGGCCTTTGACAGCACTTTGACCTGCATATTCTGAACACTGGGTAAATTTGGACTCTTTGGAGACATGAAACAGACCCATCTTTTATGGAAGGTAGAAGGGCTCTGGTGCTCACGTAACTGCTGCAAAACTGAGACCTCCCACGTGACCTTGGGGAAGGTTCCAGGGCATAGTACAGTAGTTTCTGAGTCTGTAAAGACACTTACTCTGGGAAAGCTGAGGAGTGTCTCCACGCAGTCACACCTTTAAAGAGGCCGCTTCTGCTTCTGATGAGACAAACATCAGTCCACCCTGTGCCCGTGTCCTTTAGGGACATCGCAGATACCGCTCTCTAGGGAGTGAGGACTGGGAGGAGCCCACGCAGGGGTTTCTCTGAGCCAGAAATGGATCTGAGAGCAAGGGTAAAGAGCATGGTCGGCGCTGAGCCTGGAGCCCCGAGCGTAGGAGGGGTGAGGACACCGGAGGATGCAGGCCAGCGAAGTGTTTAAGGTAGGAGAAGTTGTAAGTCCGGGCCTTGGTCTGTGTGCTCCTCTCTCTGTTTGCTCCTGTCCAGCCCTTGCCCTGCCTCTCGGGCCTTCCCACTTGCCTGAGAGCAGGGGAGCGTGCAGGTCTCTCACGGAACGGGCATCAAGGCCTCTTTCCCATCTCCTCCCAAACTCTCACTCCTTGTGTCAGGAATCTGCTGCTTTCGTCGGAGTCTGCTGACACACACCAGGCCCTATGCAGAATCAGTGCATTCTGCTCTAGCATGTAAGAAGCATGCACACGTGTGTGTGCACACATACGTGTATCTGTGCAGAGATAAAGAAACGTGTGTGTTTCAAGTGCAAGACTTTGAGTCAACTCTTTCTTTAGTAACTGTGGGGAGTTTGCATCTCAAGATATTCTGAAATGATATAATGGCATCACGTAGCAGTGATTTAATTTGCCGGGTAGGGATTAAGAGCAGACAAATTCTCTCAAGTTCCTTTCATTCTGTCTGAGCAAGTCAGGGCCCTCCGCATATCCCCAGCTCCCAGCTGGCACACCGAAACCAGCTCCACTGTATTACTCTCAATGAGCTAGGCGAGGCTGTCTTGTTACTTGTGATCTGTTTATATTACATCGAAGGTTGCTTAATTAGAAATAAGCATGCTTCTTAATTAAGGGACAAATTAATTTTTAAAGCAGTGCTGAGCCCCCGTGGGTTGAGGCAGATAAGGGATGGAGCACGTGGCGTGTGGTTTTCTAAGCCTTTGCAAGAAGGTTTTAAAGTGTGTGGTGACACGGCCACCAGCAGCTCTGGCACCAAATATGTGTGGATTAAAAGTTGTCCTCTCCAGCTGACATCTGGAGAGTACGTGTTGTCTGTGAGAAAGTAGGGTGGGGACCCTGGAAACTCAAAAGATGAGCAAGACACAGTCAGATCTTTAATGGAACTTAGGTTTCAATGGAGGGAACAAGCTTGTATGTCATTATTGTTAACAAAGCATGCTAAATGCTGGAAAACAGATGAATAAAATAGTCCACCAAGGCCTTGAGAGCAAAGCAAGTTGGTGATCGGGAAGGGAGGAAGGCAGGTAGCAGGGGACGGATAAGCCAGGCTCTAGGGAGGCAGCCGTGGCTGGTCTGTGTGAACGGGAGTCTGGAACCACGGGTCCTGTGCTGAAGACTGAATCCTACTCTGGTTCAGTTTGAATCATTGCTCCATCTACTGCTGATTCAGGTGATTTCGTCTCTGGGAGCCTCCGTGTATCCCTCCTCGTGTTGGGTGGTTGCAAACTGTTCTAGTAATGCTGTCGAGGATTTCCCAGAAATGGAGGACATGTATGTCAAATGGCAGGGCTGCTGTGGCCATTAGAAAGGTTGGCACAGCGTTTTCCTCCCCCACTCAGCCTGATGCTCTCCACCTTCCAAGTCACGCCGTTTGCTCATTCTGAATCTGTGCCCAGCTGCAAAGCCAAGTCCCCCCCTTACCCATAGTTTTATTTTCATTAGCGTTATGCTTTAGAAAGAATAAATTGTCTCATCTCTTTCATCTGATTTATTGCCAATTATTCTCTGACTTTAAAAAAAACCCTCACCCTTTCCCAAGCATGTGTTCTGAGTATGAGCATCGTAGTAAACGTGTGGTGTCAGAGGGCACCGACCCCCTCACCCTCATGGTCAACCAACCATACACTGCAGAACCAGCCATGCATTGAGAACTCATCAATGGCCAGTGGCCACCATGGCGCTTGGCACAAAGTCATTCCAACACATTGCTTCTCTTGGTGGCAATAAAGTCATGGAATAGAACATGGTCGTAGAACTCCACCACACTAGAGTGTCCTTGCCTAAGATTCCACTGTTCAGAGTTCTGGCTAATCAACCAGGTGTAAATTCACCTGAGACTTTGCTTCCTCCACCCACATTTTCCCATTGGATGCATGATGTGATTTTGAGAAGACTGCTCAGATACCTTCCTGAAATAGTTGGTCATTTCTGGTTTGTCAATCCTTTAACAACAGACTTCAGGAAGGAACGCCGATGCCGAGGGGGGCCTGGTGGCCACATTTGTAATCTCAGCACTCCAGAAGCTGTAGCAGGGAGATTGAGAGTTAGAGGCCAGCCTGGGCTTGGAATCCCTCCACCACCAAGAAAAATGGATTAAGGAAACAATTTACCTAGTAGTACATAGGAGGAATACTAGATTATTTATTGCTAGACTGTTTGGAAAGCAATAAATTAGAAACTGGATGTCTATCAATGATTTTTTTAAACATTAAGTGTTAAACTACAACTTAAAGGAATAAGCCAAATATTTCATTTATACATGGAGCCAACTGTATACAGGATCACTACAGATAGATAGATAGATAGATAGATAGATAGATAGAACAGCACATATAAACATTAAATATGTTTATGTAACTAATAGAGTTCAAACACAAGAGCAAAAATTTCATATGATAGAATTTACAAAAGCTTTAGTAAACACATATACATAATAACATGTCATTCTTAGAAACAAAAAATATACCTAAGAGGACCCTAGTTGGACCAGAGAGGCAGGCACATAGTAGGTGTGAGAGGCTGGGGTGGGGAAGAGTTGAGACGCGTAGAAGAGCATCTGGTGGATAAAAGGACATCAGCTCGACCTGCAATGTGTTATTTCTTTTGATAACATAAAGACAAAGCAAATGTGACAAAATGTTAACAGTTGGCAGCTCCAGATGGTGGATGTACTGGTTGTTATGTTATTGTTCTTTGTGCTTTTCCATATTTGCTTAAGATTTGTAAAAAAAAAAAAAAAAACCAAAAAACCTAGAGGAGGAAGTTAACCCTCATCCTTTCTATTCTTGCCCCAGCTGGTTTTCTGAAGATACAAGATAGGTACAGTTGAAACTTTCCTGCTTAATTCTTAATCCTACCTGCTTAATTTAGGATTAGGCTCAGCTTTATGGAACAGCAAATAATTTCAAGTAGCAATGAGAAGTTTATTTTTCTCATGTAAAAGATGCCCAGAGACTGGGTGGCCTGAGAGGTCACTGCGGAGCACTTCCTTCACCCTCAGCCCTTGGCCTTCACCCTCAAGACTGCCTCGTGATTGATGATGGCTAATGAAATGCTAGCTTTCACAACTGTATTGCATACCACTGTACCTTCCATTCCCAAGAGAACCTTGTCTCAAGGCTGATTGGGCAGGATGAGTCACATGGCCATATAGCTGCAAGGGAGGCAGGAAAAGAATATTTCTTCAGGACATATTACCCAGGCTGTTCTATTTTTAATTAAGGTAGAAGAGAAGAATGAACTTACCACCACCCCACACACATATACGTCTCTGTACTCGTGTTCCTTGTTCTTTCCTGCCCTTTCAGAGGCAGATACACACATGGGGTCAGAATATTATCTCTTGGGGGTGTTTGTGTAATTCAATAATGAAGTAAGCTCATTGCATTTTATAATCTAATTTTAAGCCAGGCACTGGTGTTTTACCCTTACAACTCTGGCTACTTGGGAGGCTAAGGACAGAAAGATTACAGGGAGAACACTGGAACACACTGAATAACGAACTCTTTATAGATTGTTTTCTCTTCTCCCAATCATTAAGCAGGAATAACCCCTCCTGTCACCTCATCCTCTACCCATGATTCTAACTACATCACGAGAGAGCTCACCTAAAGCCCCCCACTGTCTACCTGAGCCAAACCATTCCTTGAAAAAGTTGCGCATGCCTGGAATTAGGAATAGGAGATTGCACAGTGAGAGGACAGTCCTCGGCTTCTTTACTTCCTGAGTCCAGGGCATTTTTCATGCAGTGAGGCCATCGACACCTGGTCTTTAGCTTTTATAGACCAGACCAACGTCTCTAATGAGGAGTTTCTTATACATGAACTCACACGTGTAAGAGCATACATCTCACTGCCAGCCTGGAAGGGGCTCTGCCCATGCATCTGTTTGCTCATTCACGGAGGGCCTATTTCGGCTCCTGCATCTGTGGATTCAGGAATAATAACCAAGACTTGTGCTCTCTGAGTTGGGGGAATATATATAGCCCAGTGTCCAACCCAAATGGGCTTCAACCCTGCTTCTGCCAGTGGCTAGCACGTGGTGGGTGAAAACCACTGCTGTCCAAGAGCCTCCACTGCCTTGTCCAGGAGGCAAGAGTGGTTATGCTTGACATGTAAAAGCAAAGCAACCATAGGCGCAGGGTGCTTGGCAAGCTACCCAGTGGACAGATATTAACATTGTGCTCCTCTCTGCCCACCCCGCCACCTCCTCAGCTAGCTCACACACTTATACCCACAAGTGTAATTTAGTCAGGAAAATTCAGAAAGGTAACTTAATTGTTTGGGATGATCTCAGAGAAAAGATTCAATACCAGAGCAAAGAACTCCCCATCCCTCTCTCACATTCCCTCCTCGCCCTGTTAACTCTGTCTCTGTGTCTTTCTGCGTGTGCATGTTCCTCTTGTGTGCAATGCTTCTGCCACCCTGTGCATCAGGAGGTCAGAGATTGGCATTGATGCAGGCTCCTGTCCCTTGCGCATGCCCCGCATTGTCTCGTTGCTCACCCCAGTGACGGCTCGTTTTCATTTCTGTCCACAGGTTCCATCTACTTACTGCTGTCCCAGTGGCTCTCAGCCAGGGTCATTTGCTCATCTCCCCTCTCCAGGCATATTTTTAAATTTTGTATTTTATTGGAAAGATACCATACAGGGGGTTACAGTTACATGAGTACAGTAGTGAGTACATTTCTTGTGGAACATTGTTACTCCCTCCTTTGTTTTTCTCCTACTCTCCCCTTCCTTCCTCCCCCACCCAAAGTTGTAAAGTTCATTTCCAACTAGTGTCTTATATCATTCATTGCTGCAATGGGTCATCCTGTGTCCTTGTTACAGCATTTTGTTATTTCCCTTCCGCTCTCCAAATTAGACAAATGTATATACAAGATGCAGAGCACCAAAACCAAATACAGTGACAACAAGGGATCTACCACAAGGGGAAGAACGTACAAAGGAAACAAAAAAAAATCACATAGTACATTAAAACAACAACAACAAAGAAAAACCTCTTGTGTCCATAGCTTGGGGTTCATTTCACTTAGCATCATTTGGTAATGTCTAGAAACAGGTCTTATTGTCCCAGCTTGGGACTGACCCTGGCATCTAGAGCTTAAAGGCTAGAGATGCTGCCCCCACAATTATCTACCCCAGCACTGCATGCCAGCTGAAGTGAAGACCCGAGTTAAGCCTTTCGCTGTTCTGTCTGTGATCCCATCCGGGAGGACATCTTGCCCATTTCCCACTGGCAGACTCAGAGGTGACTGGATTCTCTCCTCCACACCTTTGACCCTGATGTTCCCACCCTCTATACCACACATGTCCCACCCCTCATGGCCTCTGTGCTGCTCGGGTCTCTTGTCCTCGTGCCCTGGTTTATGATGCAGAGCATGTGGAGAAGGGACGGTGGCCAAGGGAGAGATGACTGAATCAGGTGAGCAGCCAGAGGTTGAAAAGCCTCGTGTGCATGAGTTTGGGCCAATGGTGAAGCTTCCATTTCTCTCTTGTCAGACTTGCTTGTCCTTGAACTCTCTGTATCCCTTCAAATGTCTACTCATCTGTCACTTCCAGTTCTCTGTATCTACTGTAACAGGTGACAAGGCAGTAATCATCCAACCTCTAGGAATGTGTGTAGCACATACTAGCTGCTCAACAAAAAGTAGCCCAAAGCACCAATGTGTTTTTAATCTTCTGTGAGCTCTGCTGGTTTTCTGTCCAACCCAAGCAGCTGGCAGATACCAGCCAGATCCCCATGCGGGCCCCACCCTGCCCCCCCACCATCTGCATTTGTATGGAGAGTGTAATGGGTCATGAAATTGCATCCCTTAGCAGAGATGCTTATGCATATATTTTGCAAATGTTTTGCCCCATGAAAATATCAAACCAAAGTCTGAAATTTCCAAGAGACAGCATCTGGAAGTGTTAGTGGAAATTAGGGAAGATCATTGTTTCTATTAAGTAGTGCAAAATTCTGTAATGCAAGTAACAGTTCCCGGTTAATTCAAAGAAACTGTCCACCTCGTTAGGCAGATAAGGCATTCTAAGATTTGGATGCAGAATACCCCTGGTGATAAATGAAATGCTTATTGCATTAATTTCTAGATAGTGATTCCTTCTTTTGCAAAATTGCTATGAGTGCATTGGTGTGGCTTCATTTTAGGATAAGCTACACTGTGCTGCAGTAATGAGCAATTCCCACAATCTCAGTGCCCTTGTAATTTCCTGATAATGAGAACTCCAGTGCAGATGAGACTGCCCACCTTCATGCGTCCAGACCTGTGGTCTCTAGGGTCACTTTTAGCAGAAATGAGCGATCCGGGTAACATTCTGGTCTTACCTGGCTCAGCCCAGAATGAAACATGTCAGTTCTAAGCCCAGCGGCCAAGTCTAGTCATGTGACCTCAACCTAACTCTGGGTGGGCACAGAGGATATTTGGTGAACAGAAACCACTTCTGCCATTCCAGCCTGCCTTCCTGTCCTCTGGGCTGAGTTTGGCTGGGAGAGGAGAGACAACTGGTATACCATTCTCCTGGCTTTTCTCTAACCTGGGTGTCTGAGTAACTGTGGGTGGGTATCAAGATGTATTGTGTCCTAACAGTAGAGATGCACACAGGCAGCCCTGGGCTCTAGACTCAGCATCTCCATTGCTAACTATGGATGATGGGACCATCACTTTAGCTTTCTCTGACTGTCACCTCCCCTGAAATGACAGCGAATGACAGTGACGACTTCTTGGGGTTGTGAGAGGCAAGTAGTGGGAAATTTGTATGCGTTCGGCAAGCATCAGCTAATACTTGCCTTGACACGGTGCTAGACCCCAAGTCCTACGAGCTCTTTGGATTATACAAGAATTAGCCAGCTCAGAGCCATGGCAATGGCCTCTGATCAGGGCAGTGGCCACAGAGGCCTGGGCTTTCCAGGATGCTGGGAGCAGATAGGTCATTTAAAGACACCTGAATGAACACAGGCCTTGATTTCTCTCCATGGCTCAGGCTGGATTTGATCATAACAACTCCTTTGTAATGGAAGCAATGGTATTTCTGGGGATGTTCTTCAATGTGACACCACAGCTCACACTTAGAAGGGGTGGTGGGCGGCACTAAGTTCCACCTTCCCTGGGGGAGTTCTTTAATGGGACACCATAGCTTCTGTACAGAATAGGCAGTGGTTAGCAGTAATTCAGCCTTCCCTGTGTGAACAGTCTCTAGCAAGGCCCTGCGCTAAGGGATCTAGGAGCCAACCTACGCTGCAGAGCTCCCCGCCAGCCCTGCTCTCCGGGGACACATCGGTAGATTGCAAGAGAATTGTGCATTGTCTGGTTATGTGTGGCAATCATTTTGAGGTTACATCGGTTACATCGGTGACTGCTGAGGTTGCTTCTAAGTGACAGTGATTTCAGGACTGGCCTCATGATCATTCTCGTGGCTTCTTCCTCGAGATTTCAAGATGGCTGCTTTATCTCTGGTTGTCACATCTGCATTGAAGGTCAAGATCATGGAGAGAAGTTGTGGCATCTATAAACCCAAAGATCTATAGATTGTATAATGCATGGTTACAAGAGGCTTTTGCCTACATTTCATTGGCCAAACTTGTATTATATGCGCCTATACCCTAATAGCAAATAAGGATGGGAAAATGAAATACCTATGTTCTTAAGGCTCATAAGATCAAGAAAGGCGGGGAAAGATGGTGCAAATGGGCATTAGTCCTAACAGACTTCGAAGTCTGTCCCAGGAACCTGCCTGAGCCTGTTCTGTGGGAGGGGACGAGGTGGCACACCCCTCCCTTTGCTCACCAGCGATGCCGCCATTGCTTCCCCTCACCTTACAGTTCCTCAACTTAAGCATTTTGGTTTCATTCTCCGCTGAGAACTAATTGCCTGCAGCAGGTCTCCTCTCGCGTGTGGTTGTTTACGATTTTCCACGTCACTGTGACTCTAGAAGGCACTGTGCCTCAGTAGAGCTCAAAATGATTATCAGCTCTCGGGCACATTTTATTGATTTGCCCGCGGAAGGGAAATTATTACCCTACTAGGATTGTCAGCCTGGACAGTTAAAACTCTAAAGGAAGTGAACAGTACAGGCCTCCGCCTTAACTGTACTCAGAAATCACAGAGAGGAAAGATGTAGATGGGCTTCATTAAGAGCTCCAGGAGGAGCTTTCCATGTGGTGCTGGCTTTCCTTGTAGAGCTCCAGCTCCAAGCAGGTGTTAGATGACCTTGAGTAGGTCGCCCGGTGATGAGCAGTGGCCAGTGGTCACTGGAGGCCCCCGAGGAGAAGCCGCCGTCCCTGGGACCATCTCGAGGTGCCCTCTGGCCCTTTTGGCAGCCCTGGCTTCCTCTCTGTGGCCCCTTTCCCGGCCTTGGCACTCAGAGCTCCCACAGCACATCCAAGCACTGGCTGGTGTTCATTTTCACTGTGCTCATTTCACACAAAGGTTCAGAAATGTCTGATGTGTTGGGTTTTTTGTGTTCAGTGTTGGCAAGAATGATTCTGTGCTAGCCTTTTTTTTTGTAGAATCAATGGCTTTTAGTTCTCAGAGCTAGAGTGAAAACCAAAAAAAAAAAAAAAAAACCTAGATGTGACACCTACTTTGGGCAAGACCAGAACTCCAGGTGGGCAGCTTGAAGCCATCCCTGGCTGGCACACAAGGTTGACTTGGCTTGGGCTGTGCGATGTTTGCAAAGTCAAAGGGGTCCTTTAAGAACCACGTCTCTTTTGGAGACTTTCAGGATCTGAAACTACTAAGCCGGTGGCCGCATGGGGTGCCGCTGGCAAGGCCTGTTTGAATCTGGTTAGCTGCAGATCCCACCATACCCTGTGTCCTCACAGTCTGCCCCTGGTCCAGTCACCGGTCTCTGTAGCTTTGCAGTTGGTGTTCACATGTATGTCCAGGTTGTGTCCGTTGTTGGGTCAGCTCTAACAGCAAAACAGGCGTTTCCATGTGAGCCATAGCTTTCCTGCTCTTCTCCAGCCTGCTCCCTGGTGGGCTTGGCTACACCAGCACCTGCCCCTGATTAGAAATCTCAAATCTGCGGCTCAGCCACAGGCCTGCTAGGTCAGAAGCTGTAGTTTCACACAACTCCAAGGTGCTCCATCCACTCCAGTAGTGGGGGGAGCAGCGGGGCTCATGGTGGGAATGGCCTGGGTGCCGATAGACAGCCCACTTTCCAGGACCCATCATGCCCGGGGCAGTGGCTGGCTTGCAGCCAGTCAAGAATTAAGAGTTCTTACACCAGCAAGTGTCACAATAGCCCAGGCTGCTGTTATGGTGTTTTCCTAAAGTAGTATCATGATATCAGCATTACGTGTGCCCTACACATTCCATGTAGGAATTTAGAAAAGTCAGAGAAAACTGAGAGCATGTGCTGTCATAGTCAGTGAGACCAGCACACTTCAGATGGCGTGACCAACCTCCAGGCACACGGGCACACGCATGCGTGTCAGCAGTATGAGATGGTGCTGTGGTTTCCGCTTTCTCTACTTAGTAACCTTCCTCTTTCCTTATAACAGTTCCTCCTCATTTGACCCATCCCTTCCATTCCATCTCAACCAAGAGCCAGCGCATGCTCCCAGGAACTGTCTGCCTAGTCCCCCTCTCTGCTTTATGACCCAAATATATTTTCACCACCACCATCTTGATTTTTCCTCCTTGGGGGGGGTCAGCATTCTTTAGGTGAATCTGAGAGCCAGGGCACCTCAGCTTCGTGGTCAGGGTGTAAATCCACCAGGAACATGGAAGTGGGCATCTGGGCTGGGATCTTGGACAGGGTCCAATGACATCGCAGCTCAGAGTCTGTCCGATGCCTTGGCTAATAGCCTCTGAGCTCTGCCATTAGCTTATCCATTCTGTGATAAGAGCAAGTGCTCTGAAGGAGCCTCTATCCGCGGCTTGCA